>NC_141927.1:5805000-6447500 GCF_057802395.1 Ceratotherium simum simum
CTCTAAAACTTGGTGATGTAAAACTCCATGATTAATTGTTCACATTCTGCAATTTGAGCTGAGCTCACTGGGCAGTTCTTACGCTGGTCTCGCCTGGGGTCCCCCGTGCAGCTGCAGGGATCTGGGCCTCAGTTGGGAAACACGATCCAAGGAGCCTTGTCACATGTCTGGTGGGTAGCCGGAGCGGTCAGCCGGGACACAGAACAGCCCAGACTTTTTTTTATAACATATTAGGTTCCAACAGGGCAGGCTCTAAAGGACAAGCACTTGTTTAGCCTCTGTTTGAGTCACATTTGTCAATGTTCCAGAGGCCAAAGGAAGCCACTCAGCCAGGCCTAGACTCAGTACGAGAGAGGACTACTGCAGGGTATGGATACTAAAAGGCTTGATTAATTGAGGGCACCATTGCAACCATCTACCAACCATCCACATTCACATCACCCCTTGGAAAGTCTCTGTGAACACCCCTCCCTCCAGGGATATGCCTACTCCTGTTGAGAACAGTTGATAGAGCTAACATTAAGTTACTGGGGGCATGAGAAGGATTTGGAGTAACCAAATGAGAATCAAAGAGTGGAATATGGTAGATGGGAGGGAAAGGCCTTTCTGCAGACTCTTGAACAGGAAAGGTGGGCCTGGCACAACGACCTGGAGCTGAAGGCCCTGAGAAAAGAGTCAAAGTAGGAGGTTCCCAGAAAGCTAGGGAGGCAAGAAGAAGACAGCCTTCTCCTGCTTCACGGTTTTGCCAAAGCAGTGAGTTGGAGGAATAAAGTTCCAAAGTTACCTTCATTGACCAAAGAGGTTTCAGAAGCCAGGGTGGATCACCTGCGTACACATTCAGAAAAGGCACATGTCACATTCTGGTCTTGGAACCACACTTAGATACATGAACAGGGATGCCATCAGAGTTATTAACTCTAACTATGAGAGGTAGCTGCCAGGAAGAGTCTGTCACCTATAATAAAGTCGGGACTTCATGATGCACACAGGTATCTGGGAGCAGTAGGGAGCACGAACCACTAAAAGGCAACCCAGAACTTGGTGTCAGATGATGTAGCAGGTTTGGCCCCCAGCTCAGCTCCCTGTCAGCTGGGGGACTAGGGTAGGTTGCTTAACCTCTCTGAACCTCACTTTCCCTCTGTGGAAATGGCACCTGCCTCACAGCATTGCTCTGATGATCAAACGAGATTATATGTGATCCCACCCAATGAAGCGCCCACATAAATTAGCCACTCGAAGGTTCTCCATCCCTTAAAATATATGCAGGGAGGACAAGCGCTGGATTTCGGTCAAGGGATTCATCTTTGGGACTGAGTCAAGACAAGAACAAGGGAGTCCACAGAGCGAGGGAAGGTGATCAAAAGCATGTCTGTGACAGGGAGGATGGCGGGGGCCCTCCCCCACGTCAGTGCACTGACCCTCCTTGGAGCTGTGAGAAACAGAGAAGCTCAATGACATTTCATGACAGCTTCTTTCTCAGGGCTCCTCCCACAGGAGCACAAACCCAATCCTTATTGAGTTCGCAAATATTTATTGTGTAGCCCTCAGCCTGGAAAGCCTGACTTTCTCTATCCTGCCTTTCCAAGTCTTTCCATCTTCCAAAGGGCAGCTCAAACGCTAGCTCCTCAAAAACACTCTGCTCCACGTCCACCACTCCTGCCTCCGCGTCTTCCCGCTGCATCAGGTTGGTCGTCCTCTTACTGCGTTTTGGTCTCTGCTTTACTATTTATAGGACTCCTGTACCAGGGACCCTGGCCTTGGCTTAACAATGTAACGTGATGTTAGGTCTGGGGGGAGCCTCAGAGATGATCTCTGAGTGGTCCATGGAGCCCCCAAGTCCGGAGGAAGACTCTCAGAGGACAGGAGGAGGCTGGCGACATGGGGTTCCCAGCCCCAGACCTAGAATAGCCATGTTTTTTTTTTATATTAGGGTTCTACTCAAGAGCTTATTTATATAAAAGATCACACAGACAATTTTTAAAAATCATTCAATTGACCAGACATGTATATTGGTCCCCTGCAAGCATTCTAGATGCTGGGAATATGAGTGAATGAGACAAAATCCCCACCCCTGGGAGCACACATTCTAGCCATGACCTAGTCTGATCCTGTGTTAGTCTGCTAGAGGTGCCATAACAAAATGGCAGCTGGGAAGCTCAAACAACAGAAATGCATTTCCTCACAATTCTAGAAGGTGGAAATCCCAGATCAAGGAGTCAGCAGGATTGGTTTCTCCTGAGGCCCCTCTCCTTGGCTCACACGTGGCCATCTTCTCAGTTTGTCCTCACATGGTCTTTCCTCTGTGCACATGCATCCCTGCTGTCTCTTCCTCTTCTTACAAGGACACCACTCACACTGGATGAGGGCCCACCCTAATGACTTTATTTAACTTTTATTATCTATCTTAAGGCCCCGTCTCCAAATATAGTCACATTGGGGTCATAGCTTCAACATACGAACTTGGGGGGACACACTTCGGTCCATAACAGACTCTATGATTTTATACATGAAAACTGAGCATAGGCTGTCAGAATTGTGCAACCCACTAACATCAGAATTGGAATCTAGAATTCACTGACTTCTAAGTAGAATGAACTACACGCTAGGATAAACGCAAAGTAATGGGAAGGAGAGAGGAAGTGGGGGTAATTCAGGGATTGGAAGACTGAAGATCTTTTCTCAGGAGAGATAAAGAAGCAGTAAATTGTAGGAGAGAAGAGGTTTGGGGTCAAGGAACTTGGCTTTGTGTTCTGTGTCTCCTTCTTAGCAGCTGGGTGACCATGACATTACATCAACGTCCCTCTCAGAAGACAAGTTTTTCATTTACAAGCTGCCTATCTCACACGTTAAAGTCAGTGGTCCATGACACCTAGGGAGTGATTGTTGGCTCTGCCTTCCTTCCCTGCCCTGCCCTCCTTGATACAATCAGCTGCATAAATCTCCAGAGCACCGAAACTTATTTCCTTCCTCCTAAAGCTCTTGCCTCTAGATTCTAAACTCTGCTTTCAGCTCCAGCTAATAGCGTGGCTCCACCCTCAGACCGTCAACTCTACTGGGTGATATACTCAGGCTCACTGGCCCTGGACTTTTCTCTGATCCCAGTTGACCCAGCCACAGGGGTCTGAGCAGAGGGCTGAGGCCCCTCCCATAGGCTGGGACAGTGGGAGTCAGTAGAAGACACATCCTGGCCCTCAAGAAGGTTGCAGTTTTGCTGGATCCTACGTGGTTGACTGTCAGGAAGCTCCCAGGTTGGTCTTACCACTGCCTGGGAGAGAGAGCCACATGATCTGCTCCAGTCAAGGAGGTCTCGTGGGGACGTGCCACAAAGTGGGCCTTGAAGGATGTCAGAATTTGGACAGACAGAGATACAGGAGAGAAGCATTCCAGACAGGGTTAGAGCAGGCACGATCTTGGAAGGTGGGAATCCCACAGCACAGGTGATGGGAGGATGGGTAGAGCACTGGCAGGCCAAGCTACACAGGTAATGTGGGGTCCAATCAAAAACCACCTGAGTGCCAGAGGAAGAGCATCTCTTCTCCCTTCAAATGCCAATTTAAAAAACATTTCCTGTATATACCCAAAAGAATTTAAAGCAAGGACTCATATATCTGTACACCCATGTTCATCACAGCATTATTCGCAACAGCCAAAAAGATGGAAGCAACCCAAGTTGCCCATAAATAGATGAATGGATAAACAAAACTTGGTATACACATATGAATTAGTCAGAGTTCTCCAGAGAAGCATAACCATATCCTCTCTATAGGACACATAGAGAAATATATAAGAGGAGATTTATTATAGGAATTGGCTCACCAGATTATGGAGGCCGAAAAGTCCCATGATCTGCCATCTGCAAGCTGAAGATCCAGGAAAGCTGGTGGTATAATTCAGTCTGAGTCCAAAGGCCCAAGAGCCAGGAGTGCTGATGTCTGAGGGCAGGAGAAGATGGATGTCTCAGCTCAAGAAAAGAGAGTAAAGTCCCCCTTCCTCCACCTTTTGTTCCATTGGCCCTCAATGGATTGGATGGTGCCCACCCACTCTGGAGAGGGTGATCTTCTTTACTCAGTCCACTGACTCAAAAGCTGATATCTTCCAGAGAGACCTCACAGACACACCCAGAAGTAATGTTTTACCAGCTCTCTAGGCATCCCTCAGCCCAGTCCAGTTGACATATAAAATTAACCATCATAACATAACAATGGAATATTATTCAGCCTTAAAAAGGAATGCTACAACATGGATGAAACTTGACGACATTATGCTAAGTGAAAGAAGCCAGTCACAAATACTGTATGATTCCACTTATATGAGGTACCGAGAGTAGTCAAATTCATAGAGACAGAAAGTGGGATGGAGGTTTCCAGGTGCTGAGGGAGGGGGAAACGGGGAGTTATTGTTTAATGGGCATTACAGAATTTTAGTTGGAGAAGATGAAAAAGTTGTAGTGATGGTGATGATGGTGGTGATGGCTGCACAGCAATGGGAATGTACCTAATGCCACTGAACTGCACACTAAAAAATGGTTAGAAGTGTAAATTTTATGTTATGATATTTTACCACAATTTAAAAAATATTTTTAAAAGACGAGAATTTATTGATTACCTACCACATGTTCAGGAGTATGCTAGGGGCTGTGGAACTAGAAAGAGGTCAGACACATCTTTACTCTGAAGGACCTACACTTGCTGACCTGTAATTCCTGCAAATTATCTTGTCTGTAACGCACACGGATATTTCAAATGTGATGTCCAAGGGTTAACATACTCTTTCAAAAAGATCTGCTTCATAGAATGTTCTCATTTGTCGTGAAGTGGCCATGCTGGATTTCCTTGGAATGATGGTCTCTCCTCTCAAGTCTCTAACACATCCTCCCCTTACCAGGGCCAGCAAACTGTGGGTTCCAACATCAGAACACAGACAAATTTCTTGTGGCTTCTAATTAAACCACCCCAACAAATCTGAATTAGCGGTGCGACATGTGCATGCTGCTTTTAATTAGAATCTTCCTTCTGCTCATTTGCTTGATAACAGCAGAAAACAGAAAATGCTTGTTTCAACAGCTCAGTACCAAGGACTAGGAGCCATTAACACTCTACAAGTCTAGGCTCCCTGATGCCTGAGTTTCTCTCTTTTCCTAATCAGACTTTCTCTTCCCATATCATAACAGAGGCTGGAAGCCAAGGGATAAATTTAACAGAAGCCTTTCAACTGCTAAATTATGAAGAACTCACACAAAGATGAATGATAATTTCTCAAATGAACAATAAAATTACTACTCTTGGCAAATGAAACTAATGCAAAAGCAGTTATGCATTTTGAATAAAAAAATAAATAAAAGGTGACCTCTCTTTCAATTTGGAAGTTAGAAATGGTGTCATTTATAAAGATTATTGCTGGTTCTCTCAACCCCTCCTATTTATTGAAGTGATCAAAATTCATTCCAGGCCACATTTGTGGGCACCTCTTTGCAAGATCCCACCACGTAACAAAGAAGCAGCAGTTTTCATGCACCCTGCACCTTCCAAAGAATATGGCTGGTACACAGATAAGTTTGGGTGTATGCATCCTTTAGAATTCGCTATGGACTGAAGGTTTGTGTTCCCCCAAAATTCATATATTGAAGTCCTAACCCCCAGAGTGATGGTATTTGGAGGTGGGGTCTTTGGGAGCTAACTAGGTTTAGATGAGGTCATGAGGGTGGGGTCCTCATGACAGGATTAGTGCCCTTATAGGAAGAGAGAGAGAGATTTCTCCTTCATTCTCTCTCCATGACACACACCAAAGAAAGACCACATGAGGACACAGCGAGAGGGCGGTCAGCTGCAACCCCAGGAAGGAACCTCCCCAGGACCTGACCCTGCTGGCACCCAGCCTCCAAAACAGTGAGAAATAAATGTGTGCTGTTGAAGCCCCCCCAGTCTATGGTATTTTGTTATAGCAGCCCAAGCTAAGACAGAATATTTGGGGAATAAGTTACGAATACCAGTGACTCCAAGACAAAGCAGGGAATGTGAGGCCTTGGCACTAGGCTGAGCTTCCCCGGACCCCACATTTCTGAGGCTTAGGATGTCTGTGAATCTGTGAGTCGAGACAAGCCATGACTTCTTCTTCCCTTTGTGCAATATGATGGGAGACATTGCTTTTCTGTGTCCAGCAGAAAGAGCCCTCCCAGGTCTGTTTCTGAGTGTGTACACTTCTGAGGCATCCACACTCTAGCCAGGACTTGGTCTGCATTGTTGTTGATACAAGAAAACCAGGTCACACCAAACGGTTTAGTAGTAGAAAAACATTTTCATTAATGTCGTACTTCAAAAAGTCACTACGTCCAATAGCAAAGGTTTAACGCCTAAATCTCATCACACTGTCTCCGAATCCCTTCACTTTGGCCTCCTTAGGTCAGGCTTAGGGATGAGGTGAAACCATCCATTCAATGGCATCCAGGTGGGGCATCCATGGGAGCACAGGAAAGGAGAAGTTGGCAGTCAGCAGAAGACAGAGACAAGTCTGCATTGGGAGAGGCAGGCAGTGGGCAGGTGGCGTGTGTTCAAAGAAGGATTCCTAGAAAAATCAATTCCAGAGTCGAATCTTGAAAATGCATAGGTGTTAACCAGGTGGACCTACCAGATGAGGCCTTGTGTCATTATAGAGCGTTAACTATTGAATGTAGGTCATGGTTCATTTTGGGGGTGGTTTTCCTTCTGTACTTTGTCTGGCTGTCTTATCTGGGTCATTGTAAGTACACTGAAAAAGGCTAAGGTTTTCATACAACAAGCTACAGTAGAAAGAATACTAGTTTAGGAACTAGAGAATCTAAGTTCTGATCTTTTGTCAATTATAATATGAGTTATATTGTCTGAGACCTTGTCATATGCCAGACCCGTTACACACAGCACTTCATGGCTCTCACAACCATCCTCTGAGGAAAGAATTCCAATCATCTCCTTTTTACAAATGACTGAACATAGGCTGGGAGAAATTAAACACCTCACACTTAAAGAGATGAGCCAGGATCCTGACTCACTCGTGACCCAGAAACTGCGCTCTTGGCCATGAGGGCAGCAAGTCTAACTTTCCTCATGCTGCTCTCTCATCTTCGATGATACTAGCTCTGCCACATCGCCCCACCAGGCATAAATTTGCATACATTGTTTTTCACGTGGCAAAGGGGGCTTTCACAGAGGAAACCTCTCGGAGCAAAGCCTCAAAGCAGAGAGGTTGAGAAGACAGCGAGGGGAGCACGTGATGTCTGGTACGTGAGATGAGAAGACACATGGTGAGACGCCATGAGGTCTCCTGGCAGAACAGTGACTTGGTTCTGCTCTGGATCCTCTGAGGACATGAAGTTATGCCTCAGCAAGTCTGCAGATGAACAGTGATAAAGATAAATAATCTGAATGCACAGCACCTGCCCAGAGGAAATTATTGTGGGATAAAAGCTCATAAGCCACTTGACAAAATTTGTAACAGTGTGAATGTTCTTGTTAGTTGATCAAACTCAGCCAGGTCTTCAAGGATATTGTGTACCTGCAAAACTACAGCGTAAGACACTCAGAAAGAAGCTCATCTGCCTAGAAAAGGCTAAGGGATAGTTTAAGTTGACCTAAACTAAAAGGCTTGGTGAAGTTTAATTCACGCTGGGAATATAAGAGAAGAAATAAGTGTCTCAAAGTGAATGTCCAACATAGCTGGACCTCCTGATTCTCCTCAACCCTCTTGTATGCTTTGCTGACAAATAAAACATTTCATGGAGAGTGTGATAATGTCCTGAGGTAGAGAGTGATCTCCCGTTCTGTGGGAAGCACAATATGACTCCAAAGCAGCAAAGTCTAATGGGAATGAAGCACACGTTTGGCCCAGGGGCAAGTGTCACAAATTTGGGGAGCACTGAGAAAGAGTATGTCAGAGTGAACAGTGTTCTCTCAGGACAGCAGCAACCAGAGACATCGGTTCTGCAACCAGAGGCATTCCATTCATATCAATGAGAAATCTTTCCACTGTGAATTACAGAAAACTCTACCCAAATCAGATTGAACAATAAAGGAACTCATGATGAAGAGTCCAAAGGAAGTCCTGGAGCCTCAGGTGAGTGTTGATCCAGCAGTTCAGCAATGTCAGCAAGAGTCTCCTTTCCCTCTGCCTCTCTGTTCTGCCTTCCTGATGTCATCTGGGTCCCTCAATTGTCCCAAGATGCCTGCCAGAAGTTCCCAGGGTTACATGATCATTCATTCTCGTCCATCCAGAGAGAGCATCATCTCTCCAACATTCTCAGGAAATGCCCTGTGATGGTTCATTTTTTGTGTGTGTGTGTGAGGAAGATCAGCCCTGAGCTAACATCGGTGCTAATCCTCCTCTTTTTTTTTTGCTGAGGAAGACCAGCCCTGAGCTAACATATATTGCCAATCCTCCTCCTTTTTTTTCCCCCTTTTTCTCCCCAAAGCCCCAGTAGATAGCTGTATGTCGTAGTTGCACATCCTTCTAGTTGCTGTATGTGGGACGCGGCCTCAAGCATGGCCCGAGAAGCGGTGCATGGGTGCGAGCCCGGGATCCGAACCCGGGCCGCCAATAGCGTAGCGCGCGCACTTAACCGCTAATCCACGGGGCCGGCCCCTGTGATGGTTCATTTTATGTGTCAACTTCACTGAGCAGATTAAACATTATTTCTGGATGTATCTGGGGTTGTGTTTCTGGATGAGATTAGTACGTGAATTGGTGGACTCAGTAAAGTAGACTTCCTTCCCCAGTGTGGGTGGGCATCATCTAATCCATTAAGCACCCAAATATTACAAAAGAAGGAGGAAAGAGGAATTTTCCCCTTTTTTCTGCCTTCCTGCTTAAGCTGGGACATCTCATTTCATCTCCTCCTGCCGATGGACTGGGATTCACAACATTAACTCCTCTAGTTCTCAGGCCTTTAGATTGGACTGGAATGACACCACTGGCTCTCCTGAGTCCCCAGCTTCCAGATGGCAATCATGGAAGTCTCAGCTTCCTTAATCACGTGAGCCAATTCCTAAAATAAATCTCCTTCATATATATCTCCCATTGGTTCTGTTTCTCTGGAGAACTCTGAATAATACATGCCCTGAGATTTATTTTAATCATACAGGTTTAGGTCACATCCCACCTCCAAATAACACATGGCTGAGGAGTTGGAATGTGCCGATTCATTTAGCTGCAGTCATAAGCTTCATCCCTTAAACTGGGGGTGGAACCTATTTCTCTGAAATCTCATTGATCCCCAATCAGAAATTACCAGCTATTGAGAAAGGAGAAGACAGGCAGGAATACTGAGGAGATGATCAACAGAAGTCCACAATAAATACTAATGTTATCTGACTCATCCATGACACACAAGAACACTTGGTGTATACACGTTTAAGTGTAGGTTCTCACTAAGACAATGTTTCTTTTCTTTTTTTTGCTGAGGAAGATTGGCCCTCAGCTAACATCTATGCCAATCTTCCCCTGTTTTGTATATGGGACACCACCACAGCATGGCTTGATGAGCAGTGTGTAAGTCTGCACCCGAGATCTGAACCTACGAAACCCAGGCCACTGGAGCAGAGCATGTGTACTTAACCACTACGTCACCAGGCCAGCCCCTAACTCAATGTTTCTTAACTGGAAATCTGAAAAAAAATTTATGAATTTAATTAAAGAACTGAAAAATCTCTTCAACTATATTAATAGAGGCTCTAAGGAACTTCTCTCAAGAAAATAGCTCAATGCATTCATTATTCTCCTTTAAACACTTTGCCTCTGATCAAATCACCATTGTTAATTAATATTTATTGCACATGCCTGAGAAGTGGGCACTGGAATAAGCCCTTCAAGGAACTCGAAGGTACTGTAGGAATGTGTGGGAGACAGGCAACCAAGAATTTCAGCTCAATCTTTGTGCTCCTAAGGCCCTAATGTGACTCATTCAAATGAGGGTGCTAAGTTTCCTCATTTCTCCAAAGACATTGCAATTGTCTTATTTGCATATAGTTAATAAAGAAATTCCCCTTTTGACCAGAGTAACTCAAGCAGTCTCACATTTGGGCTGAGGCTAATCCTCTCTCAGTTGTCTGCAAACACTCATCTGTCGTCTTTGATGAGGCAGGGAACTTTCCAGGGCTACTCATGTTGTCAGAATTTGGGAGCGTTCATGCTTCTTCAGAATCTTTGTCCCCAGGTAGAGCCAGATGAGCAGGATGCCTTATTTCCTACAAGTGATCGGACTTTGCATTTCATGTTTCAGATCTAGAATCACTCACTGAAAAGTGAACTGAAGAGGTTTCTCATTTAGACCAGAGACAGGGTGAAAAGGGCAAAGGGCAAGTGACTAGTTACTAAAGGACAGAACAAAGTGTGCATCCTATGACTTCATCCAGGCCCAGTCTTCTCGGCCAGGTTGACACAGGGCCTACACACTAATGGAAGCAAAGCAAACTCCCTGCCCCACCTTCTGTGGCCTGCCCCTCAGGGTAGTCCTGGGTCAATGTTGATCACCTCCTGGTGAAATACTAGGAGAAATACTGCTCCTTCCCCCATCCCCAAACACACAGTCCTACCTACAGCCCCCAGATGTACATGTGTGATTCATAAATGTGCTAAGAAGGGACAGAGTGGAAAATGCTGAGCTGGATATTTCACACACTTGTTTTTGTGGTGAGTGGTCCTAAGTGTGCCAATCATGTTATTGGAAGAAGAGTCTGACTTTAAATTGGACAATGACCCCTGAGGCCAGCGCCCAATGGGATGGGCCCTGGGCACCCTGCTCCCACAGCACCCTAAGCTACTTCACCTTAAGCTGCCTGGTATCCTGTTTCCAGACCTATTTCTTTCTTGACACTGTCCTGACTGTTTCTCACGTGTGCCTCATATTATGTAATTTCAGTCACTCGTGATAAATGCCCAGTTGAACCCAAGCCAACCCCCAAGGATCATAAGCCAGACCAAACTCTAGGTTCACCTTGACCTGAAATAGGATGCCAACATCCAGAGCTTCAATTCTTAAGTTAAAATATAATTAATTTAATTAACTAATTAATTAAAATGCAATTTAATTAACTTGATTAAATTTTATTTTAAAATTATATATATCTGTATTTCCTCATTCAGAGGACTACTATGAAACACAAGAAGATATAGGTTTATTTGAACGTCTTCTGCTTTTTCTCTTATTTCCATAATATTAAAAATGAAAGTTAACTATACTTTCCTGGAATTCATAGTCTATTAAAAGTATTGAATGGTGTAATTTGACAATGCATGGATTTCTCATTCTGAGAATATCCCATTCCTGGAAACTATTGGATTGAAATGCACAACCTTCCAATAGCCAAGGTAGTGTAATGGATAAAACACCAGCTCTCTCTGACCTAAGTCAGTCATCTGTTTTGCATTTCCCATATATAAAATAATAATAGCTCATCCACAAATATTAAGTAAGCAATTATGAAAAATTTTTAAATTGTTTTAAAATCTGAAAACATGATACCCACTTGATGGGGTCCCACCACACCTATGAAAAAGGAGAACTTGTTTATTTCCTTGAAATATGTGCAAATTTAAGAAGATGGGCCCAAAAAGAGTGTTAACAAATACCTCTGTTGCTTTCATCACTATTATAATTCAATGTAATCCAGGGAAAATTGACTGAATTGCCCCTATATGCTGGTGCTGGGGCTTTGGTTTCTATTATTAGGAAGCTGAAATGGGGAGCAGAGAATAGTCGTGAGATACCCACCTGTCACTCAGGTCATGTGTACTAGTGAAACGTGAGCCTCGAAAGAGATTGTCCCCTGTGGAGACAAATGACCTGTGGAAGGTCATAGCTGTTCTCTGGCCCCATCTTCCTTCCACTTTCCACAATATTCGTGAGACACCAGGGGAAAGACAGACGAGAAAGGTGAACAATGTGCTTGCTGCTCTCAGTGCTCAGCCCCTGTTAGAGCTTCTTTCCAGAGAGCATTTACAGCATTTTTTGTTCTAACATGCTCTATCTTTACACGTACCGACCATAGAGTCCGCATGCTTTGCTTCCTTCAAATCCTGTTGTAATACCTCATATGAAGATACTCAAGAGGCCCAGGTGAGCTCCTCTAACCCCTCCAGCAATGAGAGACACTGTGTTTGAAAGGGGGAGGGCAAGAGAGACATGGAGATCATCTAGCTGGAAACCTTAAGAGTTGTGGAGGAAATTCTAGGTTTGAAGGTCATACTGTAAACTTTAATTAAGTCCATTAGATTTATCTGCCTTATTACTTACCCTTGTTATTTTTAAGAATTGTGGTTTGGGTGCAAGTCACTCAGGTCTCTGTGCATTCCCAAACAACCCACATCTCTGTCCAGACAAGAAGCTGTGCACGTGATAGGCGCTAATAGGGAAGGAAGGGACTCCAGTTAGATGCAGAGATTGACTGAGTTGTCACCTCACTGATGACCAAGGCTGATTCAGCTGACTTGAGTACCTAGATCTTTCCCAGGAGCACAGAAGCCACTGGGAACTGCTCTCAAAGATCTCTTTCATTCACCTTGAAACCCACTTACTCCCACATACTCAGCCATGTGATCATTTGGTTTCCGAGCCTTCTCCATTCTACCAATGCCCATTTGCAGCTGTCTTTCCTTAGGAATGTTTCTTCTACACTACATTTCTTCAATCCAAACCTTATTGCATAAACTATATTTCTGGCCTCATGATGGTTCAAATTGTAGCTCTGTTCAGGAAAGTAGAATCCTCGAAGGTGGCAGAACTCTTTGCCCAACAGAACAAATAAAAGAGACTAAGATAGAAAGACATGGAATAATATAGCAGAAAACCAGGAAGGAAATCACAGTAATTTATTGGCCTTAAGATAAAGAGGGTCCAAGGAGGGGTCTCAACAATTAGGTTGGAAAAGAGAAAAAAAAATTCATAAAAGAAGAATCAAAGGAAGAAAAAAAATTGTAAAGCATCCAGGAGTCATGTTTTGGGTGCTCCTTGGCAGAGGCCTTCTTCTGTCGCCTCCACGCAGCTCTCCTGATAGACACTCTTCCTGCAAAATGAATCACATTGTCCCTTTCCTCTTAGGGCACTTCCCCAGCCCTCTTACAGCTCATCTCCTGGTCTATGGTCATTTACACACCTTTCTGTCCCCTCCTCTTGAATGTGAGCTTTCTACTTAAGAAGATTCGAGATGAGTGACACATCATTGTATTTAATTTGCCATAATTTAGCATATTTCTTCAGGGTCTTTTCTCAGCAAAAGAAAGAATAAACTGTGCATCCTGTTCCCAGTAACTGGTAGGTACTGGTCACCAACTGGTCATTCTATCTCTAGACTCATTGGGTTGACCTCTCTCAAAAGAAAATCAACTTCCAAGTGAAATGTAAATGATGTTGGCTCTAGGCAAGGATAGGCTGCAGATTAATGACACACAAAAACAGAGTTTTTATAAATCAAATACAGCTGTTCCATTGTGCCAGGAAACACTTTTATGTATTTAACAAATATTGCTTGTTTAATTTCATAACCACTCTATGTGGAGGGTGCTATTATTACCCCATTTACAGAAACCATAGCACAGAGAGTTAAGTGACCTGAGCAAGGTCACTCAGTAAGTAAGTCTATGGCAGACTGGGTCCAGTCTACGCCTTTAACTACAATAATGATGCAAAGGGGTTTGGAGTGTGGATTAAAAAAAGAAAGAAAAAAAGACTTGTTATATAAACTGCAGATTATATCAAATTAGTTTATTGTCACTAAAAGGAAAATGTACTAAATGTTAAGAATGCAATTTAGAGGTTATATCTTTGAATTGCATGTTTGAAGTTATATTACCCAGTTTGTTAGGCAACAGATGAAAGAAATTTGAATAGCCCAATGTCATGCAACCTTTCAGAATATTTTGCTTTATGGTTTTATCATAGTTGTTTTTCTCTCCCCATGAATACAGCAGAGGCCTTCAAAATAAATTGCTTTCAAATAAGCAATGCAATATTTTGTGTTCTGGTCTTTTAAGAAATCTTTACCCAGTGCTGTGATGTATCTAAAGATATAGAATATTGTAAAATAAGAGGTGACTTGTGGCACACAAGAATTATTTGCATATAAACATCAGAATGGAGTGGAAACATAGCATGGTATTATCTTTAAAAAGCAGAAGTCATCAAAACAGTCAGGCTAGAATCAAACTAGGACCGATAATTCTTGCAACTTCACTTTGTATATTCTGCCAATGCTCAACACCAATGAGAGATACTGTTGAAAGGGGGAGGGCAAGAGAGACGTGGAGATCATCTAGCTGGAAAACTTGAGAGCTGTGGAGGACGTTCTAGGTTTGAAGGTCATACTGTAAACTTCAACTAAATCCATTGATTTGCCTTATTACTTACCCTCGTTATTTTTAAGAACTGTGGTTTGGGTGCAAGTCACTTCACCTCTCCAAATTTCAGTATTCTCACCTGTAAAGTGGTAAAAGCCCCTACATCCTAAGTCTGTAGTGAGAATTAAATTAAATAAGATGAAGCATCATTATTATTTTAGGAGAGGCAGCTAAGGGGGATGATCTTTAGAGTCTGGCTTTGGAACCTCAATCTGTCGCTCACTCCCAGAGAGAACTCAGGCTTCGTCTCTAAGCCTCAGGTTCTCTATCTGTAAGTGGAATAACAATAAGCTATATAGGTTATTAGGAGGATTACAAGAACCAACACATTAATGTAAAGTACATTAGCATGGCGCCTTCAATAAAGAAAACATTCAATATCTATTATCATATAATATTATCATTGTCATTGTTAACACAATTGATTTTATATTCACAAATCAACAAAAGTTGTTTTTTATTTTTTAACTTACTATGACTACTAAATCTCATTAATTTCTTACCCTCCCCAACTTAATTTCTCAATTGCCCTATTGTAAAATTCTCTCCTATCTGAATGCTTAGACTTGAACATGATTTGGTTAAGATTGACTAGATGCTGACCTGGCCATCAAGAAGAATAATTTATAGCCCTCCTCTACAGTTAAATTGGGGTCATATGACTGGGTTCAGGCTAGCAGAATGTGGATCAAAGTGATGTACACCATTTCTAAACCCCCTGGGCAGTCCTCCCTGTGACTGTGGCTTCTGTTGAGGATGGTGATGTCACAGGATATAAGGAGCTTGGATCCCTGAGTCACAGCCTGGAGGAGAGGCTCTCAGGAGAGGTATCCAACCCATACTGAGCTTCCATGTGTGCTATAAATATACTTTTATCGGGTTGAAACACTTAAATTTCATGGTTTGTTTTTATCATCTCATACTCTAGCCTACTCTAATTAATAACACTGGCAATCAAGAAGTAGAAGTAAAAGTATGGATGAGTAGTGAGATAAGGTGAAAGAAAGATCAGAGGGAAAATAAGCAATAAATAGAAGAAAGCTTGGGAAGAATGGAGCAATGGTGTGAGAGAAGACAAAAGTGCACCTGGGCACGTGGTACCCTGTACATGTTATGCTGTTATGCTCAATGATGAATGTTTGTGTAACAAGACTTAGTAAATTAAATTAATGTGAACCAATTAATTGATTAATTGAATTAAGCTTGTATCATGAAATCTCAGATCTAGTATTGACTTCTATAAATAAAATAAAAATTGAAAAAAGGAAAAGAGTGCTTTGGAGAGAGAAAACATGGAAAGAGAGAGTGCTTGACTGAACAGAAGGAGAAGGGAGCCCAGAAGGGAGCCCAGTTCAGTTGTATCAAACAAGAATGAAAATTAGAGGTGTTCAGAGTTAGGGGAGGTTTTAAGACCATCTAGTTCAGTCTCTTTATCTTACAGCTGTGAAGAGAGCTGCAGAGAAGTGATGTTTTCCTTGAGTCAAATTTCAAGTATATGACCTAGAACGGGGACTTCCCACCACCCACTTAAAGAGCACCACCCAGCTACTCTGCCTCAATACCCAGAAAGAAAAATAATAATCCAAACTATTACCTACCTGGGTTTATTTTAGACTTTCTAACAAAGTAATTCTCCTTAAAAGTTCAGTATGTAATCTTTTAATGGACTGTTCACAAATGCAATATTTATGAAGAAACATTTTCTTTAATTACATATGCCAAGGAGATTGTCTCAATTGCAAATGCTCAAGAAATAAACTTTTCAATGAGACTTCCCATGAAATTTCCCCTGGGGAGCATGTGCATAATAAAGGCATTGACTTCAGCTAGCATTCATCAGTATTAATGGCTTCAGTCATTGGCGTCAATAACTATTATGGAGAATCACAAGGGTTGGTTTGCCTGCTCACAGTGGAGATAAAGGCAACATGGCATCCACCTGTAGGAACAGGCACGGTGCTGCGTCAATGGCTCTATTTCCCCCTGAATGAACTTACCATTAATGTGTGTGTCACCCTTGGATGCTACCAGCCACTCACCAGCCATCCATTAAGTTAGTTCTTCAGCAGTATTGATCTATATGTAAAATTTAAGGCTTCAAACAAGACTTAAATGCAGTTTCTGAAGGTAGCTTGAGGTATGCATTGGTAAATGGTAACTTTTGAAAGGTTGCCTGAAGAAGTATCAACAGGAAAAGCACAGCTTGCTTCCTCTTTATTATCTCAACAACAATGTCCCAAAGCCCCTCACAAGTCTGGGAGAGAAAACTCAAACAGCAAGCAATTTTCAGCTGAAATCTGTCCAGATTGAAGCATTTCTCTCTGCTCTGAACTTGTTCACTGAACACAAGTTATGTTGAGTGAACTGACATTAGATGTAAAAAATAAATTAAATTAGATGTTGTCTTTTTCCTTCAGGGAACACCACCCATAAGTAAGATGCTGTGAACCCAACTGTTTCCCTTTACAACATGTGAGAAAACATGTTAATCAATTGCCTGTTCAGTAAAATGTTACATTTGTTCTCAGCAAGTGCCACATTTCTTCACAATCAGTATGCAAGCACAACAATGCTATATTATTCTATAGTTGCATTAACTATACCTCCTTGGTACCAAAGAGGTAAGTAGAAAGCATAGCTTGTTTTCATGTGTGAAAGTCTTTTGCTATTTTATAATTACATCTTGCACTGTTATTAATACCATGAAATTATTATCGTGCCCATTTTGTAAATGAGTCAAGAGAGTGCAAGGGGAAGAGGCCTGTCCAAGTACTAATGGACACTCTAGAGCTCCTGACATAGACGGTGGTGGGTAGAGCTAAGGGCAGAAGCCAGGCGACCTGACTCCTTGTCTGCGCTGTAAGATCCCACCACCCAGGCTGCCAGACAACGTGATTATGTCCTGTGGCTTTGCATGGCCTTGTGATAAATTCCAAAATTCTTTTTTTTTTTAATTATAGCCAAAATTCTATTCTCTCATATTATTTTTTACTTTTATTTTATTACTTTTTCTTTTTCTCCTAGTTTTATTGACCAACAATTAAGAATTGTATATGTTTAGGTTGTACAACGAGGATTTTTAAGATGTACAATATGATGATTTAACATACATATACATTGTGAAATAATCACCACAATCAAGTTAATTAACACATCCAGCACCTCACACAGTTACCTTTTGTGTGTGTGGTGGGAACACCTAAGATCTACTCTCTTGGCAAATTTCAAGTATACAATCCAGTATTGTTAATTATAGGCTATACATTAGATCCTCAGAACTTATTCATCTTATAACTGAAACATCTCCTCATTTCCTCCACCTCCAGCCCCTGGTGACCTCTGTTCTACTCTTGGATTCTAAGAGTTTGACTTTTTTAGATTCCACATGTAAGTGAGATTGTGCAGAATTTGTCTTCCTGTGTCTGGCTTATTTCACTTAGCATAATGTCCTCTGGGTTCATTCATGTTGTCGCAAATGAAAGGATTTCCTTCTTTTTATGGCTGAGCAATATTCCGTTGTAGATATCTACCATGTCTTTACCCATTCATCCATCAATGGGCACTTAGGTTCTTTCCATGTCTTGGTGGTTGTGGATAATGCTGCTATGAACATGGGAGTGCAGATCTGGATCTTGGATAAATACCCAGAAGTGGGTTACTAGATCATATAGTAGTTCTATTTTTAATTTTTTGAGGAATCTCCACATTGTTTTCCATGACTGTTCCAATTTACATTCCCACCAACAGTGCACAAGAAATTCCTCAAATGGCCCCCAAGGCCCTATGTGATCTGATCTCTGCCTCCCCTCCCGCCTTGTTGTGAGCTGCCTGGCCTCAACTCACCTACGTGAAGTCTGAAGCTCCAGCCACACAGTCAGGGTGTCATCTTGCCTGAATGTTCCAGCTCCTCCACACCTGTCTCTCATTCATCCTTCATGTCTCACAGACGTTACTTCCTTAGAGATGCCATCCTTTACATCTCATTTTTTTGCTTTCCATCCTATACAGTAGTCCCAGCTTAACTGCAGGGGATACGTTCCAAGACCCCCAGTAGATGCCTGAAACCACAGATAGAACCAAACCCTACATACACTATGTGTTTTCCTGTCCATACGTACCTATGATAAAGTTCAATTTATAAGTTAGGTACCGTAAGAGATTAATGGCACTTTGTGACCATCATTAAGTAAAATAAGGGTTACCTGAACACAAGCTCTGTGATACTGCGACAGTACATCTAATTACCAAGACAGCTACCAAGTGGCTCGTAGCCAGGTAGCATCTACAGGGTGGATCTGCTGGACAAAGGGATGATTCACATCCTGAGCGGGATGGTGCGAGATTTCATCATGCTACTTAGAAGGGCGTGCAATTTAAAACTTATGAATTGTTTATTTCTGGAACTTTCCATTTAATATTTTCAGACCTCAGTTGACCACGTGAAACCACAGAAAGCGAAACTGCAGATAAGAGGTGACTACTGTATACGCTTTTCCTTCACAGTGCTTATCACAATGTGTATACGCATATGTGTTTGTGTGGTTATTTTTATATCACCTGCACACACACACACACACACACACACACACACACACTAAATGTGTAAACTCAAAAAGGATAAGGACAATCTTTGTTATGCCCCACTTCACACCCAGGGAATCACACAGTGCCTAGGATTCAGTTGGCACTCAACAAATACATGTTGATTCTGAATGAAAATGTTAACCTATTCTGACACTGATGACAGGAGGGAAGAGAAAACTTTAAAATGGATTTTCCTTTTAAAGATATCTTTTTTATAGTTGATAATGTTTGCCCATTTTTTTAATTTAGATTTTAATTCTTCACGACTAGATTCCACTCAAAGAGGTTTCTTTTGAAGCTCAGAGAATAAGGAGAAAGGATAAAAGAAAAGAATCCTTCTGATAATGTTTGTATTTTGTGAAATTTGAAATGGTACAGCGTCCAAAACAACTTCTGATTTCATTTTGAGTTCAATCACTTCAAAGAGAAGTTCATTTATAAAACATCATATCTCTCTGGTCATTCACTGAATATTTACGAGTACCAATCACTTTACTAGAAGGAAAGTTAATGCAAGAAAATAACTGTGACAGAGGAAGAAATTAAAATGAGTTTTCACAGCCGTTTCCCGCCTGTTTCTCCCAACTCTTCTTTCTTTGTGGCACTTCAATACCCTACATGCTACACACAGTGAGCGGGAAGCCTTCTGTCTCTGCAGCTACATTCTTGAGTCTTTTAAAATAAGGCTTGCTTGAACTATACAAGAAAGGCAAAATGTCTCTAATTGCAGGGAAACAAATGGAAAAATCAGGAAATACAAGGACTGCTTTGAGCTGAGACTGAGCAGGTTTTAGGGAGTTTTGAGAGAGAAGAAAGAAAAACCGAGGCATCTGGCAGGCTATGCTGAGTGGGGTTCGGGGAATAGACAAGAAAATATTTTAGAGTTTTGCTTTTTTATTTATGAATCGAACACGTTAGCCCTTTTCCGAGAGATCAAGTAAAGATGTAAGATTATTTAAAATTCCATTTGGATTTTGAACATGGGTGTCTAAATATCCAATAGAGATAAGAGCAGGACTTAAATGCAAACTCAGCATCCCACAAGTTATATAAGATATATAGAACCAAACAAGGACACTCATTTATAAATGTCACAAATGAAAATACCTAGCAATTATACAATCTGATCTCCAAAATTTTCCAGTCTATCTAAAACATTAATAGTCATTGATTCAACCACTATGCCGTAAATATTCTTTATGTCTGAGAGCTGGAATAGGAGATAAGGGGATAAAGGGAAAGATTAAATAGAGATACTGCCTTTAGGGGCTTTCCACACAGTTGGGGGAAACATGCTAAATTTCCAAGTGATTGTCAAAAGGAATAATACAGATTTGTTTTAATTCTTAAAGTTCAAGAAAAGGATTGATAAAACAAACTAGAATTATTGGGAAAGTTTTCTCAAAGAAGATATAACTTGAAAAAAGATACGGTTTACGTAGGCAGAAGGAAGAGGTGACACACTAGGTTGGACTTCCAGGTGAGGCTAGAGTAAGCATATTCAACGGCCTGTGGCAGAGTGTTCTGCAGAAAAGGAATGAGAACTATGGCAACATGATCTCAAGTGAAGGGGCCTCGCACATAACAAAGTCTTGAGTCCAGCTTTTTCTACTGTTATTTTCTGAGCAGGGAAGCACAGAAATGAAAGATGGATTTGGTGAAGTGTGTAGGCTGGACTAGACCACTAATTCCCAGAGTCCAGCCTGTGGCCCTGTAGAGGTCTTCCTGGGAGTTACCAAACTGACCCCAAAATTAGGTTCCTTCACCTTTTGTTATGTGCAAATGGTGATTTATTCCACAGATATCTACGTAAACCTCAGGATGCCATGACTCTATGTCCATCCCAGTTTGGCCAGGACTGCCCAGGTTATACTTGTCCTGTGTAATTATTAACAATGCCACCTTTTTCTCTCAAAATTGCCCAGTTTGGATGATATACTATTTGGTCACCTTAGTGATGAGATTTTAATAATGATCTATGAATTTCTTTTTCAATGTTACTAAACTTTGGTATTGTATTAGTAAGGTTCTCCAGCGAAACAGAACCAATCAGATATATACATAGGAAGAGATGTATTGTAAGCAATTGGTTCATTCAGTTATGAAGACTGAGAAGTCCCACAACCCACCATCTGCAAGCTGGAGACCCAGGAAAGCCGATGATGATGTAATTCAGTCTGAATCTAAAGGCCTGAGAACCAGAGAAGCCAAGGGCAGGAGAAGATTGATGTCCCAGCTCAAGCCATCAGGCAGGAAGTGCTGAATTCCTCCTTCTTCCATCTTTTTGTTCTATTCAGGCCCTCAACAGACTGGATGATACCCACCCACATTGAGGAGGGCAATCTACTTTACTAAATCCACCAATTCAAATGCTAATCTCAGAGAAGAAGTCAAGATGGCGGCGTAGGCAGACTCTGAACTCACCTCCTCCTGCGGACACAGCCAATTTACAACTATTGTGGAAAAATTACCCCTGAGACAGAACTGAAAACTAGATAAGAGGAACTTCTGCAACAACGGACAATCCTAACTGAGGTAGAAGAGGCAGAAACTCCGTTCTGGAGAGGAAAAACGCCGCCTTCACAAGCCGCAGTGCCTCACGGCCTCCTGGGAGCAGCCCACAGGTACACAGCCCTCCCTGGAGGAGCGGGGCCCGGAGCCGGGGACCGCCCCCGCGGTGGGCATTTTGTGGACCCAGAATAATCTAGACGGGTGGCGGAATATCTGACTTTGCCTGCTACTAAAACATTGGGGAGTACCCCCAGAAATGCTGGTTCACAAAGAAATTAAAACCGGCTCTTAAACGGCCCATGCGCAAGCTCACCCGTTTCAGAAAGCAACCTAAAATCACCAGAAAGAAAGGTGCACAGTGCTTTCGTGAAAAGAGACTCACCTCATAGGCCCTGTGTGCATCTTGGTGAGAGGTGAGACCTCTCCAGGGACTGGGACATTGGCGCCAGCCATTGTTGTGGCCTGGTGTGGACATGCTGACACAGACGCCATTGGAGTTCTCCCTGAGGCCTGCTAGCCCAGGTCTGCCCCACCCACTAGAGCACCGATTTAATCCAGCTCAGCCAGGGCAGGCAGCCCACCCTAGAGACTGGTCCCACCCAACAGCAAGCCCTCAGGCAACTTGTGAGCCTGCATAGATTGGTGACTGGATTCTCTGCAGCCTGGCAACTGAGCCGACTTCAGTGGGGCAGGGCGTGCACAAGGAGCAGGTGGAGAGTGTGGGGCGGTGGTGGAGTGTGTGGGGATCCCGCTGTGGAGACTGGGTCCGCTTCAGGAGGTCGGGGCATGCACACGGGGCAGGACTGTGTTGACTGTATGTGTGGACCTGTGGGCAGCAGGGCTTGTCAGCTGCAGAAGACTTGTGCTTCTCAAAGATCCACATAGGTGGGGTTTGCCCCACCTTCCAAAGCCTGAAACAATTGGGTGCTCCTGTAACTGAGGCCAGCCCCATCCAGCTGCAATCCTCAGAGAACTGACAAGAGACCTAAAGGCTGGAGGCTTATAGCAATTGTAAGGCCCTGAGCCTAACAACCTGCCACGCTGGGGGCCTACTCACTTAAAAGAAATACTGCAACACAAATGTGGTATTAGAACTTGCAGCCAACTATGCTAGGGCTCCCCACACCTGATAAAGAGACTGAAGGGCCCACAACAACTACAAGCAGCTGAGCATTACAACAGCTGGCCAGGAGCATAACTCGGCCTCCCTGGGCTCCTACAGGGAGAGCAAACAGGCCACAACAGAAGGACACACGTAGCCCACATAGGGGTCACCCCTGGACATTGAGAACTGAGGGAAGCACACGGCAGGCATCCTAAGCCATCACTTACATAAGGTCACCTATCCAAGAGCAGGAGAAGTAGCTGACCTACCTAATATGTAGTCACAAGCACAGGGAAAGAGGCAAAATGAGGAGGCAAAGGAATACATTCCAAGTAAGGGAACAGGACAAAACCCCAGAAAAGGAACTAAGTGAAACAGAAATGAGCAACCTACACGACAGAGAGTTCAAATTAAGAGTGTTAAGGATGCTCACTGTTGTGGGGAGAAGAATAGATGAACTCAGTGAGAATGTCAACAAAGAAATGGAAGGTATAATAAAGAACCAATCAGAAATGAAGAATACAATACTGGAAATGAAAAATTCACTAGAGGGACTAAAAGCAGAGTAGAGGATAGAGAAGAACGGATCTGTGAGCTGGACAAAAGACTAGAAGAAATCACTCAAGCTGAACAGGTAAAAGAGAAGAGAATTAAAAAGAGTGAGGACAGTCTAAGGGACCTCTGGGACAACATCAAGCGCACTAATATCCGTGTTATAGGTGTCCCGGAAGGAGAAGAGCGAGACAAAGGGGCAGAGAATCTATTTCAAGAAATAATAGATGCAAACTTCCCTAACCTAAGGAAGGAAACAGACATCCAGGTACAGGAAGCACAGAGAGCCCCAAAGAAGATGAACCCAAAGAGGCCCACACCAAGACAATCATAATCAAAATGTCCAGAATTAAAGATAAAGAGAGAATCCTAAAAGCCGCAAGAGAAAGTCAAGTTACACACAAAGGAAACTCCATAAGGCTATCAGCTGACTTTTCAGCAGAAAACTTACAGGCTAGAAGAGAATGGCATGATACATTTAAAGTGCTAAAAGGAAAAAACTTACAGCCAAGAATACTCTACCCAGCAAGGTTATCATTCAAAAGGAAGAAGAGATCAAAAATTTCCCAGACAAGCAAAAATTAAAGGAGTTTGTCACCAAGAAACCGGTGCTACAAGAAATGTTAAAGGGACTGATTTAAGGGGAAAAGAGAAGACCACAAATAGGAAAAATTATCTATTTCCATGATAAGAGGGTAATGGATACAAATGCATAAAAAAGAGGTTAGATATGATATCAAAAACATAGAAGGAGGGAGGAGGGGAGTTAAAGAGTAGAGCTTTCAGACAGAGGTCAAACTAAAGAGACCATCAATTCTGTATAGAAGAAGGAAGGAACAGAGAAGGACTACTAAAACACTGAGAAAAAAAAGTTAAAAAATGACAGTAAGTACATACTTATCAATAGCTACTTTAAACATCAATAGACTAAATGCTCCAATTAAAAGGCATAGGGTGGCTGATTGGATTAAAAAACAAAACCCATATATATGCTGCATACAAGAGACACACTTCAGACCTAAAGACACTCACAAACTGAAAGTGAAGGGATGGAAAAAGATACTCCACGAAAATGGCAATGAAAAGAAAGCTGGGGTAGCAGTACTCATATCAGACAAAATAGACTTTAAAACAAAAACCATAAAAAGAGACAAAGAAGGGCATTACATAATGATCAAGGGAACAACCCAACAAGAGGATTTAACACTTGTAAATATCTATGCACCCAATGTAGGTGCACCTAAATATATAAAGCAATTATTAACAGACATAAAAACAGAAATAGACAGTAACACAATAATAGTAGGGGACTTTAACACTCCACTTACACCAACGGATAGATCATCCAAACAAAAGATCAACAAGGAAACATTGGCCTTAAATGATACACAAGAACAGATGGACCTAGTAGATAAATACAGAGCATTCCATCCAAAAATCGAAGAATACACGTTCTTTTCAAATGCACATGGAACATTCTCCAGGATTGATCACATATTAGGCCACAAAACAAGTCTCCATAAATTTAAGAAGATTGAAATAATACCAAGCATCTTTTCTGACCACAACGGTATGAAACTAGAAATCAACTATAGGAAGAAAATCAGAAAAGCCACAAATACGTGGAGATTAAAAAAAATGCTACTAAACAACGACTGGGTCAACGAAGAAATCCAAGAAGAAATCAAAAAATACCTGGAGACAAATGAAAATGAAAATATGACATGCCAGAATTTATGGGATACAGCAAAAGCGGTTCTAAGAAGGAAGTTTATGGCAATACGGGCCTATCTCAACAAACAAGAAAAATCTCAAATAAACAATCTAACAATGCACCTAAAGGAACTGGAAAAAGAAGAACAAACAAAGCCCAAAATCAGTAGAAGAAGGGAAATAATAAAAATCAGAGCAGAAATAAATGAAATAGAGACCAAAAAAACAATAGAAAAAATTAATAAAACCAAGAGCTGGTTCTTTGAAAAGATAAAAAAAATTGACAAACCTTTAGCTAGACTCACCAAGAAAAAAAGGCAGAAGGCACAAATATGTAAAATCAGAAATGACAGAGGAGAAATTACAACAGACACCTCAGAAATACAAAAGATTATAAGAGAACGTTATGAAAGGTTATATGCCAACAAATTTGACAATCTGGAAGAAATGGATAAATTCTTAGAATCACACAACCTTCCAAAACTGGATCAAGAAGAAGTAGAGAATTTGAATAGACTAATCACCAGTGAGGAGATTGAAACAGTAAACAAAAACCTCCCCAAAAATAAAAGTCCAGGACCAGACGGCTTCCCTGGTGAATTCTACCAAACATTCAAAGAAGACTTAATATCTATCCTTCTCAAATTCTTCCAAAAAATTGAAGAGGGGGGAAAGCTCCCTAACTCATTCTATGAAGCCTACATTACCCTGATACCAAAACCAGACAAGGATAAGACAAAAAAAGAAAACTACAGGTGAATATCACTGATGAAAATCGATACAAAAATCCTCAACAAAATACTAGCAAATCGCATACGACAATACGTTAAAAAGATTATACACCATGATCAAGTGGGATTTATTCCAGGTATGCAGGGTTGGTTTAACATTCGCAAATCAATCAACGTGATACACCACATTAATAAAATGAAGAATAAAAATCACATGATCATCTCAATAGATGCAGAGAAAGCATTTGACAAGATACAGCATCCATTTATGATAAAAACTCTGAATAAAATGGGTATAGAATGAAAGTACCTCAACATAATAAAGACCATATATGACAAACCCACAGCTAATATCATTGTCAATGGTGAAAAACTGAAAGCTATCCCTCTAAGAACAGGAACCAGACAAGGATGCCCACTGTCACTACTCCTATTTAACATAGTACTGGAAGTCCTAGCCAGAGCAATCAGGCAAGAGAAAGAAATGAAAGGGATCCAAATTGGAAAGGAAGAAGTCAAACTGTCACTATTAGCAGATGACATGATTTGATATATAGAAAACTCTAAAGAATACACCAGAAAACTTTTAGAAGTAATAAACGAATATGGTAAAGTTGCAGGATACAAAATCAACATACAAAAATCAGTTGCATTTCTGTACACTAACAGCGAAGTAGCAGAAAGAGAAATTAAGAATACCATCCCATTTACAATTGCAACAAAAAGAATAAAATACCTAGGAATAAACTTAACCAAAGAGGTGAAACAGCTGTACACCGAAAACTATAAAACATTTCTGAAAGAAATTGAAGAAGACACAAAGAAATGGAAAGATATTCCGTGCTCTTGGATTGGAAGAATTAACATAGTTAAGATGTCCATACTTCCTAAAGCCATCTATAGATTCAATGCAATCCCTATCAAAGTTCCAACAACATTTTTCACAGAAATAGAACAAAGAATCCTAAAATTTATTTGGAACAACAAAAGACCCCAAATAAGTAAAGGAATCTTGAGAAAAAAGAACAAAGCTGGAGGTATCACACTCCCTGATTTCAAAATATACTACAAAGCTATAGTAACCAAAACAGCATGGTACTGGCACAAAAACAGACACACAGATCAATGGAATAGAATCAAGAGCCCAGAAATAAACCCACATATCTATGGACAGCTAATCTTTGACAAGGGAGCCAAGAGCATACAATGGAGAAAAGAAAGTCTCTTCAACAAATGGTGTTGGGAAAACTGGATAGCCACATGCAAAAAAATGAAAGTAGACCCTTACCTTACACCATACACAAAAATTACCTGAAAATGGATTAAAGACTTGAATGTAAGACCTGAAACTATGAAAGTTCTAGAAGAAAACATAGGCAGTATTCTCTTCAACATCGGTCTTAGCAACATATTTTCAAGCACCATGTCTGACTGGGCAAGAGAAACAGTAGAAAAAATAAACAAATGGAACTACATCAAACTAAAAAGCTTCTTCACAGCAAAGGAAACCATGAACAAAACGAAAAGACAACCTAACAATTGGGAGAAGATATTTGCAAACCATACATCTGATAAGGGCTTAATCTCCAAAATATACAAAGAACTGATGCATCTCAACAACAAAAAAAACTAACAACCCAATTAAAAAATGGGCAAAAGACATGAACAGACATTTTTCCAAATAAGATATACAGATGGCCAACAGGCACATGAAAAGATGTTCAAAATCATTAACTATCAGGGAAATTCAAATCAAAACTACAATGACATATCACCACACGCCCGTCAGAATGGCTATAATTAACAAGACAGGAAACAAGATGTGTTGGAGAGGATGTGGAGAGAAGGGAACTCTCATACACTGCTGGTGGGAGTGCAAACTGGTGCAGCCACTATGGAAAACAGTATGGTGATTCCTCAAAAAATCAAGGAGAGAACTACCATATGACCCAGCTATTCCACTGCTGGGTATTTATCCAAAGAACTTGAAAACACCAGTGCATAAAGATACATGCACCTGTGTGTTCATTGCAGCGTTATGCACAATAGCCAAGACTTGGAAGCAACCTAAGTGCCCATCAAGGGATGAATGGATACAGAAGATGTGGTGTATATACACAATGGAATACTACTCAGCCATAAGAAACGATGAAATCCAGCCATTTGTGACAACATGGATGGACATTGAGGGTATTATGAAAAGTGAAATAAGTCAGAGGGAGAAGGTCAAATACCATATGATTTCCTTCATTAAGTAGTAGATAATAACAACAATAAACAAACACATAGAGACAGAGATTGGATTGGTGGTTACCAGAGGGAAAGGGGAGAGAGAGGAGGGTGAAAGGGATAATTCGGCACAGGTGTGTGGTGATGGGTTGTAATTGGTATTTGGGTGGTGAACATGATGTAATCTATGCATAAATAGAAATATAATGATGTACACCTGAAATTTATACAATGTTATAAACCAATGTTACTGCAATAAACAAAAAATTAAAAAAAAAAACAAATGCTAATCTCATCCTGGAACACTCCCACAGACACACCCAAAAATAATATTTAGGCACATATCTGGGTACCCCGTGATCTAGTCAAGTTGACCCATAAAATTAACCATCACGGCTATTTATAAACTAAAAGTAGCACATTTGTGGAGAGTACTGAGGATCCTGACTCAGTATTCTAGTAAGGGGTCTTGCTGCCCCTCAAATGCTACGTAACGAGGCAAAGTCTCTATTGCACAGCCACCTACAGAGAGCTGGTGTTTTGGAAAATATTTGGTCATATTATTAGCTCACTGTCAGCAACCTTCTGAGCTGACTGTTTTTCAGTTGCTGCCATTCCTTGTATTTCAATATTAATCATTGCTCTCTTAGTTGCTGACGAAAGGACCTTGAACTGTTTAAGCTCTCAGCCTTGTGATGCCCATTAGTTCGTTGGTGCTGTGGGCCTAGACTTGAAGAACTGTGTGGACTGCGGTTGCAATAGTAACCACTCACGCTCCTGCTGCTCAAGCAAATCTATACCTACCCCCACCCCGCAAATGCACTTGAACAATGACTCTTGATTGTTGTCTCTGAATTCTTTTCAGCTGGGATCTGTGGAAAGGCGGGGTATGTTTATCATGGTGTTTTGCCCTAAGCAGTCAGAAAAAGTGTGAGAGTCGGTAGACCAGATGGAGGACACAGTGGCAATGGGAAGACCGTTTTGAGGGCTTCTGCAAAGTTAAGTGAGGCCCCCAATACAGGGTAGTGGCAGGGGAGAGAAGGAACATCTGAGAAGTGTTCAAGGATCCGGGGAGATGCCTTCTGCACCTGGCCATTCATAGTCAGGAATTTTTGACAGAATCCAAATCTGAATCTACACGTTTTTGAATGTACCTATGACTGATCCAAGGCAATTGCTTCCAAACTACTGTAATCAGCATTCAAAATGATTCTCTTTCATGCCCCCATTTTCTTGACTTATCTCTACAGAACTGATGAGAACATTAATAAAACAAAGAAATAACTTGACACTTTAATCAAGAGCCTTCCTGGACAATTTAAACACTTTTAAAAGCAAGGTAAGAGAAACAGTGTAATGAGTCCCTGTTTTATGACAAACCATGTAATCAAATGCTTAGGTTCATTCCCCGTCTGAAAGTCTTTTTCTGCATGTACAAGTATATTTTATAATTTGTACCCAACAATTTCTCCCAAAGAATATTCCTCATTTTTTACTAAATAAAAAGAATACCTTTGCTATTTAGAAAAGGGCATAAAAATATTGATGAGCTCTTAAAGCTGATTCAAAAAGTCAGCAATTTGAATATTTCCTAATTTCAGGTAAAATAGTATAAGTTTAAAAAATTTTTTAAAAATTCTTATGACCCACATTTTTGGAGAAATTTTGCAGATTGCAAACAAATCTATAAAAATAACCTGATTGACCCTCTCTGTTACTGACCAAACAAAATGTTATATTCACAAAGCCTTGAACTTTTGAAGCTTTAGAAGCCAACAAGTTCCAAAATTTGATAGAAAACTAATGCCAGCATAGCAGAGTGAGTGATATAGTATACTCATTGAAGGCAAGTGAGTAAATCACTAAAACATTTCAATCTGGTTAAACCTTAACACAAGGAAACAATAGGAAAACCCTTAAATCCCTTAACAAAGGGAAAAGATAGCTTCACGTGTCCTATCTTCTGGAGATCAAATCAACGTTACTTTACTATATATATATATAGTATGTATATATATACTGCATATATGTATACTATATATACTGTATTATATATACTGTATAGATATATGTATATATACTATGTAGATATGTATACTACGTGTGTGTATATATATACATCTTATATATATACATATATACATCATATATATATATGTGTGTGTATATATATATCTTTCTTCCTCCTCCCCCTAATTTTCTCTAAGTGATAAAACAGACTCCAGCCAGAAACATCAAGAATAGGAACTATGTGAAGTTATACTGAACTCATACATCTATAAAAACTAGGCAATGTTTGGTCACTTAAATAAAAACTGGCATTCAAATCACACCATGGACAGATAATTGACTGTAGGAGGGAATGCAAGCATGTTGAATCATAAAGCAGCAGCAAAGTGCTGTTATGTATTCATCGTGATTTAATCAGCTTCTCTTTAGGCTCCTGCACATTTGTTCAAATCTGAGCAATACCCCCTGAACCTCTGCCAGTTTTCGGGACAAGATGTGGACTGCAAATGCCGCCCAGGCAGAGATGGGAAGCCAACTAAGTACCATCAGCCCGGCAGTGGGACATCATGCTGCAGCGGTGACAAACTGAGCAGAGAGGGGGAAGGACGATGAGAACTCCTGGGTTGCCCTGGGGGTGCTATCACACATCCTCCCGGCGGGGCGGCAGAAATCCGAGGAGGCAATCCAGCCCGGGTCTGACCAGAAATCCCTGAGCTGGATTAAAATAGACGGTGGCTCTCCACAAAACCCTCGGAATCCACAGCACTGGAGCTGCTGAAATATTCAGGAAGGTTAACCACCAGGTGCCCTGAGGAGTTAATAACAGAGCCTGAAAGCCTTTCTCCAGCTACATTTCCAGCTCAGAACCAGCGCACATTGTCAATAACTAAAAGTCGTACTTGGTAGAGGCCTTTATAAAATGAATTGTTGATCTCAGTCAGAGCTAAGGAGCAGGCACTCCGTGTTCAAAGCTACTAATAGAATCCAAAAAAGCCAGAATTAAACAAATTTAAAAATGTCCTTTTTCATCCATCCATCCCCATCCATCCATTCATTCACAAACATTTATTTGATGCCTACTGTGTGCTTAAGCTCTGGATACACAGAAAACAAATAGAACAAGAGAAGGTTCCACTGGCTATTGAGGCCAACCCTCGATTACACTTTATAATTAGCCCAAAAATTGTCAATCTGAAGATAATACTCAAACCTCACTCTATTGAATTCAGCAGTCTTCCCCAACCAGATCTTTTATTAATGTCTTTTTTTATAGCCTAGAATACTTTCTTCACTTCCTACCCCACCTGCAATCTCTCCAAAGCCTTCTTGCCCCCACCCCAGGGAGAAATGATCACTCCTCCATTCTGCCAGGTGGCAATGTGAAGAACTTGTCTCCTTACCCCACACACAATTACACTGTTGTAATCTGTCCCCCTTTGCTAACCCTAGAGGTCTTCTCGGTGGTGATTCAGCCCCATATCTCCTGTATGTCTAGCACTTTGCTGGCATATAGTAGACATTTAGTAAATAATCGAGTTAATTAACAATACTTCTGGGCAGCAGAGTCATTTGATTTGGTGTTCTCTCTGACTTTGTTGAAATTGCTAAAACCAAAGGAAAGTAGACAAAAGTAGGTGATAAAATACAAGCTGAGGCCTGAAGATGCTTTGAATGTGAAGTGGCCACAGAAAAATGAAATGTCAAGAGTACTTTCCATGTAGAATGACCCTACATGGATGATCGCATCTTCGCTGATGAGAGCACTTGAAGACAATGGCGGGGTTCGTGGAGGCAGGAAGGTAAGAACGTGGGAATGGAGAGACAGCCTGACTGAGGGTGCTAGAGGTCTGTGTGTGGAGAGCAAGACTGTTTGGGTGGAGAAGGAAGTGGGGGGATCATTACAAGTGCTTGTGGAGGAGCGGCACTCAGACAATTTATCCCTCACTCAGTCATTCTCATCAGCCCTCACCAAGACAACCATTAGGTATGAATTCCAATAACAGGTCTTACACAGAGAATTGAATCCTCGGAATGTAGAATCAATTCAATGCATTTTAATTAATTTCAAAAACAGAACCAGACTGGAGTGGTTCTTTAAACACACATACAGTCTCACACATTTTCTTTTGCTCTCTCTCACTCACTCACGCACATGCACACAGAACAAATCTCTGTAGGGAGGCTTATTTTTCTGGTGGCTTGAACATATGAAATTGGCTCTAAAGTTATTATTTAAAAGAGAAAAAGAGGGCCGGCTCCGTGGCTTAGCGGTTAAGTGCGCGTGCTCTGATGCTGGCGGCCCGGGTTCGGATCCCGGGCGCGCCCCGAGGCACCGCTTCTCCGTCCAACGCGAGGCCGAGTCCCACGTACAGCAACTGGAGGGATGTGAACCTATGACATGCAACTATCTACTGGGGCTTTGGGGGGAAAAAAATGAATAAATAAAATCTTTAAAAAAAAAAAAAAAGAGAAAAAGAATAGAAGGGGGCAATAGAGAGAAAATTTTGGAAATAGAAAAGCAGATGGAGCAACTGACCTAGCAGGCTCCAGAAAGCAGATTCTTCGCCTGAGCATAGAAAATCCGGTAGCCCCCTGGTTTCCATCCAGGAACCACCCAAAGGCTCAGAAATGGTGCCACTGTATTTCTCTGCAAGTCATCTGCCTTGACCACACAGAAGATCTCATTTTAAGTAGCACCGCTGTCCTAAAGTCCCCACCAGGAAGCAGGTGGGTTGCAAAGGATGCAGTGACTGAATTCTCCTGTGGATGAGTTGTCCTAACACTATCCACTGTGTCTCGAGACACTTGAGGGGTTCTAAAATGATGATGATCCAAGATTTGGTATAAATGGTAGTGAGTGTCCCCCTCTGGCAGCAAGTAGGATATTTTACTTCTTACACCCATTTCTGGGTAGAAGACACATGGCATGAACGTGAGGGGAGCAGCTCTTGGTCCACTTTCTATCACAGGTGTTATCAATCCCATCCATCTAAAGCTCACCTGAGTTATTATACATAAGAGGGAAAACGAGACAGACCCTGACTCCCAAATCCCCTGAGGATGGAGGTCATGTCTTAACCTCTCTTTTCCCCACCACGGCAAGACAAAAAGCAAGCGTATTGTGCATCCTTGTTGAGACGTGAGTTAAAGTAGATGTTATATTAGGTAACTTGTATTTTTAACTAATTTGTGAAGTTAGGAGCTTCAGGATTCTTTAAGCAGAGACGGTAAGCAGTAAAGCAAACTTCAGAATGTCCTGTTCCATTTGAACAATGAATGGACAAAATAAGAAAGCAGTATTCTTTTTTTTTCCTTTTCACTTCCTTAAGCCCTCCACAGGACTGAAGTTTCAGTCGGTGAAAAGTAAGGAAACATAGCGGCTTCCTGGAGTTCAAAGGCACAGCTCGTGCAAAATGCACGAGCTAATTACACGCTAAGCCCCTAAAACAGTAGGAAGATAATAACCTGTAACAGCTAATTCAGAGGTCACCTTGATCTAGTGGTTAAGAACACATTTCTTCCTATGCACTTAAAATTTAGTCAGTTATGTAGCCCTCAGACAGAGCTCAAACAGCATTTCTGATGGAGAAATAGGTACTGTGCTCCCTTTCACGTGGTACCCACAAGCAAGTAATAGCACATTTGTTCTTCCCGGACTCCAGGCGCTTCTCCATTAGGGTTGGAGGCAGAGGACGAGTGGTGGAGGGAGAGAAAAAGAATATTCTATAACTTCCGTTGCTTTATTTCTGTATGAGTGGGAAAGCCCTTCTCATAAGGAGAGATAATGCCAGGTAGACGGTACTTGCCAGTATGGAATGGATAGGCCTCCTATTTGAGGACGGCTGTGGCTAAGCCATCATTCATCACAAAGATAAGCCATTTCTTTCTTAAAGGCAACAAGGCAGACTAGATTGAGAGCAGGGGGGCTTGGTGGCAAAATGTCTCTAATAACTAAACGACGTTGGTCTTTTTCAAACAGAAAGAGCTGCATTTTTGCTCAAGTGAGCATAAGTTTATTGAGCACCAAATATTTTCTGGCACTATACTAGGGGCTTGAGATGGTTATTTTTATGTGTCAACTGGTCTGGGCCAAGCTGTGCCCAGATAGCTGGTAAAACATTATTTCTGTCTGTGACGGTGTTTCCAGAAGAGATTAGCATTTGAATTGGTGATCTGAGTAAAGCACAGGGCTCCCCACTGCAGGTGGGCATCATCCAATCCACCAAGGGCCTGAATAGAACAAAAAGGCAGAGGAAGGTGAATTCTCTCTCTGCTGGAGCTGGGACATCCATCTTCTCCTGACCTCGGACATCGGAGATCCTGGTTCTTGGACTTTTAGGCTCAGAATGGGAGGTACATAATCAGCCCCAGATTCTCAGGCCTTCAGAATTAGACTGAACTACATCGCCGGCTTTCCTGGGTCTCCAGCTTGCAAACAGCAGATCAGGAGACTTCTCAGCCTCCAAAAGCTCATGGGCCAATTCCTATAATAAGTCTCCTCTTATATATATCTCTATCTATCCATCTATCCTATTGGTTCTGTTTCTGTGGAGAACCCTTACTAATACAAGGGTATAGATCCAAAGAAGTGCAATATAAAAGTTTTAGCTTCCAGTTGGTAGGCACAGATCCTAAACCAATAATCTTGGTAAGTGTAAGCATAGTGAAAGAGGTTTGTGCAGGATCCCATGGGAGCATAGGTGATGGGCACCCAACCTAGGGTGTGAGGTTCAGGTAACATACCAAGGAGCCACACCATAAAGGGGTTTGGAGGTGTCAAACGAGAGGATAACAATGCGGCTGACCAGGTAGTGTGTCTGTCTTCCCCGTGAGTTCCTTGATGGAGCCAAGCATGCACAAATGTATCCCCAGTGCCTGGCACAGCACTGCAGGCAGAAGGTGCTGGCTGAATGTCTGGTGACTGAATTCATGGAAGCAGAAATCAGGGGATCTATTCTTGACCAATTAGTTTTCCAGTCAATTTTTCTTTTTTAATTAAATATTGGGCCTAGTAATCTAACGTGTTTTCTAACAAGTCTCTGTTTGTCTCTCTCTTTCACGAGATATTGACAGTTTCTTGAGGGCAGGAGTACATCTTCTTCATCTGTGCATCTCCAGCAAGCAGACCAGGGCCTCGACATGAGCAGTGCTCAATGGGACCTACTGTGTGGAGCTGTGTGAAAATGAACTAAGAGTCAGAGGTCTAGCTAATACTACTTTAATTATTTAAATAGGAGACCTGTTGACTGAAGCTAAGGATAATATATATTATATATTTTATGTATGATATATAATACAATAGCATATAATATCATATATACAACAGTATTATATATATTATTATATGTGAAATATATAATACAATATAAGTTAACCTATATTATATAAATTCATCATGAGATCCCTTTACTAAAGGATTCTTCCTCAGTGAAATGAGAGGGATTTATTACTTGACCTGTAAAGATGCAAAGGGATTTGGGGTGTGGTAAGGATAGAAAAGGAGATCTTTGAAGATCCCTAAATGAAAACATAGAAAGGGAGCAGGCAGAATCTCCTGTCTATTCTTGCTCACGACGTGGAAAGCGAGTAAAGTCCTCTTGTGAAAGGCAGCATGCAAGTTCAGAGAAATTTACATAAAAACCCATGGTAACCTTTCCAGATTTCATGTAGGAAGAAATATTGGATCCCAAACAGCAGGGAAATGTTCTCCTTTGAAATTTTAAGGACTCACCTGTAAAAGCAACACTCTCTTCTACTCTGGACCTACCACTGAGAAAGGACTGTGAAAATGGCTGTCATGATAATTGAGACATAAATTGTCTGAAATGGTGCTAGTTGTCTTCTCCAAACTATTCAAGTTGTCCAGAGCATTTCAGGTCTGACATGACACCTCCTCCAATGAAGCAAGTATTTTTTTTTTTCGTTAGTGGTAGGATCAAGTGCACTGTGTGTGAAATGAATTGAGGTCTTTAGAGAAAGGCGTTGTGTAAATAAAGGTAGTACCATGTTTCTATCTTGATATAGAGCTCATTTCAATCACGGTATTAGGAACAAAAGTAACGTGCTCCGTTATTGTTAGTTTCAGTTTACTTCTTCTGGAGCTTCAAATTCAATTACATTCTGAGATGAACATGAAATCAATCGAACAGCTGGATGTGTGGTGGTCCTATTTACCCAATTCTCTTTAAATTCCGTACTCTCATAAGATAATCAAATCCCTCGTGTGGTTTAACATTCTAGTGAAGTTTAGAAGAAGAAAAGAGAACTATTTTAAGCGTGCTCCCTAAAAGGATTTTAAGAATATGGAATCCGGGGGCCCACCTGGTGACGCAGCAGTTAAGTGCGCGTGCTCTGCTGCGGCGGCCCGGGATTCGCAGGTTTGGATCCCTGGCAGGCACCGATGCACCGCTTGTCAAGCCATGCTGTGGCGGCATCCCATATAAAATGGAGAAAGAAGGGCATGGATGTTAGCCCAGGGCCAATCTTCCTCCGCAAAAAGAGGAGGATTGGCATTGGATGTTAGCTCAGGGCTGGTCTTGCTCACAAAAAAAAAAGAAGAATGTGGAATCTGTATATATACATATGTATACACACACATACACACATATGTCAGAATAAATGAAATCTAGATTATTTGTTCATTCAGCAAATATGTGTTAACTAATACATAGTAAGAGTATAGTAGGGGTTCAATAATATCTCAGAATGCATAGTGATTACCTACCAAAGATGGATTTACCTTAAATGGCTAGCACCTTCTTTTTGACTTACATAGCTTTTATATGGAAACAAATATTTGCCCATCATGATAAGACTTTACTTCACAAACTACTTCACTAATATTCTATGCTGGTCTTTAATTTACAATCAAATGTTTGTACATACATGCCCATAAAATTAGCATTAGGTCAGATTGGGTACTGATAGGTTATTTTCCATGGCAGAACCCACATATGAGGTTTCCACGGGCTGTGGAGGTATGTTGGGCAGAAAGCATATAACATCCTGGAGAGATTCTGTGGTTAGTGGAGAGAAGACATCAAGCCAGGGCTCAACAGTGGAAGAAACCCTTGGAAGTGAAAGTCAGAGACATCAAGAAAACAGAGCAAGGAATGAAGCAAAGACCAAAGGAAGTAATGTTGTCCAAGAACATAAGATCATGAACAAGTATCTGTTCTGATATTCTGTGCCTTTATAGGTTAATAATATGGAGGGTGATTCCTTAAGATTACGAAGTTTCAACATACAGCAACTGGTTTGAGATTTTTTTCTTTAAAATATCTCCGCTGAGCTCAGGTTTCTTTTTAAACCAAATGAAACAGAAAGAAGTAATAAGGCTGAAAATTAGCAATATCTGAATTGTCTAAAATGAGAAAAGATGATTCTGGCAACTAAATCAAAAATAAATAGATCAAACAAACTTCATCATCATAATAGAACTGGGTTTCAGTAAAGTTTGACCAAGCCTCTGGTGACATCATTTTGCATAAGACAGAAACTATTGAGATAAATGGGAGAGGAATTAGGGGAGTTTGGAGCTGGTTGGGTAGTCATAACTCCCCTAAAATGTCAATAAATGGATTGAAACCCTGGAGACAGTTTCAAGTGGCACGCCACCTGACTAAGTTTTCCTTCCCAATCTTATTCACAATTTTCCACAAAGACGTCAAGGGCTCCTATCTCATTGTGGAAGATACAAGCCGGGAGGCACAACCCATACATTCGTTGGCTCAATCAGGGCTCACAAAGCCTCTGGCAAGTGGAAAATGCAAAAAATAAAAAATAAAAATGCAGTAGAGGTAAATGCAAATCTAACAACCGAGAAGTTGCTGTGCGTCGTCTGATTTAGTAATCCAGGATCTCAGGATAGACAATTGGTGGGACAGCTTGTGATTTGTTATAATAGCTAACGTACCATAGTCTGGATGAAAATGGCATGAGGATGTACAATGACTACAAGCTCCTCCATCAAAAAAAAAAGAAATCCATGTCATTTCAGCTTAGATGAACAGAGATACTAGAGCTAGCACAAGGACTGCAAACGGTATCCAAGTGTTTCTGGCTAATCGAGCACATGAATGTATTGTTTTCAGGCCCAGGTGTCATAATTTAAGTGGGACTTTGACAAAGTTGAGCCAGGCAAGAAGTACGAGGACACAGTCAGGAGAGAGCAGAAATGGAGGACGCACTGCAGATATGCCCATCACTACATTTACTTCTGTCGCTACAAAACAGAGGATCATGGGTGACCCCCAGATACACATTACAAAAAAGTGGATGTGGATCTTCATTATAAGGAAGAAATTTCTATGGGTATGAGCACTTCAGAAGCAGAATGATCTGTCTTATGATGTAAACTTCTTGGACCTGAAAAAGAAAAGTGATTACCTGCTTTTAGGTCTGGCTAAGTCTTCCTTATGCCTCTAAATTAAGCCCCAGAATCATCCTTCCAGAAAGATTCACTGACCCACCCTCCCCACTGTGATTTAGATGTCTCTTTTCTGCGCCATACCCTATAAATGCTCTCTCTCTATATCGTTCTTATTAGACCATTTTCGCACTACATTGTAATCACAGGTTTTCTTGTCTGCCTCCCCGAATAGAGCAGGAGCAAAGTTTTATTCTTCAAAGCACCTAATACATCACGAAACGTAGTAAACGTGGTTGAGGAAATGTAATAGGCGTTAGTTTCAGGTCAGCAGGAGTATCCGCAAATACAGACACAATAACAATTGACTGCAGGTGAGGAGGAAAGGCAGGAGACGAAGTTAAAAATTAATGTGAAGTGTGAACATTGAAATCACAGAGGAGGGCTCTGTGGGAGCCACAGAGGTATTGCTGAGCTCTCGCTTGGACGGATAATGCGGCAGGAACTTTCTTATTCGTGATGGTACCATTGAGCACCCGCTCCATGCCAGGCACTCGACAGCATGCCTACGTGGCCAGCATTGGTATCATGGCCATTTAACAGATGAGGTCAAGACACTTGCTGACACAAAGGAATACTACTCAGCCATAAGAAACGATGAAATCCAGCCATTTGTGACAACATGGATGGACATTGAGGGTATAATGCAAAGTGAAATAAGTCAGAGGGAAAAGGTCAAATACCGTATGATTTCCTTCATTAGGTAGTAGATAATAACAACAATAAACATACACATAGGGACAGAGATTGGATTGGTGGTTACCAGAGGGGAAGGGGGGAGGGAGGAGGGTGAAAGGGATAATTCGGCACGTGTGTGGTGATGGGTTGTAATTAGTATTTTGGAGGTGAACATGATGTAGTCCATGCAGAAATAGAAGTACAATGATGTACACCTGAAATTTTTACAATGTTATAAACCAATGTTACTGCAATAAACAAAAAATTTAAAAAAAAAAAAGACACTTGCTGATGTTACAGCGGCAAGTCATTCCAGGGTTGTAATGTCACTCTGCCTGATCCCAAAGGACTTTGTCCCCAACAACTAAAACAGCCTCCAAAAACACATACACTACAAAAATTAAAAGAGAGTGAAAGAGTCATAGTAAAAGAAAAACCTAAATGTGAAAAATAAGGTGAAGCCAGGAGTGAAGTTCTAACACGCCATGAGATGATTATGATTAAGGGAGAGCGTTTAGAAGCAAAGAGAGCCCTAAGATTCAGTTTCCCGTCTTTGCATTTTCCCTGGAACCTTCCACTTAACTTCAGTCCCTCTCCTAGCTCATGACTTTCCAGGGTTGTTGCTTGCTAACCACAGTAAGAAATACAGTTACCATTACAACCTGCAAACTTGTATTTTATCCTTTTTTAACACTTGGGCTGTGACTTGCCAATTTAAAACATTACACTATTTATTAATTGTATAATCACAGATGCATTTCACTATGCGTTAATTGTACAATCTGCTTGACAAAGTTAACTATGACTTAAAAAAAAAAGACAGCACTTTTATTTGTATATCAATGTCTACTTTATAAAATACAGACAGTTCTGCTGTAACTTGTTATATGTGTTCCTAAAAATACTACCCTATGCAAAATTGCCCAATAAAACCATGGAGCTGATGGAGAAAGTTGGGGCTAGGGGGACAACACGCTGAAAAGCTTCGTCAGTGATGTACAAATTTTAAAAAGATAGGTACCTAATAAAAATGGTAGCACAATTTTACACATGTTAAATGGTTAAAAATACCTAAGTACTACAAAAAAAAGTTTATATTGAAAAAGACCTGAAGTTTGTTTGTGGAGGTAAGTTTCAGAAGAGTTAGTGTGTGAGTCATCACGAAGAGGGTTGTCTGAAATCGCACAGAAATTCGTAACATCAGACATGGATGCAGGGCGCTTGGAACACGAGTGTTGAACTGAGGGAGCTAGGAGAAGTTTGAAATGTGCATGTTCTGTGTATTCCTATGCACCACGGTTCAGCTGATGCAGTGCTCTGTATTCACCTAATGTCTCTCACAGGTAACATTGTTCTTATGCAAACTTGAAATTCCCATTTTGCTCAAATTGCTTCCAAATATAGCAATTGCATTGGAACAAATTTTCATTTTCAAAACAAATGTTATAGCAGAATTGACTGTATTAATAAAACTATTATTATAATTTATAAAATACTATACACATCATCTAATTTTATGCACATAAACAACTTATAAAGTTAGTATTATTATTTTAGCTCCCATGTTACCTTTCAGATGAAGAAACTCAGTCCAGAGTAACCCAGAGACTTTTCGATATCAGTCAGCTAACACCTGGTGATGCCAGGTCTCGTATACAAGTCTTTTCTTTCCAACTCCTCTGTGCCTTTCTCAAAAGTACTTTCCAGAATACCATTCAATTTTATTTTTTATTTTAAAAGTCTTGTCTTTAATCCAATGTGCATGTATGCCTTGCACCTGCACACGCGTGCACACACACAGAGTTAAGTCAAAAAAGATTCATTTTAATAAAAAAGAAAACAAAAAGTCCGCAACATCCATTGTAACTTTATAAATATAAAATGCCTAATTTCTCATAAAATATACGTTTGTGTAAATAAAGAACTATATACTCATCGCACAACTGTCATATTTTCCTGGCTATCATAATACATCTACTTATCAATAGCCATATTTAAATATTTGAAGTTATATTTATATGTATTCTAAGTTTAATACATAATTGATTATATTTCTTGGACCAAATGTTATGGATTATTGAAAAGAAATTTTTAAAAGTTACAAACCCATAAAAACATTCATAAAGAATACAGAGGAATAAATGTATATGTCGCTAAGCCTGGGCAGAAGAATCATCATTCATTCTTTCATTCAATAAATATTTATTTAGGGCTGACTCTAACAAGAACTGCTCTAGGGACTGAAGATACAAGGTTTCGTGAAATGCAACAAGCATCCTAGATGCCTGATTTGTGCTGGAAGAGAAGCTGATTTCTCTGGACACAAACATGAAAAGGATGCAACATCTGATGCATAAATAGTCCAGTGAAGTGTGGGAAGTGCTGTAGCAAAGGAAGGCACAGAGTTCTGGAGAGAGCAGGGGCACCTGAGCCACCTGAGTGGGGGAGAGCCTGGGAGAGCCCTAAAGAGGAGGTGACACTGAGCTGAGTCCTGAAAGTAAGATGGCGGTGCAGTCACAGCATCCCAGCAAGGGCATGCAGGAAGGTGAAAGAGTGCTGACCTCAGGAACAGGATGGGGAGCCAGAAGGCAGGCGGGAGGGTAGGCTGAAGCAAGGGACAGGTAAAACAGAAGAAATGAGCTCCCCAGGGTTGGAAAGAGCCTTAAAGTCTTTCCTTAAAATAACTTCTAATACTCTTAGAAGGTTAATGTATGAGTTTGACGTTGTCCACAAAAATGTTTTTCAAATGGAAATATACATACTCTTTTTTTTTTTTGGTGAGGAAGATTGGCCCTGAGCTAACATCTGCTGCCAATCTTCCTCTTTTTGCTTAAGGAAGATTGTCGCTGAGCTAACATCTGTGCCAGTTTTCCTCTATTTTGTATATGGGATGCCGCCACAGCATGGCTTGATGAGCAGTGTGTAGGTCCACGCCAGGGATCTGAACCTGTGAACCCTGTGCTGGCCCCGTATACTTTTGATTATTGTTTTTATAAGACAGAGAAAAGACAGAAAGAGAGCGAGATTCATTATGTAAGTACATCATAAATACATACTTTCAACTACCTAAAAAAATGAAGGATAAACATCCTTCATTTTTTTAGGTAGGAGGTCTCGTAGATGATAGTGATGCTACTGCTCTGCAACCCACACTTTGAGTAACCCCACATTAGGATCCTATAAATGACAAGTAGGAGACCCTACTAAAGGACCAGGAGTATTAGTTTTTATCTTTTTCCTTCAAAAATCCCACAGGCTTCTCACCCAAACCATGCATATTGGCTCTACTAACATAAGGTTGGCCCCATTCCTACCAAAATAATAAACCCAAATATATTATGCTAAAAAGCATTTGCCTCCTTCCCGAATCTATTTTGTATCATGTTAGCTAAGAACACCATCCAAATGGATGGCGCCCGTCTCAAAGAGATTCTTTCCTATAACATGTGGGAGAGGGACTTAGTTACCATTTCCACAAGAATATAAATGCAGCCACAGTGATTGATATAACTATTATGAGTAGGATGGGTCTGCAAGTTATTTATATAAAAGTTATTTAAATGAAGTAAAATGCAATGTGAGACATTTTGAAAATATGTCAGAAAAAAAAGACTTTCAAATCCCTCCCATGGTAGATCAGCCAACAGAAATAACCAAACATAGTGAAAATCATCCTCAGAAAACAAGAGAGTGGCAATAGAAACTAGGAGAACTTTTGCCACTTAAAAAAATATATATATTCTGGACAGCCACATGCAAAAGAATGAAAGTAGACCATTATCTTACACCATATACAAAAATTAACTCAAAATAGATTAAAGAAGGTAAGACCTGAAACCATAAAACTCTTAGAAGAAAATATAGGCAGTACACTCTTTGACATCAGTCTTAGCAGTATCTTTTCAAATACCATGTCTACCCAGGCAAGGGAAATAAAAGAAAAAGTAAACAAAAGGGACTACATCAGACTAAAAATCTTCTTTACAGCAAAGGAAACCATCAACAAAACAAAAAGACAACCCTCCAACTGGGAGAAAAGATTTGTAAATCATATATCTGACAAGGGGTTAATTTCCAAAATATATCAAGAACTCATACAACTCAACAACAACAAAAAAAAACAAACAACCCAATCAAAAAATGGGCAGAGGATCTGAAGAGACATTTTTCCAAAGAAGATATACAGATGGCCAACAGGCACGTGAAAAGATGTTCAACATCACTAATTATTAGGGAACTACAAATCAAAACTACAAGGAGATATCACCTCACCCCTGTCAGAATGGCTATAATTAACAAGACAAGAAATAACAAGTGTTGGAAAGGACGTGGAGAAAAGGGAACCTTCATACACTGCTGGTAGGAACACGAACTGGTGCAGCCACTATGGAAAACAGTATGGAGATTTCTCAAAAAATTAAAAATAGAAATACCATACAATCCAGCTATCCTACTACTGGGCATTTATCCAAAGAATATGAAATCAACAATTCAAAGAGATTTATGCATCCATATGTTCATTACAGCATTATTCACAATAGCCAAGACATGGAAGCAACCCAAGTGCCCATCAACTGATGAATGGATAAAGAAGATGTAGTATATATATACACACAATGGAATACTACTCAGCCATAAAAAAGACAAAATCATGCCATTTGTGACAACATGGATGGACATTGAGGGTATTATGCTATGTGAAATAAGTCAGACAGAGAAAGCCAAATACTATATGACTTCACTCATGTGTGGAAGATAAACACAGAGATAAGGAGAACAGATTGGTGATTACCAGAGAAGAAGGGGGTGGGGAGAGGGAGAAGGGGTAATGGGGCACGTATGTTTGGTGACTGATGAAAACTAGAATATTTGTAGTGAACACAATACAGTCTATACGGAAACTGAAATACAGTAACGTACACCAAAAATTTACACAACGTTAAAAGCCAATATGACCTCAGTAAAATTAAAAAAATATTCTGGCACCATGAAAAAGTCACTCATGACCAGCTTGTATTTCCCCTTTCTGACAAGCCTTGTGCAATTGCGTAATAATCAATAAAGGGGCTCCGAGGAGGGCCAGCTCTCTCTGCCTCACCTCTACTTCATGATGTCGAGGCTGCAGCATCACACTTGGGGCTTGTCTGTCTGCTCAACAGTAAGAGGACACTGAGTTTTGGAGTCCAAAAGTTGGAGAGCGGAGTTGCTATAGTGACATCAACTATTCCGATGACTGATATTTAGTTTGCATTTGCAGAAGAACTCGGTATTTTTATGAGGAGGTTTCTAAAGCAGAGCCGGCAGCATCCTGCAAATGCACTTTGATGAGGAAGAAAATCAATGCGTGTGTATTTGCACACATCTTGAGAAGGGGCATATGATAATCAAGTCAGAAATCACCAGTTTGAGTGAAAGAGTTACAGAGCTTGTCTCATCCAAATAATTTCCTCAAACCATTTAAACGTAGACAGGGAGTTCATAAGATTTCTTAATTGTACTGTTACTGCAAAAACACATTTCCAGGGTGTGTGTGACATAGTGAAGGCTGCTTGTCTCCAGTGACCGGAGGACGCAATGCTACCTTAACAGCACCGGCATGTGAAACAAAAGCATTATTGAGTAAGAACGCAGACAGCTTGCTCTTGCTGAATCATTTAACAAATGTTCAAACCAACATGGCATAAAATCGTTGGCAGATAAAACCTACACTGAGGCTTCTAGGGGTGTTCCATTCCTCCAAAAACCTCTGCTTGGGACTCTTCCCTCTGCCACAGTGAGACAATTTAACATCCTGCTGGGAAGAGGATGGGAGGAGCTCTGAAAGATTGAAGGACTCTCCCACCCCCATGGAGCATTGCTGGAATCCTTCTCTTCCATTTGGTATCCTTTGTGTCAAATAAGCCCCATTTTGCAGATCATTGGAACTATTGAAGGTCCTGTGACCAGAGCCACCTCTTATGTGGGGTTGAAATATCCAGCTGCCTGGAGCTGGTGACATGGGGGAGGGGGAAGCCAAGCAGATAATGGGGACCAATGTGTGAGAGATGGAGGCCTGAGGGTGAGGACAGATAGTCAGAGACCTCACTCAACAGATTCCAATTCCAATTCAGCATTGGAAGCACAGGGTAGAGATGAAGAATGACTAGGCAGGCAGGATTCCTCCGCCTGGCCCTCACCCTCTCTCTTCTCCCACACTGCACCTCCAGCCCTCGCAGACTCTGCTGCTCCACCCCAGGTAGTTCTGGAGGGTACTTACCGCCTCCATCACTGCCCATCAACTCTCGCCCAGGAAGCTGCCTTCACCCTGGCTCCCGACATCCGAAACACAAGGGCAGCCAGAGTCCTCCAGTCACCTCCATCCAGGACTGCTGGAGAGCCCTCCAGTCACCACCTCACTGCTCTGTTCACATCTAGTCAATGGCTTTGCGTTCCATCCAGCATAAAATCCAGAGTCCTCCCAGTGGCTGCCAAGAATTTACATCACCTACCCCCTACTCCCAACCCCCCCCCCCCCTCCCATTCCCTTTCCTCTCACCATCACCCCCTCCCACTCCCTCTCCTCCATCCTCGTGGCTCCCTCTCTCCCTTTTTCCAACTCTCTGCTTAGATGAGACCTATCAGGAAGCCCTCCCTACCCGCTGCATACAAAGCAGCATCCACCTCCCCACCTCCTCCCTGCTTGCTGGCACTGTTTTCTTTTACATTGTCTGATTTTCCTCCAGAGTGCTGGGCACCATCTCGAATGTTCTATTTTGTGGATTTGTTTGTCTCTGCATACCTACATGAATCCCTTTCCATGAGAACAGGGACTTCATTCGCTTCACTGTTGTATCCACAACAATGCCTGGCACATGGCAGGCACACAATAAACATCTGTTGACATTTGCTGTAGTCCGTTTAGACTACTATGACAGATTGACACAGCTTGGGTGCCTTAAACAACAGACGTTGATTTCTGACAGTTCTGGAGGCTGGAAGTCCAAGATCAGAGTGCCAGCATGGGCACATTCTGGTGAGAGCCCTCTTCCATGTCACAGACTGCCAAGTTCTTGTTGCATCCTCACATGGCGGAGAGAGAGATTGTGTCTCCTTGTCTCTTCTTATAAAGGCACTAATCCCATCAGGAGGGCTCCACCCTCATAACCTAACTACCTTCCAAAGGCACCACCTCCAAATACCGTCATGTTGGGGATTAGAGCTTGTAGCTATGAATTTCGAAGAGGGGGCACAAACATCCATTCCATAGCACTACTGAATGCGGCTCTTTCCTGAATCACATTATGTGTAACTTTCTGAAACAAATCGGAAGATATACTTTGCATCTTCATGTGATAGCAGTCTGCAGGGCCTAACTTCATTAATTAATTATAGATCCCTTTAATGCACATGTGGCAACAGTGTTGGTTTTTTTAATCATCTAAAATAAAGACTAGTTCTGTTGTGATTGAATTGTAGCTTTGCATTAGCAATTTATTCCACAGAGATAAATGGATGGGTGTAATTAGGAGTGACTAAGATAATATTTAATAAGTGTCTTGATCTTTCCCAAGGATCTAATTGCTCAGATTAGCCTGTCATCTCTGAAAGCTATAAGTAATACAAACAATTAATAGATCATCTCAGAAACTTACAATACCCATGAACCTCAGCTGCTAAAGAACTGACTCCCTTCATAATCTCATTTATGTGCTTGGTGTTTTTTTTTTATAAAAGGTCATTGTAATTTCTCTAGTTATTTTCGTAAAATTACAGAAATTAATCTGGAGGGCATACTTTATTTTTATTATTATAGGACAGGAAATTTTTCAAAAAATTGGTGTACCTTTTAGAAAAGCAAAAAAGAAACCTCCCAATTGTCCAGCAATTCTGGCCCAGCTGATAGGTTAGTGAGCATGCCTCTCCTGTGCCTTATCTGTTATCCTCTGGAGGAGACTGCATGGGACTTGCCAGTTCTCCTGAACTGGGAGCATCTCTCACAACTGGTCACTGGGTGCCAAGAGACACACGTGATGGCTAATAGGGCCGAATAATTGAACAGAGTCCTCCACCTACAAGTGGGGTTGGCGCAGAGTAAGTATACAATAAATATTGAAAGCTTTGTTCAACTATAGATTCAGTCGTTTACTAACACTAACTGGTCAGGAGTCAGACATTCAGAGTCAGGGGCATTTAAAATCTACCCATTCTCCCAGCTGACAAGAAAACTGGTCCAATGCTCAGAGCCCTGCTTTAGCTCAGCCTTCTGTTCTGGATTCATGCACCTGTTCCAGTATCAAGAAATGGCAATAGACTGTCCCAATGCCCACTGACCTCCCCAAGAGGTAAATGCTCAATGTCCAGCCCCCTTTGCACTGTAGAGCAGTGACTCTCAAATAAGAGGGTTTTGTCTTTAAACTGTGCACACCTCACCTTAGAGGGAAATGCCCCTCCTTCCCTCATTGAGAGTTGCTACCTTCATGTTCTTGAGGATAACGCTCTACTGTGCTCTGATGTAGAGAATACTCAAGTATTCTAGAGCACTGATCCTCCTGCAAAGAAGATGAAGAATGAGGAGGAGGGAGAGGGAGGAGAAGATCTTCCAACACTGGTGCTGTTTCCTAGGGAGTCACAAGAATGATGACTCTAAAATCTTTCTCACAAGCCCTGGTCTCTTTCTTCAGAGAACCACAACACCACACCTCCATCTCCCAGATAAACATTTCACCTCACCGTAGATTCAAAATATCCAAAACCTCATCTTTCCTGCAAAGAAGGAAACCCAGGCCTCTTGCTCTCCTCTATTTGTTAATAGAGCACCATCTCAGAACTCTAGACTTGGGAGCTGGGACACACAAATCTCCCCTTTTCTCTCTGCACACCATTGACATTGAGTCCTGTGGCATCTCATCTCCATCTCCACTGCCACCGCCCTTGTCAAGCATTCGTCATGGCTCACGTGCCTTATGACAGTCACTTTCCAGTTGGTCTCCTCTCTCTTCTCTCTTCCAGTCCATGCTGTGCACCAATACCAAAGCCATCTTCCTGGTATTTCTTCAATCTTACTTTTCCCCTAATCAAGAATTTCAATTGTTGATTGCCTGCTGCCCATCAAATTAGGTAAATCTCTTCACTGTGGTATTTAAAAACACCATTCCTTTTAAAGGAGTATTTTAAAAATTGGCTTTCCTCCATGTGATGTCAGTTTTACATCATCTTAGCACGCACACACACACACCCCAGCCAAATAAGACTATTCCCTGAATGTTTTTCCACCTCCATATCTTTGCCCTAAAGTCTGTGAAGTCCTTCTTACTTTTCAAGGATGATCTCAATGGCCCCTCAACGACATTTGGATGCCTCCCTGCTCCATATAGCATCTTTCCTCTTTGAATCACATTTTTTTTTTTATCTCCTATGTACTTTATCCCATTCCTCTTTGTAATATAAGAATTTAAGTATTCAGCATTAAGTTCCTTAGGGGCTAAGTCTTGGGCATCTTTCTTTTCCCGCCCCTAGCACAACATCTGGCACATTGTAGGGGCTCATATATATTTGGTACATTAACTTGAAAATAGCTCTATGGGAGGAATATTCATGTTAAGGGTAAAAGTAACACACTCCCAACATGCAGCAACACCAATCAAAAGTGAGAAGACAGGACTGTGAAATATGTTACTCAACTATCACCATAAACTCCAGTCCTCAGCCTGTTTCAGTGAATGCTTGAAATGAATGGAACTACTGAATCGATTCCCTTAGCTGGACTGAAACCAGTTGATGTGGGAGCTTGTGGCTGGAGAGAATGTCATTTCAACTGATTAGCCTGTGCTGAAATAGAACTCTCCATTTGATGTAAGCACCCACTTATAAAAATGCCGCTTCCAATGTTCATAGAGTCATGAGTATTTGTAAAGTTTGCAAAAATATGACCAACAGAATCACTGTCACTTTTCCCTCCATCTTCTCCTCTGTCACACTTTCCATCACCTCAGAAAGTACTAGATTCTCTGTGGGTATTGTTGACATCCAGCTAACGGGAAGTTGAGTTGGGCTTACATTTAGTTTGTGTTTAGCGGAATATACATATGTGGTTAGTAGACATTTGAAGTAATTAGGTTATTGCTAGCTACCCTGGTGTAGGAATGGCTTCTAGAAATCTCCTACCACCCAATGTGCCAATTCTTCTGGTAATGAGACACAAAAGTATAGGGCCAGATGTCAAATGGGATATACTGATATGGGATATACTTATTGAGAGATACTTCCAATGAACCTGGCATTGGCTGATGTGAGTAACAGAAACTAAAAGAGGCTTGAAATGTACAGAGCCTGAAGCTAATCTGTTAAAAATTCTTTTAATCATCAGATACATAAAATTATAAGTATAAAATTGGATTCTCATAGATGTCTAGTCACAGTGGAAGTTCTCTTTTGTCAGGAAGAGACTTGATAATGCAGCATATACAATTATAAATGCATCGTACATTTTTGTTTGTTTTTGATGGGATTTACAAAGAAAATAAAATTTATTCAAACTCTGTTTATAAGGCACAATCCTGTAACAATACGATATGCAAGGATATCGTAACAATACGATATCCTTCTATATATGAAATCTCATATTTCAGATATTGCAATTTATCAGATTTGACAATTTGGTGTCACCTAATGCTCCTTGTCTGGATGAAGTCTGGCGGGTCCAGATGCAAAGACACCCAATGTTTGCCACCAACAGTATTTAAACAGCTTATAGTGACACACATTTAGAATGATCTTGATTATGCCTTAATCAACTTCATATAACTTTTATGCTTTACATTTTAGATAATCAATTTTATATAATTTTTCAGAATTATTTGTCAGACCAAAATTCTAACATACCAGAAAATGAATGCCTTCAATTTGTAAAATTATTTAAGATTAAACATTGCTTAAGAAAACTTGAAATGTCCTGACCTGTTAAAGCTCATGCATAAAAGAAACTTGATAGCGTTTTTCCCAAATTTGGTAAAATTCCCAAAACTTTTCATGACATACTCAGTTACAAATTGTGAAGCTGGAAGACGCTTATTGAAACTATCAATAAAAATAAAATACAAATTTTGATCAAGCATGCTAGAAAAAAAATCTCTATTCCTCCTATAAAAAAATAATATTATAGGGGCTGGTCCGGTGGCATAGCAGTTAAGTTCATGTGTTCCACTTCGGCGGCCTGGGGTTCGCTGGTTCGAATCCCAGGCACAGACTTACACACCACTCATCAAGCCATGCTGTGGCGGCATCCCACATACAAAATAGAGGAGGATGGGCACAGATGTTAGCTCAGGGCCAATCTTCCTCACCAAAAAATAATAATAATATTATAAAATAATTGTCATATAAAGAGTCAATCAGAATATGAGCCATAAATTGTGGGAAAAAGTACAATAGAGGTCTGTTAGGTGATTAATAAAGACACTGTGTTATTTTTATAAATTGTGTGATGTTTGTGATATTTGTCACTTTTTTAAAATTTGAAATCTGTTTTTATTCTTTTTTTAATTCTAAAAAAGTACTCAATTTCATTCTTTTTTTTTTTTAATCTGAATCTTTGTGTTCTTTTTCTTAAAGAAGTTCCTCTCAAGTATAATGAGCTTTAGGTCCCACAGAAAGGAGAATCTACCTGGAAACACTCACAAAAGTGCACTAGACAACACTTTGTTCATTCATTCAACAATTTGTTGAGAGCCTCCCTCCTACTGAGCACTGTTCCAGGCATTGTCACTTCTGCAGAAGTTAAAAATCCCCAACCACGGGGAGCTTCATTCTAGTCAAAGGGATAACAAGTGCTTTGAGGAAAACTGAGGCAGCGAAGGAGGAGAGGCTGGGGGAAGGAGAGTCTTCTGTAACACGATGTCCGGGAAGGTCACGCTGAGCAGCAGCAGCTGAGCAGGTGGGAGAAGTGCCTTGGGATCCACATGGGTGGGAAGCAGGTGAGGATGGTGGAGGAATATTCCAGCCAGAGGGAACTGTACCTATGAGGAAGCAAGAGAAGGCTGAGCAGTTGTTCAACAGGGAACACAGCAGCTGGATCAGAGTGAGCGAAGGGCAGGGCAGCTGAGCAAAGTCTGAAAGTAACCTAGAGTGGAGTCAGGGGAGGCGGGCTCTCACCAGATGAGGCACATTCTATTACTTAAAAGAAAAATGGAAGTACTATATGATCCAGCTATTGTACGACTGGGTATTTATCCAAAGAACATGAAATCACTAATTCAAAAAGATATATGTGCCCCTATGTTCATCGCAGCATTGTTCACAATAGCCATGATGTGGAAACAACCCAAATGCCCATCAATAGATGAACGGATAAAGAGGATATGGTAGAGATATATACAATGGAATACTACTCAGCCATAAAAAAGACAAAATTGTGCCATTTGCAACAACATGGATGGACCTTGATGGTATTATGCTAAGCGAAATAAGTCAGAGAAAGACAAATGTGGTATGATTTCACTCACATGTGGAAGATAAACAAACACATGGATAAGGAGAACGGATTAGTGGTTACCAGAGAGGAAGGGGGTAGGGAGGACAAAAGGGGTAAAGAGGCACATATGTATGGTGATGGATAAAAACTAGTCTGTTGGTGGTGAGCACAACGTAGTCTATACAAAAACTGAAATATAATAATGTACACCTGAAATGTACACAACGTTATAAGCCAACACGACCTCAAGAAAATAATTTTTAAAAAAAAGGACTGAAGCAAATATGGCAAGATATTAACATATGTAAATTTGAATATATAAGGTTACTCAGGTATCTTTTTTATTTCCTCCATATTTCTGTGTGTTTGCTATTTCATAATCAAAGATATATTTTTTTAGCCTCCAAGTGTATGTATTAGGAAATGAGAAACATTGAAAATAAATATCACATGAGCCTCAGATGAAGAAAGAGCAGAAAAGGCCCTTAGCAATTGAGTTCAACTTGACAGATGGGGAAACTGAAGCCAAAAGAAGTTAAGCCACTTGCCCAAGCTCACCAAGCAGAGCACAGTCATGGCGGAGCTGGGATTCAGAACCAGGAAAAGATACTTTCTAATCTTTCTTGGAAATATGTTTTAGTTTTAACCATTTTGGTCATTTCCACTTAACCATTCTGAAATTGTTTACTTTCCTATTTTAACTGTACGATGCAGTCACTTCAATACATAAGATTACACTCTTGAATTATAATAGTCCTATTTTCAAATATGAATATGATCATGAAGAATTATAGGTTATCAGCCATTTATGACTGTGCAGAATAAATTATATCACATGGTTATAATACTGTAGGAGTATGAATTTTTTTATTGTTAATTACATCATAAAGTGTTGGAAACAAGCTTTCTGTACATACTTAATGTGTTATCTAACTTCTTTTTGCAGCACTAAAAGAACCTTGCTAAATTCATTCTAATTATTCATCCCTAGGGCTATCACTAAATACATACTTAAAATTAAATATAAACTTGCTCATCCTGAGAAAAAAAACTCTAATAAAACAGCACAGATGCATTTATAACAAATTTCTGAGTTAACTCAAAAGTAATTAGAAAACATTCCAAAAACAGTTCATTGTCATTTCACAAAATTCAGCTTCATATATCTAGAACATTTAATCAAATTTTATTTTTTCATGAAGTCATAGCATATATAATTGAGGATTGATGAAAGTTAATTTAGAGTAAGATACAATATTATAGCATAAAAGTATTAAAATATCCTTGTCAGTAAAATGCTAATATAAGAGCTTAAACTTCAGTAATGAATAGCAGCTCAATATTAACTAATTTTAATGGCTTTCAAGCACAAAACAGAAGATAACGCATTATCAGAAAAATATTCAAAACTACTCTGGTATTTCATCCAGAAACAGCTTCATGATCTAACACAAAATAAACTTCTTTCAGAGTTCATAAACAAAAAGTTCATGATCATCCTTGGCAGGCCAACTCACTCAATATATTTTCCATGTGGCTGACAGGTTCAATAAATGGCTAAATAAAAAATTTTTATGTAATTCAATGAAGTACAATTTCTTGGGAACCATTATGTTCAATTAACTTAAGACCCTATTTCTGATAGTACCTGAATATTTAGACTTATTACAGTATAGGCAAAAAGACCATTTTATGCCTATATTTCTAGAAATCAAATATGAATTACTCCGCTTTTCAGGCCACTAATATAAGGCCTTTATGTACAAGTACTGTACATAACTAAATAAGCTAAAAATCTTAGTTGACCCATTCCAAGGCAAAATGCTTAAGTAAAATCTCCCTTTACCCCTATTAGGGTAGTAACGTATTTGAATTTTATATTTAATATATTAAAATTATACCCACTTCTCCCATTAATTAGCTTGATTCTTTTTTTTTTTTTATTTTAACCATTATTCTTATTGGAAGAATTAATGGTAAAAGTAAAGGACACAAAATAATGAGCCTGTATTTTCTTGAGCCTGTATAGAGAAACATTTAACACATGGTAGAGATTTTGACTTTTATTACTGTACTAAATAACGGATTTTGTCAATAGGATGCAACTACCTGTCAACTTCTTGAAACACACGTGAATAGTTTCATTGGATAATAGGATGTGAAAGTAAAATATTCTCAGAAGGTCAAATAAAAGCTTGTAATTTTTAGGCCCTGAAATTTCAATAACTGATAGTTCATGGGTTTTGAAAGCAACAATGTTGTTTCAACATTTTACAGTATATGTTAGTGTTATTCAAGGAAAATGGAACACCATACTCATTACTCAGAGTACATTCTCCCATTTACCCTCAAAAATCCCGTAAACATGAACTGCTGTCCACACTTTGCATATGGGAACACAAGGACTGCAGGGGATACGTAGCCTAAGTTCGAGAAAAGACAGACAAACTTAAAAATTTGCCTGAAGACATTGGAGAACTAAGAAATCATTGAATGTTTACAGGGTTATGACATAGAAGAAAATGCACCCCTGGAAAGGCAAGTCTAGCATTTTGAATTGCCTTGTCCCCGGTGTCTGTGCACCAAATCAAAAGTCTTTGATAAAAGACATCTATAAAAACCTGGGAAAACTTTATACCCAATGGTGACATACTGAAAGCTTCCCCTCCGGGTTCCTACATGAGGCAAAAAATGCCTGTTAGCACCATTCAATTCCACATTGTGCTGGAGGTTGTGGTCGGCACCATTAAGCAAGAAAAAGAAATAAAAATTTAATAAGATTGGAAAAGAAGAAATAAAGCTGTCATTTTTGCAGACATCATGATTGTGTAAGAAATAAATTTGAATAAATCTACACATAAGTTATTAAAATTAATGAGTTTAACAAGGTTGCAGGATACAAAGTCAATATACAACAATAGATTCTATTTTCATGAATTAGCAACAAAAAATTTAGAAATACAATTTTTAAACGATACCATTTAAAATAGCTCAAAAATATCAAATGTCTAGGGAGAAATACATAAAACTGTCTACAAGACTACACAGAAACAAACATTATTGAGACAAATTTAAAAAATCAAAATAGATACTCTTGAAAAACAAAACAATTAGATTTCAATTAAAATACCAATAGATTTTTCTGTGGAATTTGACAAGCTGATTCTAAATTTTATATAGAAAAGAACAATACCAAGATTAAATAAGACACTCTTGAAAAAAAACATCAAGGGGGGTCTACCATATGTAAAGATTTGATAGAAAGCTACAGTGATTAAACTATGTGGTACTGCCTCAAGTTTATGCAAATGAACAAATGGAACAGAACACAGATTTCAGAAACAGATCTCTTCATGCATAAAAACGTGAGTTAGAAAACTGGCATTGCACAGCAGAAGGGAAAAAGTCCTTTCAATAAATAGTTCTTCATTATATGTCCATGTGGAAAAATAAAACTTCATCTCTATCTCACACCATTCACAAAAATTATTTTAGATTTCAAATCTACATGTGAAATGTAAAACAATAAAGCTCTGAAGAATGTAGAGATTAGTATGCTCCTGATCTTGAGATAGAGAAATATTGAATAAGACACCAAAAAAAGCAAAACACAAAATAAAATATTTATAAATTAGACCCCAGCAGAACTAAGAACTTCTGTTCATGAAAAAGCACTATTGAAAATGAAAATGAAAAGGCAGGCCATAGGGTGGGGGAAAATATCTGAAACACATTCACTTGTCAAGAGAACAGTATCTAGAATATAGGGAGTACTCCTGAAAATCAACAGGAAAAAGAGAGACAGCCCAACAGAAAAATGGGCAAGAGAGTTAATGAACAGGCACTTCACAACTGAGAATGTCCAAAAGGCCATAAATATACAAGAAGGCATTCAATCTCATTAGTAATCAGTGAAATGAAAACAAAAACCACAATAAGATACCACTATAAACCCATAAGAATGGCTAAAATGAAAAAGACAATGCCAAGTGTTGACAAGTATCTGGAGCATTGGAAACCCTCATACACTGTTGGTGGTAAATTCATACAATCACTCTGAACATACACATACCCAACAGATACTTACACAGGTGCACTCAGAGACAAGTAAAAGAATGTTCATAGCAGCACAATTCTTAATAGCCCCAAATTAGAAACAACCCAAATCATCAATAATAGAAGAAATAAATAAAATGTACACAGCAATGAAACCAAATTAACTACAGCTACATATAACAACATGGATGAATCTCACAAGCATATATTTTGTTAAAGAAGGTGGGTTCAAAGAATTTATGTTGTCTGATTCAATTTATATAAAATTCAAAAATAGGCAAAGAAGTCAGGACAAAGAAGTCTTCTTCCTTGGAGAAGGAAGAAAGGATACTGATCAAGAGATGGCAAAAGCTGGTAAGGAGGGCCCTGAGGTGCAGTCACGTCTATTTAGTAACTACTGTGGTAGTTCCATAAACATGTTCTCCATGGTAATTTATTAAGCTGTACATTTGTACTGTGCATTTTGTATATGGGCAGTATATGTCAATTAACACAGCATCGAAAAAAGAGCACCTACTGTATGCATGTTGTTCCCTCTTGCTTATTCTCCTCCACTCTTTTGGCACGGCTGGTGCCCGAGTTACCATGTTGGACCATAAGCACAGGTTCTGGGCATCATAGAGACATGAACTAGAAAGAGTCAAGATCCCTGAGGCCAACGTCCTCTCCCAGACCACCTACTTCTGGAGTTTTATGTGAGAGAGAAATGCGCTGTTATCTGGGTTAAGACACTGCAGTTCTGGTCACTTATTACAAACCCTAACAGAAACAGGGAGCCAGACCACAAATCTAAAACTCACAGACGCCTACTCCAATACTTTTCCCAAACCTCACACTGAGTCTTACCCAACCATAGATAAACATTCTGGAAATTTCATGTCAAAGAAAAAGCAATCAAATCCATTTATGTAAAAATGAACATTGAGGACACCGCCAAAAAAGGTGTAATTGGAAACGTTCTGCTTTGTTACACCTTAAAAATCAAACAGTGTTTTATGATATTGATTTTTCTTTTTCAGCTATGGCAGCTGTTGCTTTGTAAAATTGGAATGCAACCTTTCCTTCTTCCCACGTGATTTACTCACTCTTATGTGTTAATACTTGGCGAATAATTTTTCCTGAATATGCAGATATTTCTAAGTACTTTGCTTGGTTTTTCCCTTGACAATTTCAGGGTACACTTAATGTCATCTGGAGTATTTCACATGGAAGTAAAGAGAGGGAACAGAAAGAAATGTCATGTAAAGATGTGATTCACTAGCTGAAAAGTCATTTCCTTGGCAAGGGGTCACTCATTTCACAGAGGGATATTTATAGTCATATAATCAAACAGAATAAATCAGAAATTCAGCGTGAGAGCTGCCCACCGGAAGCCCAAAGATGAGGCTTCAATTGAGGATATTAGAGTTCAGGCATGCTTCTTCTGGGAAATTCACAAGTCATTCTCTAACATTCAGTTTTCTAATTTTCATCTATCTTTTGCGTTCCTTGGTTGCAACTCTTGGTAGACAGAATCTAACCCAAATATTTGATTTTTTTGTCTGTCCTCCCTTAACTTTTGAGTTTTCCAGGGCAAGGTTCTCTACTCCCTCACTCACTTTGGCCCACTTGTCTTCCCCCTGTTAGGAAGGAGACCCCTTAGTGTAACAGTGTATCTCAGATGCGCAATGACAGGATGTTATGGACTGAATGCTTGTGTTCACCCCAAAATTCATATGGTTAAGTCTTAACCTCCAATGTGATAACATTGGGAGGTGAGGCCTTTGAGAGGTGATTAGAGTTAGATGACGTCATGAAGGTGGGGCCCCCGTGGTGGGATCAGTGCCCTTATAAGAAGAGGAAGAGACACCAGAGTTCTCTCCTCCACATGAGGACACAGAGAGAAGGCTCTGTCTACAAGCTAGGAAAGTGACCTTCACCGGGAACTGAGTGGGTCAAAACCTTGACCTTGGGCTTCCAGCCTCCAGAACTGTGGGAAATAATGTCTATTGCTTAAGCCCCCCAGTCTGTGGGATTCTGTTATAGCAGCCCAAGCTGACTAATACACAGGGAATAAATACTACCTTAAGAAGGGTCAAAGGTCTGGAGAATGTAGTGATTCAAGGAAAACGGGACTCTGTTCATGGCTGTGAGGGGCAAGATGAAGCCAGTACTCTGGAGAGGACAGAGGAGCTAGACAATGAGGGAAGGAGGAAATGGAAAATAAGAGGGAAGGAACTGGCACATTCTTATCTGAGACAGATAGACATGGATGAGTAGATGACCGAATATCAAGATGGAAGATGTATTCTATACCATCTTCTGAACTCTTAGGGTGTTCGTGCTCCACTCCATGTGATATCGGGCTCTTTCTTGAGATGGACCAAACCGTTCATGATGGCAAGTCACTATCAATTACTTACACACCTCTCCTACTCCTTGTGAAGAGTCTATAAGAACAGATTGGCTCAGAGTAGGTCTGAGTACATGAAGAATTGGGGGTGGGAAGAGGGGATAAACAAGCTTTACAGCTCACCAGGAAAAGATAACTTCTGATTTGTTTGATGGTTGAATATTTCATCTCACTGGGAGGTGGGAATGGAGAGGAATTGTAATAGGAGAGAAAGGCACAGGAGTCCCTACCACCTCCATCAAGAGCCTGCCATCCCCTCAACCCTTATCTCAAAGAGATTGCAAATGATTGATTTCTTCCTCCTCTCTTGTTTCCTCCAGTCCACCTCCCCCTTGGTTCAACTGCTGGCATCACATCTCGCTACCTGTTTTATGTTAGACAAATTATTTTGCTACTCTGAACCTAGTTTCTCCATCTATAAAGTAGGCATGTTCATACTATCTCCAAAGACGATCATGAAAATTAAAATGAGATAATATGGAGAGAGTAACTCTCCCAGTGCCTGATCAATAGAGAATGTTCAATAAATGTTTCTTTCCCTTTACATATTACAAAAAGAGAACAAGTAATACGGACAAAAACTACTGAGGACTTGTGAAAACCCCTGAATTTTCTCTATTGTTGAGTGAACTTCAAACAGGAAACTTCTTGTTTGGCTAACTGAAACTTTCTTAAGCCTCAGTTCCACATGTGCAAAACTGTGATAAAACTGCTTCCTCATAAAGGGATTTATGAAAATAAAGGATGAGATAATACCTCTAGAGTGCTTAATATAGTATAGTCACAAGACGCATAACGACGTTTCGGTCAATGACGGACAGCATATGCAACGGTGGTCCCATAAGATTAGTCCCATACAGCCTACGTGTATAGTAGGCTGAACCATCTAGGTTTGTGTGAGCACACTCTTTGATGTTTGCACAATGACAAAATCATCTAATGAAGTGTTTCTCAGAACGTATCCCCGTCATAAAACGACGTATGAATGTATCTGAAATACGGTACTTTTGGATAAATGGGAGCACCTGATAATCAATTATTAATCATGAAACAGGGTACTACAACTTTTTCTGGCTAAGCTTGGATTCAAATTCTGTGAGAGCAGACCACACCTCGACATACCACCCCTAATATATGTTAACATCTGCTGATATATATGACAGCTTTTTATTTACATCTAAGCGAGAAGAATACGACATCACTTTCTCACATTCTCCCATTCAACAAATTCAATAATTTTTTGAGTGAAGAATGAATAAAAGAGCAACAAATTTAACTTCCCAGATTGGCCCTAGTTGGTCAATGTTGAGGAAATGGAGCATGGAATATATATACTTTGAGTAACAAGGTTCTAAATAATTTAAGATGAAGGGAAAAGGGTAGAAAGGAAATTATAGGTTCCATAAGCCCCTATTTAATATTTTCACTTGGCTCCAGGCTTACACAATCTACATGTCCCTAGAGATAAACAGTGTAAAGATAGATCTAGCCATGTGCAGGTATATTCTCCATCTGCCATATTTCTTGAAGAGGTGTATGCTTTTTCCATTTGATAATCATATGTAAAGAGTCTGAAAAACCATAGAATCCCTTTGAGTAAGTGTTTAACTGCTTCTGAATGTTTGGAAATGTAGGCATAGATAAATGACTCAACTGGCAAAGGAAACTGAATTCCGTTCCCAACTTTAAACACCCATGGGAACACCGATTGGCTTTTCACCATGTTCGTATGCCTCATAAGGAAATGTTCCCACTGACAAAGGTTTACAAGGAGAGCTCTAAGAAAGAAACTTCTCCTCCCTCCCCCATTCCTCAAAATCGCTCATCACATCCCGGGCTAAAATGAAGGATGTTGAGAACAACTGAGAAGGCTCCGCGCGGCGTGAGATACCTCCTCCCACCTCCTCATCTCCCTGCCTCAAGTCTCTTGCAAGTTCAGGAGAGACAATGTTGCCCTCTCAATGGAGAATATACCCATGATAGGCAACAACAGAAGAATAAAAGATGTCAACAACCTCATTATCTGCCAAAAACCAATTAATGCATTAGAGTCACTCGGAGAAGAAAGTCAACAATATTTTAGGGAAACTCAGTAGAACTAATAGCTGCCTGTCAGACAAAATGCTCCAGATGCGCTTCTTGCCTGAAGACAAGGCTCTTGTAGAGAAAAGTTCGCTCCTACTGGCTTCCAAGGAGATTCACCCTTTGGAGGATGGAATTGCTTGCGAAGCAGTACAGGTTGGTGGTGAAGCTCCTAGGGCTCAGATCTAAGGTCTATCACTCATTTCCTTGGGCAATCTTTCCATGCTATGCTTTCTTACTTTGAAAAATAGCCAAGTCCTGAGGTTAAAAGCTAACCTATGTTAAGTATTTCTAAGAGTCCCTAGAACATGACTGGTGCTATGCAAGAGTCTATTACTACCATTCTCGACCTGTTCTGCTTCCTAGGTCACCTCCTTCCTTACGCTAGTTCCCTGCCTCCACCATTTGAAGCTCTTGACCCCTGGATGCATGAATACAAGCTTCTGATCCAGGTGCCCATGGCCCCTGACTCTGGTTCTGCAGTCAGGTTGACTCCCAAATTCGTGCTCTGGAAAGACCAGGCACACACTCCAACTCGACTCCGTCTCCACCACGTCCTGCTGTCCCCTCACCAGAAATTGCTGCTTATTCCAACTCACCTCTGCCCCCCAGGTGTTGAAGTCACACCTGGGGAGCAGAGGTGAGTTATTCTCCTGAATAGACCTAAAGCTCTTTCTGGTATATATTCACATGTCTGAGGGTTCAAAATGTCAGCACAGTCAGGCAACAGAAGACAGCCCAGTGCAAAATAGAAAGCAGGACCTCTGGTTCAAAAAGTAGGAAAAAAGTTTCTTACTTTGTTCAGCAGTCGCTCTCTCCACTTGTCATGGTGTTTATATTTGCTATTTAATGTCATACCCCCTCCCTCGGGGGCACAGGGATACTCATGGAGGGAGTACAGACCCCACAGGTGCCCAGCTGCACTTGGAGCCCTGCCCCACAACTCGGCTTGTGAGGCAGGTGCACCTGACTGCGCCCTCCCCAAGCTGGTGCCCAAGCCAGACCAGGGTGGCTGCAGCGGGACGGGCAGCTGAGAACCCATCCAAGAGATAGGGAGGTGGAGGGAAGGAGGACAGCGTGCCCAGGCTCCAACCTCCCAGCGCATGCTCCACTTATCTGAGTTCACTTACAAAACACAAATTCAAAGAACAAATTAAGAATTCTAAGAGGGTGACCATAGAGCATCAACGCCCAAGTGCTGGTTTAACATGCAACAACAGATCCCATGCTCTTGAAGCCAGTCCTGACCAGAAAACTTGATTTTTATCATCTCTTTGGGAAGGGATACCTCCCCCATGCCTACATTACTCCATCATCTGAGGCTTTGGGTGATTGGACATTCACGTCCCTACAGCTACCCCTGAACTACCATCTGCCTGAGGAAGGATTGATGGGGTGGCACAGGAAATGTCTTTGCATCTCAAACAAAGAGCATCTTATCTCGATCCCCCCATTCCATGAAAATGGAGTTTTGTCATTGCTGTAAAAAAACACAAAAGCTGATCCCCACGGCCAAAATGCAATACACTGTGCTGTGCTTAGAAGACAAAGAGTCGTAACAATATACAGCTGTACAGATTCCCAGAGAAATTAGTTCACAAGGACTCATCATTTAAAGACCATGCAGTCCTCAGTTTATTTATTAAATGGGAATAATAACAAAATCCACCTTTGGGGTGGCTGTGAGGGTTAAATAGTATAATGAATGGAAAGCTTAGCTCAGGGTTTGGCATATGGTAAACATTCAGTGAACAGTATCTATTGTGGCTGTTATTATTGTGTGTGAAGACTAATTTTTGGTTACAAGGGCACCAAAGGAAGAATCTGCTTTCTCAGAGCAGACCAGATCAAAACATATGGCACAGAAAGATCTAGAAAGAACACAATTTAGAGGCTGTTCTATTTAGTCCCTCGTTAGATGAACATATGAGGGAATTATGGTTGCTTTAGTAACTTTGACAATAGTTCTGAGGTTACTAAGGAGAATGTCCTTATTTCTTGGAGACCATGCTGAAGTATTTCGGGACGAAGTATCATGATATTTAGAATTTACTGGTTGCCAAAAATTATAGAGATAAAACAAATGTGAACCCTTGGAGAGTCCAGGTGGTAGATGGAGAGGTTCTCATTGTATTGTTCTCTACACTTTTCTGTAGTTTTGAAAACACTCATAATAAAAAGTTTTTGTAAATCATGACCAGTTTCTCAGTGAAGAGCAACTGAAGAGGATTGTCCAAATCCACCACTTGGCCCTTATAATTTGGTGTAATTACCCAGGTGCAGGGAACAGTAGACAGTGCTCTTCATAGAGTGCCAGTTCATCCATCCTAAGAATCAGGTTAATCCCACCCACCGAGGTATTTTTATAAATTGCCCCTGGAACAGAGTAGTCCCAGTGTTGCAGGGCTCACACTGACTAAGCGAGGTAAGCATCTCCCTGTAACATGAGTGCCTGGCAGCGGGCGGTGCTGCCTTCCCATACTTGAGGGATAGGAGCTCATGGAAAGACCTGAGGATGAGGGGTTAAACAGAGCCACACCCCCTCCAGCTCCACCAGCTTCTAAGTCAGTCTAACTAAGCACCTGTCTTAACCATACTGAGCCTCGGCATTCTCATCCTTACATTGGAAATGGACTGATGGATTTGGATAGAGACTTTTTAGTTAGCTCAATTCTGATTTTAATTACTTCCTCTGTGTAACTTTTAATTCTACATATTTTGCTCTGATTCGTCACTAAATATGTATATCCAGCGTCTACAGGACACTTGGATGTTGTTCTGAGATCTGAAACCTGTCTAAATCCTTCAAATGAGAACATTTTTCAAATTTCACATTACTCAGTGTAAACATATGCTTAATAGACCTCCCCCACCCATTCCAAATTCCCTAAATTTAAAACTTGGGAATTCCAATCCACTACATTCTCTTTTACCAGTCAGGCCACAAAACATTTTGGCTCTTCTCCCATAGGAGCTTGCTAATTCCCAACTGAGGGTGCTGGCTTATAATGTTTTCCTCCTAAAATGGGTATATGTCCGTCTTCCTTCCAACATCAACTGATCCCACAACACCACAGTGATTCCCACTGGCAGGCAACAAGTAGTAGTGGAGAACAAAGTTTGGGACAAGACAATCCAGGGTAAAAATCCTAGTTCTTCCTCTAATAGCTAAGTAGCATAACTTTTCTGAGACTCAGTTGTATTATCTGTTAACTGCATAGAATTTTATATGCATGTCTGCAGAGGATTAAGAGACATAGTGTTTCCAGAGCTCCTGGTGCTGAATAAATCCTCTATCACCTAGACGGGGGAGAGAAGGAGAAGAGCAATGTGCAGCCACAAGGCACTGTGCACCTGCAGGTACGGGAAGAGGCTGGGAGCACCAAAAATAAACCTCCCCTGCCTTCCTATTCAATACTACCAAGGCTTTACAAGGGAGGACCCTGTCAGATGTCACTGCCCGGAGAGCCTCACCTCTGGATAAAGATATTGGAGTAGCTCACAGACTTAACTGCACTCTGGCCAAAAATGCTATATAAAGATTAAGTATGTGACAAAAATTTGTAGCAACATCAGCTAATTGCAAAGTTGAGGAAGACAAAGTAATTAAAGTTAGAGATGAGCCAGCAAGTAATTCACTTAATTGTGAGCACAGAACATTCTCCAATCTGTAATCCTCTCCTCTCCTGAAAAAAAAAAAAGGCTTGCAGAACTCTGAAATACACGTGCCACGTTCATGGTGTTATTGTCTGGGATTGATACAGGCTGCCCATTTCATCTGGCACCCAGGAGATCAAAGCAATACGGTTTAACATATTTTCTTTGAGATTCTTTAAAAATGTTTTTACAATTAAAATACATTGAAGAGAGTATTTCCTCCTCTGAGCATGGCTTTAAAAAAAAAAACAGTAATGGACATTTCACAGATGGACGATCTACAGACGTGACTTATGACCCAAGGTCATAATGCACTGCATTATGCACCACAGAGAGAGTCGGAATCCACAGACCTTCCAGAACCACAGGCATATGCATTTGAGAATACATTACAAAAGGAGACGAACACATCTTAGAACTTCCACAGAGGTTAGTAAGGGAAAGGAAATTGCTAGTATGGACAATCTCTATATGTTCATGGGTCTATTTTTTGCTGTTTTGGGGGTTTTATTTTGTTTTTTAATCTGTACGTCTCTAGTGGTGTCAAATCAAAAAATCAATGTCATACCAGGAAAACAGCGTGTAACACAGAGCCTCCCTCCTTTCTTCCTGCCTGGCCCAAGATCTTGCCTATGGTCTGGCATGCTTCACGCTCCTTGTTTCAAAAGTCAAGGGAAGTTCACATGAAGACGCTGACAGCAATGGCTCCCTGAAGGCAGGTGTGCTGACTCTGGTCTCCATACACTGTGGTGGTTATTCTCCAGAAACCAACCTTGAAATACGACGAAACTACGTGTTATGGGTTGAATTGTGACCTCCTCCAAAAAAGTCCTAACCCCCAGCACCTCAGAATATGACCTTATTTGGAAATAGGGGCATTGTTGATATAATAGTTAAGATGAGGTCATACAGGAGTAGTGTGGGCCCCTAATCCAATATGGCAAGTGTCCTTATAAGAAGACGGTCATGTGAAAACACGGAGACACACCAGGAGAACACCATGTGAAGAGGAAGGCAGAGAGGTAGTGATGCTTCTACAGGCCAAGGAATGCCAAAGATGCCAGCAAACCACCAGAAGCTAGGGGAGAGAGATGGAACAGAGTCTTCCTCACAGCTTCAGAAGGCACCAACCCTGCCGACACCTTGATCTTGGACTTCCAGCTGCCAGGACTGTGAGACAATACATTTCTGTTTATAAGCCACTCAGTCTATAGTACTTTGTTATAGCAGCCTGGCTATAACACGGGCTAAGACAAAGACTTTTATTGTAAAGTTGTGACAGAGATGCCTTTTGCCCTCAACCATTTGGCAAAGCGTCCAAAGCAAGAGAAACGAAAATCAGACACACACAAATACATCCAATGAAAAGTCAAGTCCACCAATGATTCTGCCCAACTCCACAAGTACACATCTCCTAAATGCCAGCTAATATAAAATAGGAACTCTGTCAGGAACTTTTAAAGGGCTGTTGCATGGGCTATGAGAAATTGTAATAGCGGTATTTTTCAAATAGAAAAATAGGACAGAGGTCTCCAGGTGGAGGGCACAGTGTGTGGAAGGGACCTGTGGAGAGAGAGGGACTGAAATGAGCCAGTGTGGCTACAGAGATAAGACCAAGTGAGGTGAGCCTGGAGGCCATGCAAGGCATTGTTGGGTGTAAAGAATGCTGGGGGAGGGAAATGATAAACAAAATAGGATTGTCTGCCAAATTTTCTCCATGAGGCCTTGTGGATAGAATGATATCCTAACTGACAAGAAATGAGGGCCATACATTCTCTCTTATCTTCTTGGAGTGGCATCCACAAAATAGCTAAAATTATGACATGCTCTAAGAAATGGACTTTCTTAGGTAACATTTCTTTCCCACTAAAATTTATAAAATCCTGTGTCAAGTGTAATACAATGTCTATTGACTGCACTGATTTCCTGCAGTCTGAATGTCAACATCACAACTTCAAAAAGTATGCTGGGGTGTGAACATGAGGTTTCACAAAACTATAGAACGTATACATACACGAGGAGCTGTACATGACAGATTGGTGTGTGCGCACACGCAGAATCAGACATTCAACCATATTTAAAGATAAAGTTTAAAATATTAAGTCTCTGAGAAAACAAATAATGATTTTCCAAATTATATTCAAATACATGTTTTCATTTTTTAATACCTTAAAAAATAATGATGCAAAGGCTAGTATTTTTTTCAACTTTACAAATATTCTAGATGCTTCCATTTCCCATTAATGACAGCAGTGGAGGAAAATATAAGCAAAAAGAATAATGAGGATATACTAGATATTTGCTCTCAAAACGGTGGTCACATCTTACGTTGGTACAGCTCTGCAGACTCCACTCTTGTCCTCTGGTATCTAGTCCAGTGATCTTAGCATTAGTCGTGGCTGCCTCTCATTTCAGGTCCTGCTCAATATCCTTGGGAGCAAAGGCAGAAATCTGTTGACTCAGCCCCTCACAGCAGCCCTCTCTCCTGACATCTCCTAAAAATGACAGAACAAAGAGGAAACTGGAGTATGTGGATCCCTCCAGAAATGGGAGAGATCAGACCACGTAGCAAGACAAAAAAAATTGATTTTCCACAAGCTGGAGATTCATTGGCAACTTGCTAAGTTTTCACTTCCAAGTGATTTCAGTGCACAGACCCACAACCAGTTTGGACGATTTTCAAGGTCCCAGACCTGAGGAAATCGCACGTCTGTTACCAGAATCTTTCTGACTAATCTCTGTAAGATGTGGCAAATGAAATTCTTCATTATGTGCATATGCAGGATGTTCCCGCTTTGCAATGTCTGTGTTTTAATAATAGAAGAACTACAATTATTTGGTAACAGCAGACTCTACACACCTCTTGGCCTGAATACCATAAGGATATCAAAGAAAGCAAATGCCATGTGGTACTCTTTCTTCTTCCCATCACCTTGAACATGAACACTTCAGTTTCAGTTGGAATCTTAGGTAAGTATCCTGCCATTTGTTTAGCCAAGCAAACTAAAAATAGGATTAGGCTAGATAAAGTAATAATGACCTTCATCAGGTAGCTCAACACAACAATTAAGGTTCATGGATTCAGACTGAATACTCAGAAGATCCACATTTCACTGCCCATGTGAATTAACACAAGACCATTTAATTGTAGATGGAAAACATTAGAAGCCATTAAAGAATATTGACTTCTAGAGGTAATGGCAATGTGAAAACCAGAAATAGAAATCGAAGAGAAGGGTACAAGGTAGAGATGTTGGATTTATTCCAGCTGCACATCGTGATGAAGAAGAGCAATTCTTTTGTGTAATTTAGTACTTTTTGTCAGTTAAAAACGATAACGTTCTGTATTCTTGGCTGTGACTTAGTCTCTTAAACAACAATAAATAGGACACGGTCATGAACACACTCCAAACAGTACATTCTCCTTGTTTATGAGTTAAGATAATTATTGATGTCTACCTACAATCAAAAGAAATACAAAATATAGAATCAGAGAATATTAAAGCTGGCATGAGCCTTAAAGCCTGTCTAATTCAACCCTCTGAATTTCCAGAGGAATTAAGTGAGACTTAATTCTCACTTAAAATGACTTCTGGAAAACACAATATCAGAAATATTGACTCTAACCTGTTGAATTTCCCGTTTGTTATGATAAACTTCACTCCTCCATTTCTGGAGAGATCAAAGGCCACAGCAAAGCAAAATATACAATGAAATGAAAATCACTAAACAATTACTGGTTCATCTGTTTTCATCCAAGCTCCCTCATGATCCATTCCCCACAGAGCAGCAAGAGAGAGCATTTTTTTAAGTATAAGTGAGGTCCTGTCAGGGCCCTGCTTAAAACTCTCCGTTGGCTCCACTCAGATTAGATAAAAACAATGTTCTGTGCTAGGGGCTCTTACCTTGGGGCCAGAGGTCTATGAACTCAGATAGGGACGAGTTCATCTCTCTGTCAGGTTTACTACCTGAGTTTGAAATCTAGCATTTGCTTCTGTGCTGGTCCATTTTATGTGTCAACTTAACTGGGCCACAGGATGTCCAGATATTTGTCCAGATAATATTAAACATTATTTCTGTGTAAACATTATTTCTGGGTGTGTCTGTGAGGGTGTTTCTGGATAAGATTAACATTTGAATCAGTAGACTGAGTAAAGAAGATCGCTCTCCCCAATGTGAGTGAGTCTCACCCAATCCATTGAGGGCCTGAATGGGACAAAAAGGTGATGGAAGGGAGAATTCACTTTCTCTCTCTCTGCCTGGCTGCTTGAGCTGGGTCTTCTGTCCTCGGACTGGGAACTTGCACTATCGGCAGCTCTGGGTCTCCAGCTCACAGACAACAGATCACGGGAATTCTCAGCCTCCATAATTGTGTGAGCCAATTTCTTATTTTATAGATAGATCATAGATGGATAGATAGATAGATAGATAGATAGATAGATAGATAGATAGACAATCTCCTATTGGCTCTGTTTCTCTAGAGAACCCTGACTAATACATCTGCAATTATTAATATAGGAAGCAAAACAAGTAGTTTTAGCAGTATCTATAAGTTATTCACAAATAAAAATCATAGATATTTTGAAACAATATACAGTTTTTGCTGATATCTTGAAATAATATTTACCGTCATCTCTACTTTAAAATTATAGTAGTTATGAGACCAACTTCTAAGTCTGGCTAATTAATGTGTTAATAAAGAAGAACACCGTATTGCAAATTAGTTTTCCTATTTTGATAACTGCATTTCATTATAACCAGTCTTCTTTGGAATGCTGTGTCTGATTTTACGCACTTAAAAACATTATTCTGGGAAGAGATTCATAGGCTCTGCCAGACTTCCAAGGGGATCCCTGGCACTAAAACATGCAGCAACACCTGCCCCAGGTGGCCCTGGCCCCATCTCACGCCGCTGGCCCTCATTTTCCACATCCAGCCGCTAATGTCCTTCTTATCCCCAAGTTTGCCCATGCATCGACTCAGAGCTGTGCACTTCCTCCTCCCTCTGTCCTTCCTCCCTGTGCCCCATCCTCCTGTCCCTGCCCCATCCTCCTCCCTCTCCACTTCCTCCTCCCTCTCGACTTCCCCCTCCCTCTCCACTTCCTCCTCCTTCTCCACTTCCTCCTCCCTCTCCACTTCCTCCTCCCTCTCCACTTCCTCCTCCCTCTCCACTTTCTCCTCCCGCTTCACTTCCTCCTCCCTCTGCCCTTCCTCCTCCCTCTGCCCTTCTTCCTCCCTCTGCCCTTCTTCCTCCCTCTGCACTTCCTCCTCCCTCTGCCCTTCTTCCTCCCTCTGCACTTCCTCCTCCCGCTTCACTTCCTCCTCCCTCTCCACTTCCTCCTCCCTCTCCACTTCCTCCTCCCTCTCCACTTCCTCCTCCCTCTGCCCTTCCTCCTCCCTCTGCACTTCTCCCTCCCTCTGCACTTCCTCTTCCCTCTCACTCCATCTTCCTTGGTTACTTCTTTCTCATCATTGGGGTCTCAGCTCAAAGTCTCCGAAGGAAAACCTACCTAGCCTCTCCCCTCTCTCATCCTCTAGACCAGGGGCTGGCACAGTTTTTCTGCAAAGGACCAGACGGGAAACTTTCTAGACTTGCCAGCCACTCCTCTCTGCTGCAAGCACGGTAGTGTGAAAGCAGCTGTACATGATGTGCAAAGGAATGAATGTGGTTGTGATCCAATATACTTTGCTTGTGAAAACAGGCTCCAGGCCAGGTTGGACCCACAGGCTCCAGATTGCTGATGTCTGCTCTACACCATGACCTGAGTCCTTCAGAGCGTTTCTCACTTTTGAGATCATCTTCTTTCTTTACTTGTATTTGAAATGCCTCCCCAACTGGAATGAGTCCTTCATTTGTGAGCAGGGACTTACTCTCTCTGTTCTCTCTTATTCAGTGCTCAGCATCTGCAACCCTGCCAACTGTTTGTTGAATGAATGAAAAAATAAAGTGATGATACTCTGACCACCCCAAGAGAGGAGCAGGCTGTGGTTACTTTAAAATATATATATATAATGGGAAAAACTTGAAAGTTTTTCTATCATGGACCTTATACAATAATAGAGCAGAACATATGTCCAGGGACTCCTCCAGAGGGATTTCTCTTAGAATCCTATTTATTAGAATTCAAAATATTACTTGTCAAGGATATTTCACCTCTAACATATATCAAAAGCCATTGAACAGAAGTACAAGTCAAAAATACAGGGCTCTCCACAGCTTTTCCTGTTGTAGTTCTCTGTTTTGTTTAAAGCCTAAATATCAAACGTTAAAATTTATCTGATTCAATTTTGCTAAGTGACATGCAAGATGACCGAATGAGACACAAAGAATGACTAACCCTCGCATTGATGGTATCAAATGAACTGGCAGGATTAGGAAAGTGAATTTCAGAAACCCCATAACAATGCCTGTAATTGCAGTCTCAGTTCAGGGCTGTTGGACTTACCACTTACTCAGCATGGATTTTCAAAAAGATGTTTAGTTTGTCCATCAATGAAAATATCCTTGAAACTATACCCATTTCTTCATTCAAGTGGGTAGTTATTCTACATAATCATACTTCTCTTACTTATAAATCTGGTTATTAGAAGTTAATAAAGTGAGTCCTATCTTTAATCTCATATTTTAACATGTACATTCGACCTCCTATAATTTAAAGTAAGGGGGTTTTATAATGATCTGTTTAAATAGTCAAATGTAACCTTACTAAAGAATAGCATGATAAATAATTTTACAGGTAGGAAATGTCCACCAAGAATAATAACATCTTAACATTTTACACGGTTAACAACTTATTGAATGTATATTTCTTTGATCTTTACAACAATCCTGTGACATAATCAAGGCAAGAATTATTACGTTCACTTTGCAAAGGAGAAAACTGAGACGGTATTAAGGCATTTAGCTAAAGTCACATTTGACTTAGCAAGAGCTGATCGGAACCCATTCTGCTGGACCCTAGAATAGTATGCCTCCTCAATCAACAGTGTGATCAACCCAGTGATCACTGGGTGCTGGAAAGTCAGGGAAGATTCAGCACCAAGTAATTTACATTGTTAGTAAAGCTCAGGTAATTCCTGGGGTTCTTCTTTTTTAATTATTTTCAATAAAGACCATCAAACATTCCCAATAACTAAAACAAAGCAGAATGGATCAGACAGGGGAAATACTAGAATATCTAGATAAATAATAGAAAAATATCTGGAACATCTCTAAATATTTCAAAATTGAACAACACACTTCTAAATAACCCATAGGTCAAGGCGGAGATCAAAAAGAAATTACAGGGGCCGGCCCGGTGGCGCAAGCGGTTGGGTGCGCGCGCTCCGCTGCGGCGGCCCGGGGTTCGCTGGTTCGGATCCCGGGCGCGCACCAACGCACTGCTTTGGCGAGCCATGCTGTGGCGGCGACCCATATAAAGTGGAGGAGGATGGGCACGGATGTTAGCCCAGGGCCGTCTTCCTCGGCAAAAAAAAGAGGAGGATTGGCAGATGTTAGCACAGGGCTGATCTCCTCACAAAAAAAAAAAAAAAAAAAAGAAATTACAAAAAATTTCTAATTAATTGAAAATCAAAATACAACATATCAAAATGTGTGGGACACAATTAAATGAAAGCTTAGAGGGAAGTTTACAGGAATAAATGCTAATGTAACAAAAGAGGAACGGTCTCACATCAACGATCTAAGTTTCTACCTTAAGAAACTAGCAATAAAAGAGCAAATTAAACCCAAATAAATCAGAAGATAGGAAATAGTTGAGTAGAAATCAGTGAAATAGAAAAGCAATAGAGAAAAGTCAATGAAACCAAGAGCTGATTCTTTGAAAAACTCAATAAACTTAATAAACTTGTAGCCAGACTGATAAGAAAAAAAGAGAGGAAGAGAGAGAAAACACAAATTACCAATATCAGGAATGAAAAGGGGGACATTACTGCAGGTCCTATAAACATCACAAGGCTAATAAGGGAATATTATGAACAATGTTATACCAATAAATTCAATAACATGCATGAAATGGAAAAATTCCTTGAAAGACACAAACTATCAATGCTCACTCAAAAAGAAATAACCTGAAAAATCCGACATCTATTAAAGAAATTGAGGGGCCGACCCTGTGGCATAGTGCTTAAGTTTAGCGTGCTCCACTTTGGTGGCCCAGGCTCACGGTTTCGGATCCCAGGCACAGACCTATACCACTACTCAGCCATGCTGTGGCAGCGACCCACATATAAAGTGGAGGAAGACTGGTACAGATGTTAGCTCACGCTAATCATCTTCAAGCAAAAAAAGAGGAGGATTGGCAACAGATGTTAGCTTAGGGCAAATCTTCCTCAGGAAATAAATAAAGTTCTAAAAAAAAAAAACAAATTGAAATCTTAGAACAAAGAAAACATCAGGCCCAGATGACTTCCCTGGCAAATTCCTCCAAACATTTAATAAAGAAATGATAACAATTCTACATACTTGTTGAGGAAATAGAAGAAGAGAAAACACTTCCTAACTCATTATATGAAACCAGAATTACCCTGATACCAAAATCAAAGACATTACAAGGAAAAAATTAAAAAAAACTACAGACCATAAAGATAACCATATAAATCGTTAACAAAATATTAGCAAATTGAATCCAGCAATATATAAAAAAAGCAAAATACATCATGATCAAGTGTTAGTTGTCCCAAGAATAAAAGATTGGCTTGCTATTTGAAAACCAATCAATATAATATACCATATCCATTGACTGAATCAGAAAAAAATACATATGATTTTCTTAATAAATGTGAAAAAAGCATTGAAAAATGTTGACATCCACTGATGATTAAAAACTCTCAGAAAACTAGGACTATAAGAGAACTTTCCCACAGTTCAATTTTTTTTGTTCTCTGTTACACCCCTTTATTCAAAGCAGCCACTTGACCTCAAGAGAAGGGGACATAAACCCCACCCCTTGATGGCAGGAATGTCAAATAATTTTCAGCTATTTAAAAAGTCACCACAGACCATCTTCTGGCAACAAATTTTTGAAATTTCTTTCACATGCAAATTGCACTCACTACCTCCCAAGACCCTGTTTATAGGTACCAAATTCCAACCAAAAGAATAAGACAGAAGTGGTGCTGAGTGACTTCACTTCTGATGCTGGGTCATGAGGGTACTAAGGCTTTCATCTCATTCACTGGAAAACTTGTGCTTTGTGCCCTGAGTCACCCTGTCAGAAGTCAACTATCCCAAGGCCACCACGCTGTGAAGAAGTCCAAGCCACATGGAGAGGTCACAGCAGGCACTTCAGCTGACAGTTCAGCTGAGATCTTGGACACTGTGAAGCAGAAACAAGCCATCTCAACACTACCCTGTCTGAATCCTAACTCACAGAATCCATAAGCATGTAAAATGTTGTTGTTTGATGTCACTCAATTTGGAGATACTTATTATGCAGCAGTACACAACTGGAAAAAAATTGTAACCAGGACATTACTATTGCTTTGTCTATACTTCTCTCCTTTCTAGCCAAAAAGAGCCAGCAATTCTTCCCACCAATACAAAAGTTGGCCAATTTACATTCAAGATATTCAAGATTCTCAAAAAGTTTAAACTCATATGCTCTTTAGATAAACACAAAAATCTTGCAATCTCCTTTTATGCTTCCCGAAATTTCTAAATAAATTTTCACAACTTTATTTCTAAATAAAGGGTACAAAGAGCTACTTTTCATTTTGAACCACGTCTCTCCAGATTCCGATTTGTTTCCCTGATACTGAATGCCCTGCCAATCACTGATCTGTCATGATATGTCAGTCACAATTATTGATCCAACAAAAGGATTAATTTCTATTTCTAGGGCTGTATGTGCATTTCCAAAAACTCAACCATCGAGGAATACCATCCAATATTTCAATATTATGTGACAATGTTTTGATTCACTAGAGTGCCCCAAAAGTATAATCCACATTTTGATTGACTAATGACGGGTAATTATCTATGTTCTACTACAGCAAAATATTAAAGAAATAAAGACATATAAGTAAACTACAAGCGTAATTATAAAACTTTTTTGTAGGGAAAGAATTTCTCATTGACGATCTGGAACATTGTTTTTCCTTTCCTATAAAAACTCTTCCAAACTCTCCCAAATCTTTTCTTAATCACAAGAGAGTCCTCAAAGACAATAAGGATGGGCCCTATATGGGTGAACTCGTCTGCGATGTTGCCATTTACCTTTTCCACTCAGGATCTTCACATCCTCTTTTTGTGCCAATGTCTTTTCATTCATTTGAGATTGAAAATGCTATGAGTTCTTTGTTTTTCTTTTCAAGTATAAAAGATCTTACCAGGTTTCTAAAAAAGAGACACTTGGCGACAATCAGACAGCTTGCTTTAAAATTCTTTAATCAGCTCATAAAGTCAATTGGTCACTTGGTGACCCTATACCTGTCCCTAAAGTAGGCACACTATTCATATATCATTAGCATAAATTCTATTTCTTCAAAAATGGATAGTGATAAGAAAAAAAATTATTCAGACATCTTAATTAACTCATCCCAATGCTATCATATAAAACCAAATTATCACCTGGTACTTAATTCTCTGAGATTGGAGAGCAATTCAACTTAAATCTAGATAGGTCTAAGAGTGAGTATACATAAAATATAGGTAAATATATACACATACACACACTAGGGCATGGTTTTGAAATATTACCCAGAGGCTTGTTACTGTTACACCATTTAAAGTAGACGATGAGGCTGAGGTGCACTGCCAAGAAGACCAAAGACAAAAAGAGCAGCAAGTTGAATTCTTGGCTGTGATTGTCATATCCTGGTGGATTCCCTCTCCTTCTCCTCCATCTCCACTTAGGATTATCCTCCAGCAACCCAAAATCTTCTCCCTCTAGAGCTGCACTAGAACCCTCCCAAATCCTAGTCACTTTATTAGGCGTTTACTCAAGAAATATTGATCAAGTGTCTACTGTGCACCAGGCACTACTGTAGGCTTTGAGGATACAGCAACAGACAAAACAGACACAACCAAAATCTGGAGCAGCAATACAGACAACAAAGAAGAAAGCACATAGTGTGTCAGAAGGTGAAAAGTGACGTGGATAAAAATAAAGGAGAAAAGAGGGATGGAGGGTGAGGGGTACAATTTCACATAGAATGCTCGTGGAAGGCCTCCCTGAAAGGATAACATTTGAGCGTCAGTATGAAGGAGATACGAGAGGGAGCCATGTGGATATCAAGAAAAAGAATAGGCCAGGCAATAACAGCAGCCTGTGCAAAGGCCCTAAGGCAGAAAAATGTCTGTGTTCTTAAAGGAAAAACAAGGACCCCAGTGTGGCTGGAGGAAAATGAACAAACGAGAGAGAAGTAGGAGGTGAGATTAGAGAGTTAGACCAGATCTTGTAAGGCCTTGCAGGCCATGGTAAGGAATATGGCTTTCAAGGAGATTGGAAGGCATTGAAACCTTCTGAGCAGAAAATGAAATGACCTGAGGAGAAAGGAGGACAAGAACAGAAGCAAAGAGACCAGTTGGAAGGCCATTATCTACGAAAGAGATGATGATGGTCCATAGCAGGTTGAGCACAGAGTAGATAATGGAAGGAGCTGGTGAGAAGGGATCAGATTCTGCATATAATCTGAGCTGAGGCTGATAGAATTTGCTGTCATATTGGACACGGGATATGGGAGAGAAAGAAGAGTCAACAACTCCGAGGTTTTGTGGACAACGCACCTGGAAAGATGGGTGTCCATTCCTGAGACGGGACAGAAAGCCAGATGAACAAATGTAAGGGAGAAGCCCAGGAATTTAGCAGAGCAACTTTCAGGTAATTCTCTTAACCATGACTTCTATTAAAAAGAAGAAAACAGAGGTCACCTAAAATTTCATTAAGGTTTTTGTTAAATAAGAGACCCACATCCCTCATCTCTCTGAATATACTATACAAAAACTAGCAAAAAAAGACTTTTAAAGAAGGAATTATTTTAAAAAATTGTCTCCCACCCAGAGCAAGCACTCGAGTGGTGAGATTTTTTTTCTTCATCTTAAAGTAAGTTCTATCCCAAGAAATCGCTTTTATAGGTACAATCCTGATTTCTCCAAATGAGAAAGTTACAATGTTCTCCTTGTATGAGATATGTGTAACTCTCAAAGGTATGTGTGGACGTGTGTGTGCGTGTGTGTGTGGTCATAAAAGAAGAGCTATTATTTCGAAGACATATACATTTTATACCTAAGAAGCAAAGCATTTTTTACAATTCGCTTAGAGTATTGTCCATAATTTCCAATTTGCATATCAGAGCAGAGTAGGTGATAGTAATACATTAATGGTGTCACAAGTTGTTTTCTTTATGAAATAATAGATTAATTGTATTCCCTTTTGCTGCATAGTAGTCAAAACACGATTAAAAAATGAAGCTCACACCTACTGGCCCTCATTCATTTCTCCATCAGTCACCTAAAGCTTACTAAGTTTAATGGCCTGTGAAACATTCCCTAAGAGAGTGGGCAAGTTACGGGAAGCAATCAATATTGCTTTCCCCATTTGCCCCCTGTCCCCTTCAAGATAACTTACAAATTCCTCTCAATATACTGTATACTCTTCTTCCACCAACGGCCCAAGTGACAGAAAGAGAAAATGCTTACCACTGTCAGGTTTTATGCTGCCGTAACTAACTGTTCAATCAATACGCAACTTTACAAGAGGCCTGCTTAAAGAAACGGCTCCTAGCAGTAAGGTGTTCCTATTATGCAGAACTTCGGCCTCTGCCTGGAATTCTATGAATTGGATATGAGGCCATGGGCTGCTTTATTTCAAAATTGAAAGCATGCAACAGCCAAAGTCACTGGAGGCAATCTATAAAATCTTAGTCCTATCACAGGGAGTACTTTCAAAATGACCTGTTCAGAAAGCTAATGTTCCCCGTAGGACAGCGAACAGAGAAAATAATGAACCACTGCCCCTATAAAACATTTTGATAAATATCTGGTTTAACAGGCCCCTTCACCAGGATTAATCTTATGTGAATCCAGTCCTCCTCCAAAGTTAGCTAGAACTATCAATGAATGGTAACCAAATGATGAGAAACTATTTTTACCCCAGTAAGCTTGAAAAATATCCACCAGCACCATTTACTTACCACAGAACACTTTCCTGTTCTCCAGTGTAGAGTGGTCTCTGGTCTTTGTTCCTCTGAGGGAAATCTGAATGTAAACTTCTATGTCCAGTAAGGTCCTTTTCACAGCCATATCTGTGGAAGCTGCCATGTTTTAATTGAAATCATGTCAAAGCAGACCGTAAGCTCACCACAGACAGAGACTCTGCCACATTCATTTCTGCCTGCTTCACAGAAGCTAGGGAAATTTCTTCATGCATGATACATGTTGAGTAAATATTTGCTGACTTGATTTGAAACATCTACTTTAAGTCATCAATGAGTAGTGTATTCATCAGGGTCCTCCAGAGAAGCAAAACCAATAAGATAGAGATAGATAGACATAAGAGCAGATTTATTATAGGAATTGGCTCATGATTACAGAGGCCAAGAAGTCCCACAGTCTGCCATCTGCAAGCTGGAGAACCAGCAAAGTTCGTGGTGTAATTCAGTCCGTGTCCAAAGTCCTAAGAATCATGCGGATGATGGCATAAGTCCCGGTCCAAGTCCAAAAGCCGGAGAACCAGGAATGTCCATGCCCAGGGAAGGAAAAGATGGATGTGTCACTTCAAGCAAAAGAGCGAATTCACCCTTCCTCTGTCTTTTTGTTCTATTCGGGCCCTCAGTGGATTGGATGATGCCCACCCTCATTGGTGACCTTCTTTACTCATTCTACTGGTTCAAATGCTGATCTCTTCCAGAAACACCTCAGAGACACACCCAGAAATAATGTTTTACCAGCTATCTGGGCATCCCTTAGCCTGGTCAAGTTGACACATAAAATTACAAGTGTTATAGAAAATACTGAAAGAAATACGTTTTTCTATGTTATCAATACCACTCGTGCTTACAACAGTCTTCTCTTACGAAGAGCACTAACTCAATAGTGACAGCCTCATCAAAGGAGAACTATAGCTTGGCATTGTTTTAGAGCCTGGATTCCATATCACAAGAGATGTACCTAAACCCCTGCCACCTCAGGAATATCAACCCCCAGCCACTTAATAAAAGGAGGGATGGACTTTTTATTCACAGCAAAACTGGCCCTAAAGTACTTATACACCTTATATTTTCAAAGGACCTCGTATATCCTCACTAACTTCTTTTCAAGTTACTCAGGTAAGCTCTTATATGTAAAAATACTAATTATGATGCAATCGAATAACTCTGACATTCTAACCAGCAAATACCCCGAAAGGAGGGCCCCTCAAAAACCCATTACAGAGAGGCCACTTGATTTTGTGTCCTCAAAGAACAAGTCAGTAGAGGAGTTGTTGTTCCTTTCAAGATCTCTGCTGAGGAGTCAGCATCTGCACAGAATGTTACTTCAATAGCACCGTACAGGAGCATGACACTTTTTAAAAATTTTTTAAAAAACTAATTCCTTCCTACACAAGCTTTAATATTTTTGGTGCATGCTGTGACTTCCTCAATTACAAGGAAAAAAAGTATATTTCATAGTACGTAATAGCCTGGAGGTATATTTTTCTCCTCAGAAACTAATAAGGGCACTTACCCCCTTGAGAAACACTGAGGCAAGTAGAACCATCATTGCAAGGAATTTTTTAAAGCTATTTATGTTCTCTTTTGTGCATAGAAGATTGCTAAATATTTTGAAGTTACTAAGAGTCCCATGAAGGTCCTTTTTAGTATTCTTTTATAACCTGTCATGCCAGCAGAGAAATTATCTCTGCCTGGTCGTGCTGCTTTCCCCAGCCTCGTGCCCTCTGCACATGCTCTCTCCCTCTCCAGTTCTTCTGGACCATGGGCTGCATGGAGCGTTCATATCACTCGGGGTATAGGCTCAGCCTCTATAAGAAGATAACAATACTGCTGCTCAAAAATTAAAAAGGTTATTTATTTTCTTATTGTTATACAGAGGTCAGTGAATGGTGCAGAGCAAGTGTGTCGCTCGGCCATCCTGGGGTGTGGGCTTCATCTTCACAGGGAGCTGTGTGTGAAAGCTGCTCACCCACGAACCCCAAGCCCAGGCCTCTGTGGGCTGGTGGCCAAGGATAGGCAAGGATGTCAAGGCAGACGGAAGTCCACAAATAAGAAAGTCTATTGCGTAATGGGCAGGCATGGCTCCAACAATAGCCATCCCTATACCTCCTTGTGAAACAAGGATTTAAGAATCCCAGTAAGAGGAGAGCGGACCCAGCATTTTCCCCTCATCCAGGGAAAGGGAGTGAAAAGCAGGTAGTTTTTCACTGCCGCCAGTTACCCAGCTCACCCCGCAGCCTCTTGTCTCTCTGAGTTGTGTGACTCTGTGCTCCAAGTCCACTGCATTGATGGGAGTGGTTGTCTTTTCTCTTTCTAGCATCACTGGTTTGCTGCGTTGGGTTACACTTCTATCAAGTGCTTTCCTTTGCTGTCACTGAAACCATCCAGTGGTGCTCTTGGTGGAAGCTGGCTCAGAGCCCCACAATCACCTTCTTGGATTCAGGAATGAAGAAGGAGAAGGGGAGGCAGATATCGTTCCTTTTAAAGGATGTGACCAGGAATTTGCACACATCACTTCTACACGTAACCCCTCTGTCAGAACTTGGGCTGGTGGCTTATTCTCAGTTATGTCTCAAGGTGCTTTCCCTGGAGTAGCACTGAAAGTCCCACATCTCAAGATGACCCTCAGAGCAGGGCAAACCGGGATGACCTGTCACCCTACAGAGGAGTTCCACTACAAAAGAAAGAGGAGAGAATGGATATTGGGACCAAGTAACAATCCCTGCCCCACATCCTCTAACTTCTGCGTCTACATCTCTCTCCCCTTCTTCTTGGTTTCTCTTTTTAAAATTAACCCTATTTGATAGAATGACAGCTTTCCCTTGTGATTTAGCTACTGAACATTCCCAAGAGAATATGAGAACTTTAGGGAAGCAGACACAGTTATAGTTCTTTTACGTACACGCAGTGCTTCTAGATAGAGATAGAATATAGACAGATGACACATATGTATGCACACACATATATATATGACAAAGGACATATATCAAAATATTAAGAGCACATACTGAGGTTTGAGATTAGCAAGTGATTTCTAACCTTTTCTTGGGCTTTCCTATATTTTCCAATTCTCTAGAATCAATGGCTCCTCCAACTTTCATAATTAGAAATAGCTATCATTTCCAAAACATCTGTTAAATTAAATAGTAGTTCATGGTAGGGGGAAATTTGCCTTAACTGCATTTCTAAGTCTATAATGGAAATGCCTATACCACCAACTGGGAGTCCTTCCATTCACAGTAGATATTTCACAACATTTATGAGCTCATGCAATCTCACAGAGTAATTATTATTATTGACAGTTTACATAGGAGAAATCTGAGGCTTTGGAATTTTAATGAGCTAATATAGTCACTGGCTAAGACATGACAGAGCAGCTGTTTCTCAGAAGTCTGGAATAATCATTTCCAATATTTATCAGTGCTTACTATGGGCCAAATACTACTCTAAAAATGTAACATTTTAATTTATTTAATATTCATGACTAGGCTATGAGACAGGTACTAATAAGTCCCTCTGAGACCTGAGGCTACAGAGACCAGACAAGTAACTTGCCCAAAGTTGCATAACTTGTTAGTGGTTCCTAACCATTGTACTAGTTGACTTCTCTTAACTGCCTTGAAATGAACTTAGGGCTTTCCTTCTAAAGTAGACATGAAGAACAGGGTTATTTACCAAAAAGGAATACTAGAATCACAGAAACCTTTTATTTTTCTTTTCATATTGAAGGTAAATTGAAGATTTTAATGGAATAAAAAGGAGGATATTCAATGCACAGAGAATCAGCGGGAGAACCCTGTCTTTGCTGTCAATGTCATTCACGAGACTAAATTTCCACCTGACACTGTAAAGTACCCTGTTATGACTGCAACCATCTGCAAGGGCAGATGGCCCTCCCTTCCTGTCATCAACTAATTTTTATGACTGTTTGTTTGTGTTTTGAATCCATATATCTTTACCTATGCAAAAAAATTTATGCCCCCCATTGTCCAGATGGTCTAAAATTTTCTTGAATATCCAACCTATTCCAAACTTGAGTCTACAAATTTCTTTTCTCCTATGTTAGCAAGAGTGTTGAAGGTGGGTGCCAACTTCCTGAAGCCTCAATGCATTTTGCATTTAATGCTTTCAAATACAAATTCCATGCATATTCATTATAGTCAGTCGTAATGAAAATTTCCCATTAGAAACACGATGGATTCCACTAATGTAAAAATTAACATTGGAGGTTTGCTTTTTCAGAAGCTCAAGAGCTGAAAAGGGCCTTGGAGACCATCAGGTCTGGTGGTTCCCAACTTTCAAGTCATCACAGCCTTTGGGTGCCACACGCTCTTCACATGTGCACCTCCAAACTTTGACCAAATGATGAAAATCATTTTTGCTACAACCAAGAACAAAAAATATTTCAGCAACATCTGTCAGATAGAAGGCTGAGAGGAGCAAGCACCGTACCTGGGTTCCAAGTAGGAAACAACGTGCTGCAAGTTAAGGAAGGAGCATAGGGTACCCGCAGGCTGGGCCAGTGAGAGATGTAGATCTGACAGACCACCGGAGAGCCCTGCCTGGTGGGTATGCGAATGCCACAGTAAGGGACAGCAAACTGTAGGACCCAGAGCCCAACCATCTGGTAACTAACTTTTCAAAGATGGCAACTGATCAAAGTGTCTCAAGGATTCTAAAAGTTGCTCTTAGTCTTAGACTTGTGTTTACCTTTTCATGGCTTCAAGCATCCTGTGTAATACCCTCATTTTGGAAAGTGTGCTCAACCCTGAAAGGATGAGGACGGCTGACCTAGTCCAGTAATTTCCTTTCACAGATCAGGCAACTGGGGCCTTAATGGGTTGTCTTGAGTCACCTCTCTAGTAGGGAAAATCTGATGGGTATTTTATTCAAGCTCTTTTTTCCCACTTTATAACCTGTAAGAACCCAAGGCAGTGCAGACTCCAACCGGGTCCCAACCACTGAGCAAGAAAGGGTGATACTACTGCCTTAGTCAGCTCAGGCTGCTGTGACAAAGTATCACAGACTAGGGGGCTTATCAACAATAGAAATTTATTTCTTACAGTCCTGCAGGCTGGAAGTCCAAGATCAGGAGGTCAGTATGGTCAGATTCTGGTGAGGATCCTCTTCCTGGGTTTTTTCTCGCTGTGTCCTCATGTGGAGGAAGGAGAGAGAGTTTCTGAGATCTCTTTTATGAGGGTGCTAATCCCATTCATCAGGGCTCCTCCCTCATGACCTGATCACCTCCCAAAGCCCTCACCTCCTAACGCCATCACTTTGAGGGTTAGGATTTCAACATATGAATTTGAGGGGACACAAACACTCAGTCCATAACAACAAGTCACCTCAAAATAAGGCTGTGCCTACAGATTCCCTCCCAGAGCTAATTTGCTCACTGCCATTCCTTGGCTAGGTTTCTCACACACCACTCCTTTCCTTCTGAGTGAATCTCTTTGTCACTTTTGATGGGACCTGACATTCTCTCTCCCCTACCTGGTCCCAACTCTCATGCCACACTCCCTGACCAATCTGTCTTCTAAGATCCTCAATTGAACTCTGGCCTTGGTTTATTCCCCTGGACCTTGGCAGCAAGTTTCTTCCCCAGAGTAACAGCCTTTTCTAGCAACCACTCCCACCCCATCCCCACCCTAAGTGGGGCAACCCTAACGGTAAGCCAGGGTTCTCAATGGCCAGTCTTCACCCACCCTCCTCTGAGACAGGCCACAGCTGTCTCCTTGCACCTACTTCAGCCTCTCAAGTCCGGCAGAAATCACTGATCATTTCACTTAGTGAGTTTGTATATTTCCTCAGTCATTAACTCAACAAACTGTCACTGTCTGGCATGTGCCAGGCATGGTATCAGACACTGAGGATACAGAATGAATAAAACAAAACACAAACCAATGAACCAAAACAGGCCCTGTCTTCAAAGAGCCTGCAAACGAAGAGCAAGAAGGGAACAAATGCATGAATTGAAGTATTGAAGTGTTACTGTAGAAATGTGCAGAGGAGCAGAGGGAGCTCAAAGGCAAGAATCATCAGGAGGAAGGTGAGAGGCCTGAGAGGCAGGTATAGGTAAGAGGGCAGGTGAGGCTTCAGAAAGAGACAAGTTCAAGTTAAATTTCATAGGAGAGTAGATGTTTACCAGCAGACAGGGAAATTTCATGTGGAGAGAACCACATAAGCAAGAGCAAAGAGGCATGAAGCAGCCTGGTGTGTTCAAACCACTCCGGGCAGTTTAGAGAGAGCTTTGTACAGGACAAGAGAGAGAATTCAAGAGGTCACTTGCTTGGGGCTCAGCTGCAGGAAATCTGAAATTGCTGGCTTCAAAATGCAGCTATTCTCTGTCACCTTCCTCATCGTCATCACTCATTATGGGCTGTGGTGGTTTTGAAACATGTCTGCAAATATTTTGGACACCCCTCCCATCCAGAAGTCCCTGTCAGATGGTGCCTGGGGCTGAGGTCATCCTGAAGGCCTCTTCCCCCACATAGCTGATCCCTTGAGTGGACAACAGTACAGAGAGTGAGAGAGGAAGAGGGGAAGGAAGACAGAGAGAGAAGATATGAGAGGAGAGGAGAGAGCAGAACATCCAGGACTCCAGCTCTCAGCAGTTCAGTGCCAGGCTATGTGAATCTTCCCAGGAATGCTGAGTTATCTCTGTGTACTAACTCATTTCATATCACAACCACCTTATGGTGGGGGGAGGGGTACTATTAGTGTCCTCATCATATACACAATAATACTGAGGACAGGGAATTTAAATAATTTGACCAAGTTTCCTCAGTTGGTGGGATCAGTATTAGATCCCAGGTGTCTGACCCCAAAGCCTTAAACCTCCCCTCTATTATCCGTATAACTAATTTACATTTGGCTAGGAGCCTCCCTGACCTCTCTCCCCACCACAGACCCCATTTCAGCTGTGACCCACTGCTCCTTATTTTCCAGTCTCATCCCCTTCCATTCCTCACCTTGTGCTGGTCACTGTCAGAGGGATGGGCTGGGTAGTGGTGAATAAGGAAGAAGACCCTGTCAGCAGTGAGAGGGGAAGGAGGGCAGGAGAGGTACCTGAACCAGACCTTCCCAGCTCCCCCTGCTCACCCGGCAATATCACACACCCTGGTAAGGGGGTGGGGCTGAGAGCAAGGAAGGGAAGCCAGACATCACCCTACAAGGATTCCTCACCCTCCCCGATCCCCTCCTCACATCCCAACTTCAGCTTCCTCATTAGGGACCTGATTCCATGCTCACACGAGGATGCTCCTCTGATGCTCCACTGGGGGTTCCCAGACAGCAGACTAGCCATTCCTCCACCACACTGCTGGAACCCAATTCTAGGCAATTCTAGGTACAATTCAGGAGCCAACTCACTTGTACCTGAAAATCCTACTCCCTGGACCCTGTGACTACGACATGGTGGGGTGAGATTTTGACATCTCAGTGGCACATGGGGGCTGTTTCTAGTCATGGAGCACTGTGGGGATCTAGACACTGCACACTGATAGACACTCAATAACTTTGTCCATCCCTGAGTTAAACTGGCTCTGATGGACAGACCCCCTGACTCTAGAACTACCCTGTATGCATGTTTAATAGAAATAGGCTCCGTGTTCCAAACAACTTCCAAACAGCCACTTGGAACGCAGAAATTTATAAATTATTTTGCATCGCTAGTCTCTTTAAGTTCATCGACTCTACAAACATGTACCGAGTGCTCAGTAGGTGCTAGGTACTGTGCTGGCAATTGGGATGCAGAAGACAAAAAAGACACTGTGAAGGGCTCACATGTTTGGGGGAACCAGACAGGTGAACAACTGTTTCAATAAAGGTGTGGTTAGGGAAGAACAATAAAGCAATCCAGAGGGTGAGTGAATTCTGCTCTGGTTGGTGGAATGAGGGCCACTAACTCGACTAGGGCTGAACACAGAGACAAAGGACGAGGAAAGGTCTGTGGACGAGAGGAACAGAGTAAGCAAAGCCCATAGGCATGCGGGAACTGAGCATTTGGGGAAACAGAAAGTGGCCCTGTGTCTATAGCAGAAGTGGGTCTGGATGACAGGGCAAATGTGGCCAGGAAAAGAAAGCCTCGAATGTCTCCTTTAGGATTCTTTACTTTACCTAAGTCTGATGGCAATCAAGAGCCATCAGGAGATTTTAAGCAAGGAAGAATCGTGATCAGACTGGTGTTTTAGAAAGCCAACTCTGTCAGCAGTGTGAAGAAGGGAGCAGAGTGGGAAGAAGCTGATCTGAGAGTCTAGATAAATCAGGCATCTGCAGCATGAGCCACCTTCCTGCGTAGACCCTGAGATGTGTCTTGAATTGATTCTTCAAATTTCCACACAAGCATAACAACCTAGTGAAAATTATAGCATCTGTATCCACCAATTTAAAATGCATTATTATAACCATCCAGGGCAAAGCGTGCTACTATTTCAAACAAAGAGGTTGCCCTTGATACACAAGGCAGGTCATCACGCTTACTGATTGCAGACGCTCAAGGTTGCAATGACACATTCACTACGGCAGCAGCATGATTTAATCAGAAGGATATCCCTTCTTTTTTTCTTAGGAATTGCAATCCTCCTACCCTAAAAGTGCCCCTTTAATGCTAATATTCTCGGTGATTCTGAGAGCTCATGAGAAACGTATTTCTGGTTAAATACTATTCTGGTTGCTTTTTTATTTCTCTCTTTTGTGTCTGGGCAATTGAAATGTATCATGGTGATCACTGCAGAATGTCAACTTTTCTCTTTTTATCTTATTTCCGTGCATATCTGCAGTCAGTTCCATGGCCACCCTTTCATTTGCGTGCCCCTAGTTTGCGGGTAGATTTGACATCTGCTTCTCTTCTTTGTGCCCCCGTGTCACTTCCTTTTGTGAAACCTCGCTACATACTGCTCCTCCCTGCGTTTTATGGGAGTCTGACCCCACCCCGACATGGACAGGAGTTAGCCCATGCCCTGAGCCTGGCCAATGAGCCTATTGCCTCCCCAGACACAGTGGTTGTCCAAGGATGGGCACTTGACCAAAGCCAGGCCAACGAGAGTCATCCCTGGCATTGCTAAAGTTACCGAGAGATTTCACTGGAGATTGTGGAGGTAAAATCCACACCCAAATCTACTCAGTTGAATTCTCTATCACACAACATCCCCAGACAAATATATATTTCTCACCCTCGCAGTCCTCCTGGAGAGCTAAACACATCAACACACCCCGTGACTATAGTGTAGTAAGAAATAGAATAGAGATCGGCAGAATTCTGTAGGAGTGTGGGGAAGCACCAGGTCTTCCTGGGGGATCAGTGTTCAGGAACGTTTTCACCAAGGAGATTTTGGGTGTTAAAGGCTAAAGAAAGCTATCAGGTGGAGAAGCCTTGCAAACAGAGAAACCTGCTTAGCAAAGCCAGAGAGGAGTAAAGAACACAGCATGTTCTAAGTATGGCGTGTTATCTAACACAGCTCTGATCCGGGGGGTAAGGGGTTGAGAAGGTGGGATGTGAGGCTATGAGAAGGTGTAAGTGCAGATCGTGGGAAGTTTTGAATGCCCTAAATCCTCAGGCAGTCTGTACCCTGAAACGTTTCAAAGATGTGGATTGATAGAATCAGATCTCTCTCCTCCTCAAATGAGCTTGAAGGTTGGAAGAAACATCCAGGAACATGGTATGGAAGGAAAGATGCTCAATCTCGGCCACCTAGATCAATTGACGTGGGCAACAAAGGTTTTCACAGCCCCCAGCTCACAGTTGTCATTTACAAAGACAGTCCTTTGAGCAGATGGGAGATGGAACAAGGAGCACCCAGTAGTGGCCTGACCAGTTAAGAGGCTTTTTTGACAGTTCAAGGGAATGCTGGCAGGACCTCGAGTGAGGCAGATGCCACATCTCCTCCCTTGTTTCCTCAAGTCCTGCTGCCACAGTGCCAGGGACCCCAACATGGTCCAGGGACTGAACCCCTGAAGGCGTAACTGGACTCTGCTACTTGCTCTAACTCTTTCATTTCTTTTGCAGATTTCAAACAGAAAGTAAGTACTTTCTCAGGAAATGTTATTGAGAATCTTCCACCTTCCAAAGGTGAACAATATTCTCCTATCACTTGTTTAGATTTCTTATTCTCTAGTGGTTTGAAGAGTCTGTGCTCCTCCTAAGCCTACTCAGGCGCATACTTAGTTAGACTATTATTAATTCTGTATTTTTGAAAAATCAGCCAACTTTGAAAATCCTGGCAGAAAGACATAAACGTACACAAAAAAAGCAGCAGACATTTCCAGACATTTCTCTTAAAAAAAAGAACTCTCAGAGATGTCTGACAACCTACGCCATGACATAAAGCCTTGATTTAATATCTGTCATTACCGTATTGCATCTTGAATCCAATGAATAGATTTAGATATCTGTATTGGATATAAAATCACTTAACATGATTTGACAACCCTGTGCCTCAGCAACTAATTAATTTTGTTACAACCCACCAATCAATAGGCACAGGAATAACGCTAACTCATGAAGACATTGCGCGTCCACCACCATTGATGCGCTGTTATGCTGAAATTGCTGGACCGTCTTGTCTGCCTGCTTTATTGTCTGCACGGAAGTCACCGGAAGTGCCAAACACAGGAAGAAGATTCCCAGCTGGAGTCTTATCCTCTGTCCGGCCCCATTGGCTTTGGTAATTACATTCCTCCTATCTATTTTTCCCACCACCTACCCCCTGTGTGTTTCAATTGGTTAAGACCATCACTTACTTCGTCAGCTCTCTGAATTTCTCTATAGCTCGACTCAGAGGGGAATAAAATGAGAAGTATTTTAGACTCTCAGGCACTGGGGCCAAGGCTTTCTCTTGCCTCTGTACTCCCGAAATTAATCTGAGTGGAGGCTTTGCAGAGCAAGGGAAGAATGCAGAAGGGATACAGCAGGAAGAAAAGAGTACGGTTTGCAGATCATGGAGTTAAAGGAGCCAGCAGGCCAGGCAAGAAGAGAAGCCTGTATACCCAGAGAACACTTCCTCCCTGTGGAAAATCCACCATCTCATTTGTAAAGAATCAAGAAGACATTTTGATTTACAAAGTAGCAGAAATTGGGCATACCTTACACTTCAGAGATGGAAATTCTAGGGGTAACACTAAACAGGAAAAAGAATCATGTTTTCTGTGCAGACTCAAAGAAGTGCAAACACATCAGGCTTTCAAAACCACAAACGTGGCCTCTGAACTTAGGCTGTTATATTTCACAATACTTTCAATGCTGTTAAAATAATCTCATGAGACAGAGCGAGGGGCTCAGAACACCAGGGCCTAAGAAGGAGGTTTTAGCCCAGCTCCTGAAGTCTTTTCTGGCTGTGAGTCTCACCACTTTCACTTTCCCACCAGACAATAAATTCCTCGACGGCAAGGACAAAATCCTACTCATCTTACAATCTAACCTCCCTCCATCCACTCCCCACCTCCAGCCCTGCGACCCACTACCTGGCATGTAACATAGGGCTTTCATAAGAGTCTTAATAAGTACATGTTGTTTGAATTGTCTCAAAAACTAAAAATTGCAGTCACAATGCTAATTTTGTGAGGTATGGCAGGTTGCACAAAAGGAGAGAAAAGGCATTTTTGTATAGATGAGTTATTATAATTCATTATTAGTTTTCCAGTTCGGTCCATGAACTATTAGGTCAATTATGTAGCTGAACAGTTTGCAGTGCCTTTGAATGCTCATTCAAATGAATGAGCACAATTCAACCAAACTAAAGGAAAATTTGGCAGGAGAGAGTTGATCTTAAATGCCAATAGTTGAGTAAAAATAATCAACTTAGAAAATGATTTGGATGAAGGATGACTTTTGTGAAGATTCTGAAGGAGACTTGTAAATCTTAGAGAGACTACGTTGTATCTAATTCACTTATAGATACCTGAGGTGTATGGGATGGGAACATCCCTTTATATAGGTATATCATACTATATACTCTTAAGTCCATCAGCCATATTATAGGGGTTTTTTAGTCAAATGAAGAAAGAGAGAGAGCAGTTTCAGAAATAAGTGGACAGGAGCTAGAAGAATATTTGAGGGGGAAGCAGAAAAAAGAAGTATATGAACGTGAGTGACTGGGTTAGAACTAATTGTGCTTTGAGGTCTCAGAGAAAGGAGGGGTAGTCATATAGACTCCTAGAGAGAGGGGAAAACGCGTAGGGAACTTCTCCTGTGCCAACAACCAGTACACGTGGTGCCCCAAGAACCAAGCCATGGTGAACTGGCTACTGTTTGGAGGCAGAAATGGGTAAGGAGCATGTAGGAGCCTCAAGCCTCAGAGATGTGGGGAGGAAAATGAACTTGCAGGAGGGCAGTGGACACTTTTTTTCTGGCCCAGAAATCCTGTAAGAAGTAGCTTTTCCCTCTCTCAGCTTTTGTGGTTCAGGTAGGGTTCACCCTCTCCCTGATGCCAAGAATGAGCACATGACCCAGGCCTAGCCAATCAGAACACTCCATTTCCTGAGCCATAAGGATTGGTCCAGGAATGGGCAGTGGCCCCAGCCCTGCTGGGAGGAGGCATCTCTGGAATGGTTCTACATGGAAGAGGCATTCTCTTTCTCCTGAGGTTAATTTTGGGGTGATGTAAACTCACACTACTCAGAAACCATGTGGGGAAAACTTGCCTGAAAATGAAGGTAACCAGGAGGAAAGAAGAGCTGAGAGAGATCGAGGCCAATCCTGATCACGTTTGTCTGCACTAGGAGATCCAGGCGTGCCTAAATATAGCTGTACCCCTAATTCCCTAGTTAACTATGGCAATAAATTCCTCTTTCAGATTACAATCATTTGAACTGGGATTGTTTATTTACAGTAAAATTGTTCTCCTAATATAAAATATATCTCCTAATATTCAGACTGGATGTCCATAATTAAAAGAACATCAATAAGTCCATCAGTAGAAGTCTAGAGGGAAGACGGCCTAACACATTGCTGGACACTCATACAAAACTCTCAACAGATGATTACCCAGTGAAGTAAACATTAGGAGGAGGGATATAATGTTATAGGATTTCAAAATAGAGAAAGAAAAACTGTTCCAGGTTCTAAGGAATAGAGAAAGAAATTATTAGAAATTAATCTATATCTAATGAAAAGTGAATCCTCAGTGACAGATTTCTTAGATATAATTTGGTAGCAGAGCAAGGAAAAATGTCAAGAGCGCTCTGCTAAGGAGATGGTGAATTTCTTAAGGGCTTGGCCTGGGTCCTGTTCATCTAAGGACCCTCAAATCCAATGTTTAGCACACAGTTGTTATCTGTTTCGGCAGGATCTTCCTTTTCTTTCGGAGACAAATGACTTCAACTGTTTTCCAAGTTCCTGTGTGTCCCTGAGCTGATTTTCCTCAGACCTTTCCTAATAGAGGAACCATAACTCTTTCCATGATACTACAGTCCAGATAAGAACCCAATCTTCTCCTTCATGATAGCAAATGCATTATCAGTGTCACTAGCTACTTCCACTTTGAATTTCCAGAGAAACTAAATAACTTTAAATAGAAGATTCCAGTCTTCTCTTCCCCAACACATTCTCAATGGATATACACTCCCTTGCTTTAAACAGCAGTGAAATTCTCTGCCAGGTAAAATCAAATTTCTAACACTGTATGACACTGTTTGAAATGATGGTCAGTTTCTTGTGTAATCAACTCACACCAGGACACACTCAGAAGAGGGTTTTTTATGTTGCTTTGTTTGTTTTTACCAAAGAATCTGAGGTAAAACATGTTTGTGCCATAGATAGCATGCAAAAATGTTTCACATTTAATATTCCAATAAAATCATTTTTATTCAATACCCTAAGTCCCACTTCTGGCTCCTTAAAATGATCCCTGAACTTGGGTTATTATGTGCAATTATACTCTTATGGTCAAACAGGCAAAAATGTATTACATTTAGGTTCCTGGTGCTAATAAGTCAGTAATTATAGTCTCTTTCTAGGAAAAATTCCCTGGGTTGGCAATTTGGTACATATTTTTAAATCTCAAAGATATCACATGATTTCTTAAACAATTAATTAATTCTGAAAGATATTAATTCTTAAAGAAATACTTTTAGTTACTAAGAGTACTGTAAAGCATGGCAGATTGAACACATGTATTAACACAGTGGCCTCCTGAAATCCAACTAACAGGACAGTAAGTAGATATCAGAAATATACACCAATTCACATTGGAGAGGAGATTGCAGGCATAAAAGCATGGACGCTGGAGAGCTTCTTGACCTGACAGACCAGAGACACCAGACACTTATCAGTGGGCGTTATTCAGAATAGGCTGATTCACATGGCCTCTGAAGTGGAGGTGAGGGCGTGGCTAAAATCAGGAGGATGGGCTGCAAGTCAGCCCAAGGAGCAGAGACACCCTGCCTTCCTTCACATCCTGGAAGACTAGAAGTTTATTTCATGCAGTGATTGCAGCAGTAGCTGTGTCCTGGACAAGCAAGATTGGCATGGTTACCATACTAGAAACACAGGGCTAAGGGGAAACCTGCATATTGAACCCTGAGAACCCCTCTTGCCCTCATGTCACTGGCCTCCAGGCTCACGCCCCCTGCAGGATGCTAGTTGATGTCTCCCTCCAGAAACTTGGAGCTTAAGAGACCTACAGATATAAACAATTCGGAAGACACCAGGCGGCCATTCATCATAACCACCTTAGCACCTTCAGGTTATAAAGCCCTTTCACTCAGACATTCCAGCGAGCTTTTCAGTACCTCACTCTAATATAAGATTACCACACACAAGAAAATTGTTAATACAAAAGACAGAGACAAAAAAATAGATCTCAGAGGCAGCATCCATGAAATCATGAAATCAAAACAGAAGAAAATTCTGTTTCTATTACAGTGTGGCTCACATCAGACCCACTCTCCTGGTATAAACAACTGTGAAATTAGCGTCATTTCTATAAATTCCGCTTAAAGACATTGAGAGTAACCAATGTCTTGAGGGGCCAAGGGTAAGAAAAAAGGAGAACATATTAAGGCGAGGCAAACACTCTTTGTCCCTCTTCCTCCGAAATGCATGTCAGTGCAGAAGCACCGAGGGGGAGGCTGAGAAACCAGGCAGAAGGGCACAGCCCAGGGCTTGCAGTAGTCTCACAGACACAGGAAAACAAAGATGGGAGCTCACAGTTATCCAAACACCAGGATTTTAGTGAGGAAAATCTTGGGGGAAAAAGGAGACTTGTAGCAAATTTACTCCAATATTCCTCTAGACTTAGAAGCTAAGCAGAATGTGGCAACCAAAAGACTAAAAAGCAAAATAGGCAAAAGTTGTTCAAGACCAGCCAAGGAATACCAGCCCTGTGGACAGCCCAGGGTATGCCCTGGAGTGAGGGCAAAGAGGAAATGGATCCAACCTCACAAGGACTGAAACATCCTCAACTCACCTCAGCCCCTCATGAGACCAGAGTGCACCTCCCCTCCTCTAACTGCCTGCCAGAAGGAAAGTAAATCCTTTCTGGAGGAAGATAACATCATCCCGAGACTCTGACATTTTTTAATACATGATATCTTGCATTCCATGAAAATTATTAAAAATCAAGAAAAAGTAAATAAAAGAAACAGGTACACAGTTATTAGATATGGATTTTAAAATAACTGTGATTAATGTGTTCAGTGAAAAACATGACAAGAAGAGTTTTTCCAGAGAATTGAAATTTATTTAAAAAAATAAATTAAAATTCTAGTACTGAAAAATACAATAACTGAAATAAAGAATTAAATAGAAAACTTTAAGAGTAGAATAGACGCATGGGGCTGGCCCGGTGGCGCAAGCGGTTGGGTGCGCGCGCTCCACTGCGACGTCCCGGGGTTCGCTGGTTCGGATCCCGGGCGTGCACTGACGCACTGCTTTGGCAAGCCATGCTGTGGCGGCGTCCCATATAAAGTGGAGGAGGATGGGCACGGATGTTAGCCCAGGGCCGTCTTCCTCGGCAAAAAAAGAGGAGGATTGGTGGATGTTAGCACAGGGCTGATCTCCTCACAAAAAAAAAAAAAAAAAAGAGTAGAATAGACGCAGCAGAAGAGAATACTAGTGAAGAGTAAGGTGGATTTAAGTAAAATATCCTCACTGAATACAGAAAGATTAGAGGATGGAAAATGCAGGGGCTAGCCCAGTGGCATAGCAGTTAAGCGCACACGCTCCACTTCGGTGGCTCGGAGTTCAATTCAAGTGTTTGGATCCTGGGCGCAGACATACACACTACTTACCAAGCCGTGCTGCGGCGGTGTCCCATATATAAAGTAGAGGAAGATTGACAGAGATGTTAGCTCAGTGACAATCTTCCTCACCAAGAAAAAAAAAAGATGGAAAATGCAGACAAGAGCATAATTTATAGTAGGCTCTAAAAGGTTGAGGATGTATATTTTAATTTCTAAAATAATCACTAGAAGGATAATGAAAACGTAAAAATAACTAGTTAATTGGGAGAGAAAATGACTAATAAAAAGCATATTATTGAGCCAGCCCTGATGGCCTAGTGGTTAAGGTTTGGTGCGCTCACCACTTTGGCCACCCAGGTTTGATTCCTGGTCACAGAACCACACCACTCATCTGTTGGGAGCCATGCTGTGGTGGCAGCTCACATAGAAGGACTGGAAGGACTTACAACTAGGATATACAACTATGTACTGGGGCTTTGGGGAGGAAAAAAAAAAAGAGGAAGATTGGCAACAGATGTTAGCTCAGGGCAAATCTTTCCCCCAAATAAACAAAAAAACAGCATTTTATTATTTATATATGTAAATTATAATTATACAAGTTATTGCTAATTTGTATTGCTATTCGTAAACCCCAGAAAGTCTTAGGAATTGGAGGCATGCATGAAGTACCTATGGAGTAGAGGTGAAGGTGTGACTGAAATCAGGTTTCCAAATTCAAAACAATTATAAATAAGAAAAATAACAAACAAAAAAGAGATGAAATAAATACAATACTGATACTAATACTGTAGATTGAAATCTAAAACACAAATATGTCAATGATTACATTAATATAAATGAGCCAAATCAGTAATTACAATAAATGTAAAAGTACTAAATTATCCAATTAAAGGGAAAAGATTAGTAGGCTATATTTTTAAAAACAACTATATTATACTTACATATTTAAATATGAAGAATTTAAGTGCACAGAGCTGTTGTAAATTAAATGTTTGACAACAATATATCATCCAAACGTAACCAAAAGAGAGCAGGTAGAGCTATACCAATATCAAACAAATTAGACTTTAGGACAAGAAACATTGACAGAAATAAAGAAGGATATTTCAAGATATGAGAAATTATCCAGAGAGATAAAATTATCTTAAACTACTTGCACGTAACAACATAGCTCCAAAAGCTGAAAAAGTTAAATTCCACAAACAGAGGAGATTTTAATGATAATCTTTCAGTAAATGATAGAAGAGTCAGACAAAAAGAAACAGAGATATGAAATATTTGACAACACAATTAACAAACTTGGCCTAATCTACATGTATTGAACACTGCATGTAATAACTGCAGAATGCACATGCTTTTAAAATGTACATAGAACATTTATCAAAAGTGTTCATATGATGAGTCATCAAAGAAGACTCAATAATACCAAGGGAATGAATGACATAGAACCTTTTCTTTGACTACAGTGAAATTAGCCTAAACATCATCAACAAAAAGATAATTGAACAAATTCCCAAATGTTTCAGATTAAGCAATTCTCTTCTATAAGACCCATGAATCAAAAAAAAATTTGCAACCAAAATTAGAAAATATTTTGAACCTAATGATAACAAAAACAAGATACTTTGGAACTAGAACGTAGAATGCAGCTAAAGTCACTGTGAAAGTTATTGCCTTAAAACATACATGCAATGAAAGAAGAAAGCTGAAAAATCAGTGATCTAAGTATCTCAAGAAGTTAAAAGGACAGAAAGTTAAACACAAAGATATTAGAAAAGAAAATAATAATGAGCGTAAATTAATGAAATAAAATAATTTCATGACATAGAAAAATCACAAAAGCCAGGAATTGAATTTTTGAAAAGACAAGTAAACTGATAAACCCCAGCAATATTCATGAAAATTAAAAGAGAAAAATAAGTAACTACAAATATCAGGAATGAAAAGATCGACTTCACTTAGGATCTTAGCAATATTAAAAAGATCAAAAGAGCATATTTTGAACAACTTCATACCATTAAGTTAGAAAATTTTTTTAAAGGGACTAATTCCTTGAAAGACACAAATTACTGAAACTGACACAAGAAGAATAGAAAAGTCAAGGACTATTTTATATATTAAAAGAATTTAATTTATAATTTAAAATCTCCCCCAAAATAAAATTGCAGACCCAGATGACTTCACCAGTTTATTCTTCCTACTATTTAAGTAAGAAATATCAATCTTATCTTACAGAGGATTTTTTTAAAAAGGAAAAAGTTAAGAAACCAACACTTTTGATTAGGCCAACATAACCTGGATTCTAAAACTTAATAAGGAGATTGCAAGAAAGAAAAATCACAGGCCAGTAATTCTCATGAACATGGGTGCAAAATAATAAATAAAGTAATGGTGAATCAAATCTAGCAGTATTTAATAATGATAATACATAACAATGAGGTTGGGTTTATTCCAAGAATGCAAGATTGAGTTCAGATTAGAAAATGATCAATGAAATTCTCCATATTAACATAATAAAGGATGATTCCACTATCCCACTATCGTAGCTAGACTTTACCACCCCTCTAACAGAAATAGAGAGACAGGGGCCGGCCTGGTGGTGCAGCAGTTAAGTGCGCGCACTCTGCTTCGGCGGCAGGCGGTTCGCAGGTTTCCACCGACGCACTGCTTGTCAAGCCAAGTTGTGGCAGTGTCCCATATAAAGCAGAGGAAGATGGGCACAGATGTTAGCCCAGAGCCAATCTTCCTCAGCAAAAAGAGGAGGATTGACATCAGATGTTAGCTCAGGACTGGTCTTCCTCACAAAAAAAAGAAAGAAAGAAATGGAGATACAGAAATCTGCCTGCTGTAATATCCAGCAGGCAGAAAGTCAGTAAGGACATAGTTAACTCAATACCACCATCAATTAACTGGAGATAATGGACATCTATAGACCACTTCATCCAACAGCTGAATACACATTCTTCTCAAGCTCACATGGAACATTTACCCAGACAGACCACATTCTGGGCCATAAAACACACCTTAACAAATTTAACAGAATATAGAAGAAAAGGAAATAATCATCACTACAAAAGTGCTGCAGGTGATAGTCATGGTGGCACCCATTCTACAGCTAAAAATAAATCTGTAAAACACTGTCCTACAGAAATCATTAATAGCTGTTGAATAACCGCATTACAGGTCCTTCCCAAGTTTACCTCCAGTAGAAATGATTATCTCTATTTGATTACAGAACAGTCTGCCCACCTTCCTACCATCACCATTCAATTGCTTTTTAAAGAATTTTAAAGCATGAGATTTGTGCTTTATCAAGTTAGAAGATTTAGGGGTACTTCACACAACCTCTCCAAATTTAAGACTTCTCATCAGTAAAAGAGAGATGCCAGTGTCTGACCAGTTACATGACAAGCAAGGAATTGGAAAATGCTGGGCTAACTATAAAGCACCGTGCAAACACTGATTATTATTATTTTACCCTTCCAAAACGTAAATGGAGCAATTAATGGTAGAAGATATTGGGTTTCATTCAGGATACAACCTCCTTAGTAAAGATTACTTTCATCTATTTTACGTATGGAAATTAAGTGATTACATTCCTAGAACGAAAATTGGATTAAAACGGATGATATGAATGAAAATGACAAACTGAACAGAGTAATGATGGCCCTGAGTCATTTAAGACCACAGATCATCTCTCCCTCCACACGGAACCACTCTCCATCCCATCTCCATGCTCAGCTCTATTACTGCTTTCTCTTCTTTACTTCTTTGTGCTGTCAGGCTGCAGCACAGAGAGGCAGTACTGTACAGCAGTTAAGAAGTTAGGCCTTAGAACTAGACAAATCAGGCTTGAACCCCTGCTCTGCTACATAGCGTGATCTCAGATAAGCTATCTGGTTTCTCCAAACGTTATCTCACAGAATTTTTATAAAAAATATCTTAGAGAAGGAATATGATAACCTTTACATGGTTCCTGGCAAATAAAAATCACTTTATAAAAGGTATTCATTTATCATCATCATTATCATAAGTAAAATTATTTAAGGAGAGACCCAGGTTTTTATGAGATGAAATAAGGTAGCATAGATAAGTGATATTTTACTAAATTGAAAGAGTGTAAAAGATTTTTTTTTTTTTTGAGGAAGGTAGGCCCTGCGCTAACACCTGTTGCCAATCTTCCTCTTTTTCTTTTTTTTTTCCCTCCCCAAAGCCCCAGTACATAGTTGTGTATCATAGTTGTAGAGTTGTAGCTCTTCTATCTGGGACGCCACCTCAGTATGGCTTGATATGCAGTGAGTAGGTCCGTGCCCAGGATCTGAACTGGCAATCCCCTGGCTGCCAAAGCAAACATGCGAACTCAACCACTATGCCACCGGGCCAGCCCTGAAAGAGTGTAAAAGATTTTTGAGACATTGGTCATTAAGATGATCCAAATGCAGTTTTTGCATTTCCAGCAAAGTTTTGATATAAACTAAATTGAGCAATATTTTTCCCTAGGTATTCTAAGGGATTTCTTTTATTTTTTTTTTTTCTTTTCTGGTATTTCTCAGTAATGCATGTTTTTTTTTTTTTCTTTTTACCTTTTGACCTCTTTCACCCATTTCATCCACCCCCATCCCTTGCCTCTGGCAACCGCCAATCTATTCTCTGTATCTATGAGCTTGGTTTTGTTTTGTTTTTTTTGGATTCCAAATATAAGCGAGTTCATACGGTATTTGTCTTTCTCTGACTTATTTCACTTAGCATAATGCCTTAGGGGTCCATCTATGTTGTCACAAATGGCAAGATTTAATTCTTTTTTATGGTTGAATAATATTCCATTATATATATATATATGTATGTATGTATGTATGTGTGTGTGTGTGTGTGTGTATATATATATATATTACAATCTCTCTATCCATTCATCCATCTATGGACACTTAGGTTGTTTCCATGTCTTGGCTATTGTAAATAATGCTACAGTCAACATGAGGGTGCATACATCTTTTTGAGTTAGTGTTTTTGTTTTCTTCAGATAAATACCCAGAAGTAGAATTGCTGGATCATATGGTAGTTCTATTTTTAATTTTTTTGAGGAACCTCCATACTGCTTTCCATAGTGGCTGCACCAATTTACCTTCCCACCAAGAGTGCACAAGTGTTCCTTTTTCTCCACATCCTTGCCGACACTTATTCCTTTTTTTTTTTTTCATAATAGCCATTCTAACAGGTGTGAAGTGATATCTCACTGTGGTTTAGATTTGCGTTTCCATGATGATTAATGATGCTGAGCATCTTTTCGTGTACCTGTTGGCCATCTGTATGTCTTCTTTGGAAAAATGTCTTTTCAGATCTCTACCCATTTTTTAATTGGATTGTTTGGTTTTTTGCTATTGAATTATATGAGTTCTATTTTGGATATTAGCCACTTATCAGACATATGATTTGCAAATATTTTTTCCCATTCAGTAGGTGACCTTTTCATTTTGTGGATGGTTTCCTTTGCTCTGCAGAAGCGTTTTAGTTGGACATAGTCCCACTTGTTTATTTTTGCTCTTGTTGCCTTTGCTTTTGGAGTCAGACGGAAAAAATCTTCGCCAATACCTATGTCAAGGAGCTCACTGCCTATGTTTTCTTCTAGGGGTTTTATGGTTTCAGGTCTTGCTTTCAAGTCTTTAATCCATTTTGAGTTAATTTTTGTGTATGGTGTAATATTGTGGTAGAGTTTCATTCTTTTGCATGTGGCTGTTCAGTTTTCCCAACAACATTTATTGAAGAGACTATCCTTTCCCCATTGTATGTTCTTGACTCCTTTTTCACAAATTAATTGACCATATATGTGTTGATTTATCTCTGGGCTTTCCATCTATTCTGTCCCATTGATCTATGTGTCTGTTTTTATGACAATAGCATACTTTTTAATTACTATAGCTTTGTAATATAGTTTGAAATCAGGGAAGTGTGATGCCTCCAGCTTTGCTGTTCTTTCTCAAGATTGCTTTAGCTATTTGGGATTTTTTGTGGTTCCATAAAAATTTTAAGATCATTTGTTCTATTTCTTTGAAAAATGCCACTAGAATTTTGATAGGGATTGCACTGAATCTGTAGATCACTTTGGGTAGTATGGACATTATAACAATATTCCTTCTTCCAATCCATGAGCACAGAATATCTTTCCATTTATTTTTGTCTTCTTCAATTTCTTTCATTAACATCTCATAGTTTTCAGTATACAGATCTAGCACTTCTTTGGTTAAATTTATTCCTGGGTATATTATTCTTTTTAATGCAATTGTAAATGGGATTGTTTTCTTTATTTCTATTTCTGATACTTTGTTATTAGTGTACAGAAATGCAACAGGTTTTTATGTATTGATTTTGTATCCTGCAACTTTACTGAATGTTTATTAGTTCTAACAGTTTTTTGATGGAGTCTTTGGAGTTTTCTATATATAATATCATGTCATCTGCAAATAGTGACAGTTTTACTTCTTTCTTTCCAATTTGGATGACTTTTGTTTCTTTTTCTTGCCTAATTGCTTCTGGCTAGGACTTCCAACACTATATTGAATAAAAGGGGCAAGAGTTTATAACTAAGTAATTTTTTACAACTACTTAGCTAGAACTGAAAGTTAAGAGAAACAATATCGACTTAATTATTAAATGCCTGAATGTAATTACCATTATGCAGCCTCCTTAGGTGCTGATGAATTTATCAGACCCTAGGGAAGTGGCCTTCCATGGTGGGTACTGTGCTTTATCCATCCATTGCCTTCTCTTTTTGAGAACAACTCCTCCTCCACTCCACGGTGTCCTGGTGGGATACTTCACTAGGGGTCCCATCCCCACCCCCATCATAGTAGAAACGTGATGCAACCTGGCCAACCAATGAACTCCATCTCCTTGTCAGGGATGATTTCAGCAGCGTTGATTAGACTCTTTCTTGGGATTTGCTATATGGACTCTGGGAAAAAGAGTGGCTTTCTCTTCCTTTTGGAACAACTTTGGGGCTCCCACTAGCTAGGAGTCATCTTTTCCATCATACAGACAAAATATGCTTGAGGGTGAAGCCAACATTTAAATGAAACAGAGCCAAGATAAGGAAAGAAAGAGACAGAGACCCAATGATGTTGTTGGAGCCCCTGGAACAAGTCACACCTAAAACTCATCACATATACCCCCTACCCCATATTTAGTTTCATGAGCAAATATATTACCTTTTCTACTTACACTACTTGGGTTTCCATCACCTAAAATCAAGAGAGTCTAATTAATGTAATCATTGAATGAAACATTTTCCAGAATATTTATTGCTTCTCAAAAGACTTGCATTCTTCCCATGTATATGGTTACCTGAAAAGATATTTTGACCAAAATGTTTAGAAGAAGATCTACATAAAGATAGGGCTACAGTCTTTCATTGTGGGTTTGTAGGGTTATTTCCCCTTCAAGTTAGAGCCATCCTGATGGTGGCATAACTTTGTAACTCCTTATATAGAGATTTTATTTTTATTGTGCATGATGGACAACACTGCAGAAGCTCATATATATTAAACAGCAATAATGAACTTAAAAATTTCGAGTGGATTGGGGCTGGCCCCGTGGCGCAAGTGGTTGGGTGCGTGCACTCCTCTGCGGTGGCCCGGGGTTCACTGGTTCGGATCCTGGGCGCGCACCGACGCACCACTTGTCAGGCCATGCTGTAGCGGCGTCCCATGTAAAAGGGGAGGAAGATGGGCATGGATGTTAGCCCAGGGCCAGTCTTCCTCAGCAAAAAGAGGAGGATTGGCAGATGTTAGCTCAGAGCCGATCTTCCTCACAAAAAAAAAAAAAATTCAAGTGGATTATTATTTAAAAATCATTCAAACACTAGCAAAAGGAATATCACATTTTCAATAAGTCTTCAAATTCATTTCTGAAAATGTGTAACAAACGCATTCAGCAGCAGGAATGGCTTTTTCTCATTCTCTGAACTTTTGTACTCAAAAAAGGAATTCCCAGTGGATCTCACAACCATTCTATTACAGAGAAATTAAGACTCCCAGAAAGCAAGTTGAAAAATTGAATTAGACTTTGATTCAATTAAGTTATAGCACAAAAGACACTGATCCCTGAGATGCATAACTGATCAGGATTTACCAGTTTAACCCTCTTTGCAACTATTTGTGCACATTGTGAAAATATTTCCTCTATTTGCTGTTAGAAATGTGACATCTGCTTGTGGTGACAATCAAGGAACAACAAAGAAGCTTATGAAATAGAAAACAAAACTCTCTACCCCTCATTTGATGCCCGCTCCTCAGGGATAACCACTGGATTAATATCGACTTCCTTAAGCACCATTATTTTAATTCAATCATGCAGATGCTGTCACATATGACAGGAGAATTCTGTTCAGAAGGTACTCTTAGTTTAACAAACATGAGGAAGGTCTAAAAACCAGAGGAAACTCCATTACTCCATCAACATCATCTATATAACAGTAGCTAGGAATCGTATGTCAAGAAGAATGGATACAGGGTGATTTTACAATTAGGTAGCTCTGCAGTGTCCCTTAGGATAGCTTCCTGTAACAATAACATGTGTCATTTTTAGAACTAGAAAGTGGATTATTGCTCAGTCAGTCCCTAGGGGAAATAACCTGCAGTATCAGTTCAGCGTTTGTAACAACGTCGCTGGGAGTGTCGGAGGGGTGAACTCAGTGAGGAAGCACTAGGAGAAAAAGTAAGAAAAGCGTGGTTTAGTGTGGTTGTCACTCCCACCATAGAAGTGACCCCAAGTGTGCCCTGAATGATAGCAGGAAGATGTCAAGTAAGTGAAGGGACACACAAGTCCTCCAGGCAGTGAAGCTGGCTCCTGAGTTAGAAAACCCTTACGAAGTGGTGGCAGCAGGGGAAAAATTTGATGAAACATCTGCTGAAGGAAGAGGTTCCAGCTCATTGGAACTTCGCTGACTCAACACTTGAATGAGTCCCAGAAAAACACAAGTCTGCATCATTATGTATGCAAGGAGGAACCATGCACAGAAGTCGCTGCTCTGCCCGTCGCTCACAGCTCGCCACTAGCCCATTTAGTTTTATCTCTCTTCATGCAGCCTGTGTAAAACGAAGCCGTGCCACCAAGCCAGGGTTTCTCCTGTTTTATCTACGACATGTCCATGTGTCTTGACAAGAAATGGAGTCCTGATGCCCCTCCTCCAGACCCCTAGCACAGTAATATTAACACGTGCATGTTTCCGTAACGCAATGTCAATTAACCCAGGCAAGATAGCACAGAGACATCAGTGCATGTCACAAGATTTCAATGTAACACATTTTTAAATATGTCTCGGTGTCATAAATACCAAGACAGCTGCGTCTTCATCTTTGCTGAACTGGGCTCCCAAAATGAAAAGGTCTTAGTTGATCATATTATCTTTCTATCAATGGGCCCACCTACTGATTGTGGTGGGTAATTGAGACAGAGACCTGAGCGTTAACTATAGGTATATTGTCTATGCATCATTTACTGCCGAAAGAATTTTAATTTCTTCCCTTCACACATCAAAGACGTTATCTGGTGATTTATTTCACAAAAATCAAGGTCAAAGCAAAAACAGTTTACCGAATGACAAGTTTCTGATGAGCCTGCCAGCCATATAGGTTACATATCATGCTCCTAGAAGGATCCATAATTCTTTTCTAGCCAAGGCTGCAACAAAAATAGTTTTGGTTTTGCTTACTTTGGGGCTAAGCCTGCCTGATTATGTTCTCTTCAGACATCAGCTGCCATTTGTATAGTAGGTCTGCTGGCAGAAATTGTCTTACCCCTTTCCTAGAATGCTTCCTGTTCTTTTTTTTTTTTTTTTTAACTTTTGCACAGACACGCACAGCATGTGATACCCTTCCTGACTGAAGAACATCATTTATGAATCTGGAGAGAGACACTGAATTTGGTAGAGGTTAAACAAACAGCCTGACAGATCACTGGTCCTCTAAGGACACGTTTTTATGCTCATCACATACAGAAAGGACCATGCTCCTCCCTGTCCATCCCCCTCTCACGGAACTGAATACAGCAGAAAGGAAAATGAAAAGTTATTGACAGTTGCATTTAGAAGCACTACATAGTAATCAAGTTTATGATGCACAGTTAGGTTCCCATACCTCCCTTACAATCAGACTAAAGATTATCCGATTTTTTATTCTTTGCGCATATGTCTAATATCTTTATTAATGTAGGTACCATAAAGATAGATTTGTTTCTGTGCTGGCTGTTGCTTATAAGCTGTCTCTTCTAGATTCCGTGTTAGTGTCTGAGCTCCCAAAAATTAAAGCAGCGGTCTCCATCTGATATGAATAGGATTCCAGGAGGCCTGTAGCTCAAAACGCAGCCTGGCCTTGCTCAGGGCTTTAATTCTGGCCACTAGAGCCACTGACCCTTCAGGGTCAAGAGCGCTGATTTGGAGTCAAAATAACACACGTTAAACTTTTATCTCTGACTTGTATTAGTGGTTTGACCTTCCCCAAGTCACTTGATGCTTCTGAACCAACTTTTCCCATCTTTTAAATTGGAGACAATAATATCTTAACGGGTTTTTGAAGCTCACGGAAGATAAGGTAAGTGGAGGTTGCTGTATGAGAATGGCATTGCCCTAGGAATCAACATGCATGCATTGAGATACATGGAGGCCTCTGTTTTGGCCAAAGGTGGAGATTTTTACACAATGTGGCAGCAGGAAGATGAAAGGAAGGCAGGGAGACAGAGCACAGGAGAGAGATGTCCACCAGCCCGCCCAAAGCCTGGAAGGTCCACTAGCCTGGCACACCCAGTCTCCCTGCGATCAGCCAGGAGACCCTGCTCCATAATAACAACAAGATCTCCCAAGGATGCAGCATTTTTTCAGAGGGCACGTGTAAAATTAGAAGGCCAAAATGCCTATCTCAGAAGATTTGCGGACCAATGTCATTCCTATGAGGGCAAAGCAGAAGGGTTTGAGCAAATCTGTGTTTACATGAGAGACAACTTAAGGACTCTTAATTTTGTTACACTATGTCAGCAGGTGAGACCAATGGGTCAACGGGATTTAGATATTAAAAATAAAAGAATCTCCTTTGTACTCACAAACTGGTAGGGCCCAGGGGAATCAAAGTTGCAATTATGTATAAAATATTTCAGTTACAATTACACAAAAGAAGACATTTACAAATTCTCCCTATCCTCTCTCAAGAGTCTTCCTTCCGCCCCCGGGGCAAGCTATTCCCAAATGCAGCTAACTTAGAGAACTCATCCCTCCTGAAGTATCAGGGGAAAGTTCAGCATAAACTGGGGTTGGTGAGCATGGTCTGAAATATTCCCTGCTTGTGTTCTCTCCGATTCTGCCGCCATATGAGCCATGAGCCAAACGCACCCAGCAGAATTCCAATAACATGCCCTATAATGGCCAGAAAAAGCACGCACTCCAAGTTTCCAGGCAATATTGACAAGAGGGAGGTTTATGGATGAGAATTAGGGAGATGAAACAGCTGCTATACTAGGACTCATAACCATGGGTCCCAGATTATTCAGATTAATCTCACGCATTCTAATATTCGGTTCGGAAAATACTGTCACTGTGTCCAAGATGTGCTCATCCACCACCATGAAAACTTACAGTTTGTGTTCGTAGCACTTTTCACAAGAAAAGGCCATTGTCTTAGCCCTGAAACAAGAACATCTTCCCTTCCCACAGCTATCCATACTGCATTATAATGATTCTAATCATTTCCTACAAATGTGTGTTTAGGTAATTCCGTTGCCAAGGTTTGTAAATCAAACTGGCATGATCTGTATGGTATCAAAGCCTGTACACTATCACTAAAAGAATCCCATAGAAAAAACTGTCAAACTGAGTATATACAAAGATTATAAAACCAGCTGGACCCCACTCAGCTCTCACCATTTCTAAGTTGTTATTTTTCATGGTTTGGACTTCCTATGCCTAGCACTATAAGTTAATGCAGGTTCCGAGGGTGATTTTCCATTTAGGAACTATGAGATAACACCAGAGGCATAAGACTAATGGGAAGTTGATTAAACATTTACTATAAGGAAAAAATCTGTTCCGCTATTGTTCAATATCACATTTATCGGCAGCAGTTCTATTTCCAGGAGGAAATTCTTTGAGACATTCAACAGTTTCATGCCACACAAGAGAATATTGCATCGTATTTGTCAGCATGGAGCGTGTGGTCAAGAAGCATCCGTTCAGCTGGGAGCAAATGGTACCATCTGGCCACAGAACTATCGGACTAATAAAATAAAGGTTTTGTTTATGTTTTTCCTAAATAAGATCAGCCAAACCCATAAAGCAGAAAATAAATCTATAGCTAACAATTCAGTAATGAAAAATGTAATCAAACCTTAGTAGATACAGATGTATTTAAAATCATTCAGGGCCGACCCCGTGGCTTAGCGGTTAAGTGTGCGCGCTCTGCTGCTGGCGGCCCGGGTTTGGATCCCGGGCGCGCACCGCTTCTCCGGCCATGCTGAGGCCGCGTCCCACATACAGCAACTAGGGGGATGTGCAGCTATGACATACAGCTATCTGCTGGGGCTTTGGGGAAAAAAGGGGAGGAGGATTGGCAACAGATGTTAGCTCAGAGCTGGTCTTCCTCATCGAAAAAAAAGGAGGAGGATTGGCATGGATGTTAGCTCAGGGCTGATCTTCCTCACAAAAATAAAATAAAATAAAATAAAATCATTCATTCTGAGGCCATTTTTTTACACTTGAATTCTTTACTACCACATTCCTGACCTCACCTTAAGTTAAACATTCAGGAGTAATGCAATAGCTCATGTGTATTAGGGTTCTTCAGAGAAACAGAACCAATAGCCAAGAAGTCCCATGATCTGCCGTCTACAAGCTGGAGACCTGGGAATTTCCAGTCCAAATTCAAAGTCCTGAGAACCAGGAGAACCAATGGTGTAGGTCCCCGTCTGAGGCCAGGAGAAGACCCGTGTTCCAGCTCAACAGTCAGGCAGAGCCCGCACACTCTCCCTTCTGCCTTCTTGTCCTAGAGTCCTCAATAGATCGGATGAGACGCACCCACATTAGGGAGGGCAATCTCCTTTCCTCCATCTACAGATTCAAATGCTTGTCCCCTTAGGAAACACCCTCACAAACACTCAGAACAATATCTGACCAAATATCCGGCCCAGTCAAGTTGACACATAAAATTAACCATCATGCCATAGAAAACTGAAAAATGGTTCACAAATAGGATTGCTCTGTGAACATGGTGGGCCAGATTAACTTGAATTCAAAAAAAAGGAAAAAGAACTCTGGAATCCCGCTGAGCATTCTGGGAACATATTGATTTGCTCAAGGTCCCAGCGCCACAGGAAGAACTACATCAATGGTACCCTTGCCCTCACCCCCCAAGCTGTCCCCTGTAAATAGGGCAATGTATAAAAGGACCTGGAAGATGGCAGGCCCTACTGGAGGGAGTGAAGTCACTGGGGAGGTGTAATGTGCTAAGGTTTTCCCTGTAGACATTGAAAATGATCAAAAGACTCTTGAGTGTCCATCCTGTTCCAGAGTCCATATTTTTATGAGTTCCTGTGTGTGTGTGTGTGTGTGTGTGTGTGTGTGTGTGTGTGTACGTGGTTAAAATATACATAACTAGGGGATGGCCTGGTGGCAAAAGCGGTTAAGTGCGCGCGCTCCGCTGTGGCACCCGGGGTTGGCTGGTTTGGATCTGGGCGTGCACCCACACACTGCTTGGCAGCCATGCTGTGGTGGCATCCCATATACAGTGGAGGACGATGGGCATGGATGTTAGCCCAGGGCCAGTCTTCCTCAGCAAAAAGAGAGGAGGATTGGCAGATGTTAGCTCAGGGCTGATCTTCCTTAAAAAAAAAAAAAAAACTATATATACATAACTATATAACATGTAATTTACTATCTTAACCATTTTCAGGGGTACAGTTGAGTGATATTAATTACATTCACATGGTTGTGTTACCCTCGCCACCACTGTATGGCACCAGAACTCTTCTCATCTTGCAACACTGAAACTCTTTATCTGTTAAACAAAAGCTCCCCATTCGCCTCCCCCACCCCAGCCCCTGGCAACCACCACCCTTTCTGTCTCTATGAATTTGACTAAGTACCTCATGTAAGTGGAATCATACAGTATTTGCCCTTTGGTGACTGGCTTATTTCACTTCGCATAATGTCCTCAAGGTTCATCCATGTTGTAGCATGTGTCAGGATTTCCTTCCTTATTAAGGCTCAATAGTATTCCATTGTATGTGTATGCCACCTTTTGTTCATCCATTCATGGGTCATGCATTTGGGTTGTTTCCACCTTTTAGCTATTGTGAGTAATACTGCTGTGAACATGGGTGTATATGAGATATTTTTTAACTTTAAACTTTTAAAACTTGATGACATGGGTAAGGCAAGCTGGTTTAGGAAACAGTAGATGGTAGTAGTTCAGAGGATGGACTCTAAGGTCAGACTAGCTTGAACTGCAGCTCTGCCACTCACTAGCTGTGTAACCTCGGATCAGTTACTTGACGTCTCTGTGCCTTCGTTGCTGAATTCATAATATACAATCTATAACTGTGTCTATTTCCTAGGTCTGTTGTAAGGATTGAGCAATGTATAAAAGTGCTTATCACAGATCTTTGTACGTAGGAAGCACTTGATAAGTTTTAGCTGTTATTTTTAACACAGAATAATTAGAAATACAAGCAAACTAATGGAAGAAAACAAAAGTTACCCTCTATCCTGAAGATAAATCTTATTACATATTTTAAGGTATATCCATCTGTCTTAGTCAGTTAGGGCTGCTGTAACAAAAGTATCCTAGACTTGGTGGCTTATAAGCAACAGACATTTACTTCTCACAATTCTAGAGGTTGGAAGTCCAAGATGGAGGTGCCAGCAGATTCGATGTCTGGTGAGGACCTGCTTTCTGGCTCATAAACGGCTGTCTTCTCACTGTGCCGTCACATGGTAGAAGGGAGCTCTCTGGGATCTCTCTTACCGCAGCCCTAATCTCATTCACGGGGCTCCACCATCATGACCTAATCACTTCCTAAAGGCCCCACCTCCTAGTACCACCACACTGGGAGTTAGGTTTCAACGTATGAATTGGGAGTGACACACACATTCAGTCCGTAACATCATCCTCACCTTTTTCTTACAAAAATTAAACACCATATACACTGAATAGTCGACTGTGTTTTCCACCAAACCTTATATTGTAAATTTCTTTGTGATCCTGTAATTATACTTCTAAATCATCACTGTTAATAGCTGCATAATCCTTTTTGGGGGGAATCCACAATTTATTTAATCAATTCTAGGTCTGTCTTAGGTGGGGCTCCTCAGAAGCAAATCCTGAGGTGGGAAATGTTCCCGGGGGAGACGAGGCAAGGAAGCAGGACAAGGAGAAGGCAGCCCAGCAGGGGGGTGACCTCAACAAAGCCCACGGGGGTGGCTCCAGCCTGATCCGCGGGAGCGTGGCACAGTGGAATGGTCCCAAGCCCAGGCAAGGCTGCTGGATTTCCAGACTCACACCTGTCAGGTACTGAGTAAGACCCATCCAGGGGCCTTCGGGCTCTCTGCCCGTGCAGGCAGCACCGGCTCCAATAGCCTGAAAATCCAAGTGCCGCTGTTGAGCAGAGCCATACACACACACATGCATGTGCGGGCATGCATGCACACAGGTGCACACACACACATGCTAAAAAGAAATCCACCTGAGGAGGTCTGGGAGAGCAGCCACATCAAGCAGCCCCTGTAAGGTCCCATATGGGAATGAAATCTACTCAAACAAATAAATGTGTGGAAAGAACATATACAAGTACAGCCATAGTTTGTATACCCTTTTTCCAGAAATCATCCAGAACTACGCCTGTCTGTTAATGGCCGTACATGGCTCCTTCTTCTCATCCCCCTAAATGTATAAGCCCACTGGCTTCAACAGCTCAACTTCTTGTCTACAGCTAAGAGACACAGGAAGTCTGCCAACCACATCCCAGTAGAGAGTGGCAACTGGACCACTTGAGTGAGTTACCAATTGCTCTCTATCTCGGAAAAACGACAAGGCAGAAGAATCATCTCTGCCTGGGTCGAGGAGCTATATAAATACCAGTTAGAAACTTAGATCCTGGCAGATTCCTTCCAGAGTCTATGAGTCATCTTAAAAATACCCAGGGAGGGACACTGTGGGAATTTCGGGTGGTGTTAATTATTCTTGTCATTATCAAATTTCTTTGAATACATTTTTATCACAATGGTAGAAAGTAGACAAGTGTCTTGCTTTTCTACGCTTCTAGGGGTTGGAGGAAGATGGAACATAACACAGCTGGGTCTTCGTGCCCTGGCACTGGGTCTACACAGGTGCAGGTACACAGGCAAGGCTGCCCTGGTGGAAGGAAAATGCAGGTTCCTCTGAAAGAGCAAGATATAGGACATGTACGTTTGATCTCCACCTTTACATCCAGTTAGTGCCTGAGGCTGGGCACCCCACAGGGTGGCTTGGAGAACTAAATAAAGTGGCAGCCTCGATGTGCCATGCTAAAAGTGCCACTCAATCCACTTCTCATGAACCTGAAGCCTACCGCCACAGGTGCTGCAGCTCATAGGACTGGAAGGATGGGGAGTGGGTAGAGGTGCTGGAGACTTATTTCCACAGCACTCCATTCGAACAGAACCCTGGAAAATGCATTTTGCCAAGAATCAATATCATTCATGGGGGTTTCCTGGTGAGCCCACTGAAGCCTGAGAGGCCCACTAGGTGCCTGACCTGGCATTCTTTATTAAAGTTGCTACAATCATGACAATGATGAGAACACGAACTGTGTTAGCACTGAAAAGTTGAGGAAGCGCTGGGGGGCAGAAAGAACATTCTGGGCAGCAGGAACAACACACACACAAACCATGGAAATGAGCACAACTCACCCACAGGGGAAGGAAGAGAGTCATCTGACCAGTGAAACTATGTGGTGTGGAGAAAATGTCACAATGTTAAAGGTGAGAAATGTGAGGTGTAGTTCCTGCTCGGCCAGGGTGACCAACCCGTCCTGGTTTACCCAAGACTTCTCCATTTGTAGTATGAAAGTCTCCCATCCTGGGAGCTCCCTCAGTCCAGGGCGAACCAATGTCACCCTACCTGAACACCAGCCATATGGCCATATGATATGGTCAGTTAGTAATAGGGACTGAATGCACATGTCCCCTCAAAATTCATGGGTTGAAACCTTAATTCCTAACATGATGGTGTTTGGAGGTACAGCCTCTGGGAGGGATCCCTCCTGATGGGAATAGTGCCCTTATGAGAAGAGATAGGAATGACCTTGCTCCCCCGCACTGCCCACCTGTGAGCACACAGCAAGAGGCCAGGAAGCACACAGCGGTCTGCGAGGCGGGAAGAGAGCCCTCACCAAAACCCAACCATGCCAACACCCCATCTCAGACTTGCAGCCTCCAGACCTGTTGAGAAAGAAATAAATGCCTGTGCATTAAGCTGCCCCTTCTGTGTTAATCTGTCATAGCAGCCTGAACTGACTAGAACAGTTAGCCTCTTTAGTGGAAAGAGCACAGAGTATTTACGAGTTAATATAAGTAAGACATTTAGAAAAGGGCTAAGTAAGTGGTAGGCTTGAGGGACCGCATTCTGTGGGGTTCTGAGCACAGGTTGTGAGCCATCCTGCCTCTGCCACTTGCTAGCTGTGGGACCTCAGGCAATGATTTAACCTGTCTGTGCCTCATTTTCTTTTCTTTTTCATAGATTTTTTAAAGACTTTATCTTTTTAGAGCAGTTTTAGGTTCACAGCAAAATTGAGGAGAAGGCACAGCGATTTTCCTTATACTACTGCCCCTACACATGCATAAGCTCTCCTATTATCAACATCACTCATCATATGACACATTCGTTACAACTGATGACCCTACATGGACACATCATCATCATCACCCAGAGTCCACCGTTTACATTAGGGTTCACTCTTGGTGTTGTACATTCTGTGGGTTTGGACTTTGTATAAGGTAGTGTATCCATAATTTTGGTATCATACAGAGTATTTTCAGTTCCCTAAAAGTCCCCTATGCTCCACCTATTTGTCCCTCCCTCACCCCAACTGGTGGCAAACGCTGATCTTTTTACTGTCTCCATAGTTTTGTCTTTTCTGGAATGTCACAGAGGTGGAGTCATACAGTACGTCGTCCTTTCAAACTGGCTTCCTTCACTTAGTCATATGCATTCACAGTTCCTCCATGTCTTTTCATGGCTTGAGAGCCCTTTTCTTTCTAGCACTGATTTGCCTCATTTTCTCATGCTTGAAATGGGGATACAGGATGATGGTAATAATAATAGTATCTACCTGACAGGTTTGTTGGGAGAACTAAATGAGTTAATATATGTAGAGCATTCAGAATCACGGCGGGAGCACAGGAAGCACCAGGTCAGCGGTGACCATTATCACTAACAGCACGGACGTGAATAGGAAGGACCTGGTTAGCATTCCAGCTCCACCTCCTACGAGCTGAGCAAGGTACTTGACCTTTCTAAGACTCGACTTCTCCAGCTGTCACACTGGGATAATAACATGGCCTCATAAATTCCTTCTGCATATTAAGTGAACTGAAGCATGTAAACCACTGAGCAGAGTCCCAGGTACACTGGAAACTTCCTCATCAGGGGGAGAAGACCTGGATTTGATGTTCTTCTAGTGTCTTTCAGTTCCATGGTTTTGGTTTCTCCTCTAACTCGGATACATCACGTACTAAATAGGGTTTTCACCCCACCCATGGCAATGGAAGACAGCAAAATGAACACCAGAGTTGTGAGGCTGTTAACCAGAGCACTGAGCACTTGTTAGGTTCAGTCAACGGTCCGAGACTCAAAGCCAGAGCCCATCAAAGTTGCAGCTGGAGGCCACTGGGATGGACAGTAGGCCAGCCGGGAAGAGGCATCCAGATGGAGGTGAGTGCAGAAGCAGGCCCTGGGGCTCAGGCACTCACCCACGGTGAGGAGGGGCGGCAGTCAGTTCTAGGACGATCAGCTGGTTCCGTCAGGCAGTGTCTCTTTCCCCGGGGGCTGTCCCAAGCAAGGAAGGGCCCCTCTTACAGGAGCATCTGAAAGGGGCTTGGGGCTCCCTGAACAGGCTGCCTTACAAAATCCAACCATGGTTCAAGAACGGAAACTCTAAGATCAAAAATATCAACCTACAAGCAACCTTTTAGATCCTACCCTGTTTTACGTGGAAGACCACGCCAATATAAAATCCAGTCTGGGGGCCGGACCCCTGGCTTAGCAGTTAAGTGCACGAGCTCCGCTACTGGCGGCCCGGGTTCGGATCCCGGGCGCACACCCCGACGCACCGCTTGTCTGGCCATGCTGAGGCGGCGTCCCACATACAGCAACTAGCAGGATGTGCAACTATGTCGTACAACTATCTACTGGGGCTTTGGGGAGAAAAAGGAGGAGGATTGCAATAGATGTTAGCTCAGGGCCGGTCTTCCTCAGCAAAAAGAGGAGGATTGGCATGGATGTTAGCTCAGGGTTGATCTTCCTCACAAAAAAAAAAAAAAAATCCAGTCCGCTTAGCTAAGAAGCTAAAAGTCATTGTTTTCTAGAGGTCAAAAACAAATTAAAAGCCAACATTTCTACAGGTATTTACATTTGTAGAGAAGATAGGTGGAAATTATTTTAGACAACTTAGTTATTTATTCCACACACACAAAGATGTAATGTATTTGTCAAGGTCAAAGAAAATAGAGAGTTGAAAAATAATCTGTCACGATTTCTAAAACTATAGCCCATGTTTCTTAGTCTCCATCAGGACACACTTCTGCTTTATACTACTTGTTATCTGTTTAAATTAAATAACCTGGATTGAATTTAATATTACAAATTAGTTTTTAATTCGCAGACATTAAGTCCCTACTGAGTATAGTGTTTTGCTTCTAAACAGTAATGAAACCAAAATTTTCCTTTGGACATTTAGCATATTAATGATAGTTACCACATTTTTTATTTTCTTTACTTCTAGACTTTCAACACTGTCCCAGATACAAGTGGAAAGAGAGACAAACATGATCCTCTTTTCGTACTTTTTGTAAAAGAAAATTGAGGTAGAATGCTATCGATGTTCTCAGGGTAAGACGTAGACTCTGTCTCTCCCTCCCTCACCTGATTCCCTGCAAACATTCTAACCGGGTCCATGAGGTTGTCAGCAGGACAATTGTCAAACTTCCTAATATAGCATTTGTGTGATATTTCTTGTGCTATCACTAGCTTCTGAATGGGAAATGATTGCAAATAGATTATTAATCTCACAAGAGAGAAATTTTATTATTGAGATAACTGGTAAGGAGGCCATGATCAATTTATCTTATGATGCAGACAAAAGACCGTCATTCACCAAACAGGAATAAATTGTATGGAGCTGTCTGGTATTTTACTTTTAAATATTTACTTGTTAAAAATGAAAGCAGCATTATCACCTTCTGGTGGGGGTTAAGATATTACAATCAGAAAAGAACCATATGAAGAAAAGCAAAAAAAAAAAGTGAGTGCCTTCTTGGCATTGATTTATGTACGTGCCTTAGCCTATTCAGGCTGCTATAACAAAAATACCATAGACTGGGTGGGAGCTTTCTTGGGTGCTTTGATAAGGGCACTAATCCCATTCATAGGGACTCCACCCTCATGACCTAATCACCTCCCACCTTTTCAGGTATGATTAAGTTTAGGGCCTTGAGATGGGGAGATGATGCTGGATTATCTGGGTTGATATGATGTAATCACAAGGGTCCTTATAAAATGGAGGCAAGGGGGTCAGAGTCAGAGATGGAGACGTGATGATGGAAGCAGAGGTTGGAGCCATGTGGGGCCATGAGCCAAGGAATGCAGTGGCCTCTAGAAGCTGGAAAAGGCAAGGGACAGATTCCCCCCTAGAGACTCCTGGAGGAGCGCAGCCCCCCCAACACCTTGATTTGAGCCCAGTGAAACCCGTTTTGGACTTCTGACCTCCAGAACTGTAAAATAATAAATGTGTGTTATTTTAAGCCACTAAGTTTGTGGTAATTTGTTATAGTAGCAACAGGAAACGAATGCAGCATCTGAGGGTCCAGGGAAGTTGGGCTGGCCATGAATCCTTTGAAGAATGTGCTCAGGGCAATCAAATTTTGCATTCTGCCCTCGATGCTTGAAATGCTGTTAGGTATGAAGAGTGCTGGACACCACGTGCAGTGGCTCCAGCACTGGCCTGTCCCCAGGCCTCACCAGGAAGGATTCACACCCATTTGTACTAAGGACAGTCCTTTTTTCTTTTGTCAACTGGTTAGTGCCTGATACACACCTGCATGAAACATTAAGAATGGCCAGCTCCCTCCTTCACTTACTTTCTTCAAAAAACATTATTAATCATAAGTTATGCACATGGGTGCCTGGTAATGCAAGAGAGACAAAGAGAGAGAAGTCTTGGACATTAGCTGCAAAGAATTTTAAGCTTCATAGAGGAGAAAGGTTGTGAACATAAATAACCATAGTGGAAGGTAGACACTGATAAGTGCCAGCAAGGAGGTGAAGAATAAGAATTTTAAACACTCAAGAAAAGCATTATTAGTGCTTACTGTAGACCACACACCCAATAAATAGGGGACCTTGAATTCTAGCTGAAGGAGTCAAGGATGATTTGAAGAAAGGAAGCAGAAGTTGAACTGGACGTTAAAGAACGGGAGGATTACTTATTGAAAAACGAGAGAAAAGAGCATTCTATGAAGCATGTGAATAAAGACACAAAATCGGAAAATAAAAGCATGGAACACATTGAGAAATGTGCCCTAGATTTTAAGGTCCGCAAGAGCAGGGACTTTTGTCTGATTTGTTCACTGCTTGCAATGGACAGAATGTCTGTGTCCCCCAAAATACATATGTCAAATCCTAACCCCCTAAGGTGATAGTGTCAGGAGGTGGGTCCTGTGGGAGGTGATTAGGTCATAAGGGTGGAGCCCACAAGAATAGGATTAGTGCCCTTATAGAAGAGACCCCAGAGAGCTAGCTCCTCCTTTGAACCGTGTGAGGTTGCAGCAAGAAGACAGCTTATGAGGAAGCAGAACTCTCACCAACCATACGCCAAATCCGCTGATGCCGTGATCTTGGACTTCCCAGCCTCCAGAACTGGGACAAATAAATATGTGTTGATTATAAACCATTCAGTCTATGGTATTTTTATTACAGTAGCCTGAAAGGACTAAAACACCACTCTATAGGCCTAAGACAGTGCCTGGCAATAGTAAGTTCTCAAGAAATATTTATGGAAGGAAGGAAGAGAGAGAGTGAGGAAGGGAAGGAAGGGAGGAGGGACTTGAGATAAGAAGATCCTTGAGGGGATGGTAGATAAAAATTGCAAAACCATTCAAGTTCTGGAAATACTCCACCAGATATACACTCTTCAGAAGAACTTGATGTCCAGTGCAGCACGATCTGTTCAGGAACCTGCACCTAGAAATATGTGCCCGACTGCACGGAAGAGCAGGTCGCATTTATTGAGTCAAGACAGTTCTAAGTCTTAAGGATTCTAAGTCCAATGCCTCAATCATTGGATCTTCTCTAAAATTCTAGGGAGTGATTGTTCTTGGCATCCCCATTTTTAGGTGATAAACTGAGGCACAGGAAGGTTAAGTAACTTTGCCAAGGTCAAACAGGTATCAAATGCAAAGCTGGAATCCAAATGCAGCCCTCGACTTCAGCGCCCATAGTCAGTACCTAGAGGACAGATGTCCCTCTCCATAGCGTCGGGTCACCCTGTTCCTGTCACCTGCTCGTTGGCTGGTTTCTCCTGCTTAGCACTACCATTTACTTACTTCCTCCACCTTGTTTCACTTTCTCCCTCCCACAAAATCTGGAACAGACCTCTCCGAAATGCATACACCCAACCCTGACTTTGGCCTGGTACTAGGGACACCAACTCCAGTCAGCCTAGGGGGAGAATAGCTTACTGCCCAGACAGATACTGTGAGCTTTCAAGTCATCAAAAAATGCAAATTAAAATGAGTTCTCTTCATTTGTCTATTCATTAGGCAATTTTTAAAATAACACCCAATATAGATAAGTGAGCAGGAAATTAACTACATCATGCACAGCTAGAGGGGCTCTAAATTGGCAGACATGTCCAAAGAAACAACTTGACAATAGGCTACAAAACTATTGACGATGTTCATATTCTCTGATCCTGTCTATCAAATTTCTGAGAATTTGTCCTAAGAGAATAAGCAAAGATACATATTCCAGAATGACCACAACAGCATTTTTTATGATAGCAAAAAATTAAAATCAACCCAAGTATTCAATATCGAGATAAGAAGAATTAAATAAATGAAATGACTCCATATTAATGACATGGGGAAGTGTTCACAAGTCATTTTTAAGTGGGAAAAAAAGCAATATCCAGAGGCACACAAATAAGTCCTCAATTTTGAAGAAAAAAGAAAAAAATACAGATGGACCTAAGAGGGTATTATGCTAAGTGAAGTAAGTCAGACAGAGAAAGAAAAATACGTAGGATTTCACTTATATGTGGGGGAAAAAACAAAACAAACAAACAAAACAAAACATAAACAGACTCATAGATACATAGATATACATAGATATACATAGATACATAGATACACAGAAATAAACTGGTGGTCACCAGTGAGGAAGGGGCTGCAGGTAAGGGAGAAACAGGCAAAGGGGATTGAGGGGTACAACTTCCAGTTGTAAAATAAATAAGTCACAGGGATGTAATGTACATAGTCAACAGACAGTCAATATTGTAATAACTTTGTATGGTGACAGATGGTAACCAGACTTATCATGGTGATCATTTTGTAATGTATATAAATATCAAATCACTGTGTTGTACACGTGAAACTAACAGGATGTTGTATATCAATTTACTTCAATTTTAAAAAATGTATGTGCACGCACACACATTTTTAATAACATTTATATATATATATATATACACACACATACACACCATGTACGAGAAAAGACAGAGAGAGAACATAGTATGGAGACACGTCTGTATGGATCTCTATGGAGCACGTGGAATGTATGTATCTTATTAGCAGTTATTTTGAGCATAATCCATGGCACATGATCAATGCTCGACATTGATTGCTTAATGTTGGGTGGTTTTTATTTTTTTCCTCCATTATTTTGTTTCTTCTACGTATTCTCTTAAGAACACCATTTCTTTTATAGCCAGAAAATTAAAAGATTACAACAAGATATCTGGATATGCCTATCAATGTCTTAACATCCGTTTCCATTTGCTCCTGTCCCGTGCAAACCTGAGCGCGTCTAGAAGCGAGCCTCTGCTGAGGTTGAAATGAGACCATCTCCGGGGGGCCGTGGCATCGCCAAGCGTGCTAAAATAAAAGGAAAACGCTAAGTGCCAGTGTCTGATCTTCCTCCGTGTCCGCATCCCTGGAAGCTGGGTTCCTTTGACGTAAGCGGCAGCTGTGCGTTGGAATCAGCCTGAGAGGCAGAAGGTAAGCAGGACCTCCTGCTCTGCTCTCTCTTCCTTGCAGTGCTAGAGGCGCCCGGTTCACAGGAGAAGATGCAGAATGTGGGAGAGAGAGAGAGGCTGCAATACTGAAAATCCTGCGCTGGTGATATGCAAACAGCTTAAGTGTTTATCTAGGTTGAGATCATAATCAAATTAGACTTCCCAGGGTATATATTTGCATTCTCAATATTGATCATAAGAGCTTTTCACTTCCCTCAGTATTTCTTTCCTAATCGTTTACATTGCAAGAGCCATATGCAGACATAAGGGAGCAGAGACTCTTTCTCCCAAATTCTCCCATTCAACAAAGAGCCTCATGACCCATATTGGAAACACAGTACAATTTTAGCATGGACAATGTGAAAAGGGGTTCCACTTCCCCATTGTCGTAGAAAAGTGACTCTCTTTCTCCACCTTTCTCAACCATTTGTATTCCTAATGCAACATACAGCACACCCATCAGGGAAACGTTCTTGTCAGAAAGCATACTCCTTTTTCTCTACCTTTATAGCCAGAAGAAACATACCCAAGGAAGAGGGCTCCATTTTTCAAAAGTGTATTATCTGGACCTATGTGATGGTTAATTCTATGTGTCCATTTGGCTGGGCCACAGTGCCCAAATAGTTGGTCAAACATTATTCTGGACATTTCTGTGAGGGTGTTTTTGGATGAAGTTAACATTTAAATCAGTAGACATTGAGTAAAGCAGATTGCCTTCCATAATATGGGTGGTCCTTATCCAATCAGTTGAAGGCCTGAACAGAGCAAAAAACCCACCCTTCCTTGAGTAAGAGAATTCTCCAGCAGACAGTATTTGGACTTGAACTGGAACGTCAGTTCTTCCTGGTTCTCTAGGCTGCCAGCCTTCAAACTGGAACTGCATCATTGGCTCTCCTGGGTCTCCAGCCTGATGGCCCGCCCTGCAGATTTGGACTTGTCAGCGAATTCCTTATAACAAATCTCTTTCTCTATATATATAAATATACATTCTATTGGTTCTGTGTCTCTGGAGAACCCTGATACACCTGACCACATACACTTTCTAGATTCCTTTGCTTTGTATTCTTGGCAACCCCTGCAGACCCCAATCTTAGATCATTACTCAGCTAATATCTTTGCACAGACTGTATGTCTCTTGTATATCTTGTCTCTTGACCCCAATCGGTCCCTGATCTGCTTTTGCTCTGATCACTGCCCCCACCTCAGAGATATAACCTGGCCCATGCCCTATTTTCTGCTCAGATACTTCACCTTGCATGAAACAGGACAACACAATAAGTGACCCCAAAATAAAGACTGAATTCCTAGAAGCCAACCTATATGCTTATTGTGTATAATTTCCCTGTTGTGGTCACACTTTCTATCTACCACCAAATGATATCCTCAACCCCATTACTTATTTGACTCCAAATAAGTGGACAGCTCACTCGGCACAGAGTCCTGCTGCCTTTTCTGTAGCGTCCACATCAAACAGTGCAGAGAAGCAGCAGGTCCTGGAAAAGACGACCTGATCGTCCTTCTGAGGATGAGAGGTCAGAGGAAAATGACCTCTATAATAATGACATAGACTCTTCTACATAGAATTTCAGTGCTTCAGGGATTTTCCAATGCTGACCTTTTGTGTCTTCACAAAAGAGAAAGATTTTTCTGTTTGTTTGTTCTGTTTTGTTTTTTTCAATTTATCCAACACTTGGATAAATTTTCATTAGAATGAGCAGTTTAATTGTCCTAAAATTTATGTATTGATTACAATAGTGATTGAACATAGTATGAATAAGTAGACATTCACAAAGGGGAGCATTTTTCCAGGGCTTAACACTCAGGGGAAAATGCAGAGTTTAAATGAAATACTTTATTTTAAAAATAATATTTGTGATTTTAGCTCATTCAGTTAACAAATACATATTGAGTGTCTTCTGGATATAACCAAAAATAAATGTGCCTTTCCTAAGCCTGGCTGAATGCACATCATACATCAAACCTAGTCTTAAGTAAGGTAATTAGAAAATCCTCTTCATCATCTTAATCAACATGGGGTTACTTAGGCAAAAAAAAAGGGGGAAGGAGAGGATTTATTGAAAGGATACTTGAGTGACATTCCAATCCTGCAGAATCCTTGCTTTCAAAGAATCAAGCACCTATAGGAATGATAATATCTTATTCAAGAGTGCACTTCATAACTTGCCCTCAATGGGAAATTTCATCAGAGCCTTGTATATACTAATCTATACTCCTTGGCTGAATTAAACCAGACGAAACACTCTCCAGAATTCCAATTCCTACTATGGATCCAAAACTGCAATGGTGCATACCACACAAATACTATTCCTCAAACCTTACAGTCAATAGATCCAAGAGCACATAATATTTATGTAATAAACTACAGACTCAGTGAGGCAGTTCAGGTGTAAGATAAAGGACAATAAAAATTCATTACCTGATATAATAGTTCTCTCTGAGGTGCCTACAGGTCCTAAAGGGCAGGTTTGCACATGATTAACTATTGAGGAGTCCAAGGGACTCTGAATGCCTCCTTCTCAGTCTCTTCTCCAACTTACTACTGTTTGAATAAGAGTATGTCTCAGAAACAACCATCTATTCCCCTGGAGTTCTTTTCTGTACAGCCCAGTGAACCAAGACTAACATGGAAAACAATGTGGACTAGGGCCGGCCCTGTGGCTTGGTGGTTAAGTGCGCGCGCTGCGATGCTGGTGGCCCGGGTTCGGATCCCGGGTGCGCATCGAGGCACCACTTCTCCGTTCATCCTGAGGCCGAGTCCCGCATACAGCAACTAGAAGGATGTGCAGCTACGACATACAACTATCCACTGGGGCTTTGGGGGGAAAAAATAAAATAAATAAAATCTTTAAAAAAAAAAAAGAAAACAATGTGGACTAGAGTCTAGATAACCCAGTAAGATGCAGTGTAGCTGCAGAGTGTAGCTGGGCTGTAGCCATGACAACCTTTAGGCAGCACTGAGCAAAACTGACTCACAGCTTCTCCCATGGGCTGAGCCACGAGGCTCCCACAGAGCCCCCTCTCCCTTGTTCCTGAGCCCAGGGCAAATGTTCCAGATTCTTCTTCAGCATAGTCTTACCCATTGCTCACCTCTCCCCTCTGATATTGCCCCTCCCTTGACATTCCTGACTGTGCTTCCCCACACAACATCCTTGCTCTGATCGCAACATCAGCACCCCTTTGTTTTGTGCCTGATGGACAGGTGTCTTGACATGAGTACAGCCATGATTGGCTGGTCCATGAACCTACAGCCACCAGCACACAAATAAATATAAAGTGCCTTTCTGTGTGGTGGGAACTGGCCCTTCTCCCACAAAGATAGTTGCAAATTGTAACATTACTAGGCTCTTTGTGCGTCGAAATCCCTGGCGGACTGGCCATCTGTGCTGGGCTAGGGTGATACCAAGGAGTTCGATGCACGTACACAACTGATAACTATTTGTGCATGAAAACACCAAATGCTTACTCTGGAAATTACTCATAGTATATAAACTGCTAGAGACTGGGGCCTGGCGAGAGTCTCGCTTGTGGGGGGATGCCTTGCCCAGACCCCTTTCGATAGGCACTCCCACCTAGCCTTGTCAATTATAATTTTATTTATTTATTTCTTTTCCCCCAAAGCCCCAGTAGATAGCTGTATGTCACAGCTGCACATCCTTCTAGTTGCTGCATGTGGGACACGGCCTCAGCATGACCAGAGAAGCGGTTCGTGGGTGCGCGCCCGGGATCCAAACCGAGACCACCAGCAGCGGAGCGCGCGCGCTTAACCGCTAAGCCACGGGGCCGGACCCTAGCCGTGTCAATTAAAGGGACTCTCCCCGGTGTAAGGGCGTGGATGTTGTAAGTACCCCATCTGATGTTTCTCTTTTTCCATCCATCTGATGTTGTTTCCCTTTGATCGGTCTGATGTTTCTCTTTTTCGATCCATCTGATGTTGTTTCCTCCTTTTATTGATCTATTCGGATATTATAAGTATCCAGTCTGATGTTTCTTATTTACTAACTTTTGCCTTTACCCTTCTCTATACAATAAAGTGTGCATTCAGTGCATTCGTTTGGGGTGGAAAGTTCCTTTTTACGTCTCCGATTGAATCCATCAAACCTCTTACAACAACAGGCCAGTCTCTCCTAATCCAAGGCCCATTCCTATGCTCCAGAGACTCCAAATTGTCTGTAAGGAAGAATGGGCAGCCACAAGCAGGCAAAAAATGATACATGTACAGAAGGCTTTAGATATGTGTTCTAGATCAGTAGTATTAAACTGGGTTCCCACGGAGCCCTGGGGTTAAATTCAGGTGCTTCAGGGCACTGAAAAGTGCATCTTGACCTCTATCTCACACCCTGTATTAGTCAAGTTCTCCAGAGAAACAGAACCAATAGCATGCATGCATATATAGAAAGACATTTATTGTAAGGAATTGGCTCATGTGACTGATTATAGAGGCTGGCAAGTCCAAAATCTGCAAGGACACTGTAGCTCGAGATGCAGGAAAGCCAATGGTGCAATCTGAGGGCCATCTGCTGGAAAATTCCCTCTTGCTTGAAGAGGCTGGTCTTTTTGTTTTATTCAGGCCTTCAACTAATTGGATGAGGCCCACCCACACGATGGAGGACAATCCGCTTAATCAAAGTTCACTAATTTAAATGTTAATATCATTCAAAAACAAATTAACCATCATACGTCATAATATTGCAGATCCAAAATTAAAAGACAATAAATATTTTTTTAAGAAACATAGAACACCTTCTTCTTGCCCTTGGGGTAGGGAAATATCTTAAACAAGACACGTAACACACACAAAAAAGTGCTATGCAAAAAGAAAAAATTGAAAAACTATGTTACACTCTGTCCATTAAAATTAAGAATTTCTGGTCCTCAAAAGACACCATTCAGAGATTGAAAAGGCAAGCTACTAGTGGGAGAATATATTTGCAATAAGTGTATTCAGTAAAGTATTCATATCTAGAAGATATTTTTTAAATATCTATGAATCTATAAGAAAAAGGTAGACAACCCAATAGAAAAAAAATGGACAAATTACTTGAACAGGCATGACACAAAACTGGTTATCTAACTGGCAAATACATAGCACAATGTGATCTCACTGCCCTCCACCAGATGGATAAAATGAAATAGGCTGACAATTCCAAGTTTGGAGAGCAGGTAGAGCAAAAGGAACTCTTACAAAATGGTGGGAATATAAATTCATATAACTGGTTTCAGAAAATTGTTTGGTATGTACAAAGAAAGCAGTACCTTTGCATACCCTGTGACCTAGTAATTCAACTTCTCTATGTAAATCCAACAGATAGGCAGGCACAACTGTTTCAAAAGATTTGTATAAGAATGTTGATAGCAGCACGTTTCATATTAACCAAAAAACTAGAAATAACCCAAATGCCCAATAGAAAAATGGAGAAATAAATTGAGGCATATTTCAATGAGAATAAAATGATCTACAGCCACAAGCTGTACATGGATGAATCTCACAAACATAAATCTGATCGAAAGAAGCCAATTCAAAGTAACTACTGTATGATTTCGTTTATAAAAAGTTCAAAAGCAGGGAAACAGTATCTGCGGCACTAGAATCAAGAGCAAGTCTACCCTTGGGGAGAGAGGCTATTGACCATAAGAGGCTTGAGGGGGCTCTGAGATTCTGGAAGGGTAATTTTTCCTCATCTAGTCGCAGGTCACATGGGTGTATTCACCCATGAACAATGAACTGTCCATTTATGATTTGTGCACTTTTCCAAATACACGTTACACTTAAATTTTTTACAAAATCATCAACACAAACATTATAGAATAATACACGGCAATAAACAATGTGTCACTGGGGGAAAAAAGACAACAAAAAATCTAAATTCAAGATAGATTACTCCTGCTGCTTGCCTTAACCCCACTAGGTCTGTCATCTTGTCATAGAGCAGATACACCTGCAAGGTAAAATTGAATTAATTTGCATACAAGTAGACAAGGTCAGTGAGGTGTCATGCGTTGATTCTTCTGATAGATGCTCACAGGTGAGTTAAAGTACTTCCCAGCAACTCTCTTTTACTTATTTTAATAAGGCAACAAAACAACATTAACACTTTAAGAATAAATTTTCCTGGGCATAAGGAAGTCTTCAATGAACTTAATTTTTAAATGGCACTCACAAATCACCTAATCCTTGTATCCCAATTGGTGTCAAGAATGGAGATACCTGCACTTCTACTTATTTCAGTGAGTCTAGTTCATCTATATTTAAAAGAAGATCAAGTTAAATACCAAAACCTCAGGGGGAGGTTAAGGAGATACTCACAGCCTTAAAAGAAAATGTTATTGAGTCCATTAGCACTTTGGAAAAAGCAGACATTAATGGAGATGCAAAAGACAGTTAAAATTCAGAGACTCAGCACATTTTTTTATTTTTATATAATTTACTTAATTGTACTTTTTGTGGTAAAATATACATAACATAAAATTTACCATATTAACCATGTTTAAGTGTACTGTTCAATGGCATTAAGTACATTCACATTTTTGTGCAGCCATCGCCACCAGCCAGCTCTAGAACTTTTTCATTTTCCCAAACTGAAACTCTACCCGTTCATTACACAGTCACTCCCCCAATTCCCTCACTCTCCACAGCCCCTGGCTACCACCATTCTGCTTTCTGTCTCTATGAATTTGACTTCTCTAGGTACCTCATATAAGCGGAATCATGCAGCATTTCTCCTTTTGTGACTGGCTTAGTACACTTATATAATGTCCTCCAGGCTCAACCATGTTATAGCATGTGTCAGTATTTCCTTCCTTTTTATGGCTGATTAATATTCCATCATATAGATAGACCACTTTTTGTTTATCCATTCATTCAAGGATGGGCATTTTGGTTGTTTCCACCTTTTGGCTATTGTGACATTTTTAATTTGAGGTTCTTTGTGACCAGATAAAGATGGCCACACGTTCTTGGACACTTTTTCCATGGAAAGATGGGATTGATGTTCCTTCCCCTGAAATCTAGTGGGGGCTCTAGGCCTGCTTGACTGATACAATACAGCAGAAACAAAATGTCCTAGGATCCATGCCCAGGCTTAAAAAACTGATGACTTCCTCTTCCTGCTCACTCTGGGACCACCATGCTGCAGAGACCACATGTAGGTGTCCTGTCCACAGTGCCAGCTGAGCCCTGCCCTCCAGCCATCCCAGCCCAGGCACCATACATGTGAAGAAAGCCACTTTGGACCCTCTGGACCAACCCTTCTGCCAGATGTAGAAGGAACCCTAGTCAGTGCCACCTGTAGCACAAGAATCCTTGAGCTGGGCCATGCCCAAATTCCTGGTTCACAAAATCCTTAAATATAACAAAAAGGTTAAGTCACTAGGTGTTAGGGTAGTTTCTTATACAATAATAGATAACCAACACCACCTTGGCTCCAAAACATCAGACAACTTCTGCAGCCTTGCAGCGGAATCTCCCACCAAAGAAGGGCTATCAGAACCTTAAATACCCGAAGGAATCAATGGCAGGACAAAGCCACCCCAGGGCCAGACTATGAAATATCCAGTCAATCCCAGGTAGGTTAGAAGGAACATCCAGATCACAAGAAACATTCTGGAATTTTGACCTTTTGTTCCCGAATTCACTCGCTCATTGAATCAAGTTGTGTCAAACACGTGTTATGAGCCACACATTGTGCTAAGCACTGGGTTATCCAGGTCAATAAGTCACACACCTGCCTTCACGATCATTGATCTCCCAGTTCACCAATACCACATGCCTCAGCTATTTCTTCTGCCAGTTCACCATCCTCTAACTTTTGGCTCCTTGTTCCAGAATCAACAAACATGCTCACAGGTGCGGTGTTTCAATGCAGACCAAGACATTCTGTGGGTTCTCCTAACGTATATGACTGTAGCTCCAACATCATGTATCTCGCCCTGGCAAGAGCCAATTAGCCCATTAAAAAAAAGAAAGAAAGAAAGAAAAAGATATAGCCAGGTACTACTTAAAACTAGCAATTTCTAGTATTTTCTAGTGATTTTGTTGGGTTCATTTTGATTGTACAGACTGCTAGAAGTTACCCAGAGTGCACTGTAGAATTCATGAGGCAGAAACCCACTGTTACCTCTTAGTCTAAGAGAACATAGTGAATTCAAAGGGAAAACTGAGCAGAATACAAAGACTTCCTAGGAAAGAGAAATTCTAACTTTGTACAAGAAGACATACTGAATCAATTGTTTCTAATAGGGTTTTGACTGCTTCCCAAGCTTGGTGTGATCAATTTGCCATGTTTAGATTTGTTTTGTCAGAAGGGAGGGCAGTGAAGGCTTTGCTAGGTGAGCTAGCTTACCTGATAATGCAGAACAAGCTCATTCTGAAGACCCGAACCCGCTCCTCCTGGTTTTCTCTTTGGGGCCGTCATTCTGCTGTGGGCAATGACTTCAATGTATGGACTCAGCCTTCCCCTGTTCCTAGGCATCGGATGAAAGCTGGCACACGTGTGGAGACCCATTCTCCCCAGTGGGCGAGTGTCTAGAGTTAGTCTTGCTGATATTAACAAGCAAGGGACCAACAGGAGACAACCCTGAGCACTGACATGCAGCTTTCTCTTCTTATCATCACATTTGCTCAGCTCTGATGTAGGCGTTTCTCTCTCATTTCTCTTATTTAGAAAGAGTTGGGATAGGAGCCACGCCATGAACTCAGCTCGTTCTAATCCTGTCCACCCATTACAGTGACTTGATGTATTTAAAATATTCAGAATGTATCTAGAACCTCCTTATCCCAAGTACCCCAAATGCAAAAACTGGGGCTAGGGTACTCCTCCAAGCCTGGCAGAACTCATACAACTATAACAGCAAACCCCTTCTCATTCCAGATATCACCACTGACATATGCCTTCTGATTTATGCTGCTGCATCAATCCCACCAGATCAGATGCCCTTAGATATGGACACAAACCCAAACGAAACATAAGAGCAGACTAAACAGAAACAGTAGATTCACTCTACTGACTTTGGAGTCACGTCTATAGCCAAATCGATGCTAGTTCCATTTGTACCTAATCCCATCTCCCTTCCCTTTACCATCAGCCCCACCAATGAGATTCCAATATCCTTCACAACAGAACCTTTCCAAGTTATGACTGGTATCTATCCAAAAATAGGTTTGTGATTAATGTGTGTATTAATCAGAGGAAAATGATAACTGGCCATCTTTGTCTTGATTATTGCAGGACAATGGTAATGAAGATTTTTTTCTTAACTGTTTAGTGAGAGTCTCTAGCCAGGTCCCTAAAGTTGAAGGTCTAAGGATAAGATAAGACTGGTGACAGATGTGTTCAGAAGGCTGAGTTAGAGTCAGGTTGCTGAACGTAAATCTTGGCTCCACTGATCACAAGCTGAGGACAGCCTCCCTGCACCTCATCCCTTCCTATGTGAAAAGAGTGGTGATCTGCTTCTATCAGAAGGTGGTTGTAAGGATTACATGTGTGGTTTGTGTAAAGCACATACACAGTGATGGAATCACAAAATGTAAGTTCACTATTCGTAGTTTTATTGGCATCATCGTCAGCCAGGTTTTTCTTGGAGTATCCTATTTTATTAACCTCAACAATCTGCAGTATAAGCAGAAGGACTGAAGGGTGCCTGGGGATTCTGTTAGAGTACATTTACATATCTTTTGACCCAATTATATCTTTCCTGTTCCAGTAGGTGTCACACCAGGGTTGCCCCAAAATGAAACCTGTTTATGTAATAAGAACCAAGGTTTTCATCCCAATCCTCCAAGCCTTCTCCATGAGGGAAACCAAGAAGGAAGCAAAGATGATTCTGACTCTCAGATTCTTAGATGGTGTTTATATCACAGGGAAGCCACTGGACTCTATAGTACATAGACTGGGGAGCAGTGTCCAGGTTCCTGAAAGATTATCATAAAATACTCTGTAATAAATAAAATACTCTGTAGGTGGAATAACAGAATCCACAAAGAAAATCTTTAATAAATGTTTGGTCATTTAAGGATATTCTACCTTAAGAAATTACTGTCAAAGGGTGACAGAGAATGGGGAAGAAGTTTGGGGGAGGGAAGAAGGCTGAAATTCAAATATTTTCCTTTTTGCCTGCATATTTCACTTAACCTCTCTTTGAAAGGCCAGTTTTACAATTATTAATAAACCTCTGAGGTTTTCGTACGAGGGAGGTACAGCTCCCTTGAAGTACCAATTCTATGAGTAGGATGTATCTTTTTCCTTTGCCTCTTGTTTTGTAAATGTCTGTATTTTTTACCCATTCCCACTCCACCCCACATCTTAAGTAATAGAGTAGTGTCTTTATAGAAATGTGGAAACATCTAAAGTTCTTCTGATAAACTTTTGTTACAATCAAGCACGGCAAAGGTGTTGGTTCACAAACCAGAGAGGGAGAGACTGAAGAAAGAGACAGGCCACCCCACATAGGTAGATGGCAGGTTTAATAAGGAAAGGAACTTACACATAAGGCTTGTCTTAGCAGCCACAAGACGAGTAGCTCTCCATCCATACCCAACCACCAGAACCTTAAAGTTTATACGGAGGCCTTAATGCTGTCCAGGTAGTTTCAACAACACATTACTCTCTCAAGGCTACACCTTGAAAATGGCTCCAGTTGCAGGAACAGTGGGTGGAACATACATTCCAGGGACAGGGGAGGGGTGAGGAGCCTCTGATTGCCCAGTTCCTGCTCACAGGTCAACCAGCATTCACATTCTCTCTGTGACCTCTTCCAACAGAAGGATATTGGTGGTCTGTGCTTCACAATTTGTGATAAGGTCCTCTGCTTTCGTCTTTCAGTCCAAAGGAATTTTAGATAGTGAAAGGGAGAAAGATTATCCTCTACCCACTCTGGGTCCTTTCTGGCTGGGCTACACATTAAATTGACATGAGACCGAATACCAGGAGAAAATTAAACAAAGCTTTATAACATGTATACATGGGAGAGATGCATTGGGTAACCGAGTATCTCAACAAGATGGCAGAGGTTGTCACCTTAAATATTACCTTTAGCTAAAGACAAGGGAAGATATTGGGGGTGGGGGGGAGTCAGCTATGGGAGATTACCAAAAAGGCACAGTGAACACAAGTATGCAGATTTAAGTCCTCACCTTCTGCACTAATAAGAGTTTCTAGAGACAGATCATCCCCACTTCTTCCTGGTACAGAGAGGGACATACCTTTACAAATGGAGATTTCCCTTATAAATGTAAATGCCTCTTACAAAGGATAACTTCTACTTTTACCTGGAATAGACCCTCCCAGTCTGTCCATATCCAGAGTTAAATTCTTTTAAGCAGTTAGTGGTGGGGGGGAGGTCAAAGTTTCTTTCAGAGAAAATAATCAAGGTAAAGAGACATATTTTGAGGTGGCCAATTCTGATCTCCCACAATAGAAAAGAGTTACAGCCTATATCCCTCTTTTTTTCACCCCTCTTTAAGGAGGAACTGTCATGGGTCCTCCAAAGCTCCCAGTGCAAGAAGAAAGAAGGAGAAGGAAAGAAGAAGAGGCTGAGAGTGTGGAAGGACAGAAAGCGCCAAAAACTGAGACTCAGGTGAAGCTGTTTACATTCACTGAAAATCTCTGCACCTTTTTGTTTTCATTGAGAATTTATTGGGCTTGCAAAGGTACATGCACCCCTGTGTTCATTGCAGCCTTATTCACAATAGCCAAGACTTGGAAGCAACCTAAGTGCCCATCAAGGGACGAATGGATAAAAAAGCTGTGGTATATATACACAATGGAATACTACTCAGCCATAAGAAACGATGAAATCCAGCCATTTGTGACAACATGGATGGACATTGAGGGCATGATGCAAAGTGAAATAAGTCAGAGGGAGAAGGTCAAATACCGTATGATTTCCTTCATTAAGTAGTAGATAATAACAACAATAAACAAACACATAGGGACAGAGATTGGATTGGTGGTTACCAGAGGGGAAGGGGGGAGGGAGGAGGGTGAAAGGGATAATTGGGTACATGTGTGTGGTGATGGGTTGTAATTAGTATTTTGGTGGTGAACATGATGTAATCTATGCAGAAATAGAAGTACAATGATGTACACCTGAAATTTTTACAATGTTATAAACCAATGTTACTGCAATAAACAAAAAATTTAAAAAATTAAAAAAAAATTAAAAAAAAGAGTGAGAATTTATTGGGCATCCTTAATGTTCAGATGCGTGTGAGGTTCTAGAAAAACAAGTATGAATGACATGCAGTCCCTGCATGTATGCTTTTGCCATCCGAGGGAGGGAGCCCTATCACCATTCAGTTGCACAGACCTATTTCCAATGAAAGAGTTGCCTTTCTGTGTCTACCTGAAAAGGCTGCAAAGAGAAATAGCCTCCTTTAAAATATTGAATACCTTGGGAAAAATAGTAGACTTAACTGGTGTTGCAGTATCAGTATTTCTAGTTTTTACCACTAAATGTTTATAAAGATTTTAGATTTCTGGTGACAGATATTCTTTAACACAACACATTATAACGAATAGTTGGGAAGGGTTCCTGTCTCTTTTCCCAAACAAATATTTACCTTGATTTATGTTCATATTAACACAAAGATTTTTCTCCACCACAGCGCTGAATACCAGGACTTGCCTCAAACAAGAATTCTTGTTTTTATCAACTCAACCCATTGGGAGACAATGTGTCCTTTTATTTAGTTTCTCAGGTGCTAATCAATTGCTAATTATCTTTAACATATTGACCTTCTCCCACTGTTTTTGCCGTATAGATTAATGAGTGACATTATAAGGAGCACAAATTCATGCATTGAAAGGAATGTATTCATGAATTATTCACCCCACATAAATACATGCACTTTTATTTGGAGCTTTCAAAGATCTCAGAAAGAAGCACCGAGGAGAGATACAAGCTGACAAAGGCAAGAATTGGGACAGGAAAATTATATTCGATGGAAATAGAGAAAATACACCAATCTGTGCAGAAATGAAGCTAGTAGAATGGAAGCAAGAACATGAGGAAAGAGGAAACAAATAAGTGCCTGTAAGTGTGAGTGTCTCATGATGTGTGCCAGGATCTTGAACCCCAGAATCTCACCTGGCCACTCATCACATGTGCACCCCCCTCTGCTGGATCACAGTGGGTATACACACAAAGAACAAGTCCAGGCAAATGAGCACTCTAGTAAGATACTCACGTTGGCCTCATGCTCTCTGGCTTCCTACCCTAGGAACTGAGCTAATCCATTTTAGCATAAAAAAATACTTCTGCTTGAACTAAAGGAAGGGGAAATGAAGATAAGTGGCCTCCTGTAGGCTCCTTGCCCCTGAGTTCCCCTTTGTTTTCTACTTGTCACCTAAGGAAGGTAGAGAAAGTTGATGCCTGCTCTCAGCCAGGAATAAGCCCTAACCCCTCTTGGGTCATAAAGAGAAAGGATGAGGGCCGGTGCAGTGGTACAGTGGTTGAGTTCACATGCTCTGCTTCAGTGGCCCCAGGTTCGTAGGTTTGAATCCCAGGTGCGGACCTAGGCACAGCTCATCAAGCCATGCTGCAGCAGCATCCCATATGCAAAATAGAGGAAGCTAACTGATGTTAGCTCAGGGCCAGTTTTCTTCGCCAAAAAAAAAAGAGAGAGAGAGAAAGGATGAGAGGAAATCTAAACTGAGAATCCAAAGAGAATACCCCAAAAAGAGCTGCGGTATCATAAGAATATACCTGTCTTCATCCCCAGTTCCTGCCACGGAGCTTCAAAAATCCTTGGAATTTCCTGAGTGATAGTAGTCTTTGTTATGCTAATGAGGTGACTCCTGCTGTTCCCCTAGAGAACTTCAAGATGGGGGCTGGTCACCAGAAAGACCAAGCCTGGGATTAAAAGGTGGGAACTTTCAGCTGCCCAACCTCTGGGGAGGGGAGAAGGGCTGGATATTGAGTTGAATCACATGGCCAGTGATTTAATCAACCACCGAAATCCCAATAAAATTTTTGGACACCAAAGCTCAGTGAACTTCCTGGTTTGTGACCACACTGATGGGCCTGGAGAGTGATACACTCTGACTCCATGAGGAGGGGGCATGGAAGCTCTGCATTCGGAACCCTTTCAGACTTTGCCCTATGTGTCACTTCTTGTATCCTTCGTAATAAAATTGTATTCCTAAGTATAGTGCTTTCCTGGGTTCTATGAGTTGTTCTATGGAATTACAGAAACTGAGGGGGCATGAGAACCCCAAATCTGTCACCAGTCCATTGGAAGTGCAGCTGGCCTCTGAGGTCAGGCAGTACTGTTGAGGACTGAGCCCTTGTACGCTGGAGTCTGACAGTAACATGGGTAGTTAGTGCCACAAGTGGATTGCAATTCACTCACTCAGGCTGAAAACAGAACAAGAACATGTTAGTCTTCCATGTTTTGCTCTTCCCTTTGACCCCACAGCCCCATGGTGCTCTTGACCTCAACAGCATTTGCCTCCAGCTCAGAGTGCAGAGAGATGGCCAGGCAAGGAGCTCAAGCTGTCTCTAAAGTGGTGGTTTTCAAACCTTTTATTAAGCAGCAGAATGCTTTTTCAAGTAAAATCTTATAAAAACCCAGCAAATAAAGTAGATAAAAGCATCATTTTATTAGTATTGTTTAAGAATAATTTTCAATTTTACATTTTCACGCTTATTATTCTAAAGTATTTAATGACATTAAAGAAGTAGCACATCAGTGATCTCCAGTACGATAACACTTGATATACAAAGTACATTTGACTGTGCAAGTTATCAGAGGTTAAGTGGGTTTTGTAAATAATATTCAGAATAGCTTTGGCCCAAAGTGGGCATTCCCTACCTCTAAAATATATTGGCACATTCAGGACATCGGTCTTTTTTGTGACACATATAAGAATAAAAAATTTAAAAAGTATATATTAGAAGTAATGAAGAATCGTTGACTTTTTTTCAATGAAATTATTTTCAAATGCTATGGAACACCTAAAAACACCCCGCATAATAGAGTTTGACTACCCAACCCCTAACAGGCAATGGGGATTTGAGTTCTCAGTGAAGTAGGGAGCTAGAAATGAGACCCCTGCATAAAACTGGAAAATCTTCAAATGGCTGAACCCTGAATGACAAAATGAGAAATCCACTCTTGCCACAAAAATACAACAATGAGGTTTGTCTCTCCCTGAGCTCTGGTTAAAAAGAAAAAAAAGACTTCTATGAGAATTGAATGACTGAGTTCATGTCTAACTAGAGCAAGGATCAGTAAACTATGGCCCACATACCAAATCCATCCAACAAATGTTTTTTGTGGATAAAGTTTTATTGAAAAACTACCATGCTCATTGTTTACATAGTATCTATGATTGCTTTCACACCACAATGGCAAAGTTAAGTAATTGCAAGAGACTGTATGGCCTGCAAAGCCCAAAATATTTACTATCTGACCCTTTACAGATAAATTTTAGCAACCCCTGAACTAAAACATGAGGTCCTAATTTACTCTGCCTAGGTTTTTCAGGAATATCCAAACAAAGAAATTAATATGCCAAAGTTGGCCTCAGGATTTAAATATCACTTGGGTACTGGGTAGGTGCAAACACAAAATCATTCTAGAAGGGAATTCAGAGCCCACTCCACATAGGATTCCCTCAGATCAAGCTCTACTGATGATGAGCTTACAACCAAAGCTTACAAAACACATGAGGAAACAATCCACATGAGCAAGAAGACAATCCCAGGAATATCAAATAACAGAACAATAATCTTAAAAATACAGTAGAACTCAAATAGTTGAAAACTATTTAAAAGACTTGAAAAACATAAAAATGACACTAAAATACCAAATAGAACTCTTAAAAATATATGGTAAATGACTAAAAATTCAATTAGTGGGTTAAGTAGCAGATAGCTGAAGAGAGAATTGGTGAAGTGGGAAGTGGAACCGAAGAAATTACCTAACATGAAGCACAGACAGAAAATAACTTGGAAATACAAGAAAGAGATTAAGCCAAAAGGATTATAGAATACAAGCTCCAACATTTGTCTTACATGATATTCTAAAAGAGGGAATAAGAAAAAGAAGAGGCAAAATTAAAAAAAAAAAAAAGAATGAAAAAGAAAATAATGCTGAATATATTCCAAAATAGAAGAAAAACATAAATATTCAGAATAAAAACATCACATGTCCAGTGTTCAGTCTTCTAAACTGGCTCCCAACGATACCCTCCTCCTGGTATCAATGCGCTTGTTGCAAGAGCTTACCCTGGAGTGTAAATTGGACATAATGACATATTTTTAACAAATAGAACATGACAAAGGTTATCGGATGCCACTTCCAAGATTGGGTTACAAATGACCATGGTTTCTGTCTTGCCACATTCTCTCTCTGGCTCTTCTTGCCTGCCTGCTCTGATAGGGAAGTTTGCCAGCAAGGAACCATGGGTGGCCTTGGGCCCACAGCCAGCAGAGAAGAGAGATCCTCAGTTCAACCTTCCATGAGTGATCTTGGAAGCAGACTCTGCCCCTGTTGAGCCTTGAGATGACTGTGAACCCACCCACCACCTTGGTTGCTGCCTTCGGAGAGACCCTGAAGCAGTGCACCCAGCTAAGCCGTGCCTGGATTCCCGGCCCGCAGAAACAGTGAGATGATAAATATGCATTGTTTTAAGCCACTAAATTTTGGGGTAGCTTGTTATATAGCAATAGATAACTAATATGCATCCCAATAAATAAAAATAAATCTTCACTGAGCCACTTCACTGTGATATTTTGGTGCAGCAAACACAATATGTGAAAAAAAAGAAAACAAAAGAAAGAAAAAGATAGAGCATCTACAAAGAGTAAAGATTAGCATTTAAATGCCAGAAGATAACAGATCAGTAAAATGTTGAGAGAATAACTCTCCACCTAAAAGTCTATTCCAGCTAATATCATCATCGAGTGAGGGGAAAGTAAAGACATTTCAGACAAAGACTAAGACCACCTGCAACCCAGAGATCCTTGCTGAATGAGCTCTTAAAGGAGGCATGTCTGAAAGAAGGATGCTGAACCCCAAAGAAGGAGTAAAACAAGTCAGGTGGAGTTAGGAATGGTCAGCATGAGGGTCAATTCACACAAACGCTGACTATTGAAAACAGCAATAGTAAAACATTTGGGGAAATTAAAAACATGTTGCAACAGAAATATTGAAGAAAATGCATGTAAGAAAGGAAGCTGTTAATCAGTTAAGTCTTCATAAGTTTTTATGCAGTTCAGTAGAAGATAGAAATATTGAAGAACATTAGACTTTGTTAAATACAGAGTGCATATTTTAAAATATAAGGATAATCACTGAGAGAATAGGAGTAGAAAAAGTAAATTACAAATCTATGAAAAGAGGTGAATAAAGAAAACGCAACCCAATAAAAAAGAAAAATAGGGCCAGCTCTGGTGGCCGAGTGGTTAAGTTCGGCGTGCTGCACTTCCACAGCCCAGGTTCAGTTCCCGGGCACAGACTTACACCACTCGTCTATCAGTGGCCATGCTGTGCTGGTGGCCCACATACAAAATAGAGGAAGATTGGCAACAGATGTTAGGTCAGGGTGAATCTTCCTCAGCAAAAAGAAAAAGAAATATAAGAAGTAAAGTAAAAGAATGATAATTAGGAAGTATAAATAAATCCAAATATATTTATCATAGCAATAGGACTTTACTCACAAATTCAATGACAGACACTCACAATTGGAAAAAAAAAAAAATCAGTTCTATGCCATTTAGAAGAGATTCACCTAAAATACAATGACAAAGAAAGGTTGAAATAAAGTGATATATAATATTAAGGAGAAGAAATGGTTTTAATGCAAAAAGAAATAGTAGAGTTAAAGAGAATTATATAAGGAAGAAAGGATCAATTCACTAGGAAGATTGTCACAACTTGTGTGCTTGTGTAACCTAAATAATATAGCCTCAAAACCTATACAAATACTATACCAAAAAAAAAAAATTTTTTTTAATTATAAGGAAAAATGGTCAAATCTACAGTCATGGAGGAGATTTTAATATACTACTCTTAGCAAATGATAGAATAAGCAGAAAAAAATAATTAAAAGATAGAGAAAATATAAACAAAACAATAAACAAGCCTAAACCCATGAGCATATATTGAGCCCTGCACCCAACAATTAGAAAATACATTTTCTTTTCAAGTACACACAGAACATTTACAAAAATTGACTGTACACTAAGTTTCACAGAAATTCTCAACCAATATAATTGACTCAATATCATACTGACCATGTTCTTTGACCATAAAGCAATAAAATTAGAAGTGAACATCCAAACGCACAACAAAAAGAAAGTTGCATATTTAGAACTTAAAAGCTCTGAGTTATCAGTGCAAAGAAAGCTTTGTGAGTCAGCATTTTTCTACTCTCCTCCTGGAAATCATAAAAAAGCAATAAGGAGAACAAAGCCATTTGCAAACTCCGGGTTTTTTTCCAGTGAAACTAGGAGACAGATATAACCCACAGACTACAAATTATTCATAAAGGCTGCAAAAGCCCCTGATTTGAGGCAAAAGCCACTCAAGAGAAACTGAAGAGAAGAGGGCAGAGCAGCGGCTAACGTGGAAAAACACCAGCACGAATGCACCTCCTGAGAGCGAAGGAAAACTAAAGGCAACAATTGTGTCCCTGCTTTGCTACACGGGTCTGGAGCCGAGAAGAGCAGGGCAGGGCTGGTTCCTGGGCACTCCCGGTAGACCTAAGAGGCAGGGCGAAGCCAGGTGAGCTGATGTGCTGCTGTCTCCATAGCAGCCGGAATTTGTCTCTCAAGTATAAAAACTACAACAAACAGTTTCAACATACTAGAACTCGGGGGTATTGTTTCCGTGCGACTTCCTGAGGAAATTAATAAAGGCTGAATCTCAGCCAAATTAGAGGAATAGCCAAAAAAAAGTCTTTAGTGTTTAAATATAGAACTAAGATGTAAACAAATATAAAAAGGGTAGTAGATGGTAATATGTATGTTATGCGCCCCAGCAACGTAGAAAGGATTCAATTAGTAGAAACATGGCAGGAAAGGGAGAAGAAAGATGGGAAATGAGGGTAAGTTCATTGAATGTTGAATTCTCAATAGCTGGGAGTTTCAAAATATAGCTTAAAGCTAATACAGTAATTAAAACATAAACATATATAACAGTACTAAGACAAAACTGTGAATAAAATGTTAATAAATATAAAAGAAGTGTTTGCAGAGTGGAGTTGGGGAGAAAAAGGAAACAAGCTAATTTTATCATTGTTCTTACAAGGGAACTAATAGATGTTATTTAAGGAAATGTAGTTCTGAGGTAATTATATGATGGTATAAAAATAATCTTTGAATAAAAACACCAACTTTACTAATTATCAAAATAATTAAGCAAAGAAACAAAGCAAACAGGTCACATAGTTAATAATACTTTTTTAATAGACTTCATTTTTTAGAGCAGTTTTAGGTTCACAGCAAATTTGAGGGGCAAGTATGGAGATTTCCCATATACCCCCTGCCCCTACACGTGCACAGCCTCCCCCACCATCAAAATCAGAACGGTACACTGTCACAATCATCAGAGTGCTCCGTTTGTTACAATCTATGAACCTACCTTGACACATTATTATCACCCAGAGTCTGCTGCTTACATTAGGGTTCACTCTTGGTGTTGCTCATCCTATGGTTTTTGACAAATGTCAATGACTTGTATCCACCATTATAGTATGATTCAGAGAATTTTCATTGCCCTAAAAATCCTCTGTGCTCAACCTATTCATCCCTCACTCTTCCCTAACCCTTGACATTTGCTGATCTTTCTACTGTCTCCATAGTTTTGCCTTGTCCAAAATGTCATATTGTTGGAATCACAGTATGCAGCCTTTTCAGATTGGCTTCTTTTGCTTAGTAATATGCATTGAAATTTCCTCCTTGTCTTTTCATGGCTTGATAGCTCATTTTTTTAGCACTGAATAATATTCCATTGTTTGGATGTACCACAGTTTATTTATCATTCACCTACTGAAGGACATCTTGGTTGCTTCCAAGTTTTGGCAACTACGAATAAAGCATAATAACTGTAAGCATTCGTGTGTGGGTTTTTGTGCAGACATAAGCGTCAACTCATTTGGGTAAATACTAAGGAATATGATTGCCGGATTGTACACTGGCTGTGGTGGTGAAAGCACCAAATCTTAACCAGTAGACCACCATGGCTGGCTAAAAGGGCTTAACTCACATATTGTAGACCACCATGGCTGGCTAAAAGGGCTTAACTCACATATTATAAGAAAAAGATTTTCAGATTGGATCACAAAGCAAAACCAAAAAAGATATAATACAAAAAACTGGGTAAAGTCATATCAAGCAAATGCAATGCAGCACCCTCAATCCTGTTGTCCAACAGGACATTAGGATATTCACTGAAACCATTAAATGAGTGTCCAAAGGAGGCACTTTATATTGGTACTGGGTAAACTGCACAATGAAGATATGGCAATTGGGACTATCTATGTACTAAATAATATAGCAGCAACAGTCATAAAGTAAAGTGAGGAGATGCCAGAAAAAGTAGACAGAAATAGTAAGTGTGGGGTGTTTTATCTTTGATTTTCAGTAGTTTGAAAATTATATGGCTAGGTTTAGTTTTTCTAGTATTTATCCTCTGTGGTGTCCTCTGAGCTTCCAAGATCTGTGATTTAGTGTCTGATATTAATTAATTGACATTAATATCGATCATTATTGCTTTAAATTTCTTCTGTTCCTTTCTTTCTTCTCCTTCTGGTAGTCCCATGACTCATATGTTCTACCTTTTATAGTTGACCCACAGTCCTTGGATATTCTGTACCATTTTGTTCAGTCTTTTTTCTCTTTTCAATTTTGGAGATTTCTATTGACATAGCCTCAAGCTCAGAGATTCTTTCCTCAGTTGTGTCCAGTCCACTAATAAGCCTGTCAAAGGCATTTTTCACTTCTGTTACTGTTTTTTTAATCTCTAGCATTTCTTTTTAGTTCTTAGAATTTCCATCTCTCTGCTCACATTGTCCATCTTTTCTTACGTGCTATCTACTTTATTCATAGAGTTCTTAGCATATTCGTCAGAGTTGTTTTAAATTCTCTGTCTGATAATGACAACATCACATCCCTGCCATATCTGAGTCTGGTTTTGAGGCTTGCTCTGTCTCTTGTATGCCTTATAATTTTTTCTTCATAGCTGGACAAGATGGACTAGGTAAATGGAACTGCTATAAATAGTCCTTAGTAATATGGTGGTGAGGTGTGGGTGAGGGGAAGCATTCTGTGATGAAGTCTCAGCCTTTCAGTGACCCTGAACCTCTGGATTCTGAAATCCAGGTGTGCCTCTCTGTTTTTCGGCTTTTTCCCCCTCTTAAGTGGGACTGGATGGCTAGAGGGGGCTGGAGTTGGCTATTTCCCTTCCTCCAAGTCAGTTAGGCTCTAACAAAATGATTCCCCTGTAAGCACACCTTTTATATGCAAATCAACAAAGCCAGGACCCATACTCCAAACCACCTCCTCTACCTGGCTCTTAAACTCCACTTGGCAAGACTCCTCTGCCCAACTAATCACCCCAGGACCAGGTACCAGACAACCAGGGACAGCCCCTGTGCCCCAGGGCCCACTGAAATTATTCAGACTAGCCAATCCTAAGCCTGTTTATCTTGCTGTGCCTCACCTTTCCCACAGAAAGCACAGTCAAGTCCCCTGTCCATGCTTTCCCCTCACTCTTTCTGCCTCCTGATTGACCCTGGTGCTTCCCCGTGTGGCCCTGCATGGCGTGGCACACCTTCTCCAGGGAACTGTGAGAGACAAGCTATCTTTTCAATGGCAGTTGCTCCTGATCTGTTGGCCTCACCATATTGGAATAATGATAGAACTTACATTTCAAAACATCTACTAATATCAACTGTTTGCAAGAAATGTGAAGAAACCTCAACTCTCATACGGTGGCTGGTAGGAATGTAAATTGTTAAAATCATTTAGGAGAACAATTGGAAATATCCAGTAAGGCTAAAGATTTGTATACCCTTCTGCCTGTCAAATCCTATTTCTAGAAAAACTTACCCATCTGCGCAAAGAAACATGTATAAGAATCAACGCAGTGTATTTTTTCAACAGGCAAAAGAGTGGAGACAACTTAACTGCACTTGAGTAGGAGAATGGATAAATAAACTGATACAAGAGCATATTATGCAGTAGTTAAAATGATTAACTGGATTTACATGTAACAATATAAAAAAAATCTCAAAAACAATTAAGTGAAAATATTATATATATACCTGCAATATAACAACATTTATATATTTTTTAAATTAAAAAATATTGTTTATAAATCTATTCATACACGAAAAATGCAAAGGCACATGTAGAATAGGGCACACCATCTTCGGGTTAGTGAGTAATGCTGGGGAAAGAAGGAGTATGATGGAATAGGAGGATATATTCACTGCATCTATAACATTATTTTATTCTTTCTCAAAAAAGGAACAAGGACAGATCTGAAGCTAATTATTATCATGTGTTAAGCCTGAGCAGTTGATTCATAGGCATCTCATGTTATTTTCTACTGGAAACATTTCATAATTTTTCCCCTTGGAACGTTTCTATTTTTTCCATTTGAAATATATATGGTTCATTGTTTTAATCTTAAAGAAAAAGAAAATCCGTGTTTAAAATCTAGCATGTAGCCAATACACAGGCACTTCACATAGGTCTACTCTCTGGAGACAGCTATCTCGACTAGAGAGTGAGATCAAGCGCTCATGATGAATAATTAAATTTGGTCTCTCTCCCATTCATTTACACAAAATGGATTCAAAAAGCCAGACTGAACCACATCTGGGACATCTAGGACATTGGCTCTGATTAGCTCACTCCTCTCCAGTTCTCACTGCCTCATCCTCCCTATCCCACCTCCATCCAGGCCTGTGTCCTGTTCCTATTCCTTGCCTGAGTTCATAGGTATGGGGCCAGGAATTTATTCCTCTTTGAAGCATGAACATTTGAATAAGACATATTTTAAAAGTCTTCAGCAATGAGATTCCACTTCACACCCATTAGGATGGCTATTATAAAAAAAACAAAACAAGTGTTGGTGAGGATGTGGAAAAATTAGAACCCTCATGCACTGCTGGCATGAATGTAAAATTGTGCAGCCACTATGGAAAACAATATGGTGTTTCCTCAAAAAATTAAACATAGAATTACCATATGATCCAGCAATTCCATTTCTAGGTGTATACCTAAAAGGTTTGAAAGCAGAGACTTAAAAAATATATTTGTTCACCCATGTTCATAGCGGCACTATTCACAATAGCCAAAAGATAGAAGCAAACCAAGTGTCCATCAACAGATGAATGGATAAACAAAATGCAGTATATACATTGCAATGTAATATTATTCAGCCTTAAAAAGGAGGGAAATTCTGACATAATATAACATGGACAAACCTTGAAGACATTATGCTAAGTGAAATAAGCCAGTCACAAAAGGACAAATATTCTGTGATTCCTCTCATATGCAGTTCCTAGAGTAGACAATTTCATAGAGACAGAAAATAGAATGGTGGTTTCCTGGGGCTGGAGGGAGGGAAGAATGAGGAGTTAGTGTTTAATGGATATAGAGTTTCAGTTGGGGAAGGTGAAAAACTCTGGAGATGGATGGTGGTGATGGGCACACGACAATGTGAATTCACTTAATGCCACTGCACTGTATGCTTAAAAATGGCCAAAAGGGTAAATTTTATGTTATGTATATTTTACCACAATGAAAAAAAAGACCTCAGCACTTCAGTCTTGAATGACTGTGTTTTTGGCTCAAGGCAGATGGAAGGGAAGACTATTTTTGAGCAGTATTGGGAGGGGGTGGTCTCATTCATTCAATAACTCTTGTTCGAATGCTGATTCTGCACCTAATACTATGATGGGTGCTTGACAGTTCATTTTGAGGACAAACCAGTGAAAAAGCAATTATAATGAAGAGTGCTAAGTGCTATGAGAGGGATGAGGAGGAATAGCACATTGTAGATGACTAAAAGGGTCTGCCCAGCACCTGTAGACAACCACAGATCAGTTTGTAAGGAGCACAGTGGGCCTGGCCTACAGCCCATACCTTCTGAGGAGTGGATATATTTTGCGGTGGGGGGTGAGAGGGGCAGGTGTCAATCAAATGACATTTTCAAGCTTCTATGTGTAGATGAGACAATTGCTTAAAATTTGGGTCTTTGATATAATATACGAACTTTGTGTTTCCTCCAAAAGAAATGTGCAAAATCTTTTCTCCTTTAAGCCACAGGTAAGGAATCTCATTAATTGTAATGGTAATCGGCTTATTGCAAAATGCATATTAGTGACCTGAAAAGGGTATGTCCCTCACAGCAGCATCTTCTCTCTTGAAAGGCAATGAGGCCCTTCCTTTGGTGGCACCCCTATGGTATGGGGTAGGGGATGTTGTGGAGCCTGGTTTCCTTGATATTATCCTTTATTTTCATAGAGGACAAAACAAAATCGAAAATGTATAAAGTGCTTATTCCTTTCTTTGATTTAATATTAGCATCACTAATATCATATATGGTCCAGGAAGAGAAATATTTTTCTAGATTTTCATTCTGGTAACTTTTACTATCTCTGGCACATCATAGAAGAGCTTTGTAATCTACTCGCCATTGCATGAGCACTTATGGGCAGACTTATTGCTATATTGGGATTCGTGAATTTGGGGATTCAGAAAGGTCTCTGAAGTTCCTTCTCAAGGGTCAGCAATCTCCTTTATTTTGGGGAACTTTCTTTTTAGCAAGTAGGGCCTGTCTTGTTATTTAAACCATTTCACTTGGACGTGTCACATTTTCCTTTCTTGGTACTAACTGTCAGTGCAGAGAAGTGTTAGATAGTCAAGTGTTAAGCACCACTTTATATTTCCACTTCCCTGACTGTCAGCACTAATAAACCACAGCATCAATATGTGCTTTCCTTCGTCTGAGGTACCAAGTGGAGGCCTCCAGAAAAAGGCACATAGCCATGGGGGAAAATGAGTAAACTGTACAGTGCTTCATAAAAGTCTTAGGAGGTTTGACACAAAACATTGACGTTTCTGAATAGCAAATAAAACTATCAATAATTGAGAGATATTATAAATAACCTGGAAAGAAGATTTTAATCGTATTTAGAGGTGTTTTTCTTGTAAATTGAATAGCAATATATGTTTAATGTAAAAAACTAATATACACAGAAAAACACTCCCTCTCAAAATTATTTTTAATCTCAACCCTAAAGAAAATGTCATTAATATTTCAATGTATGTTTTAAATATGTTTATATATGTTTATCAATATGAATATGTATGATTATATATATGTATTTTTAGACATATATGACCATTTTTTGCCAATTGCTTTTTTACTTCACAGTATATTATTATTTTTCTGTGATGTCTCGACATGTCAAGAAACAGTACCCTTTAAAATAATTTTAATGATTGCACAATATTCTTTTCCATATATTTAGAAAAACAGTACCATAATTTACGAAAAAATCCCCTATTGTTAGAAATTTAAATTATTTAAAAGTGTTTTACTTTTATAAGCAGGGCTGTGATAAATGTACTCATACATACATCTTTATAGAACTTTATAATTATTTCCTTAGGATAAATCCATAGAAGTAGAACTACTGAAACATCTCTCTTTTTTCAATTTTTTATTTAGAAAAATGACAAACCTATAGAAAAGTTGTAAGAATAGCACAAGTATCCTTATACTCTTCATCTGGATTCACCAATTGTTAACATTTTTGCACATTTACTTGTACTTCTCTCACATCTATCTTTCTCTCTCTCATCTCTCTCTCTCTCTCAACATTTCACACTATATATTTTGGTATCTTTTCTTAAGAGCAAGGATATCCTCTATAACCATAATAAATGATTAAACTCAGGAAAATAAACATTGATACCACACTGTTATCTAACTTTCCAAACATATTCAAATCTCAGTTGTTCCAAAAGTATCCTTTGTATTTTTTCCATCCACAAGCCAATCAAAGATCATAGGTTGCATCTGTGATCTCCTTTAACCTAGATCAGTTACCCCAGATATTTTTTTCATGAAATTGATCTTTTTCAGGCCAGATGTTTTTCAGAAGGCCCTTCAGTTTAGATTTGTTTGATTGTTTGCTCACTATTACATTCAGGTCAAACCTCAGGCAGCAATATTTAATAGGTAATCTTGTGTCCTCTAGATAGTGCATCTGGGATCTCACAGTTTGTTCCATTATGGTTGATGTTCAATTTGATCATTTGGTTAAGGTGTTGTCTGCCAGTTTTTTCCAATTATAAACGTACCTTTTCCACTTTACAACTAAAAAATAGTCTGTGGGGTGACATGCACTTTTTTAATGCTTTTGTCATACATTGCCAAGTTCCCCTCCAGAAAGGTTGGGCCATTTCTAAGTGATAAGCAGGAGTTGGAAAAGTTATTCATTGGGGAAGAATATGGGACAAACAATTATAAGCCTTAGGTGTCTCTAGAAAGATAAATTCACTGGATTTGTTTGAGGAAATGTATGTACTTCCATTTCCTCACCAAGAAAACCAAGAGCTACAAATGCCCCACTCCTTCTATCTCTTTCCATATAAGAGATGAATGCTTGTGGGTATGCTGTTGCTGCTGTGATTGTTGTTTCTTTTCTTTCCTGTAACGTTAAAAGCTTAATAAGTGAAAGAATCCTGGGCAGCTATGATTTGAGTCTAAGGCTAATACCATGTGTAGATGCCTACTCACCCTCTGATAACCATATCTTCAACTGTTATATCTCCTTATTTTCCCTGGACCTCCTACCCAGCCATCACTACTTTTAACCATTTCCACCTTGCTTCTTCTGAGTTTGCTTCTCATCGGATCCTGACTTTGTCTCTCTGATCTCTGCCTATCCTGACTTCTGGATTGGCACCTGCTTGCTGGCTGGCCTATGGCTCGTCTCCTGCTCACTGTCAGAGGTTTCATTTCATGCTCATTCCTAGTCCTCGGAGTCCTTGTTATACTTTAATGCAACAAGTAGCTGTCTTAGACTCTTCAGGCTTCTATAAGAAAATACCATAGACGGCGTGGCTTATAAACAACAGAAATTTATTTCTTACTGTTCTGGGGGCTAGGAAGCCCAAGATCAAGGTGCTGGCGGATTCGATGTCTGGTGAAAGCACACTTTCTGCTTCATAGACGGCCCTTTCCCTCCAACCTCACCTGGTGGAAGAAGCGAGGAGCTTTCTCAGGCTCTTTTATAAGGCCACTAATCGCATTCACAAGGGCTTCACCTCATGACCTAACCACCTCCCAAAAGCCCCACCTCCTAATATCATCACCTCGGGGGGTGGGTTTCAACATATGAATTTTAGGGGGACACAAACTTTCAGACCACAGTATAGCTCTTTCCCTCATCCCAGGGTCTGGTCTCCATGACAGACTCTGCCCTCAAAAGACTGACCCAGGACGTCGAGCCTGGGCAGAGCCCAGCAAATGAGGTCAAAATGTACTTGCTAGATTATCAAGTGAATGACATAGAATGAGATGTGGTAGAAAGACAGTGGTTTTCTAAAACTTGGCCCAAATTTTCCCATTATCCTACAGAAAATAAGACCAAAAAAGAGAGAGAGACATACTTGCTGATTGTTGAACTAAATCACATGTATAATTAGACTCATACCTAACTCTTGTTAGGTCATCTTTCTGTAGGCCAGTGCTGAGTTTGACCTGGCTCTCCTGGATGCACACATTTTTCTGCATCTCATTCTCCACCAGCCTCAGCTCATCTACCCATAGGCTCTTCTCCCTTCTAACATCCCTTAATTCCCACCTGTTTTCTCCAACTCAAGCTATTGATCTTAGCTAACTTCCAACTGTGAACCATGGATTTGTCATACCCCATTCCTCCTGCCATGAAGCAAAGTGTCAACTCAATACCAACTCCCATTCTATGCTGGGTTCTCTGATTCACTGTAGGGTGGCCCCTGCTACTTTGGTCTCTGACCTCTGTTGGCCATTATGGTCCCACCTTTCCTACAGACTTCCTGTTTGCTGACCCCCTGCCTGCTTCCAATTCAGAACACATCTTTTCCTAACCTGGTTGGCCTGTTCTGATATGAATGTTTGTGAGTGTTCCAGCAATCTGTGACTAAGTCACAGTCAAGTGATTAACCTTGTATTGTAGTTTTCCATTGTGAGAATAATAAGCCAAATATATCTGGCCCATTCTCTCACACTCTCTATGCGTTATAACAAGAATTGGAAAACTTCTGTAAAGGGCCAAATAATAACTATTTTAGATTTTGGGGGTCCAAGAGGCAAAATCAAGAATATTTTGTAGGTATTATATAATAAGAAATAAAACAAATTTCTACAAATTTTTCATTAATGAAATTCAAATTTTAATAACAATTGAGTACATTTTTTTCTAATACAGGTCTACTACTGAGAAGAATGGAATTCTTTTGTGAGGAGTGGGTAACATTTCACTTAATTAGAAATCAAAGTTATTGTTCTTTATCATCAAAAACAATTACAAATGTTCATCTGCTAGTGTTGATCTGTAATGAGATTTCATGTATTTCATCTTCGAAAATGTCTTTTCACACAGATAGAAGCTGCCAAAAACTGATATAAATCCATGACCATATGATTTTAATTGAAGATATTCATCACTTGAAAACCAGTTTGTAGAATTCTATTGGAATCTTCTCCTGATAGCTTTACATGTTGCTACATTGCAGATGGATTACTTCCAGCTGAAGGTTAAGTAGGATCTCCTCAACTGCATAGTTAAATGGATTTTGAAATATGGAAATTTCCTTTGCTCTTGCATCAAGGTCCAAAAAATGCTGCTGAAACTGTAGTTTGAGCTTAGAAATTATAGCCACTGCTAAATTTTGTAGGAAAGAGATCTCACTTCTTGCATTAACTTGGGACAACACTGCAAGTATATAAAGAAACTTGACAGTATCTGTGATTCAAACACTAATTGTTAAAATGACTTTAGAGCAATGCAAGTTTTGCATATAAGCATTGTTTTGCCTTGTAATTTTATATTGCATTCATTTACAAATATTATCAAGTCTACAGCAAAAACTAATTTCCAAAGCCATTCAGTGTTCCACAGTTGTGGTTGAGAATTGTTCTTCTCATTCAAAAAAATTTCAATTTCGATCCTGAGCTATAAAAATCACAATAAAACTTTACCACTGCTGAGCCATCAAACTGTTATGTGGCAAAAAGAGCAGGACATTTGGCTTTTATTTCTAACAATATTTTACGGAACTGACAATGGTTAACTCTACGAAAGCAAATGAAATCTAACATCGATACTACCAGTTCAATAACATATAATATATTCAAATATTTTCCACAAGATAAATAGTTAAATAAATAACCATAGGCTTTAAACACTTTGCATTTCCACAAGCTTTGTAAATTTGTCCAACTGAAGACTGTTCTGCCCCATACATGTTTTACCAACATGAATTGTAACACATCTTATCAGATTCCACTTCAGTTTGTGCTTAGTGTTTTCTCAATTTCTTTTCATGTGTTCTCATTAGGAGTTGCTATACATAGACTATTCATACAAGACTACTTTGTTACTTTAAACTCATCATTGACTCCTCAAATAAACAACTACTAAGTAATATTGCTAACATCTGTCAAATTATCAAGAGCCAAAGTAAACTACTTAAAATTGTTTGCTTTGTGTTTTGACTATTGATATTACTCCCAAATTCCTCAACTCTTTGTGCAACTATTCTTGCTGAAAGTCTGATAGGCTTAAACAAGATTATTTTTTCTGGAGATATTCCTTTGGTTGCCAATCAAACATGATGTAGTTGATTAACTCACCATTGGGAAACAGCTTTCCTTGCATGGCTAACAAATGAGCCACTTGGAAATTTACTTTTCTTGCAGCCTCACTTTCATTGCTTTAATTTTTGTGAAGAAATTCTACTGTGATGAGATATTCTGTATTAATTTTCCACTACTTTTAGATCTTTGCTTTCCTGTGGGTTAGGAACGTTGTGATAAGAGCCTCATCTGATGATGATACTTAATGTATTTTTTTTAGCACAACTATTCATTATAGTCATTCTATAATAAATGCAATTATTTAAAATCTAAATCAATAACAAAGTAATTGACACTCTATTTGCCTTAAAAGTGTGACATTTAAAGTCCACGTTTTCCTTCTTTTTTTTTTTCTTTTTGATACGAAGAGAATGCATTGGGTAATAAGAAATAAATAAAATGACATGGCATGGCTTAAATGCTCTTGAGTTACGAGTTCACTGTGATTTGTAGTGTGTTGAGCAGCAGCTCCAAATAACAAAAGGCTCACACATTTATCCTCAGTCATTGTAGCCCAAAAGCAACCACAGAGAGAACATAAATGAATAGGCATGGCTGTGTTCCAATAAAACTTTATATAAGGATCCTGAAATTAGAAATTCACATAATTTTCATATGTACCAAAATAATATTCTTCTTTAAGATTTTTTTCAACCATTTATAATATAAAAACCATTATTAGCTCATAGGCTGTACAAAAAGAGTAGTGAGCTGGATTTGGTCCACAGGCCATAATTTGCTTATCTCTGCATTAAAACAAAGAGTGAGCAAAAGTTAAAAGGATACAACATCTAGTGCCAAAATGGGTTTGTTTGTTTTTTTTGTGTGTGAGGAAGATCAGCCCTGTGCTAACATCTGCCAATCCTCCTCATTTTGCTGAGGAAGACTGGCCCTGGGCTAACATCTGTGCCCACCTTCCTCCACTTTATATGGGACGCCGCCACAGCACGTCTTGCCAAGCGGTGCATCGGTGTGCGTCTGGGATGCAAACCGGCGAACCCCAGGCCACCGCAGCAGAGTGCGCACACTTACCCGCTTGCGTCACCGGGCCAGCCCCCAAAGTGGGTTTTTAATAGTTGCTCTGATAAAAATCAAGCACTATACAAAAATCTATATAGAATAGGAAATGAGGGTGGTGGTGTCTAATCTGATGCCAACATTTGAGAAATTGTGCAGTGGTGGTGCCCCATAGACACACACATCCCTTTAGTAAGTAATTGTGGTTATTTAAGAAAGAAATATGTTATTTTATCTTTCAATTTATGTGTTTTTCAAATAGCTGCTAAATTACTAGGCCATAAACATTTATTAATTTATTTGAACTTCTCTACTTAATAAATAGAATTGTTATGTATATTTAAAGACTTTATTCTTTTTAGAGCAGTTTCAGGTTTACAACAAAATTGAGAAGAAGGTACAAAGATTTCCCATATACTCTGTTATGACTTTGTTAAATTAACATTTGTTAAGTGGAGCACAGGGCGTCAATGGTGTGCCTCAGTTCAACAACAGACCACAAGGGAAATTGAAATAAAGAAGTTCATTACTCACAAGTCCTGGAGGAAGTGCCCAGCCTTCCTCCAGGGGCCACACGGCAGTTCAAGGCAGAGTACAGACAGAGAGAGAGAGACAAGACCTGGGGCGTATGCCTTTATTAGGGTCCATGGGTGAAGTGCTTTGGGGTTCCTAGGATAGGACCAGATGGGTCAATTCAAACCAAAAGAGCAGAGTTTTGGTAAGCCCCACAGGAGTATTATCTAATGGGTGCATAAGACATATAGGTGCTGGGAGGCAGGAGAGATGATTGATCACAAGGGCTGTGGGGTAAGTCATATCAGGACTTATATTTGCTTGTGACTCTGGGGGCTGCTATCTGGGGCATGAGCTTGCATGAGGGTCTCTTGTCAGTTTAAGGTCCCTGCAGGCCCCTTGGCCAAACAAAATGGATGCCCAGGCAGCAATACCGTGGAGTAGCTTAGCTCAACTCTCAACAATCACTCACTGTAATAATATATTTTTCACCAAGGACAAGCCTACAATGACACATCATTATCACCCAAAGTCCACACTTTACATTAAGGTTCGCTCTTAGTGTTGTACGTTCTATGGGTTTGGGCAAATGTGTAATGACAGGTACCCACCATTACAGTATCATGCAGAGCATTTTAACTGCCCTAAAAATCCTCTGTACTCTGCCTATTCATCCTTCCCACCCCCACCCCCTAATCCCTGACAACCACTGGTCTTTCTGCTGTCTCCATAGTTTTGCCTTTTCCAGAATGTCACATAGTTGGAATCACACAGTAGGTAGTCTTTTCAGATTGGCTTCTTTCACTAGTCATACGCGTTTGCACTCCCTCCACATCTTCATGGCTTGATGGCTCATTTCTTTTTAGCACTGAGTAATCCTCCATTGTCTGAAGGGACCACAGTTTATTTAACCGTTCACCTACTGAAGGACGTCTTGATTGCTTCCAAGTTTTGGCAATTATTATGAGTAAAGCTGGTATAACAGCTTTAGGGGTTTGCATGGACATAAGTTTTCAGCTCCTTTGGGTAAATACCAAGGAGTGTCATTGCTGGATCATGTAATAAGAGTGAGTTTAGTTTTTGTGAGATATATTTTTTAGCCTAAGATGCCATGAAAATGTTACTGAGACACTAAGGATCCATGAATCTAACAGGTCTGGGAACTTCTGATCTAGACTACGACTTAAGCAAGGTCCAGCTCCTTCCAGAAGAGGCAGGGCATCCTAGCGAAGCCCAGCATTCTCCTGCACAATTCAGTATCCTCAACTCAGGAGAAGGGAATGGGATTCTTGTGCCTGGGACTCTTCTTTCCTAATAACATCAATGGGAAATAGAAATAGCCCAAAGAAAGTAAATGATAAGAATAGAAAGAAAAGCAAATCGAACAATGAAGATGGGGAGCCGATATTTATATGCTGCTGTGTTTTTTCTTCTCCCTTTCCAGAGATGCCCTGCCTTCTCTACGTTGTGTATCCCAATCACTTCTAATCTCAGGCTTATTTGTTGATTTGCTTAGGCTGTTACAGTGGAATTTGGTTTTATTGAATTCTCAGCATGAAAACAATCCTTGCTGAAAGCAAAATTGTGTATAAAAATGTCTCTTTCTTCCAGACCAGTGATATAAGCAGCTTCCATGAGTGAGACAAATCCCTTTCCAGTAGGTGGGCCGCTGGAAGTAAGCGATGGACGAGACATCCACCCTCCCTGTGGAGTTGCTCACAGAGCCTAAATATTTCCACACGACAGAGCTGCCAAGAGTAAGAGCAGAATAGGGTGGAGCCATAGGAGAACTCAGCCCTCATGGATTTATTCAGGGTCACCTACTGTCTTATCCATGGAGACCTGGACCCACAAGCTATCTGGAGTGTCCAAGAGTCCTGGGAACCCCCATTTCCTGCCAGCGCTTCAGTGCACTTCACACTTCTGCCATATCAAATCACCATGCATCTCAGAATGCAGCATACCATGCAGTTCGCTCTGCCTAGAATACCCATTCCTTCCATCCATCTGATGAAGATCTAGTCTTCTTCCAAGAGGAAGTACAGGGTATCTTGGACCTCCTTAAGCCAAATAAATGACTCCTTCTTTCCTGCCACTGCAGATGCTCATGCTGCATACCTTCAGTTTGTGCTCGTCACAGTGAATTACGGTCGTCTGCTTACATTTCTGTCTCCTCTATTAGGATTTGACCTTTTTGAAGACAAACCTTTGTCTCTTCTCTTTGTCTCACAATTGCCTAGACAGTTAATGGCACATAAGAGACACTCGATGAATATCCGTTGATTGAATAAATGAATAGTTGAATACCATCAGCAGCTTTCTGGAGCCCTGTGCTGTAGAAGAAAGCTTAAGAGGTGTTCAGCTCTCCCATTCTATAATGACAGGTAGCTATTGACAGCAGTTTAGAGCCTACAATACTCTTTCATAGGCTTGAATCCATTTAGTTTTTACAATAACTCTAGACAAAGGAAGTACTGTTATGGCCATTTTAATATAACTCCTAAAATGAAGTTTAAAAACATTGTAAGACCTACCCAAGGACATCAGTTATTAACTGGCAGATGTGGAACTTGAGTCCAGCTGTAGTGAAGATTGGGCCACAGTTCTTCCTTCAATAGTAGCATTTGCTCTATAAAACCATCCTCCCAGCTTGTGTCTGAGTGGCATAAAGCAGTGTTTCAGTGAGGACTCCTTGGTTAAAAGCAACAGAAACTGATTCAGACTAACTCAAACAAAAGGCATTTATTATAAGCATGTTGAGGCTTCATAAAATCTATGAGAGGCTGAAGGAACAGGCATTCCACCAACGGAAGCTAGGATGCAGGAGCCACAGCCAGCATCTCACAGCAAAAATAGACCTAAGAGGACACCCAAAGTGGGATGAGGGCACTGCTGTGATTTCTTTCCCCCATGAGCCACTCTTTCAAGAGTGAAAGTCCTGGGAGATGATCCAATTGGCCAACCAACTGCTCCACTCTAGCTGTTCATGGTGGGAAGAGAAAGGACCTGGCCATGTCAGCTTCAGGAGTTGGGAGAAAGGCACCCAGACTTACTATCCTCTCACGACTGCACAGAAAGAGGGATGATAATTACCCAAAAGAGAATTTGAGTGTGGTTGAGTAGGGGAAATATGTGGACAACAACAAATAAACAAAAAAACAAATGCAACGCTCAAGGTTAATAGTATCTATTAGGAGCATTTTATATAAAAAGGTGGTAGGAAGGGCAATATGCTTATGTTGATTATTTTCCTGAATGAGACTATAATAGTCATAATAAACAACATAGTCATCTATATTTAAAAGTCAAATAATGATGCTTTCAACTCACACCTAAAACATCAAGATGTGGAAGATTTCAGGCGGCAGTGCCATGGAAGCTTAATGAAATACACTTATTTCTTTGAAATATGTCTACTCTCCCTTATAGGACACAGTTATCTAAATTGGGGGGCTTATATCTCTAAAATTCTTTCCTCATTTGATATCTTTGTTTTTATAAGTGAAACTTTCTGGGTTTTATTTGCTTAACTTTGGCAAGTTTGCTTTCAGAATATCCAAACACTTTGGAGACTGTTTCTTTCTCTTTTTTTCCCAGAAATAATGAGGCAAACCTACCTTTGCAATACCCAGAAATGATTAAAGTCCCAGGCCCCCCCTTAAAATCATGATTAGGTCTGCCTTTCTCATGTACCTGTAACTTGGTTGTGACCTTCAATAATTTCTAATTTGGGATCTTTTTTTCCTTGCTTGAAGCATTACTGTGGAGTTTGTCGAATGCTGCTTGTTGAGACTGGCTACAGCAAATGAGTCAACTTGGGCATTGCTCAAGTTTCTTTTGATCAGTGAAATTTCAGGAGAAAGAGTGAATAATTGGAAATTTCTCTTTCTTTCCAACACATTGAAGAATATAAAGACATGGGATCAGTTATTTACTATTCCATTTACTACATAGCAGTTAAAAGTCTAACCCACAGTCACTTAATCTTTTTGTGCTTTAATGAAGCACTTGCACTGGCTTCAGCATCAGGTCGATTTGACTGATTGCTCTGGGACTTGCCCAAATCCCCTATCCTCAGCTGTTTACTTACAGGAACTGGAAATGACTTTGGAAGGTAGCTTTAGGAGGAAGACTAACACCCTCTAAAGACTAACCCATCCCCACACCCCACACCCCACCATCCTCTTAAAAAATAGGAGATAGAACTAAAAGCAGGTGGGCTTTAATTTTAAGAGTGGCTGCAGGTATTTCAACATCAATAAAGTACCTATTATATGGATTTGGTTGAACCATATGAAGTTGCCACTTTCATGGGTCAGAACCAGCCAACTATTGGCAATTTCATATGTTGCAACCTAAATAAAGCTGTCTAGAGGGTAAGGCAGAGAGCAAAGCAGATGTGGTGCTTGCCCTTACGGCAGGGAAAATAGACATGGAACATTGTTACAGTATACACTGTGCAATTATGTCCTGGGCTTTGCCATGAGAGCAGGTGACAGGGGAAACCTCCAATGACTAAGCAGAGGCAGGAGGGTGTGGGGGCATTTCAGGAACCACCCCAAGAAGGGCCAGAGGAGGGGGGCAATGACCATAAAAGATGTTAGGACATATCAGAGCATGGCATAAGGTGAGTTGTGAAGCAATAGTCCTCAAGTGAAACTCCAAATTAAACATTATAGAATTTTGAATATCTTACACTGGCATTTATCTCTAGAAACAAGAAGACTGCTGTGGTTGATGGAGAGACCAAATACAATCAGAAACAACATCAATAACTTTGCATGGCACTAAAATGTCTTACAGAATTAATTCAGAATTTACAAAATAGACATGTAGGTCCCATCTGATTTAGGAATTTTATCATTTATAGATTAGATTGTAGTGATTATTCAGGTGTAATGAACAGAACAGGAGGAAGCCAAAATCAATCTTTCTAACAAGATTCACCGTGCTGCTTCCAACCTTTTGTTTTTCATTAAATATATGTTTGAGGTTATTTTTTCTCCCAGATGAATTAATTCCTCATCTTCTGGCTTAAAATATTTCCTTCCCTGCTCAGTTTTCTGATTTCTGAAATTTTGTTTTTCCTTCTTCATCTGTCATTACCAGGGATCTTTACCACAAATGGGCCCTCTAAAACAAATTTATACATACTTCTTCCAAAACCTGCCAATAGGGGGATCAGAAGCTTCTCTTCTTTAGAAACACCACATAGCAAAGTGATTAAAAGTAAAAACACAACAACAACAGAAAAACTGGCTTTGGAATCAGCAGCCCTGGTTCCAGTTCTCATTACCGTGTGATGTGACTTTGTACGAAACACTTGATCTCCCGGAGCCACTATTTTTTCGTAAAAGCAAGATAATTTTTTTAATCTAAATAAGAGTTTTTATGAAGAGTAATTGTGATAGTGCGTATCTTCACTTAACAGAAAGCTTAGCATGTATTGTGCTTAATAAATAGCAGTCATTACTTTCTTAAATATTATGTGCCACTCTTCATGACTTTTCTGAATAATATAGTAATAATTACCTTTATTGAGCATAGACTCTTGGGCTAGACACTATTCTGGAAATTTTATGTAAGTCATTTCATTATTTTAAACCCCTTCAAGGCTGATCTTATTTTTATCAGTTTTGCAAATGATGAAGCATAGTCCAGTGTTAAGAGTACAGTTTTCAGAGCCAGACAGACCTAGGTTCACTACAGAGTCTCTCAGTTACTAATCACGAGACCTTGGGAGGGTTGCTTAATCTAGGTCTGAGTCTCCTCATCTGAAAAATGGGTTATACTAATCACAGGTTTATATGGACCATGTGGGAACTGAAGGCGACACTATCTGTAAATTACAAAGCACAGCTCCTCGTGCATAATAAACATCAACAAATCTTAGCCATTTTTAAAAATTATCATAAGGATACTGAGGCTCTGAGAGAATAACTAATTTGTCCAAGGTAGCAGAGCTTATGTGTCAAAGCCTAGATCCAAGGGCAGGTCTAAGACAAAAGCATGTATTCCTTCCAGTGTGTCACCACTGAGGTTAGTAAACTTGCTCCCTGTCATTCTGAACACTGAACAGCTCTCCTACTTGCCTTCCTATTGGATACAAGTTGGCTAACGGATGGTGTTCATTCAGCTCCCATATTCACTTAATTTATCAGCTGCCTGTTTTTCTCTTAAGCATGGTTACTTATACATTACAAAGTCATCTATCTTCACTCCAGGCCTTTGCAATAAGAAGCTGGATAAGAGACAAGAAATACTCTAGGCACGGAGATAAATACACGAGGACAAGAATTGGCTGACCTTGCATGAAGCCCAGCGTCTTAACAAAAGTGATATGAGCATGCTGTGAAAATTAAGAGCTCTTCTGCTTATTAGGAGATACATCATCTTCCAAACAGGGCTTTTCTATGTCTTATTGTTTTTGCACATTAATTGAAATAAAGGCAGGTCAATGTTGAACATGTTCATATTATCATCAGTTATTTATTTCAAATATGTATATCTGTAGATAGGTTATGTGGTCAACAGCAAGGTACCCTCAAATGTGAACTTGAGGTTCAAAGCCATTTTCCTCAATAAAATTAGAGAGAAGGGCTTGTAATCAATGAACTCAGTCATCTGTAGAAGGAATTACCTGCTCTAAGTGATCATTTGTAGCCACTGGAAGATGTTATTATTATTATGTTTATTATTTCAGAAAGCTTAACAGCTCATTGTACCTATTTAGGAGAATAGTGCAATATTAGATGAAGAGTTAGGCTAATTTAGGTAACAGCCACCAAGAAAGAATTTTCATATATCTTTTTTCATTGAATTTCCACAAAACTTTGGGAAGAGCTCTACTCCACAGGTGAGAAAATTTAAGTGCAAGAAAGCTATGTGATTTGCCCAAGAGCACAGAGCTGAAATTTGAATCAACGTCTGACTCCAAATTCCATAATCTTTCAATAGACAAGTAAGAATTTGAATGTCTCCAAAACTGTCTAGAGAAAAATATGTTTTCACTAGTGGGTTCTGGTTCCCATAGAAGGTAATTCTCTATACCAAAATTAGAGTTTCCAAGCTGTCATAGGTTGGAAGTCACTAGCCAATGGGGTCATCAATTGCTCAGATTCTCCGAGCATCAAGCAAGCTTCTGCTTTAACATAGCACCCCCACATGCCTTTTCCAGAGGAGAAGATGTCAACCCCCTTAGCACTTGTGCTTCCATGGTTAATTAGCTAATGGTTATTCTGATTTATCCAACACCTTCTTGCTAGCTTGATCACCAAGAGTCATTGTCCTGACTCTGTGAGTTCCCAAGGAAAATGGCATTTCTGGGCCTATCAGAGCTTCTCTACAGTAGCTCTCTCATTGCTCTGCAGCAGATTTCAGTTCTTATGATAGAGCAACTCCAACATACTTGTCTAGGTCGGTTTTTATAAGGTATATCTAGTTAACCAGCATAAAGTCAGATCCCCCTGATGTTTAAGTAACACTTACATTATCAACAGCTCCATAAAGAATTCAGCTAATATTTATCAAGTTCCTATGTGCCCAGACACTATACTAAATCAAAGGGCTACTTAGACTCTAAATCATAGATGAATTAGAGTGAATCTCTGCCCTTGTGGAAACCACAGTCTAGTATAGGAATTCACAACCTCTCATCACAGGATCAAAAATCATCTGAAGGAATTCAGGGAGATCAGATTTGCCATAGAATAGACTGTATGGACATCCAGTCAATGGCCCTAACATAATCTAAGGCTGTCACGGGGAGCAAACATAAAATCCCACGTCAAGGGAAGATGGACACCCCTCTGTAACTGCCAGGTAGAGGTAGAAGTCTGGGCTCCCCACTCAGTCTCTGTTGATGTCCCCAGGTGGGAGGGACCCTTCATTACTGCTGGGTGGGAGGCAGAGGTCCAGCTACCACTACTGGGCCTTCACGGATACCACCCTGGCACCATGATGTCCTGAGGTCCCGAGGCCCGAGCCAGTCTGCCATCTCCCTACTTTTGAGAGTCTTCTTATGTCTTTTTTATAGATAATATCCAGTGTTTTTAATTGACTTAGCAAGAACAATAAAGAAAAGAATTTCTACTCCATCTCCTGTACACCACATGTCAATCCAAAAGCCAATCTGCTCTTTGGGGACTCTGCTTGGCCAGGGTTGAAGGTTGTGTTGAACTTATGTCTCACCTGCAGTGAAGACCACCCCGTGGGCACTTCCTTGCCTACTCCCATCTTGGCCCTCAGTCTCACAGCCAAACCACATACCATAACCACCCAGTTCCTGGAAAGGTGGGAGGGCTGGGAATTGGATAAGAAAACAGTCATTCATCTCAGCATTTAATTCTGCTCTCTCCAACTACCAGAATAATAAGCCATAGGCTGTGCTGTATTCCTGGCTAATAACCAGAAAGGAGGAAATGAGCACATTCATGAATTATCCTGTTGATGTTCTTCAATTTGCAAATCCAAGCATTTTTTTAAGTAATATCTCTGCCAAGATAATCGTTTCCCACCACTGATGTTTCATTTTGAAAATAACCTTAGAAATTATCTTCTTTATATTATACGTATATCTTTACACTTTTAATCTCCTTTCAACCTACAAAGTTTAATTTTGCAACGACCGCTGACTTACAAGAATCGATGCAGCATCAGCTAGCTAAAAAACGCACTCACTTGCCAGTAGGCAGTGAAAACAGAAAAGCAGTTATTACCAAAGTCTACTTGGAGAGTCAATGTCTTTTTAAATACATCAAATAATAGTTGTGACATAAAATTAAAGCAAATTCAGATATATTGCTGAAAAGTCTGTCTTTGAAGTAGAAGTCAATGCTAAATCTTCACAAACATGATAAAACAAAACATTCTCATGGATGAAAAAATTTAAAAATCAGAAGCTGAACAGAAAACTTGAATTTACTCTTTATTCTTCGATGTCTTCAGGTTTCAGCTCTTCTATATAACCATTGATAATTGCCCCTTCTAGTTCATTTTCCATAAGCTCCTGAACTATGCCATCTTTGTTATTATATTTTGTTAATGTGCAAACCTTCAGAACCGGTTTATTTCTGGAGACACCCAACCTTTTTCCTGCCCTTCCATATAACCTAAAAACATCCGTGAGTACAAAGTAGGAAATGAAACGAACGTGAGTCACTGTGGGCCGGCAGATGCCAGCAGGACACACACAAACACACCACTCGTAAGAGGTTTTTTTATTTCTTAACAAAAGCAATATGTCTAATTTTGAGTCTTACAGCTGGGAGAAGACTACCCAAAAATGCCCACTCTTACACTCTCACTAAAAATAGCAAATATACAAAAAATTTATAATGGCTTCTGATTTGCTTGCAGATTAAATCCAAATGCCTTTTCTTATTATTTGCTGCCTTTCCTAACACGGCCTCGCTCCCTACACACCTGATCCACAGGAAGCCTGGTAAGTAGGCAAGCCAACCTATCGATTCCTAGTTCCTGCTACATGCCATATGGGGCTCACCTTGCTTCATCCACATTTGCTCGAATCCATTTTGTCACAAGTATATATGAAGCCTTCCCTCTGTGTCAGGTACCATGCTAAGTGGGGAGGACAAAAAGGAATAAAATGTGCCCCTGGAACTGTGTGCCTTTGCTCAGGCTCCTTTATTCCGGAATGCCCTCCCTCCCTGACCCAAGTCCACCCTTCTCCAGAGATCTATTCCTTCCAGACAAAATGTGCTCTGATGTCCTGTATTACTTCCATGCATAAAGGAGCTGAAACCACACCACATACACATGTCCTTATAATGCTGTAAAATAGTAGGAAAATAGGAGATTTTTTAGGAAGAGGGTTCATGTCCTACAGCAGGTTGTAGAGTGGAGGTTCAAACCCCAAACTCTAGGAGTTAACATTCCTTGAGCACCTGCCAGGCCCTTTGAGTAAACATCACATTTGATCCTTTGAGCAATCCTAATAGTAGATATTATTATCCCCATTTTTTAACCTTTTTTATTGCGGTAAAATACACATCACACAAAATTTACCATTTGAACCATTTTTAAGTGTACGGTGCATTGGCATTAAGTACATTCACACTTTTGTGGAACCATCACCACCATCCATCTCTAGAGTTTTTCATCTTCCCAAACTGAAACTCTGTCCCTGTTAGGCAACAACTCCCCGCTCTCCCTCCCCCAGCCTCTGGCAACCACCATTCTACTTTTTGACTCTATTAATTTGACTTCTCTAGGTACCTCATATAAGTGGAATTATACAATATTTGTCCTTTCATGAATCTCTTATTTCACTTGGCATAATGTCCTTGAGATTCATCCATGTTGTATCATGTGTTGGAATGTCCTTCCCTTATAAGGCTGAATAATGTTGCACTGTGTGGAGATAACACATTTAGTTTATCCATTCATCAGTCTAAGGACATGTGCGTTGCTTCTACCTCTTGGCTGTTGTGAATAACGCTGCTGTGAATGTGGGTGTACTGTTATCCCCATTTTATGTTAAGAAAAAAAACAACTGAGGTTTTCTTACCGCAGCACTGGGGCTGAAATTCAAACCCAGGAGAGTCAGGCTCCAAAACACACATGTAGCTCTCACCCAGGCTGCCTCTCCTGCATTTATGCAAAGGAATTTATCCACACTGTCTTCACTTAGCCTGTGCAGGAACAAGGAGATACTAGTATCCCCTGCAAAGTACAGAGGTAGACAATAAAATGGTGATTACCAGGGGATGGATGAAGAGGTATGGGGAGTTGTTTTATAAAGTTACGGTTACGCAAGATGAGTCAGTTCCAGAGATATGGTTAACAATATGGTATTGTGCACTTAAAAATTTGTTAAGAGGGTAGATCTCATGTTGGGTTCTTACCCAAAAAACCCTCAGATACACACACAGAAGGACACAAGGAAACTTTTGGAGGTGATGGATATGTTTATTGCTTTGCTTGTGGAGATGGTAATATAAGTGTATACATATGTCCAAACTCACCAAATTGTATACATAATTGTGTGTTTTTTTGTATACCAGTTATATCTCATTAAAGCTGAGGGAAAAAACTAGATGAAGAGAATAAACAATGAGACACTTCTTTGCTGAGTGTCTGGGTTGAGGAAGAAATGATCGGAACTGAGAAAGTCTGCGGACCGCAACTGCAGGCGTTAGAGATTCGTAAACACAGATACTGCAAATTCCTCAGGACAAAGCCCAGAATGAAATGGAAGCCTGTTGCCGGGGGTAAAGCTGAAAGATAAAAACTTTATCAAAGATGAAATCTTTACAAACACTTTTCTGTGGGCAAAGTATTCATATTTGCATACTTTATTCTTCTCTCCAAAACATTTCCTAGTCATGCTACTTTGTGCTGAAAAGAGAAAGACCTTGGTGAGCATAATCAGAAGAAAGAAAAGCTAAAAATCCATTGTTACATAGAGAAAAAGTGAAATAAAATGAGACAGGATGGATAGAAAGGAAAAAAATAATTATATGTAAACCAAATAACAATAAAATTATAGCATGAGTAAAATATTCTGTTCATAAAGACTGTTTTAAAAAAGTAATACCAAGTGGTTCTTGTGTATCCTTCCAAACAATATTTTTAAGAAAAAGGAGTGCTTTCTTACGGATTCATTTTGGTTAAAATTTTGAAAACAGAGTTTATAACACAGAGAAAATTAGTTTTATTCTTTCATTCACGATAAAGAATACATATTGAACAATAATGATAATAATTATTGTTATACCCTCTCATTAATATGTTAATTTAAAAATAAATAAATATGTTGCCTCTGTTTGAACTCTAGGTGGGCCACTAACTGATTGACAGCAGCAGAGGAGGAAAAGCCTCCATCTGCCCTCACTCAATCTGCCCTCGTCCTGATTTTGGGAAACATTTATTGAGGACCTTTTGCTCCAACATGCAGCACACGTGACCCCAAAACCCACGCACCCTGCTCTCCCCACCTCTGGGTCCACTTGTTCTCGACCTGCAAACTCAGCTTTTCTTCTGGTTCTGAGGTGTCATTTGTCTGCACTCAGACTTCACAGCTCTACACTAACATCATGAGACACGGTTACGCCCAGTTCTGGTACCCGTGGCCTCCATTCCACCTCTGCCACATAATAATTTCTAGTATTTCAGTCCCCACAAGTACCAAGGCATGACCCTGTGCTGCCATTCACTCCCAAAACCACACACTAACTTGTCTTCACTAGATAATTATCCACCTCTGAAGTGACAATTTCAGAAATCTCACTTGGAGACGCCCATCCCCAGCTCGCATGCTCGTTGGTTCCCACAGAGGCAGCTCCTCAACTTCATTGAGACTCCAACCCACCGACCCTTCCCTTTCCTCCGTCCTCCTCTCCTTCATCACTTAACTCACTTTGTGGCTTTGTTTCTATAGAGTCTATCATTTCAACCACTCTCCAGCCAATATCGCAAACTCCCTTGTTTCATGGCTTATCCTTCTCTCTGAGAGGCTCTGCTCTTTTGACTGAAAATTTCTACTCATCTTGCAAATTCTGAAAGAGTTTCTCATACTTAGGTGTAACTACTCTGCTATGGAGGAGAGACTGCATCTCACGATTTCACACCACAGGATCTGCTTACTTTTCCTTCCTTGCAATGGAAATGAGCTACCTACCACATTACATACAAAATATTCAAGAAATTGGAATCCTAGTTAGAAAAAGGTAGTAACTTTATATGTAAGATAGCTTGGCCTATATATATATATTCACAATTTAAGTGAAATTACAAATAACTTTAATTCCTTTTGCAAAGGCTGGAAACTCCATCATTTAAAGTTAACAGATACAGTCAATGTGAATTTTTCTAGTTACACAAGGTGACAAATGAGCAGACACAAGCTAAAAGAACTCACCCCGTTGTGTCCCAGATAAAAAAGTGGAATTCTCCTCTGTCGACAACTTTGAGTAAAGAGAGAGAAATACTTTGCAATGTCTCTTCTTTACGTGCAAACCTGTGATGCAAAGCTGGAAAAGAGGTTCTTATTTAGTAGCCAGTGGCTGGGCCACTGCTCAGTCAAGCCAAACTAGAGATTTTAGAAATGTTTTACAAAATTTACAAAAATGTTTACAAATTTTACATCAGCCCTGTCTGGAACACCCAAGACATTTTCTGCTCTGTGCAACTCTTCTACCAGAGTCTGATTCCTTGGGAAAGCAAGTGAATCTGGGGGAGATGCAGGAGAGAGGAAGAAACTAACACTTGTTGAATGTCTACTACAGATCAAACTCTCTCTATGTTCTCTAATTCTCAATAAAGAAAAAAAATTCTTCTACATTGGTAATGTCACTCCCATTTGAAGGTTTTGGAGACCCAGGAAAGGTGAATAGCTTGGCCAAGACCAGCACAATCCCACTACTAGTAGAAGACAGAGAAGAATTTGACCCAAAGAGGCTGCTTGCCCACTCTCTGTCCTCACCGTGAACAAAGGCATCACACGTTTTTGCCCTTCTCCAAGAACCAGTAAGCTAAAAGAACTTCCTGAGAAGGTAAATTAGTCCAGGAACATCATCAAGGCCGCTGCAGAGAGATCAACTCTCTACACAGCTCCTAATGTATGTGTTTATGGAAATGGCGGTAAATAAGCCTGATTTACATCAGCATCTTTAATATGAGTTTTCATTTGACTTTGCATAATGAATTTTAACCTTCAACTTTGGGAACATGAAATTTAGATACAAAAGTCAAAGCATTGGAGAAAAGCGTGCCTAATGAAAAGCAGGAAACCAATAAATAAGCCCTGGCCAGACTCCTCGAAGATTTGAAAAAAGAAGGAATAAGAGTTCTTTAGATCCTACGGAGGTGACAATGAGAAAGCAAGGCAGAGAATATGGCAATGATGAAGCAATTGAAGATTGAACTAGATAATTGCCAAGATTTCTTCCCTCTCAGCAACCTATGATTCTATTATTTCACAAGGGAAAATAGTGAGCAAACAGGAGGCCATTGTAGTGAGACATCAGTGAGCCCCCCACTCTCTTACCTCCTTCCTGGGCTCGAGAAGCCAAGTAGAATCCCTGGATCCTTCACACAGAATAATGAGATACATTGGCTCTTTGCCCCATGACTTTTCATCTTCCAGAACCCAAGGCCGTGAATTCCTCATGAATCAGAAAGTCAATCGAGGTGACTGCTCTAAAGAAAAGAAAATATTAGCCCAATTAGATTCAGAATCAGCATATTTATTGAGTATTTTTAAAAGACAGATTCTTACAGATGTTCTGATAACAATGCTGAATGATGAGAACTCCCTATTTTTCTTCTTTTTAAATCATCTATATTGAGGTATAATTTATATACGATACACCTATTTTCAGTGTCCGGTTTAATGTGTTTTGACTAACCACGCCACGTGACCACTGATATGCTTTCTGTCACTATAAATTATTTTTACCTTTTCTAAACTTTTATATAAATGAAACCATACAGTATGTACACAGTTGTATCTGGTGGCTTTTACTCAGTATAGTGTTTTCAATGGTCACCCATGTTGTTGCATATATCGGTAGTTCATTTCTTTTTATTGCTGAGTAGTATTCCACTGTATGTATTGTATGGATATGCTATAGTTTATTTACACATTCACCTGTTGGTGGACATTTGTATTGTTTCCAGTTTGGGGCTTTTATGAATTAACATACTGCAAATGTTTATGGACAAGTCTTTGGCTTAAACAGGTCTTGATATCTCTTGGGTAAATGTGTAGGAGTGATTTTTCTGGATTGTATGTTATATGTATGTTTAATTTTACAAGAAACTGTTTTCCAAAATAGTTGTGCCATTTTGCACTCCTACCAGAAGTGGATAAGAGTTCTAATTGTTCTGCAGCCTCATCAACATTTCGTATTATTAGTCTTTCATTTTAGCCATGATTGCAGGTATGAAACTCCGTTGTTCTAGTTTTCATGTTCCTGGTGATTAATGATGTTAAGCATCTTCCATTGGCCATTTCTTCATCTTGTATTCAGATTTGTTTCTCATTTCTCTTTATTGGGTTGTCTTCTTATTAAAGAATTCTAAGTTATTTAAATATTTTTATGACAAATCCTCTGTCAGATATATGTATTGTGAATATTTTCTCTGAGTCTCTGACTTGCCCTTTTGTTTTCTAAATGGTGTCTTTTGAAGAGCAGAAGTTTTAAATTTTGGTTGAGTACAATTGTCCCTGTTTGTATAGGTCATGATTTTGTGTCCTATCCAAGGAATCTATGCCTTCTCTAAGATTGCTAAGATTTTCTGCTGTGTTTCTCTTCTTTTTTTTTGTGAGGAAGATCAGCCCTGAGCTAACATCCATATCAATCCTCCTCTTTTTTCCTGAGGAAGACTGGCCCTGGGCTAACATCTGTGCCCATCTTCCTCCACTTTATATGGGACACCACCACAGCATGGCCTGACAAGTGGTGCATCGGTGCACGCCTGGGATCCGAGCCCAGGCCACCAGCAGCAGAGCGTGTGCCCTTAACCGCTACGCCACGGGGTCAGCCCCCTGTGTCTTTCTTCTAAATGTTTTATAGTTTTAGCGTTTATATGTAGGTCTATGATCTATTTTGAGTTCATTTTTGTGTATGATGTGAGGTAAGGGTTGGAGTTCATTTTTCCAAATGGATATCCAGTTGTTCGAGCAACGGGAACTTTGGCTTTTTAAGACTATCTTTTCCTCCATCACATTATCTTGGCCTCTTTGTGAAAATCCATTGGTATTTTCTTCTTGACAACAAAGAAACCAGCTGGAAGTAAAATTACTTACCCTGAGTCACGTTATATTTCTTTTACTTGTTTATTTATATTCCCAATCTTCTGGAAGTTTTGGAGCAGCTTACCAAAATCCTTACACCATAATAGCCAACAATTAGTAAGTAGAGCTAAGATTCAAACCAGGTTTTTAATCCCAAATTCAGTGTTTTTTTTTTTCCTAGACTGCATGCTATACAGACTATGACACCCCATGCTCAGTCTGTGAATAAAGATTTGTTAAGTCCCCACCATGTTCTAGCATTATTCAAGGGGCTGAAGATGAAACAGAGAAGAAAGCAGAGGGAGACCTTCATCCTTAAGGAGCATATTTTCTGGTAGAAGGAGGCAGAAAATAAACACAATGAATAGATAGATGGAGAGCTAGAAAAAATAGAGATAGATAAAAATTTCAGGCACTGACAGATTCTCTGAAAAAGATGGAAGGAGGTAACGTGGTAGAGAATGACTGGATGAGAGCCATCCCCTCCTTATGAAAAGGTGACACTTAATTGAGACCAAAATGGTAAAGAGGAGTAAGCAAAGAGCCAGGGGAACCCAAAAGCCCAGGTCCTGAGATGGAACTCAGAGCAGCATGTTGAAGACACAGAAGAGGGCCAGGACGATGCTGTAAACAAGGGAAAACAGTGCGGATGCTGGAGAAGTATGCTGATCCTCGTAGGCCGTAATGCAGTCTTGAACTTGATTCTGAGAGGAATGGGAAGCCATCGGAGGATTTCAGGCAAGGTAAAGACGATCTGATTTACACCTTGGGAAGATCACTTCTGGCTGCTCTGTGGGGCATGAAACAAGATGAAGAGGCATGATGAAGCAGCAGGGTTTTACAGGGGGCTACTGGAGCAGGCCGTGTGAGATGACGATGGTGTGATGGGTTTTCAGCAGTGCAGATGTTGAGAAGTGCTCAGAGTCAATATATATTTAGAAGGTAGATCCATCAGGATGTACTGGCAGGTGGAATATTGGGAAAAGGGAAAGAGAGGAGTCAGGGATGTCTCCTAAGTGTGTGGACAGTGCCACCATTTGCTGAGAAGGGCCCGTTTAAGTGGAACTGGATTTGGGAGAGGGGAATGAAAACAAATCAGGTCTGCCTGGACTATATTGAGTTTAAGATACTTAAGAGATGTTTAAATATAGATTCTGAGTAAGCAGTTGGATATGAAACATTGGAACTCAGGGGAAGGCCCAGCCTAGAGATGTAAACCTGAGGGTACCTGCTAATAGATGGTATGTGAGACCACGGGAGTGGATGAAGTCACCTAAGACGAGAGTGTTGATAGAGAATCTGTCTTCTCAGATGAAGATTTGGGGAAGAGAAACAAGATTTTTATACAAGACAACTATGGGTATCTTATGGAGTAGAGTCATTTCTCATCTCCCAACAGCCATTTCTCATTATGTCCACTTACTGTAATGTCTAATTATCAATGAATTGTTAGCATTTATTGGTTGTATACTACATGCCTGAAACAATGGAAGGGAATTATACATTTTCTCCTAAGGAGATAGATATTATCATTAGCCCCTTTTTACATGTAAGAAAATTGAGCATCAGAGAGGTTAAGTAAAGTGCCCAACCAGTTAGTGTCACTTCTGAGTCTTATAACACTAACATTGGTGAAATTTAACCACTACACTGTACTACTGTCGGTATGAGAATAAGCAGTTGACACGGCTACCTGTATTCCATCTAATCCAAAATGTCGTTGATGATAGGATGCCCCATTGTTCTATGTTCCACTGAGAAAGAAGAAATTCCTGCCAATTAAACTGTGGCACAATTTTCACATGGAATTTTTATACATAGTTCTTGAAAGAACTCAGACTTAATTGGGCCAAGATTTGTTTCATATATTAATTTTATACATACAAAAAGGGAAAATATAAACAAAATATATCATTATGATCTTTCTACAACTTTTTCATGTTTGAGTCCACCTCTTCTGATACACTTTTGTCTCAGAGAGATCGATGTCCACATTTTTCTACACCAATTCATCCTTTGTATCACTTAACGTGTTGGTGATGCAGCAGTTCTACAAGAATCCATGATTCGACTAAAAGCTATTGTTTCTGGGCTTTTAAGCCTGCTTTGCAATTATAGAGCTCTGGTCTACTTTTGATCCTGCCTCAGGAATGTTGGTAAATCCACCTACTTCACCACCTTTCCCACCCTCTCCCACAACCATCTCGTTTCTAGAAGTTACAGGTGGAGATCTTGGCTCTGAGATTTTCTTTCTAGTAAAGGTTGTTGCCGGTGCTGGCCCATGCTGGGACAAAGATAGCCACAGCACCACTGCCCCCTGGCCCTCAGAGGTGGGAAGGCAACGTCAGTAGTAGGCTACATCCCAGTTTCAGAAATGCAGAACGTGAAAGGAGTGCATCACAGAATGGAAGAAATCCAGTGTCTACGGCAGAGGTGAGGGGGAAAATCAGAAAGACTAGGACAGCCACAGAACGATATGAAGGACTAACGGGGTTGAAAACATACAGCGTTGATGTCTCTGGGTTTCCTAGATTTCCTATCACAAAAGCTAGCCAGCCTTGCTTCTGTAATAGCTTTGTTGAAAGATTATAGATAATTTTATTGTTATTATGACTATATGCACTTTCCAGTTTTCCTGAATTGAACCTAGATTATTTGTGTAATATTTTTAAAGCAATATTGTGTGATTCAATTTTTTCTTATTTCACCTCGGTTAATTCTATTAGTTCTTGTATATGTCCTAACATGTACACATAGTATACATATGTATATATAAATAGCATGGGAGCTGGGAGCATCTGGGCACAGAATGTGGGAGGTGGAAATATGTGTTTGTGAGACACTTTTCCGCAATGATCACCTTAATTGTAGCATGCACATTGTTGCCAAGCGAAAGAAAGTCAACTGCGTGTTTCACAGGTGAAAGGCGCTGGTTTATGTGGCTGGTTCCTGATGAACTCACGTTTTCCTGCTTCGTAGTTCTTAAAATTTTCAAAGCCGAGCAGCGCCATCTAGTTGTACAAGCCAGAACTGCTGGCTTTTCCCTTCTCAGCGTCGGTCTTCGCAACACCTGCTGTGGCTACACGATAGGTCCTCAGTCCTGTCTTCGTTTTGTTGACAAGACAATTATATAGTCAAATTTGTGTTTCTGTTGCTGATACAAGTCTTATAAACGATCATCAAAATGCTGAAACCTCAGAACTCTTCCTAAGTAGTGGTTGCACATGCACAGTATTGGTGTTGTAAAAATTCACAGTAACTTTTCAAACCTTTTTACAAATTTTTGGATTAGACTGGCAAAATCAGTCATATTTTGCCTAAAGATAAATGCTTTGTAATGATGAAAGGATTGTTTCTTTGACAGAAGTACATCACAGAGTGACTCCTAGTCTATAATTCTCTTGTCCGTAGTAAATTATTTTACATATTACTGATACATGCAAAGCCAATCACTATTGATTGTCCTCTTATTACTTATCCCTTAAGGAATTTTTAGAAATTCCTAACTGGAAAGGCTCTGTGAAGAAAATGTTTTTTTTGTTTTGTTTTGTTTTTATTTTATTTATTTACTTTTCCCCCAAAACCCCAGTAGATAGTTGTATGTCATGGTTGCACCTCCTTCTAGTTGCTGTATGTGGGACGCGGCCTCAGCACGGCCGGAGAAGCGGTGCGTCTGTGCGCGCCCGGGATCTGAACCCCAGGCCGCCAGCAGCGGAGCGTGCGCACTTAACTGCTAAGCCACCAGGCCAGCCCAAGAAAATGTTTTACATTAATCTTTTGTTGAGATAGACACTTTCTGGTAGTGTAACAAGTGACATTTCTGGAATAGTTTGTAAAACGTGACAGTTAACCAATTCTATGGGATGTTAAGCTACTGTTTGTGAAGTTATACTACCAGCCAAGAATACTGGCTTTATTTTGATCTTCAGTGTCCTGATTCTTTTGGTCTCTTGGCCACAATTTTATACTCTTTTATTATTTTGCTATCTTGTTTCCACAACAAACAGCAGCAATAACATGATGGATTCCATCCTGCATTCTCTTTGCCCAAAATCTCTCTTGACTGTTATTTCCAGAGGATGATGACACGGACATTCATGGACGTGTCCTTTACCAGCAAGGTGCCCCACTTCTCTGTTCACTTGCCACACTGGACTAGAATTACTTTTTCTCTACATTTCCCTCTGGATTATGATCTGGAAGTCACTAGTCTAAGGGCGATGTTAAGAGCAATCATTCAAAACTGGGGTATAAGGCAAATGATGAGTGTCAATCCTTTCCACTCATACAGGGATGAAGACCCACAAGGATTATTTTAACTGTTTACTATTGAGTTTCCCAGACTTGGTGAAGATACATATAAACTTACAGATTTTTTTCTAATACAGATGAAAATAACTTCTGTCCAGTAGAAAAGGTAACCTCCAAATGTTACAGTTTGTTGCCCTGTAGGACATTAACCAGTTTTGTATCTCACCCAGTCATCTTATCCTAACCTTCCTCTAGTAAATTCTAGATAAATACATAGCTTCTCAAATGACCTTTTGTTGGTCTTAATGTCGTTCTGATTCTCTTGTTAATAAATGGAATAAAATCTCTGATGTGTGTTCACATTTTATATTTGCATGATTTTACCTTTTGAAAACTATACTTTAGCTGTTTGAACTGTGATTATATTCATCTTTGCTTAATTCTGTATGTGATGGATGGATGGATGTTCAAATGAAAGCTTGTGAACGGAGGACTCCAATTCTCACCATCAGTACCGGGCTGCAATGCAAAAGCAGGGAGAGTTGTAGTTCTCCATTTCTGAATAAATGTGTATATGTATATTGTATGCCATGGGGGTAGGGGGATTGCTCCATTAGCCAGGATTTATTAGTCTGTTTTTATGTCTCTGTATTAGTTTCCTATTGCTACTGTAACAAATTATCATAAATTTAGTGGCTTAAAAAAACATGAATTTATTATCTGACAGTTCTGGAGGGCAGATGTCAGAAGCCAAGGTGTCAAGGGGCCTGCGTTCCTCCTGGAGGCTCTAGGGGAAATCTGTCCCTTGCCTTTTGCAGCTTCTAGAGGCCACTGCATTCCTTGGCTCATGGCCCCACATCACTCCAACCTCTGCTTCCATCATCACATCTCCCTCTCTGACTCTGACCTTCCTGCCCCCCTCTTATAAAGACCCTTGCGATTACTTGACCCCACCTGGATAACCCTGCATAATCTCCCCATCTCAGGATCCTTAACTTGATCACATCTGCAAGGTCCCTTTTGCCATATAAGGTGATATATTCATATGTTCCAGGAATTAGGAAGTGAGCCTTATTGGGGAGGCCATTGTTTGACCTACCACAGTCCCTATCCCAATACACTAAAAAAATGCATACAGAAAACATTTTAGAAAAGAATAACAGTGAGGTGTCTACCTGTTATAAGGGTTATAAGCTTTAAAAATGCCAAAACAATCTAGTCCACACATGTATGGGATAATTTAACAAGTTATATTTAGTGATTAATTGCTGGCTTCTTAACTTAGCAACATTGCTACATCTCTCAGTACGTTCTACAGATTTTCTTTAATTTCATGGAATTTAGTATACCATAGTTATTTAGGCAAAATTTCTGGGGTCAAACAGATTAAATCAAAGCCTGGCTATCTAGCACGCAATGTTGGTCAAACTATTTGACCTCTCTTGCTCCAGTTTCATCACCTACATAATGCCTACCCTACACGTTCGTTGTGAAATTAAATGAGATCATGTACGCAATGTGCCTGCCAGAATCCCTGGCAGACAATAAATACTTAGTAAACAAGCATTTATTTTTATTATCACTGAAATCTGCACCAGTTGTCCATTCACTGCTGCCACCACAGTCTGAGGGACTGTCGTTCTGTGTGGATAGCTGCAATCACACTGTAATGTTACAGCTTCAGTGCTTCCACCCTTACCCTCTGCAGTCTAGTCTCAAAGCAGCAGCCAGATTAGTCCCCTGAAAACTTAAGTCAGGTCTTGCCACTTCTCTGTCCTGCAATGACTCTCCGTTTCCCTCAGAGTTAAGGCTTCATTTCTCCTCTGCCCAGTTCTATAATTCACCACCTGCTCCACTCCAGCTGTCTGCCCCTCTGCTGATTACCAAGCAACCCAGGTTTGCCCCTGCCTTGGGGACTTGCAGGCTCTGTTTGCTCAACCTAGGACTCTGTTCCACACACTACCACCCCTCCTATGGTTAGGGGTGGTTCATTTCTTCACTTCCTTCGAGTTTTTGTTCAAGCATCACCTTCTCAGTGATGCCTATCCTTACTGCCTTTTTTAAATTGCAGACCCCTCCTGCCACCTCGCACCACAAATATTTCCTATCCCCCTTCTCTGCTTAAACATTTTCCATAGGGTTTATCGCCATCTAATATATTATAATTTTTTAATGTATTTTGATTATCATATGTCTCCCTCAGTTAAAATATAAGTTCCACACGGATAAGAATGATTGTTTGTTTTGTTAACTAATGTAATTAGCAAAGTGCCTAGAAACTGGCTACCACATATTAGGTGCACAAAAAGTATCTATAGAATAAATGAGTGGATCAATCGTTAAGTTGATTGATAGAGCCAACCATCTTGCAGGTTTTTCTTTCTCCTCTGTTCCACCTCGCCTGCTCTATTATTAGCAAGCCTTGCCCTCACATACACTGCCATGTGCCCAGTAGTTCAGGATATTTATCTAATTATGTTATTGGTAGCACGTTTTTTGTTCATCGTGTTTCAATGCTATAATTTCACCAAAGATTTTTTGTATGTTTAATGTACTGACACAATTCTAGGAATTCCGTATGAGTTACGCATACTGATATAGTTAGAATTGTTCTGTATTTCTTATATAAAACACACAAACATACACACACATAGTCCATGTTGTTTGATTTCCATAGTTACCACATTACATAATTCCAAATATCCAGTTTTCAACAAAAAATATTACAAGACATGCAAAGAAAAAAGAAAATATGGCCCATACACAGGGAAAAAGTCCTCAATAGACTCTGTCCTTGAGAAAGCCCAGACATTAGACTCAACCAGCTGTTTTAAATATGTTCAAAGAACTAAAGGAACCCATGTCTAAAGAACTAAAGCAAAGTATGACACTGCTATCTCACCAAATAAAGATACCAATGAAGAGATAGATATTATAAAAAGGAACCAAATGGAAATCCTGGAGTTGAAAAATACAATAACGGAAATGAAAAATTCACTGAAGGAAGTTGAGAGCAGCTTTGAACAAACGAAAGAAGGAATCAACAAACTTAAAGATAGATCAATTAAGATTCTCCAGCCTGAGGCACAGAAATAAAAAGAAATGAATAAAAGTGAAAAGAGCCTCAGAGACCCATGGGACACTATCAAGTGTACCCACATATGCATAATGGGAGTATCAGAGGGAGAGGAGAGAGAAAAAGAGGGCAAAAGAATATCTGAAGAAATAATGGCTGGAAACTTGACAAATTTGATGAAATGCATTCATCTACATATCCAAAAAGCTCAACAAATTCTGAGTAGTATAAACTCAAAAAGATCCACACCTAGACAAATCATAATCAAACTGTCCAATGGCAAAGAGTCTTGAGAGCAGCAAGAGAAAAATGGCTCACCACATACAAGGAATCCTCAATAAGATTAACGGCTTATTTCTCATCTGAAACCTTGGAGACCAGAAGGCTCCAGTGGGATGACATATTCAAAGTCCTGAAAGAAAATAAACGTCAACCAAAAACTCTATATCTGGCAAAACTATCCTTCAAAAATGAAGAAGAAATTAACAACACATTTGCTGTTAGCTTAAGCCTTTATTCACATGTAGCAATATGTGTAAAAATTTGGGGGAAACTTTTGTAAAACATAAAAATGTTCTAACATGTACTGAATATATTTGTTGAATTCAGGTATTGAACAAAAGATATTGCCATATTCATAGTTCAATATAAATGTTTCTTTCAAAGACTTTGATATGCATATCAAAATTATTTCAATCATAGGAGAAGAAACTTAAAAGTTCACCCATCAATGAATTTCATAAAAACTCCAAGTAGAGAAAAGAATTATGGCAATGTGCTAATCTCATCCAAGTATTTTTGCCTAGAATCAGAATCAGAATTTTTTTTGTTGATTATATTTCAATGCTATGATTTCACCAAAGGTTTTTTTGTGTATTTAATCTATGTTCTGACACAATCCTAGGAATTCCTTATGAGTTACATATACTAACATGGTTAGAATTGTTCTGTATTTATTGTATAAAACACACAAACATACACAGGCAATAGAAAACAATAGGACTATTGTTTTCTGCCTAACAGGACATTCTACCTAACAGATAAGCAATTGAGTTGACAGTAACTTGACTTGATTATGATGTAGTTTCATTATAATGTAACTCCATTTTATCAACTTTTTAGAAAAATGCCTCAACCTCTATTGATTTAGTTAGCTCTATTTTCACAGAAGAGTGAATTTATTTATTTATTTATTTATTGTGTGTGTGTGTGTGTGTGTGTGTGTGTGTGTGTGTGTGAGGAAGATCAGTCCTGAGCTAACATCCATGCTAATCCTCCTCTTTTTGCTGAGGAAGACTGGCTCTGAGCTAACATCTATTGCCCATCCTCCTCCTTTTTTCCCCCCCCCAAAGTCCCAGTAGATAGTTGTATGTCATAGTTGCATATCCTTCTAGTTGCTGTATGTGGGATGCAGCCTCAGCATGGCAGGAGAAGTGGTGCGTCTGTGCACGCCCAGGATCCGAACCCAGGCCACCAGTAGCGGAGCGTGCCCACTTAACCACTAAGCCACAGGGCCAGCCCAAGGGTGAATTTAAATACAGATGCGGAACTAGATTATAACGACTGCTACCATTTATTGAGAATCTCCTTGAGCCAGATCTGTGGCATTTGTTATTTCTAATTCTTCAACAACTCAGCAGGTGGGGATCGTTATTATTCCCATCTCATAGATGAGTAACACAGAGATTAAGTAAATTGCTGAAGCCCATGCTTAGTAAATGATAGGGATGAGATCTGAAGCTCAACTTCAAGCCTATACTCATTCTCGTTTACTGCACTGCCAAAATAGGAGGATTTGACCCTGAAATTTGCCTTCTACATCTCTCACTTCCCTGAAACTGCTCTCAATGGAGTCTCCAATGGTCTTTCTGTCGCTAAGTTCAAAGTAGACTCTTTTTGTTCCTGTCTTAGCCGACCCTTCAAAATCTGACATTGTTGACTGTACCCTCTCTATGAAACAGCTCCTTCTCTTGCCTTCCTTGGCAGCAGCACTCTCCTGGCTGCTTCCCACATGCTTGGCTGCCCCTCTCAGTCCCCTGTGCCTGCTGGAGCTTCTGCCCTCCACTCATAAGTGGTGGAGCCCTTCAGAGCTGCTAAGGGCTGTTCTAAGCTGCTTTGTCTTATCTTGCCGTCATTCATTCCACAAATATTTTTTAAACTTCTACGATACGCAGGCACTTACAAGGCTGGGTGATGTGCAGTGAGCAAGACAGGCAAGCATTAAGGGGATTATGCCATGATGAAGAACAGTCACGAGCCACATAATGACATCTCGGTCAATGACTGACCTCATACACCAGGGTAGTCCCATAAGATTAGTACCACACAGCCGAGGTGTGTAGTAGGCTATACCATCTAGGTTTGTGTAAGTACACTCTATGATATTTGCACAACAACAAAATCGCCTAACGACACGTTTCTCAGAGTGCATCCCTGTCAAGTGACCCATAACTGTACTTCATTACAACTGAGAAAGTGCTCGAAAGCAGCAGTAGCGTGGTGCAGCAGGGAGATGTAGCCAAGAAAGCCGACACAGCCTTGGACCGAGGTGGGGTAGGGGTGCTGCTCTAGGGAAATTTTCCTGAAGAAGTAACATTTAAGTTGACATTTGAAGGGTGAGTGAGAGTTACCTAGTGGAACAGAGAGAATTACTCTGGCAACGAAAACAGTGGACGAGAAGGCCATGAGCTGGTAAGAGTCAGGCGTTTCTGAGAAGCTCAGGGAAGGGCAGAGGCGGTAGCAGAGGATGGAAAATACATGAGGGAAAAATCATGCAGCGCCCCTGCAGGCTACAGTAAGGATTTTGCATGTTCCCTAAGGATAGCAAAGTCATTGAAGAACTTTAAGGAGGAGAGTGACATGATCTTATTTGTGTTTTAGCAAAACCACTCTGGCTGCAGCAATAAGAATAGTTTGGGGATGGGAGTGGGGAAAACCACCATCATTTTTCATCTGGCTTACTTCTATAGCCTTCAAAATATTTTCTTCACATACATTATCGCTCTTCTCCAATGCAGTTGCCAACATGATCTTTTATCCCCTTCAGTATTTTTATTGCATTTTTTTTTAATTCAAGAGCAATACAGGAATGTACCCTCATTGTAAAAACAGTTTTAAGCACATGGAATGAAAAGTGAGCATCTACTTTGACTCAGCATGGCAAAGCCATTCCTTTCCCTAGAAGTGAGAGCCATTTAGACCCTTTTCTACTCATTTCCACATGAAGGTACAAAAATGAACATACCATCTCCAAGATGTCTTGGACCATCTGTTTCCATATGACGATGTTGTTGTAAATATAAACCCATCATTACCAAGGACAGCTGTAGCTATGCTGGTGGACTCTTACTGGAACTCTGACAATAATTTTTTGTTCTGGGGTCCCAAGTATTTAAAGAACCACCTGCTTCAAACATATTGTAGATGTTATGAAAGGAAATAGTATTGATTAGGTAACCAGCTGTATTATTCAGGCTGCCATAACAAAATACCACAGACAGGGGGCTTAAACAACAGAAATTTATTGTCTCACAGCTCTGGAGGCTAGAAGTCCCAGATGAAGATGCCAGCAGATTCCATTTCTGGTGAGATCTCTCTTCCTAGCTTGTAGGCGGCCATCTGCTCGCTGTGTCCTCACATGGCCTTTTCTCCATGCAGGTGCAGAGGGAGATCTCTGGTGTCTCTTCTTATAAGGACGCCAGTCCTATGGGATTAGGGCCCCACCCTTATGACCTCATTTAGCCTTAATTACCTCCTTAAAGACCAAAAACAGTCACACTGGGAGTTGGGACTTCAGCATATGAATTTTGAGGGGACAAAATTCATGCCATAACACCTCTCCATTACTATTTTCTTTCAGTCCATGTGACCTTGGAGTACATATTTCTCCCTCTGTATCGCAAGACTAGGATGTGAAATACTCGGCTGCTACTGAATATACAACCTCCAATATACCTGAACACAAAAAACTGACCTGGAGAGACACTTTGTGGGCAGCCGGTTGGATATTGAAAACTGGACTCACTTCTTTACTGAGCACAGCCCTTAAGTCCCACGTCAACTCTTCTGCTGGGTCCAGCTGATCCTGCAATCAATGTCCCCTCGTACTTGAGCTGGGTGAATTCGAAGGCTGAGAGAAGGATTCCATCACAACAAGTAATTCTGGGATCCCAAACTGTGGGAACCTCAGCTTTCACTTCCAGATAGTATTCAACACAACTGAGAGAGGTGTCAACAGCTCTAATAAAATTACTTTGATCAATGCTCAAATTATGCATTTTCTGTCTGCAATCTAATCCCCACCCCAGGCAGGCATCGTAATGCAGAAAGCAATGTCCCGGATGGTACAGTGGAGTTGGCCACATATCTGACACTCTTGGACGCTCATTAGCTTGAACTTTCGAAGTCTCCATTCTGATCCTTCTTTCATTAATTTTATAATCAATAAACAATTTCTTGAATATACTATTTATTAAAACCAATGAAATTTTTGCCTCCCTAACTCTCCAATCAGAATTTTTAAAGTGATTGATATTGAAGTATGAATCATCTAAGCAATTTCTCTTCTAGAAAATATAAATGAAAATGCTAATTAAAAAATTGAAATTAAAGAAAAGAATTAAAAAATTATATTACTATAAAACATAACATAATTTTTTACATGCTTCTGCCCATAAAGAGAAAATAAAGACTGTCATTGATCCCACAGGCACTTCCAACTGTGCTTTAGGGAAGAGCTCTATCTAAGATGTTTTGTAAAAGCACTTTTATATAGCTTTTTAATCCAGATTTTATATGAAAAGTCACCTAAAAATTTAAATGGGACCGTAGATAACACTTTCCTCCACAATTTAAAGGTAGTCTTTTCATTTTCTCTCAATTTCATTTCTTTCAAATTATTCATTTTCCACCCACTTTTTATTTGGTCGTTTTCAATTCTTCAGGGCTGTGAAATTGAGTACTGCTCTCAGAGGTGTCATATTTATACCACTCTTACCTAGCTGACATTATGTCTCCTCTTTACTACTGAGTTGTTAAGGAGTAGAGAGGGTAAGTGAGTGACTGGAAAAAGAAAAGAAGAATGTCGAATATAATAATGGTGGTGTATTTACATGAAATAATAACGCCCAGCTTTCTTTGTTTTATCCAGTTGATCCTTTCTTTATCAGCAACTGAAACATGCAGAGAACATATCCTTTTCAAAGATATTTTTAAAAGATTAGGTGACAAATTGCCGTATGATCCAGCAATTCCACTTCTGGGTATATATCCAAAAAAATTGAAAGAAGGATTTTGAAGAGATATTCGTTCATAGCAGCAAGAGCCAAGAGGTAGAAGCAACCCAACTGTCCACCAATGGATGAATGGACAAACAAAATGTGGTCCATCCATACAATGGAATATTAGTCAGCCTTAAAGAGGAAGGAAATTCTGACGCATGCTACAACATGGATGAACCCTGAGGACATTATACTAAGTGAAATAAGCCAGGCACAAAAAGACAAATACTGTATGACTCTGCTTATATGAGGTATCTGGAGTAGTCAGATTCACAGAGACAGAAAGTAGAATTTGGGGGCCAGCACAGAGGCGTAGTGGTTGAGTTCATATGCACCACTTCGGCAGCCTGGGGGTTTGCAGGCTGAGATCCCAGGCAGGGACCTACGCACTACTTATCAAGCCATGCTGTGGCAGGCGTCCCACATATAAAGTAGAGGAAGATGGGCACAGATGTTAGCCCAAGGCCAGTCTTCCTCAGCAAAAAGAGGAGGATTGGCAACAGATGTTAGCTCAGCATTAATCTTCCTCACCAAAAAAAAAGGGGGGGGGCCGGCCTGGTGGTGTAGTGGTTAAGTTTGTGCACTCCACTTGAGCAGTCCAGGGTTCACAGGTTCGGATCCCGGGTGCAGACCTATGCACTGCTCATAAAGCGATGCTGTGGCAGTGGCCCACATACAAAATAGAGGAAGCTTGGCACAGATGTTAGCTCAGTGACAATCTTCCCCACTAAAAAAAAAAAAGAAAGTGGAATGATAGTTGCCTGGGGCTGGGGAGAAGAAGGACTGGGGAGTTAGTGTTCAATGGGCATAGAGTTTCAGTGTTGCAAGATGAAAAATGTGAAAATATTTAACACTGTATCTTGCACAACCATGTATTCTGTAGCTCAACAATGTGAATATACTTAACACTACTGAACTGTATACTTGTGATAGTTTGTGATTTATAATAAGAAATACTATGTATTTGGTCTTTGTCTCCATTTCTGTCACAGAGCCCCGAAAACTCTAGGAATTTCCTGGGATGAGAGCAGTAAAAGTGTCTTTTGTTGTGTCAATGAGGTGACTATTGCACCTAAGGATGTGTGCTGGTTGCCAGTGAGGCAAACAGGTGATGAGAGGGTTGGAACTTTCAGTCCCACCCCCTGACCTCTGGGGGGTGAGGCAAAGATTTAAATCATCTTGAATACTTTGTGGAAAGTGCACATGTTTTATTAGATGCAGTCATTGTTTTTAGTCTGGATCCTAAAATGCCTCAGAATTTTCTGGATTAGTGTTCCTTAGTCCTGTCCTGTTTCCAATTGAATTAGACACCTGGGTGTGGTTTTGAGCTAAAACAAAATATCTGGATATAGTTATAAGCTAGAATAATCATTATGTCATTAGTGACTCACTTTTTGTGAACAATTGAATAGTTGTAATAACTTATTCTGTTTCCAATGAATATGGTGGACAAGGTATCCAGGCCAAACATCCTACTGAAAAGAGACTGAAAATGGAGTACAAAATATTAAAACAAACCCATGAGGAGCTGGAAATCGGTGAGAACCAATGTGGCAGAAATCTGTGTATGTAGCGTCTGGAAGATTCTCCCCAGATGTCATTTACCACATCGGTCATTGAGGTCATTGACCATCACTGTTCCTGGCCTGACCCAAGGTAGGGAGTCTAATAGGAGACTCTGTCTCCTAAAATCAGGACTTTACAGGGCTCCACTAAAACTAAATTCACCCTACCTCACCCTCTAGGACACTCCAAGGAATGTTACCTTGGCTCAGAATAGACCAGTTTGGAAAAGAGAAATCTGTCTCTGAGAAGGTGTAATCACACAGATTCACATTACCTGGGTGCTCCAAAACACAGCAACCTGTGTAATTATTTAGAGTAATCTAAGTCTGACGATACACCCAGGCACTCGGCAGAAGTAAATACAGACCCTGGAGCACACACTTTCTTATAGGCCTCAAGGAACTTTGACAAATAATTTTCCAAGGAAAAAGAGTAGTTCACTGTTAAAAAATCGATAAACATAGGAGGAAACAAGCTCCACAAAAGGAAGAATCAGAAGAAACTGTAACGAACAGGAGAAATTAACCCATTTTCAAACAAACTCTGTGGTATTCTCTCCTAAAACTTATAACACCAGTCCAATCACAAGGAAAACCTCCGACAACCCCAAACTCAGTAACATTCTACAAAATACCTGGCCAGTATGCCTCAAAACTGTCAAGATCATGAAAAACTAGAAAAGACTAAGAAATTGCCGGGCAGAGTCTAAGGGGAGATGATGGCTACATGCACTGTGGTGTCCTGGATGGGATCCTGGGACAGAAAAAGGACACTAGTGGGAAGAGTAACGAAATCCAAATGAAGTCTTGAGTTTAGTTAATAGTAATATACCAACGTCAATTTCTTAGTTTTGACAAATTTACCATGGTTATGTAAGACGTTGCATTAGGAGAAACTGGATGAAGGGTATCTGTGCACTCTCCAGTACTACCTTTGAAACTTTTCTGTAAATCTTTAATTATTCCAAAACAAACCCCATATTGTATATAAAAACACATATAAATCTTTGGAATGAAAAGTATAATCATTGAAATTAAAATAAAATTGAGGATATACGGATTCTAGACTATACTTAAAGAGTGAATTAGTGAAATATATGAAGCAAAAACTGACAGAATTAAGAGAAATCAGAGTGGGAAAATTCAACTTATCTGTGTCAGAAATGAAGAGTTTAAGCAGACCAAAAAGTGATGAGAATATTTTTACTTTAACTAATATAATCAACAACCTTAATTTAAAAGAGAATATATTTTATTTTATGATATTAATGGAATACCTAAGAAAGTCTCAAAAAATTGTTTATTGTTAATATTGTTTTATGGATGCATAACAGTGTGCGACTGCCTTTTATCACTCAATATTAAAATGTTGTTTCACATTTCGTGTTGTTCATTTTCCTCCACTGAATAGTGTTCCTTTCTGTATAAACCACAGTTGATTTAGCACATCTCCCATTTATGGTCATTTAGATTGTTTCCAATTATTTTCTTATTTCTTGACTCTTGCAATTAAATTAGAAATCAGCAAATCCACTTCAAGACATATATTCTATGAAAAAATCTCTAACACGTGCACAAAAAATACACTTACAAGAATGTTCTTCGCAGCATTGTGATTTTCTCCTTCACTAACGGTTAGCTTAGTGTCATGGGGTTTTTTGTTGCCATGTGGAGTCTCTACCAAGCACCAGTAGGTAAAGATATGGAATTCCCATATCTTCCAGGAATGGGCCTGCCTCATTACCCCATCCACCCTAGCCATGGGCTGCAAGTATGGCCTGGTGTAGACATGGCGGAAGACTTCAGATCTCAGGAGCTGGGGCCCTTGGTCAGTTCTGCTCCACGTAGTTGGAGGCTTGTGAAGTGCATCCCTGTGCACCATCCACGGGCACCATTTTTATGATGCAGTATGTACCATGACCCAATGGCTATTTCATGGTGCTGTCCCCTTCTACCCTATCTTTTTAGGGAATACATGGATTTCAGAACCAAGGGATAAAAGCAGGAGAGGCCTTGCTCACCAATGCTCCAATGACTCACTTAGGGAATTTGTGTCCCACCCCCACAGTCTAGGATCTGTGGGTCTAGAGGTCCTGGCTCCCAGAGGGAAGATGTTTCCAACCAGGGACACAGTGAAAGTCATACTAAACTTTAAACTGTGGCTGCCACCTGGTCATTTTGGACAACTTGTGCCAAAAGAACAACAGGCTATTGATAGGAAAAATAAGCACAGGATGAGAGTCAATAAAGGATAACAAACTGAAGACTTAAAATAGAACCGCTAATTTTCCATGAGCATATATGTTTCAAAATACTCAAAGCAACAACTCACAAAATTATAAAGGAGAAATAAATTAACAACTGTACTTGGAGATTTGGACGCCTCCATCTCAGAACCTGGTAGAACAAGCAGAACATAAGATTCCAGAACTATCCCAATCACTCAGCGTTCCTCTTTTATAACTCAACCCACTGCGTGTGCAGACACCCATCATGGAACCGTTGCATGTTCCCTGTGGGAATCAAAGGGCATGGGTAACTGATGCCAACCAATGTGAAGCTTTGGCTGGTGCTTTCTCAGTGAGTGTTGATGTCCTAGAGCCTTGTGTCTTCTGCCAGCATCCATGAGACAGTGCAGGCTAACTTGTTAGCTTGTAAAAACATAAAACCTCAGACCCTGCATGGTTCTTGACATGTGCAGGGAGGGTGCATCTCAAACACTGCCATCTCAAGTTGGGGATCTCACTCCTTCCCTATCAGGTATTTACACCCCTGTGTAGTCCCCTCCCCTTGAAACTTGGCTGGCCCTATGAGTCATTGTTGACCAGTAAAATGTGGTGGAAGTGACACTGTGTCTTCTGAGACTGGGTCATAACAAACCTTACAGCTTCTGCCTGGGTTTCTTAGAAAACTTACTCTGGGGGAAGCCAGCTGTATATCCTCTAAGAAGTCCAACCACCAGGCTTTGAAGAAGCCCCAAGCTAGCCACGTGGAGTGGCTGAGTGGGGAAAGAGATGCCAGACCAGCCCAATGATTTCAGTCATCCTAGCTGGATTTCCAGACACGTGAGTGGAGAATCCTTCAGATGGTGCTGATAAATCCAATCCCAGCTGCCATCTGAGTGTAACTGCATTCAAGAACCCAAATGAGAACCATGCAGCTGAGCCCAGTCAACTAACAAAACCATCCCACACTGTTGTTTTAAGTCACGGATATTGGGAGTGGTTTGTTACACAGCAATAGATAATAGGAACAGGGAATGAAGAAGACAGTGTCAGGAAAGGAGCTAAGCATGGGTGTGCAGGTGAAGTCTAGCTTCAGCCTAACTCCACAGCGAGCTCTCAAGTGAAAATTGTTCCAGGATTCTCTGTCCTGCCTGGAAACAAGGGAGCAGGGATTTTGCACTCAATCTCCCCCACCCAAGAGACAGTCAGTGGCCAAGGGATGCGTATGGAAGGTGGTGCAATTCCCAGTAAGGGCCTCAGCTGCACAAGGGCAATCCCCTGGAGCAGATGGTAGATGTAGCCACAGCACCTGTAGTATCAGGAAATGGGCACAGCAACCAGTGAAATGGGATCTGGGCAAACACCAAAGTGTCTGCCACATTCCCTCTTGACAGCATCCTCTTCCCAAACACCATCAACTCTTGTCTGAGTCACGGAAATAATATCTAACTCGTCTTCCAATTCCATCCTTATCGCCGTCCAATCTCCACACAGCATCCAGAATGATCTATTGCCCTGAATGTAATCTGGGCACTCAGGTTGAAGCCTTCCACTGGACTCCCATTGTCTTTAGAGAAGTCCAAACTCCTCACACTGCCCCACAAGGAGCCTGGTGACCTGGCCCTGCCCAACTCTTCTTGCTCTACCCGCACCACTCTCCCCCACACTGGCCTTCTTAAGGTTCTCACTCTCCAGGCTGTGTGTCAGCTCAGACAGAGCATTTCCCAAGCTGTAACTCTTCCACAAGCATCCCCCCAGCTTTTCTTGCATGAGGGATGGAGGGAGTGAGAAAGCAGGTTACAGTGAGGGAGGGAGTGAGGGAGATAGAGTGTGAGAAGGAGTGAGTAAACAAAAGCATTTTCACTCCAGAAAAATATTAAAATCTGGCTTAAGAGGCAAGAGTAATTGCAGTCAGTTGTAGTATTAGAAAAAAATTACTTCGACATATAAACAGGAATAAAATATAAAAAGTATTTAACAGCCAGTGTGGCATAGGCAGCAACCAATGAGAATGGGTATCAGCTGAGGTTTGGGGGGATCCCGGGGGCCCTGGTATTAACCCTTTAGTTGCTGGAACGTTGGGAAGCAAGGAGGACAGGGGTAGAGACAGTGGGAAGAGAGGGGGCAGCAAATCCTAGGGTGGCTCAAGACAGCGGCTATTTTTCAAATGACCCAGAAGTATTCCGGTGTTTCAGGAACCAGTGTCACTGCACCAATGCATCCTGGCTTGAATAAAGCCCCTGAAAAGAGAATTTTTAACCAATTTGAGGTCCTACAATATATATAATTTGGTGCCCTATTTGTTTCAGTTTAACAGTACATTGTGTGCATTTTCCCAGAGTGGGCACTTCTCTGTTTATCTCTTTGCTTCCAGAAAGGATTTGAGGCAATTTAGTTTTGAATCAGAACAAGAGTGTTGAGGGACAATTGCTTCAGCCCACAGAAAACTCTTTGGAACAATCTGGTTCCTAATAGTGTATTTTTCTCCCTTTTATAAGTCTATTTGGTTCACTGCTATATCTCCAGATCCTTCCACTGTGGCTGGATCATTGGACTTGGTAAATAAAAGTCGGTTGAATAAATGAAGGAAGAGAGAGATGCTAAGTGCAGTCAAAACAACAAGGGGTGGGGAGAGAAGCTAACTTACATTTTTTATTATAATTCCTCAGGTAACTGAAAGGAACAACATAAATAAAGCAGCACTTGCATAGAAGCAATTCCCTGGCTATCTGTCTTACAGTTTTTCATCTGTTCAACACACAAAAGGGCAGAAGTGTCTGGTTCTCTGATGGAGTTTTCTGCGGATCACAGTAGGAATAAAGATAAGGGGCCATGTATTTCTTGTCACTGAAGTGAAATGACTATCCAAGGTAAAAACTTCCCTCCTAGTTAGTCCTTACCATATTTGAACTCATATTTGAGTTCATTAGGATAAGAACACTACTCTTCGGGTAGCTTTAAAGTTCCATTTTTATTGCTGTGAAACATTACCAAGATATACAACTAAAATAACTCATTATTGGTCTTGCAAATAATTTCATTGCTTTGTTTTTTCCTGCCCTCTGCTTTTTCTTCTCTTTCCAGTCATTCACTTATTTCAGTTCATGTATTCATGGTTTTTACATTTTTTTTAAGTTTGTGAGTGCAAGCAAGCTATTCTATACCATCAAATAATATTCTCCTTTTGAAATACATAAAACCTTTATTTTTTTAATTTTAAGTTTGAGAGAAGTGTAGTTTGCTACTGTTATTCAAGAAAAATGCCACATTCACTTCCAATATTAATAATTAAAGAGTTATATTTTTCACTGGAAAATTATAGTTTTCCATTAGGTTTAGTATGTGTTAAGTTTCTCTCCACTGTCTTTTTTTTAGGGGGGGGCGGTTTGTAGAAACACTATAAAGGAAAATGTAACTCAGTGATGTTCTTGACCTTTGAAATTCATGAACTCCTAAGAAACCCACATCCACTTCTACCCTAAATGTTTACGCTGTGCTGTTGAGAATGGAAGATTCCAGAGGGAACGTCAGACTCCGGGGCACCAGGGTTTCCTTCTGAAGCACTGGGTCTTTCATCTGACTTGTCGGCCAGGATTTCTCAGAGAGGTACACATCTTGATTCCTGTCCAAGTATTGTCAGGTTGTCAGGAAGAATCCTCTGAAAAGCCTGCCACCTGCTGAGCTGAAGTGTGTGTCTCACACAGGTCAATATTTTCAGCTTTTCCTTTGTCCTGAGTGTGTATAAAGGGCTCTCTGGTATAAATCCCTTTTATTGCAGGTGAGTATTGGCAGAAAAAAATGGCTTTCATCTTTTATCCTTCTGCGGAGAGTAAAAATACAGAATCACAGATAAGTTATTTTAGACTTTACTAGATCCTTTCTGTAGATTATTTTATTAAAAACTCTGAACAGAAATGCAAAGACAAAAAATAAAACTAGAGCCTAGAGTGCAAAGGTCATTTTTCTTTGAAGTCATTAATTTTAATTAAGTTTGTTCTTAATAATGAGATGTATAGTCCTTAGCTTAGAAGACAGATTCTGATATGAAGAAGTCGTGAATCAATGGAGCAGAGGTTCATTGCCATATATTTAAAGCCGTATGCAGTTCCTGGCACATAGAATGTCCTCAATAAACATCTGTGGAAGGAATGGAGAATGAAAACCGTGAACACGCTGGACCTCACATCAAGAGACCTGAGTTCCAGGATTGACACTAATTTAGCAGCTATGTGATTTTGAGCTGTTGGCCTTATTTCTCTAATCTGTAAAACAAATATGTCAGATTGGATGACAACATCGTTTAAATTTAGTATTTTTTTGTGTCAGAGATGGGTCTTTTTCAATATGCTGTTGCTCGGTCAAGACCCTTTTTAATTTTTTTTTTAACAACGCGTTTTGTTACAGCTCTGAAACTGCCCTTTCCAGTTTTTATGAGGAATACTTTTTTAAATATAATTTTTTATATCGGTATTTTCCTAGACATTAGAATTCTGTACTACAAGCATCCCTACCTTAACAGAAATGATTTTAAATTGTATAGCAGAAACTGCCCTTCCATTGATAAGGTAAGATGTATTAAGTGATCATGTTGATTTCATTTATTTGCCGTCATTGTGGGCGTAAGCAAGAAGAGTCCAGCCGGTTGCAAGTGTGCTGGGCACGGCCAGGCCACAACTCCCTAGCCGTTCGTTTTTGTCTTCCACCCTGAGAGGTTGGGACCAGCAGGAATAACCATAGTCCAGCCCAGCCAGCTATTTCCTGCCATATATCTGTTTTTTACCCTTTTATTTTGAAAGAATTTGGGGCTTATAGAAAAAGTACAAAAATACAAAGAATTCCCACAAGCCATTCACGCAGATTCCCCAATGTGCACATTTACCACATTTGCTTTAGCATTCTCTCTCTAGGTGTGTGAACGATTGGGGCGGGGGGGTGTGCATATGTTGTTTCCCTGAAATATTTGAGAGGAAGTTGCAGACATGATGTTCCTTTACCCCTAAACACTTCGGTGTATATTTCCCCCAAATAAGACATTTTCTTAAATAACCCCGTACAATGATCAAAAGCAGGAAATTAACATTTATGTAATACTCTAATCTAAGGACCTTTTTCAAATTTCACCAATTGTTCTATTAATATTATTCATAGAAAAAAATGTTTAAGTTTTTTTCCAGTCTGTGATTCACTCCATAATCACACACTGTATTTAGTTGCTAAATGTCTCTTTAGATTCCTTCAGTCTGGTGCAGTTACTCATTTCTTTGTTTTTCATGACCTTGACATTTTTGAAGCATACAGGCCTGTTATTTTGTAGAATACCCCTCAGTTTGGATGCGTCTGATGTTTTCTCAGAATTCAAGTTACGCATTATTGGCAGGAACCCCCAGGAGTGACACTGCGTCCTTCTCGACGCAGCATCTCACGAGGCACAGGGTGTCTTTGTCCCTTACTGGGGACGTTTGATCACTTTTACAGGTGGTGCCTGCTATGTCTCTCCACTGTAAAGTTACTGCTCTTTCCTTTGTAATTAATACAAATCTTGTGGGGAGATACTTGGAGAATATGAAAATATCCTGTTTCTCATTATACTTTCACTCACTAGTTTTAACATCAATTGAAGATCATTGTCTGAAACAATTATTATGGATGCCAATTGGCAATATTCTAATTTCATCATTCTTTCAAATTTGTTAGAATACTGCTGTAATGAAGAGGTTCCTGTCTCCATTCATTCATTTGTATTAATATAGACTCACGATTTCCTATTTTATTGTATGGGTTATAATCTGTTAATGCCCTTATTTACTTCGATTCTAAAATTGTCCGATATTTTGCCAATGGGAGCCATTCAAGCTGGTTCCCCTGTTCTTTTGACATGTCTCCATTATTCTTTGAGCATGTTCTTCCTTTCTGGCACAAAAAGATGTTCCAGACCCATGTTGTAATTTCCCTGACTCAGCCATGGATTTAGCCATTTCTTCAAGGAAGCTTTATTTTGTTAGTGGAAAATGGTATTTAGAAACCAAGGTCTAGTCCATAGGTGTGCTATTTGTTATAGGGATATCACAGACATCCTCAGAGGATAGAGCTAGAAAATAATGTACACTTATACAAATCCACATTCATATCCACAACTATATCTATACCTATAACTATACTATATCACCTATTTCTATTTCTATGCATCTATTAAGAACCATAAATCAATTCCAACCCAACACCACCAGTTTATTCCCTTTTCCATATTTGTAGCTCCCTCCCCTAACACTGAGAATCCTGGATCTCAGTATCCACAGTGTATTCACTTATTTGGACAATTGTAAAGTATATGTAAAATATAGTTTCAAAACTGCTAACCTTTACCCATGTGAAAGACAAAATAATTAACTGGAGTTTGATATTCATTTAGAGTTCTTATTATTTTTACTACTGTGTCTAAAGTTACTTAAATTATTTCTTTTCTCCCGTTTAGTGTGGTTATGTTATTTATTTAAAACACAGATGGGTATTTTGAGCTTTTAACTCCATTCTTGTTGATACTTTTATTTATGTTTTGAACATATGGTACATGAACATGGTTAGACTATATAAAAAGCCGTACTTTTTGTAGTGGCCCTTCCTCATCCTTTCTGCCCTGTTTCCACTCCTCCTCTTCACCCCATACCCACCCACTCCTGTAGGTAACAAGTCACGTAAACTTTTGATTTATACCTCCTGTCTGATTTTTTTTTGTACACACTGGCAGATACTATTTGCTTTTCTCCCTTTATTTTTTACACAAAATGTGGCATACACTATTAGTTTCCTAAGGCTGTCATAACAAAATGCCACAAGCTGAGTGGTTTCAACAAGAGAAATTCACTGTCTCACAGTTCTTGAGGCTAGAAGTCCAAGGTCAAGCTGTGGCAGGGCCATGCTCCCTTTGAAGGCACTAGGGAAGGATCTGATCCAGGTCTCTCTCCCAGCTAGGGGTAGTTTCTTGACTCGTGCCGGCATAACTCCTGTATTCACATGGCATTCTCTCCGTGTGCGTGTGTGTGTCTGAATTTCCCACTTTTCTAAGGACACAGTCACATTGAATTAGGGGCCCACCCTCCTCCAGTATGACTTCATCTTAGCTAAATACATCTGCAATGGCCCTGCTTCCAAATAAGGTCACATTCTGAAGTACTGGGGGTTAGGACTTCAACATATGAATTTGAGGGGACACAATTCAACCCCAACACGTACTATGACTGTGCTTTTGTACTTTGCTTTTTTTCACTTAACAATATATCCTGCAAATCATTCCATATCGGTGTATAGGAATCTTCCTCATTTTTTTTTCACAACTGCAAAGTGTTGCATTGTATGGATACAGTTTATTCAACTATTCTCCTATATAGAGCATCTAAACTATTGCAAATATTTTGCAATTAAAAGCAATCTGCAATGAAAAAATTTGTGTACATGTATTTTCATATTGCTAGAAGAGTACCTTCAGGGTGATTTCCTAGAAGTGGGATTGGTGGGTCAGAAAGTAAATGCATGTGTGCTTTTGTTAAGTATTATCAAATTCCCCTGCGAAAAGTTGTAAGAATTTTTATTTCCATCAGCAATGAAACACTATTGACCTACAGTATTTCCAGCAGAATGTATTGTCTAGCTTTTTCATTTTTGACAATTTGACAGGAAAATGATATCCAGGTGTAGTTTTAGATTGCATCCCTCTAATTACGAGTGAGGTTGGAAATTTTTTCATAAATTTAAGGATTGTTTTTGTATCTTCTTTTGGTGAATAGTTTGTTTCTGTCTTTTGCCCATTTTTCTATATAAATTTTTAGTCTTTTTTCCTCAGTTTTTAAAAGTTTTAAAATATATATGTACTACGATATTGTAGACATTTTTTTTCCAGTTTGTCAGTTGCCTTTTTTTTTAATGCTTTAAAACAACACGAATTTATCATCTTACAGTTCTGGTGATAGGAAGTCTGCAAAGAGTCTCACTGGACTAAAATCAAGGTGTGTGGGGGGTTGTGTTCCTTCTGGGGGCTCTGGGGGAGCATCTGTTTCCTGGCCTTTTCCAGCTCCTAGAGGCTGCTGCATTCCTTGGCTTCTCCCTCCATCCTCAAAGCTGGCAGTGTCTTCAAATCTCTGACTCTGATCTCAGTCAGTTGCCCTTTGATATTGTTCACGGTGTGTGGGTGTTTATCATTCTTTATTGCATTTGGTTTTGAGTTCTAGTTAGACAGCTTTTTCCCAACACAATCCCTTTTCCCTACACCTGATTTCTGTCAGGGCATGCGCCGGTACAACACTGTTTCAATGAGAGAGGGTTTCTTGTATGTTTTATAGCTGGTAGAGTTAGTCCCTGGTAGCTTTTCTTTTTCAGTGACCTTCTAGCTTGTTTTTCCATATGAGCTCTAGCATTATCTTGTCTAGTCCCATCAAAAGCCTTGTTAGTATTTTTTATTGGGATTGCATTCAGTTGAATTAGGAAGAAGAGACATCATGGTGATATTAAGCACTCAATCCAAGAACAAGGGATGTCTTTCTATTTGTTCAAAGCTACGTTTGTGTCTTTCAGGAGTGTTTTCAAGTTTTTCTCAAATAGGTTTTGCACATTTATTGTTAAGTTTATTCTTTACTGTTGTTATTGCAAATGGAGTTTTCTCTATCTATATATCCTCTAACATCATGTTAATTTTATTTCTAGATCCTTACTGAATTTGTTTTTTTTTAGCAATAATTTATAGTTTTCTCAATGATTTTATCAATCTTTTATCAATGATGCTGTAGGGTTTTCCGAGTGTATCGTCATATCATTTACAATAGAAATAGTTTTACTTATTCTTTAATTCTTATGCCACTGATCGATTTCTCTTGTCTAATTGTAGTAGCTAATATCTCCACTGTATAATGTTGAATAACTGCGTAGATAGTGGCCATCTTTGCCTCATTCTGGGTCTTAGTAGAAATGCCTCTGCTGTTTCTCCATGGAGTAAGATCTTGGCTATATATATATAAACTATATATGTATTTATGCTAAGAAATAACAAATTCCTATTCTCTTGAGTGTTTCCATCAGGAATGGGCGCTTTTAGTCCATATAATTATTGATTAATTTGGATTTATCTCTACCTTCTATTATGTGCATTCTCCTGCTTGCTGTCTTTTTTCTCCTTTCTTTCCTTTTTTTGAATGGATTATATTTTATTATTTCATTTCCTCTTTTATTATCTTGATAGTTATACAATATTTGATTTCTTTATTGATTTCCCTAGAGATTGTGAAATACATCCTTGCCTTATCACACTCTAATAAAAATGAGTGCTTTCATTACCTCCTGTAAATGAAAAGACCTGAGGGGACTTTAACAACATTAGTTCCCTGATGGATACACCATTCCTGCGATGCAGTATTGCTATAGATACACTGCATTTTAACCCCATAAGACTATTATTGTTGATTTATACAATCAATATTTATGTTATTTTTTATTTGTACCTTCAATATCATTTAGATTCACTCACATTTGAACACTTTTTGTCATTTTTCATTCTTTCTTGTATCTCCATGTTTCCATCACAAGAAAAGAAAACTACAGACCCAAATCTATCTTGAACATAGATGCAAAAATTCTAAACAAATTTTAGCAAAACATATCTGACAATATATTAAAGGGTTGGTACATCATGACTAAGTGGAGTTTATTCTAGAAATGCAGGGTTATTTCAACATTCAAAAATCAATCCGTGTAACTCACTATTCACAGACTAGAAAGAGAAAAACAACATGACCATCTCAGTAGATTAAAATAAAAGCATTTGACAAAATCAAACATCCTGATTTTAAAAATTCCTGATTTGAAAAATAAAAAAAACCTCTCAGCAACATAGGAAGAGAAAGAAACTTCCCCAAACTGATAAAGGGCATCTGCGAAAGATCATAGTTAATGTTGAAAGACCAAACGCCTTCTCCCTAAGATCAGGAACCAGACAAGGACGACTACTCTTGTACTGGACTAAGGTTTTCTCAGCCTCAGCACTATTGACAGTTTAGGCCGGATAATTCTTTGTTTGGGGGGCTGCCCTGCATAGGCTGTTTAGCAGCATCCCTGGCCTCTACCCATTAGATGCCAGTAGTAATTCCCCACCCCCAATTATGACAACCAAAAACGTCTCCAGACATTACCAATGTCCCCTGGGACAAAATCGCCTGTCTGCTGAGAACTACTGAACTAGAGTTTCTGACCAGTGTAAGCAGGCAAGTAAAAGAAATAAAAGATGTCCAGACTGGAAAGGAGGAAGCAAAGCTGATTTTTTTTTTTTTTTTTTTTTTTTTTTTTTGCAGATATGAGGACTCAGACCTCAGAGTTGGTATAAAGATTATTTTAAAGTGAAAACATTTGAGCTAAAGAAGATGCAGAAATAAATCTCTTATCTGATGAAAGCAGAGCCTCCAGAAAATACAGCGGCCATTTGCTCCCCTCCGAGGGAGTTTTCTGTGAACTCTGGTGCCAGGAAGACAGACTGCCAACATCCATAAGCATCAAAAAGCCCTACAGAACCTTCCATAACTTCTCATTGAAGCCCTGAAACCACCTCTTCCCTTTGTTAAGTTTAGTATATATTCAGTGAGTTACTTATCACTGAGTACTCCCACATGTACACACAAGCACGTGTAAACAAACCTTGTCTTTTTCTGTAAATTGTTAATGTGCAGACCCTCAATCACTGGACCCAAATTGGAAGAAGAAAAATTTTCCTCCCAACACAGATAACACAATTGCCTGTAGAACATCATATAAAATGTACCAAGAAGCTATTAGATATTAATATTGGAACTATTAATCAAATTGAGGAAGGCTGCAGAACATGAGATCAATTACAAACACCAATTGTATTTCCATATATTAGCAACAATCAGAAATCGACATTTTAAAAAATCATTTACAATATCATCAAAAAATAGAAAGACTTGTGTTTAAATTTGGCAAAAGTTCTAAAAGACCCATCCTCTGAAAAGTATAAAACATCACTGAGAGAAATTAAAGACATAAACAAATGCTAGTGGACCAGAAGAGTAAATATTGTTAAGATGTCAATCCTCCCCCAAACAGATCTGAGATTCAACACAATCCCAATCAAAATCCCAGCAGGAGTTTTTTTGTGTGTGTGTAGAAAATAACAATCTGATTTTAAGATTCGTAGGGAAATTCAACGTATCTAGAATATATAAAACAACTTTGAAAAAGAAAAACGTTGTAGGACTTATACTATCCAATTTCATAACTTATTATAACTTATAAAGTTATAAAGTTTCATAACTTATAAAGCTACAGTAACTGAAACCGTGTCGTATTGGCATAAAGACAGACAAATAGCTCAATGGAACAGAATAGGAAGTCTAAAAATAAACCCACACATGTAGGAACAACTGATTTTGACAAAGATGCAAAGGCACTGAATGCAATGGAGAAAAAGTTGCTTTTCAACAAATGGTGCTGCAACATTTGGTTATCTACATGCAAGAAATGAATTTCAGTCCTTATCTCGTACCATATACAAATATTTACTCAAAATAGATCCTAAACCTAAATATAAAATCTAAAACTATAGTATTTGTACAAGAAGTCATAGGAGAAAATATTTGTGATGTTGAAGCTGAAGAATCTACCAAATACTGAACTTTTTGTACCACCCTGACCAAAGGCGATTGTTTTGATCTACTTCATTATGTCATTTTTTAATTCTAAATTTTCTTAGAGTTCAGTGTCGCTTACTCAGTAGGGAAAGTAGCTTTATCTTCAACGATGAGCTGAGCTCACATTCCCAAGTAAACGGTGTCACCATTTCCTCAGAGTAGAGTTTATTAGGTCAACAATTTGTGATAATGATGTAGTTATTAATCAGAGATTTGAGTCTAGAAAGTGGGGTTTCGGGGCTGCATATACTCAAGGTCATTCTTCAGGACCACAGTGGGCTTATTGGATCCTATTAACAGCTGATATAACTACTGGGATAATGAATAAATGGATGACAGAAAGACTTGAATAGATGGTAGTCAATATTCCTGTACATACCCTGACACTGGATTTAGTAAAATGAACTAAACTTGTATGAATCCCAGTTCCAACTGTTGGGGCCCAGAGCAGGCCACCCCCAAATATCCCACAATAGCATATTGTTATTTTGAATTTAAGTTACTTGAGAAGCAAAAAGGGCTTTCTGACTCTCCTGTCTCTATTTTCCCTGAAAGCAGGAAATAAATCTCCCACGTGAGAGGTGCTCTCCCTGCATCCTTATCACCACAGCTGGGGAATTCAGGGCCGAGAAGCCTGCACAAACAAATCTTGCTAATTTACTACCTCAAGCCTAAACTCTGCTTAAATTCCTCACTATTTACATACCCCAAACCTAAGTTTCTTTGTCCTGTCAATTCTTCACAAATTTATTGTTTCTTTATGTAAAAGATATATACTGCCTGCTTTGTTCACTCTTCGAGCATCATTTCTCTATGATCTCCAACACGTAGGTGTTAAACTGGGTTTTTCTCCTGTTAATCTGGTCTTTCCTCAATTTGATTATTAGTCCAGCCATAAAAACAAAAGAAGGGAAGAAGGGATTTTCCCAGCCCCAACACAACCAACACCATCAGTTCCTAGCTGAGTTGCCTTGCACTAGTCAGGTAACCTCCCTTGAACCTGGTTAGTTATGTGTATAAACGGGATAATATGCTTACTTTTTCTGTCTAACAGGGCTGTTGTGAGCATCAAATGATACAAAGTATAAAATAAGAGAAAGCACTTTTAATTGTAAAGGAGTTGGAGCCGGCAGGAGTCCACTGTTAGTCTCCAGATTATGGGATAATAAATACCTCTAAAATAATAGAAAGTTAGTGAGAATCTAGAAGAAAAAAAATATATGTAAGTGCTTTGTAAATTGCCATAAGAACACTTAGCTCTTGGCGGGATTAACTTTCATAATACATCATGATAAGTGCTAAGTAAATGTCAGTTTATTATTTCTACTATTATGAATGCCTTTTCACAGGAAAATGAAGCTTGGAGAGTTTTAGTAACTCCTCAATATCTCTAGCTAGTTAGTGGCTGAACAAGGCTCCAAACTAGGTGCAGTCTGATTCCAAAATAGAGCCTGTACTTCTAACCACTGAGTTACAATGGCGTCCCTTTAACTTCAAAACTTCAAAACTTTAACTTCAAAACTGTGTTTTTCATTAAGCTTGGAAATAGAATTCGTTCTACATGACAGAACACCAAGATGGTATTGAAATCACTGGAAATGAAAGTTTACACATTTGGTGGCTCATTCTTTAATACACATGGCATGGATCCTTTAACTGATTCACTGGTTCAGGGAGATTACACAGAAACCTTTTATCAGCAGACAAGCAAGACCTTCCCCGCCCTAAGCGTCATCCCGGGAGAGGCTCTGGCAGATCGGCTCAGGCCTGCGGCTCCCGACGCGACACGTGCGCGCAGCCCTGGGGGGCCCTGCCCCCGCGCCCCGGCACGGCGTGGGCGGGGCTCCGCTGGCGCGAGGTTTGAAGCCCGGGAGGCGGAGCGGCGGGAGGGCGGGGCTGGTCCCGAGCGCGCGGCTCGCCCGCTCCCGCCCGGCGTCGTCCGCTCCGGGGTTTGCGGGCGGCGGAACGCAAGGACGACAGGCAGGCGAGGGGAATCCCCCTTGGGATCTGCGGTCCCGGGCCCCGCCCCCCGCGGGGTCTGAGATCCGAGATGCCCCCGCGGGATGGGAGGTCCCGGGTCGCCCCGCGGACATCGGAGGTCCCGGTTCTCCCCGTGGGGATCGGAAGTCCGTGGTGCCCCCGCGGGGACCTGAGGTCCGGGTTCTCCCCGCGGGGATGTGAGGTCCGGGGTCCCTCAAGGGAGGCCGGGGTCCCGAGGGGCGCCGGTCCCGGCCCCGCGCGGGCTCGCCTGGATGCAGAGGGGTCGTGGGTCGGGCGCGCTGGACGGTCCTTGGCGCGCTGACGACAGGGCGGCGCCCGGGAGCCCGGGGCGTGTGATGTGAGGTGACTTGACGGCGTCGCAGGCTCCGAGCAAGGCCATCCTCAGGTCCCCTCCCCGGCCCCGCCCCCAGGTGAGCCCAGGTGAGGCGCCGGGAAGCTTCTAAGTCCCCTTACGGACACATAAGGGTTTAACTCGGATTTTATGGGCCATCGTCCTGGTAACTTCCGAGAGGGCAGAGACAACTCCCCCGGGAGGAGGCTGGCCCGCAGTCTGGGCTGGAGGAAGGTCGAATCTGGGGTAGAAAAAGCTGCTTTCTTCACCCTCCGCGGGGGCGGAGTCTTACTGTCCCGCCCCTCCCTTGGCTGTTTGGAAAACACGGACGAGCGGATTTCCGCGGAGCCGGAGGGGAGCGGCGCGCCTCCACCCTGCGCATGCTCAGTGCCGCCCGCTCCCTCTGGCTCCCCGGGCCCGACGCCGTGTACCCGGTGCGGGTGCCGCCGGCCCTCATGGCGGCCCCTGCGACCGCGGGGGCCTCTGTCCTGAAAGGTGAGGGGACCTCCTGCTCCCTGGAGTGGGTAGGGGGTCGAGCGGGCGGCGGCAGCGGGCGGGCTGGAGGACGGGTACCCGGGTCTCGGCGCGCGTGCAGTGGGCTCGGGGGACGAGCGGGGAGGGCAGCTCGGCCTTCCCGGAAGTCGGCCGCCGCTTGTGGGGTCGGGGTTGGGGGCGTCCCCGGGTCCAGTGACGGTCCCCGTGCTGTGGGGTCGGGGTTGGGGGCGTCCTCGGGTCCAGTGACCGTCCCCGTGCTGTGGGGTCGGGGTTGGGGGCGTCCCCGGGTCCAGTGACCGTCCCCGTGCTGTGGGGTGTGGTGGAGGCCGTCCCCGAGTCCAGTGACCGTCCCCGTGTTGTGGGGTGGGGTGGAGGCTGTCCCCGAGTCCAGTGACTGTCCGTGTGTGGCCCTCCCTGCGCTCAGTGAGGCAGATGGTGGAGGCACAGGATGGGTTGTAGAGGGGTCGGAGTGCAGAGGCATGGGTGGATTTTTTTCCAGCTTTCTCCCAGGTCCTCGGGTCTTTGCAGGCCTGGGTGAATTTAGGGGCGTGGGGCAGTTGTGAAATTAGGAAAAGAAATAGCAGCTCCTCTCCCTGTTTGTGTCAGTGTTTGTTGTTATGATACCAGGAGCGACCTGTCACAGAGGAATTATTGTGTCTGGGCACTGTGCTAAACCCTTGGTTGATAGTGCCTTAATTGTAATCGTCCCAGCAGCTCTGTTTGAGCTCATTTTACAGGTGGGCAAAGTAAGGCATGGAGACTTGGGCGCGTCTCCCCAGCCACACAGCTAGTCAGTGCAGGCGGGATTTGAGCACCAGAGCCTGCCCTGTAGTCGGTATATTCTACTCCCCATCCCTGGTGAAGTCAGGGGGCACCTGGGATTGCTGAAGATTGCCCGGGAGACATGTAGGGTTAGGTGTTGGAGAGAAGGGGTGTGGGTAGTCAGGATCTGTGTTGAGGGACCTGGAGTAGTGTAAAGACCTTATATTCAAAAGACCAGAGGCTTTACATAAATTCTAATCAGATGTCACTGTTTCTCTAATGTTAGTATTTTGTTAACTTAAGCTGACTTTTGTTTACTTTGCTCACAATTATTTAGAATGGCACACCTGGAAATTTTTTTAAAACATCAGGTTTTGAGAAAAGGATATCTGCTAGAAAAGGGGTCTGCAAACTGCTCCCTGATCCACAAAGCCTGCCTGCTACCTTTTTTTATAGGGACTGCAAGCTAAGAATGTTTTTTACTTTTTTAAATGGTTGCGGGGGGAAACCAAGAAGAATAATGACACCTGAAAATTACATCGAATTCACACTTCATTGTCTGTAAGGTTTTATTGGAACACAGCTATGCTAGCTCATTAATGTATTGTCTTTGGTTGCTTTTGTGCTACAGCCATGAAGTTGAGTAGTTGTATGGCCTGCAAGGCCTAAAATATTTACTATCTGGTCCTTTACAGAAAACAGACTCTTGCACTAGAAAACTTAAGCCTGGTGTAGGAATTTGGTGAGAGCATCGGGTGTTAAGAATGTAAACTGTGACCTGTGTATGAGTCAAGTTGTTTTTTGCTTGAAATTTTAAGAACCGTAATAGTGCTGATGCTATTCTGAATAGGCTTTTAATAGAAGAAGTTTTAAAGGAAATTTAAGGAGAAATTTTAAATTTACTTTTTAATGTAAATACAATAAGGAAAAAATCTATTGAAATCCTTGGGTGAGGGATGCTGGAATTTCAAATATATTTCATGCTAATATCTAGTTTGTTTCCAGATGTAGTGGCATATGTTGAAGTATGGTCAGCCAATGGCACAGAAAATTATTCAAAGACATTTACAAACCAGCTTGTGGAGATGGGGGCAAAGGTAAGAAATTCATTTTACCATTGCTACATATGACAGATGTCTGATACACAATGAGATATATTTGCCTTTTCTTATTTTAGGAGTTAGTACTTAGAACATGAAGGACAAAGAAGACAATGGTAAGTGGCAGGAGAAAAAAGAAAAGAATCATGATATGAAGAGTTTAGATGAGTAGGATTTATACAACAGTTGGTCTTATAGGTCATTTGAGAAGAGAACTCTAGGATGAAAATATGGCTTCTGCCATTGGTTACCTGGATGCATGGTGCTGTTAATCAAAGTGAGGAACACAGGAAAAGGAACAGGTTTTTAAGGGAAAGATTGTGATTTTGGGGGCATATTGGAAATACCTGATAGACGTGGATATACAACTGTGGAACTTGAGACAGTCAAGGCTAGAGACCTGGGGGTCAGGTGAGGCCCGTGTGGCTAATGTCCCAGGTGGTTAGAATGAAAAGTGCTGAAGGTGGATCCTATTAAGTATTTCAAGGACAGGTGATGGGAGCTGTGGACCCAGGGACAAAGATGGAGAAGAATGCCAGGAGAATCCAGAAGATGAGTCTGGAAGTCAGAGGGACGAACTTCAATGATGAGATTTTAAAACACTGCACTCTGCAGAACAGTTAAGACTGAGAAGTATTCTTTCTTTTGTTTTTTTGTGAGGAAGATCAGCCCTGAGCTAACATCCACGCTAATCCTCTTCTTTTTGCTGAGGAAGACTGGCTCTGAGCTAACATCTATTGCCAATCCTCCTCCTTTTTTCTCTCCCAAAGCCCCAGAAGATAGCCATATGTCATAGTTGCCCATCCTTCTAGTTGGTCTATGTGGGATGTGGCCTCAGCATGGCCGGAGAAGCGGTGCGTCGGTGTGCGCCCGGGATCCGAACCCCGGACTGCCAGCAGCGGAGCGCGCGCTTAACCGCTAGGCCACGGGGCCGGCCCCCTGAGAAGTATTCTTTATGTTTGAAAACTCTGAGGTCTTTGATGAGCATAGTGTGGTTTCCAGTGAACTGGATAAAGGGAATGGAAATTAGTTCAGGAATCACTGAGATACAAGGAACAGAGATGGTGAAGGTAAACTGCTCTCAGAGGATGTTCAACAATGAATGAAGTGTATTTGTGTGTGCGGATTGGGATTTTACAGGAGGATGGCTGATAGGCTGAGGGTAGGGAAAGATTAGAGTAGGTGAGAAGATCATTGAAGGTGGGCCAGGGATTAGGGTGAGGAGAGAGGCCTCCAGGGCATGAATCTAAGGAGGCATTCACTCTCAGGCAAGGAGTGAATGTTCCTAAATTTTGTTTGGCTCACCCTATTCCCTGTCCTGATGCAGAGATCAAAGGCCCAGAGCAGACTGGGGTGAAGGGCAATCAAAATGTAGGGATAAGGCTGGCTTTTGGGCCTGAGAGGATACTTTTTTTGTGATACGTTGAAAGTTAGGAACCCGAGGGAGTTTCCATCTTATGATAACCTACTACATACTTGGGCTAAAGACATGTTACTGTGGCTGAGAAAAAGCCATGGAACACATGAGTTGACAACATGGCTTTTGAGGGTGGTATGGATTAAGATCTTAGATCTCTTGGATCTTTTTGTTTTTCACTTTTTATTTAGAAAATTTTCAAATAGAAAAGATGAGAGAATAGTACAGTGAACGTAGACCCGACAATTGTTAACGTCTTAACATACTTGCTTTGTTGCCATTTCTCTGTACAGTATATTTATGTGTGTGTTTTTTTTGCCTTAACTGTGTGAAAGTTGCAGATGTCATAATTTGTCCTTCAATATATTTAGTTTTCATCCTTTAAAAACAAGGACATTTCCCTGTGTAAGAAAAAGACCATTGTCACATCTGAGAAAATTAATGATTTCTAACAGTTTTCAACAGTTCCTAACAGAATTCAACCACAATTCAATGGTTGAATCGACTTATACTTCTGCCAACATAGACAGCTCCATTGCTGTATATGCTGGTTCTGTCAGTCTTTCCTTTCAGCTGGTGTGGTGCGTTCTGGTGGTATATCATTGTGGTTTGAATTTACATTTTCCTGCATGTTTTCATATATTTATTTTGAAGAGCCTGTTCAAGTCTCCAGCTCATTTCCATTGGGTTTTTCTTTTTCTTCTTGATTTGTAAGCATTCTCTGTATTTTTCAGTTGACCCCTTTGTTGGTCATATGAATTGCAGTATTTTCTGTCACTTTGTTTCTTGTCTTTTTACCTTCTTTATGGTATCTTTTGATGATAATTGTAATGTAGTTTATTCCTTTATGATGAGGTTTTTTGTGTGTCCTGTTTAAAGGAAATCTGTTCCTACACCAAGGTTATGAAGAGTTTCTCCTATGTTATTTTCTGGAAGCTTTATCATTTTGCCTTTCACATTTAAACTTTCAGTACATCTGGAATTGATTTTTGTATGTGATGTGAAATGGTTTCATTTTTTTTTCCATATGAATATTCATTTGTCTCAACACCATTTATTGGGAAGACTGTCCTTTAACCAAGCTCTGCAGTAACCTCTGTCTTCAGTCAGGTAACCGTATGTTTCAGTATCCATAAACAGTCATGCGCCATGTAACTAGGATTTGGTCAGTGACGGACCACATATATGTTGGTGGTCCCATAAGATTAGTTCCATATAGCCTAGGTATATAGTAGGCTTTACCACCTAGGTGTGTGTAAGTGCCCTCTATGATGTTCGCACAACGACAAAATCACTTAAGGAGCCATTTCTCAGCAAATATCCCCATCCTTAAGGGACGCATGATTGTACTTTGTTCTCATGACAAACCACCCTGTCTTAATTGCTGTAATAAATCTTCATATGTCTTCCCCTTTGTTCTTTAATGTGTCCTGGCTATTCTTAGCTGTTTGTCTTTACAAATACATTTTAGAATCAGTTTGTCAATTTACAGTATAAAGCTCTTTTGAGATTTTGATTGGAATTGGATTGGAACAATAGAGCATTATGGAGAGAACTGACATTTTTACAAAATTGAATCTTCCCAACCCGTGAACCCATATGCCTTTGTCGATTTAGATTTCTTTAATTTCTTTCAATAATGTTTTATAATTTTCTCAGTCATACTTTGGCTATTATAAATGATATTTTTTAAATTCCTTTTTCTAACTCCTGTTAGTATTTAGAAATAGTTAATTTTTTGCACAATACACAGTGTGTCCAGAAAATTTACCAAACTCATTTATGAATTCTGTGGCATTTTCAGGGTTTTAAAAATGTGCACAATTGAATCCTCTGTGCACAGGACAGATTTGTTTCTTTTTTTTCTAATCCTAACACCTGTTATTTCTTTTTCTTGACATACTGCACTGGCTAGGGCCAGTTGAACAGGATGCAGATGTCGGCCATCCTTGTCTAGTTCCTCTTCTCAGTGGAAAGCTTTTAGCATTTTGCCTAATGCAGATTTGTACCAACTTTCAGATCCTGATTTACTAAGAATTTTCCTCATGAATAAACTTTTTAAGTTTATCAAATGTGCTTTCTGCCTGTGTTGAGATGATCATATTGTTATTCCACTTACTTTGTTAATGTAGTGAATAATTATGATGGATTTTTTTTAATGTTCACCAACTTTGCAGTCCTAGAATAGACTCATGTGATGGGGATGTATTACCCTTTTTATATATTGGTTGATACAGTTTGCTAATACTTTGTTGCCTATTTTGCAAATGTCTCCAGGAGTGACACTGGCTTTGTACTTATGAAACTGTGTGCAAATAGTAATAATTTATATTTTGTTTCTGCACTTTGTCTACAGGTTTCAAAAACTTTTAACAAACAAGTAACTCACGTTGTCTTCAAAGATGGATACCAGAGCACTTGGGACAAAGCACAGAAGAGAGGCGTGAAGCTCGTGTCAGTGCTCTGGGTTGAAAAGTAAGCAGTTTCTCTCATGTTTTTCCTTAAATATCTAGTATTGGTAAAGTGTGGAGATATTTTGCATGGATCACGGAACTAGATAAAGTTTGACTTCCCTCTTTTTTTCTACCTCTTACTCGAGCAAGTCATTTAACATCTTCAAGCCTCGGTTTCCACAGCTGAGAAATGGATATGGTGTAATCCCTAACCCTGCCTAGGGAGGAAATGAGCTTGCAGGCCCTGAGACAGGGTTGTGCTTGGTGTAGTCAGGAAACAGTAAGGAAGTGAACGTGATGAAGCAGCTTATATTAATATGCTAGGGCTGCCGTAACCGAGTACCACAGACTGGGGGGCTTAAACCACAGAACTATATTTCTCATAGTTCTGGAGGCCGGAAGTCCAAGATCAAGGTGTTGGCAGAGTTGGTTTCTTCTGAGGCCTCTCTCCTGGGCTTGCAGATGTCTGTCTGCTGTCTGTGCCTTCACCTGGTCTCTCAGTGTCTGTGTGCTAATCTCCTCCTCTGTAAGGACACCGGTCATATTGGATTAGGGCCTACCCTAATGGCCTCATTTAAGCTGATCACCTCTGTAAAGGTCTTATCTCCAAATTCAGTCACATTCTGAGGTACTGGGGGTTAGGATATCCTAGGAATTTTGGGGGGGACACAGTTGAGTCCATAACAGGAGTGGTCAAGGGGAAGCTTAGGAGGAGATTGAGGTCAGAGAGGTAGTGGGGCGTCAGATAATACAGGGTCTCGTGGGGTATGATGCAGAGGAGAGGTGTGTGGGAATAGGGGCAAAAGGCAGAAGCAGGGAGAGTGAGGGGAGGCTATTGAAACATCCAGGCTAGAGATGTTGCTTGTGCCAGGGTGGCAGCAGTGCAGTCGTGAAGAATGATCAGATTCAGAATATATTTTTGAAGGCAGTGCCACACTAGATTTCCTGAGGATTTGGATATGAGTTTGTGGAGTAGGGGAGGAGGCAAGGATGACAGGTTTTTGGCCCGAGGAACCAGAAAGGTAGCTTTGCCATTTACTGAGATTGGGAAGGCTTCAGAAGGACTAGGTTTGGTTGGGGGGAATCAGGAGTTCTGTTTAGAGGTGCTGAATTTTGGGTATTTATTAGGCACCCGTGTGGAGGTGTCAGGTAGGTGGTTGGATATATGAGTGTGGAGCTCCTGGGAGTGGTTGAAGATGAAAACGTGGGAGTCCTCAGTGTACAGATGTTATTAAAGCCACGAATCTGGATGTGATCTCTTAGTGAGTATAGAGAGGGAAGGGAAGAGGTTCCAGGATTGAGCGCTCCAGTGTTGGAGGTTGGGGAGGAAAACCAGTGAGGATAGGGTTCTAGAAGTCAGGCGAAGAAAGCTTTCAAGGAAGGGATAATGATCAGCTATGGTAAATAGGTTGAGTAAAGGCAGGTCTAAGAGGGCACCAGTGGAATTAGCAATGTGGAGTCTCTGGGATCTTGACTAGCAGTTTTGGTGGATTAGTGGGAGCAAGAGATATTTGAGTAGAAGTTGGGATTGGAAACAGTGCATGGAGGCAGTTCCGATGGGGGACAGAGATCTGGGGCAGTATCTGGAGGGGGATGTGGAGTGGAAATGGTTGTTCAAGATGGGAGAAATGACAGCATCTCTGTATGCTAATGGAACTGATCCAGTAGAGAGGGAAATTTCGATGATGCAGAGGCAAGAGGAGACATTTGCCTATGCAAGTGCACTGCTCGTGCAAAAGGCTTAAGGAGGCTGTGGGGATAGACTAGTGGACAAGTCAGTGGGTTCTATAGGATGTATAGGTTATATCCTATGGGTTATATAGGATCAAGGATAGATTATTCTGTATGGACAAGAGGGAATGCAGAGTATACAGAGACATTTACTGCTAAGAGTGGATGTGGCATCAGGACTTGTGGAAATTCTTTTCTGATTGTTTCTGCTTTCTTAGTGAGAGGAAACAAGATTATCTTCTGAGAATGAGAATGGGGAAGAGGTTTTAGAAGTTTGAAGAGAACACATGAAACAGTTGTCTAGGAACCTGGAAGAGTGGATGGATCAGAGAAATGTTCTAGAATTACTACTGGGCAGGACTAATGGCTCACTTGGGGCTGGTGGTTGTAAGTGATTGTGAGGCCAGAGGAACAGGCCCGTTGTTCATCCGGCAGCCTGTAAGCGGGAAGGAGGCAGGCTGTTGGATTTAACCAGGGTTGGATTTTGCCAGGCAACTGCCATCAAGGGATATGCAAAGCAGTGGTGATAATGATAAACCATGGACTCCAAGCTTTTTAGTGGGGGTTCATGAAGGGAGTGAAGGAAAGAAGGGTGGAAAGATTGTTTGATTAACAGATCATGGGTCTGCGTTGGCTTGAAGTATTGTTGGGGTTGTACAAGAGGCTATGTTTGGAAAGATAGGAGGATGTGTTTGGAGAGAGTGATGCTTGAAATGTAGATTATGGAGGGCATACTGAGAAAATGGAATGAAATCCGTGGTACCTATTCTTTTCACAGGACCGCCTTCCATTATAGGGCCAGTGAGCCTTGAGGTAGTTCTTGATTCAATAGTAAGAAACAACAAGTACATGCTGGGTGCCCTGGAGAAACCAGAATAACTATGAAGCAGCACTTCAAAGAATTTATAACCTAGTTGAGGGGGGCAGATAAAATGTCATGGTGGAGCTGTCAGGGCCACTGTGACCACAACTCCACAACGCTACACTGTGCAGCGTTGCCCTGGAGAAATTTATTTAAAAAGGTCAGAGTTCCTCACATAGGGTTGAATGGCCATGCCTTAGTATTAAATTTTTTTAAATTAATAGACTTTTTTTTTAGAGCAGTTTCACACATCATCTGCCAAAGTCCATGCCTTATATTTTACTTTGCTGCTTTCATGTAAATTTACTCTAGTTTTCTAAAAAAAGCAACAGTGTGACTCCTCTACACCTGGATTTCAGGGGACATTCCATTCTCCAGAGGCATTTATGGTATGTGTCTTTAGCCCAAGACAGTTCTAAAGTGGCAACTATCAGATTTCCTATCCTGGATAGTCACATAAGAGGACAGGACAGGGACAAGACCAAAGCAGTTCTAATTATTAGAAAATACAAGTGAGTGTATTTTTAGTAAGAATGTAAAAAGAGGCTTAAACGTTTTATTACTATGTATGTATATAAATACAGTGTTATTACTAAGTGGCCTCTAGTGGGTGTGGCCTTCATGTGATTAGTCTTGGGAAGAGCAGTCACAAGAAGCTAAATTACAACTAAAGTAATAAGTAGGGGGAACTATTTCATCTGAAGATGAAATTTTCTTTTTTCTTTTTTTTTGAAATATTTAAGATGTTTCTAGGAAATCTGTCTTTAATGTGTAAGTTTGTCGAATGACCCCAGCAATGTCCTTGAGCATATTTTCCTCCCTCCAGCACAAGATCCGGGCTAGGATTCAGTAGTGTGCATAATTGCCTTGTCTCTGTGGTCTCTTTGGGCTGGACCATTTCTGTATCTTTTATGGCGTGGGCAATTTTGAAGACTCCAGTCTCGCTCTCCACCCTTTTGTTGAGAATCAGATGTTCTTTGTTTGGGGTTTGGCTGATGTTTTCCTGTGATTTAGATTCAGGTTATGGTTTCCCTCCCAGAATGCTCTGTGAGTATGTGTGTCCTCCCCAGGGGCCCACAGTGTTCATCTGCTTCTTAGTGGTGATGCTAATTTCGATTACCTGGCAAAGTGTTTGTTGATTTTGCCACTGTACAATTACTGTTTGTTTCCCTTGAAACTGGTAAGCCACCTGTGGGGAGACAATTTAAGATCATGCAGACTTCCTGCTCCTCATCCAATCTCCCCCGCCCCCTGCCCTGGCCCTGGGGCTAGCGTCCGGTGATGATTCTTACGGGAACCAATCTTACCTCTGATTCTTACCAGATGATTATTTTCCAAGGCCAGCTCTTCCTTGCATTTCCCTGGCAGAGCCCTGCTATGTACTGTAATGAAGAGCCTTCCCTTCTCCCGTACTGACTGATCCATTAGTATCAACTCATGGATTCCTGTATTTCTCAATGGTTTGTAATTCGTTTCTGTCTGTCTGGTGCTGAAATTGTTCAGAGTTGGGTGTTGGGAGCCCCTTCAAGCTGGCTTTTGTGTCGTTGTGACATGTCCATCATTTTCATTTGAGCGCTTCCTTACTGGCTGGCACCTTGTACCTGCTCTGCCCCAGCCCTGGCATCAGCCATTTCTGTAAAGACCTGTGATTCCTTTGAGTGGAGAATAGTATTAGAGACGAAGCTGTGGGTGCTGGTGGGCTCACGGCTATGGAGCATCACTGCTTCCTGGCCTTCTGAGCAGCGTAGGAAATACATTTTCTTCCTCTCTTCCCTTTTCCTTCCCTATTTTGGATGATTTGATCTGTTTTTTAACTAAAACTCTTTCAATTATTTTTATTTACCTATTTTTAGTGATTGCTTTAGGAATATGATATAAATCTTTATTTTTTCTGAGTCTACTTAAACTTAATATTGTACCACTTCACATAAATACCAGAACACCAGAAAACTTGGTAATTGTATGTGTCCATTGATTCTGCCCTGCCATCCTTTGTTAGAGTTGTCATATTTGTTACATCATATGCCTTATAATCCCACAAGACACTGTGGTAATTTTTGCTTTAAACAATTGTCTATATTTTAAATAAATAAAGAGAAAATATAGTGTCTCATATTTATCTATATATGTTTTCTTTCTGTTCCTCATTCATTCCTGAAGATCTGAGTTTCCTCTGGTGTTATGTCCTTTTTTTTTTTTTTGTGAGGAAGATCGGTCCTGAGCTAACATCTGCCAATCCTCCTCTTTTTGCTGAGGAAGACTGGCCCTGGGCTAATATCCATGCCCATCTTCCTCCAGTTTATATGGGAGGTTGCCACAGCATGGCTTGACAAGCGGTGCCTTGGTGCACGCCCAGGATCCGAACCTCAGGCCGCCGCAGTGGAGCACACGCACTTAACCGCTACGCCACCGGGCAGGCTCCTGGTATTATGTCCTTTTAATGTAAATAATTACATTTAGCATTTCTTCTTTTTTTTTTTAAATTAAGATGAAATTACCATACCATAAAACTCACCCTTTTAGTGTACAATTCAATAGTTTTTAATATATTCTATTAACAGAGATTTGTAACCATCACCACTATCGAATTCAAGAACATTTTCATCATCTGAAAAAGCTCTGTAGTCATTAACAGACACTCCCCATTGCCCCTCACCCCTAGCAGTCATTAATCTACTTTTTGTCTCTATGAATTTGCCTATTCTGGACGTTTCACATAAATGGAATTTTATAATACGTGGCCTTTTATGTCGGGCTTCTTTCACTTAGCATGTTTTGAAGGTTCATTCATGTTGTAGCATGTATCACTACTTCATTCCTTTGAGGGGCTGAATTGTATATACCACATTTTGTTTATCTGTGCATTATTTGATGGACAGATGGGTTATTTGCACTTTTTTGCTATTATGAATAATGCTGCTATGAACATTTGTGTACAATTTTTTGTGTGCATATGTATTTCCAATTCTCTTGGGTATTTATACACCTAGAGGTGGAACTGCTGAGTCATATGGAAACTGTATGTTTAGCTTTTTGAGAAACTGTCAAACTACTTTTGAAATTGGCTGTACTGGTTTTACATTCCCACCAGCAATGTATGAGGGTTATTATCTCTCTTTATGATTATAGCCATCATGGTGAATGTAAACTGGTCTCTCACTATAGTTTTGATTTGTATTTCCCTAATGACTAGTGATGTTGAGCAGCTTTTCATGGTCGAGCAGCTTTTATTGGCTATTTGTAAACCTTTTTTTGGAGAAATGTCTGTTCAAAAAATACTTTGCTCAGTTTAAGAAATTGGGTTATTTTGCTTTTTATTGTTAAGTTGTAAGATTGTTGTAAGTTGTTTATATATTCTGGATGTAAGACCCTTATCAGATATATTATTTGCAAACATTTTCTCTCTTTCTGTGGGTTGTCTTTTCACTTTCTTGATAGTATCCTTTGAAGCACAAAAGTTTTTAATTTTGATTAAGTTCAGTATCTATTTTTTCTTTTGTTTCTTGTGCTTTAAATGTCATATCCAAGAAATCATTGCCTGATCCCAGGGCATGAAGATTTACACCTATGCTTTCTTCTAAGACGTTATAGTTTCATCCTTACATTTAGGTCTGTGGTTTACTTTGAGTTAATTTTTGTACCAGGTGTGAGGTGGGGTTTCGCCTTCACTCTTCTGCATGTGACTATCCAGTTGTCCCAGCACCATTTGTTGAAGAGACTATTCTTTCCCCGTTAAATTGTCTTGTACCCTTGTTGAAAATCAGTTGACCATGGACACATGGGTTTATTTCTGGATTCTCAATTATATTTCATTGCTCTATATGTTTATCTTTATCTTTGTGCCAGCACTACACAGTCTTGATCACTGTAGCTTTATAGTAAGTTTTGAAATTGGGAAGTGTGAGTCCTCCAATTTTGTTTTTCTTTTTCAAGATTGTTTGGCTTTTCTGGCTTCTTGCATTTCTAAATGAACTTTAGGATTAGCTTGTCAATTTCTGCAAAAAAAAAACTGGTGGCTGAGGGGCCGGCCCAGTGGCGTAGTGGTTAAGTTTGCGGGCTCTACTTCAGAGGCCCAGGGTTCACAGGTTTGGATCCTGGGCGTGGACATACACACTGCTCATCAAGCCATGCTGTGGCAGCATTCCACATACAAAGCAGAGGAAGATTGGCACAGGTGTTAGCTCGGCGACAATCTTCCTCAAGCAAAAAGAGGAAGATGGGCGACAGATGTTAGTTAGCTCAGAGCCAATCTTCCTCACCAAAAAAAAAAGAAAGGCAGCTGAGCTTTGACGGTGATTGTGTTGAGTTTCTAATTAGGGAAGTGTTGCCATGTTAACAATATTTAATCTTCCAATCCATGATCATTGGAAGTATTTTCATTTTTTTAGGTCTTTAATTTCTTTCAGTGATATTTTGTAGTTTTCAGTGTACAGGTCTTATACCTCCTAGGATAAATTTATTTCTAAATTTTTTGGGGTTTTTTTGATGCTCTTGTAAATGGAATTGTTTTCTTAATTTTGTTTTTAGATTGTTCAGTTGTTAATGTATAGAAATAACAGCTGATTTTTGTATATTGATCTTTTATCCTGCAAGTTTGCTGAACTTGTTCATTAGCTCTAAGTGCTTTTGTGATTTCCTTAGGATTTTCTGTATACAATGTTACGTAATCTGTAGATAGAGATAGTTTTACTTCTTCCCTTCCAATCTGGATGAGTAGTTGTAACAGAGCCCACATGGCCCACAAAGCCTAAAACATTCACCATTTTGCAGAAAACGTTGGCTGACCCCTGGTTCAGAGCTCTGCATGATTCTCTCTGTCTTGTTTCACCCTCAGCTGCACCACTTTCCCGGTTTGTATCTCCAGGTACGCTGGGCTCTGTGTGTCCTTAGGCAGGCCTTTGTTCTGGGCACATGCCACCTAGAATTCTGCCTCCTCTTCCTGCTGCTTCAGCCTGTTTTGTGTTCAGCTCCTTCTCATTTGTCACATTTCAAGGGTCACCTTCCCAGAAGAGGTGTCTCTGTCTCCCTGTTTTTCACTTAGCATATTCTCTAGCTAGTAACACTTAGTTACTCTCTAGCTCAACTTTTTATTTCCTTTTTGTGCTGTTAAAACATTTGTTCATTTGTCTGTTTTATTATCTGTCTGTCTACCTACCTATCTACCTAATCATGCATTTTGATCTTTCCATTATAATGTGAACTCTATAAGTACAGCTACCGAGTTCGTCTTGTTTTATGGTTGTTTCCAGTAAGTGTCTAACACGTTCCTGGCTCATACATAGTAGGTGCTCAGTAAATATCTGTCCCAACAACTAACGAGCAGAGGGGGCTGTGCTTAGGTTGGCCTAGAGAGAACAGAGAACATGTCTTGGGGGAAGTGACATAAGCTACATGTAAAAGGTTGTGTAGGAACATGGGAGAGGAGGGTACAGAAAAATAGGCCTTTACTGACAGCTTGAAGTTAATGGAGAAGCTTGGACAGAAATGTAAACTGACAGTGAGGCGTTCCTGTACTGAAATGAGCCCTCTTGGCTGATCTGACGCGGTCCCCGCCGTTCCTCTCCTGAGAGTCCTGCCCTCTTGTCCTCATTTGCTGATTTGTCCCTAATTCCCTTCGTCTTTATCCCCTTTCTCTCTATTTCTGCCCTCATGTAGCCCTTGTTTCTCAAGGGCTCATGGAAACTCCAAAAATACTTGTAATTTACCCAAAGGCAATCTCTTAAGGTCGCTTTAAAGAGAACTTAATCACATTTTTAATACAAATTAGTTCTTTCTTGTTTATTACAAGAAATAAATTGTAATGCAATCAGGTTTTAATTATTGTGTACAATTACTGATTTTATATTTTTCCTTTGCTATCTTGAAAACAGACTTTCTTTTGAGTTAAATGTATTTATATTTATTTTTTTATTTTTATTTTTTTTTTGTGAGGAAGATCTGCCCTGAGCTAACATACATGCTAATCCTCTTCTTTTTGCTGAGGAAGACTGGCTCTGAGCTAACATCTATTGCCAATCCTCCTCCTTTTTTTTTTCCCCCAAAACCCCAGTAGATAGTTGTATGTCATAGTTGCACATCCTTCTAGTTGCTGTATGTGGGACGTGGCCTCAGCATGGCCGGAGAAGCGGAGTGTCGGTGCACGCCCAGGATCCGAACCTGGGCCGCCAGTAGCAGAGCATGCGCACTTAACCGCTAAGCCACAGGGCCGGCCCAAATGTATTTATATTTAAATGTGTGTATATTTTTTTAAAGTGAAAAATCCCCACCTAATCCACCTCTTGCCTTATCTTCCCTCCCCTTAGTTGGGGGGAACTTACCATTGAGAATTTGCATATATACTTGCAGACTTTTTACTAAGAATATAAGAAATGTGTACTTATACATTTATTCATTCATATTTATATATACATTCATGTAAATAAGTAGGTTTTATTTTTTTAATGGAATGCATATGTACTTTTTCAGTTAACGGTATATTAGAGAACATCTTTCCATGTTTGTACATAGAGATATATCCTGTGGTTTTAAATATATATCTAAAATCTTTTGTAATAGGTATCCAGAAATTATGTAACTGATGTCCTGTTAATGTGTATGAAACTTTTCATTTTTTTCTTCTTTTTCTTTCCAATCAGAAATAGTATGACATCGAGCCTTTGTGTGTTATCACTTGCTTGCAGATATAAGTCTTTCAGTAGGTTTAAATTCCACATGTGGACTTCTGAGTTTAGAGGGCTTGCATCTTTAAATTTATGATAGATGCTGTCAGTTACCTTCTGGAGAGTGTGCCAGTTTCCATTCTTTCTGGCAGTGTGAAAGAACACCTGTTTCCCACACCTGTTACTCATACTGTGAGTTACTGCTCTTTTTAATCTTTCCTACTTTGTAGATAAAAAAAATAAAATTGATTTCATTTGCATTTCTTTGATTTTTGGTCATCTTGAACTTAGTTCAGCAGAACTTGGAGGTAGGAGTAACAGGCACAGTGACCTTTATTTTATTTGTCATGTGTCTATTCTTCTATTGACTGCCTATCCAGGCTGTCACTCATGTTCCCCACTGAAAATGTGAACATTAAATACGTAAGGTCACTAGGTGTCACTAGAACCCCGTTTTATTGGGTTATTCCTGGACGTGTCATTTCTAAGAGCAGATAGCTGTGAAACAGCAGCCAGTAAAGTTCTGACATTTCCTTTGGAGGCTCGGCATTTTTGTACTGAAGAAAGAGGAAATAAAGGTGAAAGGAATAAAGTTCTGTTGAAGGAGGTTTATCATAAAGTAGCATCTTTAAAACAATTGTAAAGTAACGATAAGTTGGAAATACGGTTCACAGGCATTTGTCCTGTCCATTTGAGAGTACGTTGCCACGTTGCCGCCCGGATGCCCCCTCACCCCTGCGTTTAGCATTTCCTACAAACAAGCGCATTTTCTTGCATAACCACAACACAGCCATCCACGTTAGGAAATTAGCACTGAAACCTCCCTACCATCGAGTCCTCCAAGTCCATTCCAGTCTCACCAGCTGTTCCCATCACATATTTTATAGCAAACGGCTCCCCTTCAGAAACGCACGTTGTGTTTAGTCAACGCATCTCCGTGGTCTTTCTCACTCAGAGCCATTCCTCAGTCTTTCTGTGGCTTTCGTGCCTTTGATACTGTTGAAGGTTACGCATAGTGATGTGCGGTGTCCCTCAGTGTGGAGTTGTCTGATGTTTCCTCGTAAGATTATCCGGGCTCTGTGTCTTTTGCAGAAATGTCCTGGGAGTGATGATGGGTTCTTCCTGCACCCTCTCAGTGTGTGGTGGTGCTGGTGGTGGTCACTTGCTCACGGTGGTGCCTGCCAGGCCTCTCCACTGGAAAGTTCATATGCCCTCCTGCCCCCTTGCGGTTACTGTAGCTTCTGAGGAGAGGAACTTTCAAACTATGTGAATAACTGTTGCTCATCAGACTTGATGTGTATGGTGTGTGTGTGTGGCTGTGTGATTTATTCAGTGGGTTATAGTCCGTTACTATGGTCATTGTTTCTTTTCATGTTTACGTTGTCCTTGATTGGCCAGTCGTGGCCCGCTCAAGCTGACTTCTGTGTTGTTTTACCTGTTCCCCTTCGTTCTCTGAACACTTCTTTTCTCTCTGGCACAGCAATTTCATGCAGGCTCAGCTTGTACTTTCTCTTTCCCGGCCCCAGGTTCAGCCATTTCTCCAAGGAGCCCTGCTTCCTTTCGGTAACAAATGGTATTTTGAACACAAAATCTGGGTGCTAGGCATGCTCATTGCCATGGGGTGTTGCTGCTCCCATGCCCTCTTGTGGACAGTTAACGGTATATGTGTGTATCTGTGCCTGTGCATTTATTTCTGTAACCATCCGTCTATAGTGAATCAGTGCATTCCCACTAATGCCTGCGATTCCAGCCCATATCCAGGGGGTTCATTCTAGTCTTCCTCCCTCTGTGTTTCTGACTCCCTGCTCAGACACTGAGAAACCTGGCTCCTGGTATCCTTGCTTTACATCCTGTTAATCTCGGTTAATCAGGTAGGTGGGTGACCTGCCTCCTTTCCAGGGCTCTGCCCTTCCCTGCCCAGAGCCCTTCTCTCCTGCTCAGGCTCGAATACCCCCTCCACACTGGGCCTCCTCTCCACACAGATGTCCCCCGTGTTACCCCCACACGTGGGCACTCTCCACACCCGAAATTCTGACACCCTGCACTGTGCCATGCCTGGGCTCCATCAACCCCTGCAGGATGCCCCCTTCTCGGGCTCTGGGAAGTGCTCCTCACTTGCCTTGGGCAGTGACACCCTGCTTTGTGCCTCCCGCACTGCATCCCCGCCCATCCATACACACCTTGCAGGTCCACTCTTTGCCCCTCTTGAGTGGCTCTAGACTGAATTGTTGGATGGGAGGGGAAGGTAGAAGGGGCGGCATTTACTTTTATTACCTACTGCTACATGGAGGGCACATTCAGAGGGATTGCCAGAGTGGTAGGAATTGAAATCACAGAGTTCAAAATTATTCTTAAACTTTTAAAGTTTGTCAAGCCTACTCCTGTGATTAAAAGCTGGGTGTTGAAAGGACGAGTATTTTTTAAAACCTGCCAGTTAGATTTTTCTGCTTGTAGCAAACTTTTGGTGTTCTAGGGTTGGTTAAAAGCAAAGCAAAGCAACACAGAAAATATCTGCTGTTACCAGTTAGGACATCAGCCCCAAAGTGAAAGACATATTCCCTGTCTCAGATGGCATAGATTTATTGAAAAGACAGACCTAATATTCATGATCACTTAGTGAATAATATCAGAATAGTGGGTTTCTTGTAGTTGTAGAACAGCAGTTCTCAAATCATGGTCCAGGGACCTCTGGGTCCCTGAGACCCTCTCGGGGCCAGCAAGGTTGAGACTCTTTTCATGATATTAATAGGATGTTATTTGCCCTTGTTTCTCTCATCCTTTTAGGAGGGTACATTACAGTTCAGCTGCCTTATGAGATATCCAGCATATGGAATGCTGAAACAAATGTGAGAATCCACCTATTTATTGTCATTTGCAAAAATGTGTAGCCATGCCACTTTCCTTCCCAATTTATTTTTCTGTTTTGGAAAATACAGTTATTTTTCATAACATTACAGTATTTTTCATAACAGTTGTTATTTGCGCTAACATGTATTAAGTTTATTATTTTTAAATGAAGTAACAAATATATATTTTAAGAACTGCTCAGTTTTAGTTTCTGTTACCATAAATATCTGTAAATATAACTCACGTAAAAAAGCTTTTTGAGAGCTTCGAAACTTTTTAAGCATGAAAGGGACTTTTAGTCCAAAACGTTTGAGAACCGCTGTTCTCCATTTCAGTGTGTCAGTGGGTTCCGTGTGTCAGTGGTTAATAACCAATAACAGGATCTCCCACTGTGGCTGTGGGTCCTGCTCTGTGCCAGGTGAATCTGTGTGTACACTTCTCCACACTTATCGCCCTAGGGAAGGCCTCCAAATTACCTTGTTCTGTCTTATTGTTGAAAGGAGTCCTTTCCCTCAGGTCAGATACCTTTCCATCGCCCCAGCTTTTGCAGAGGTAGTGGGTGAAGGCAGTTTGGGTCGGACTGGGCCTCTTAGATTAGGAACAGCATGGGACTGGTTTCACGGAACAGCTAAGATTCGAATAGCTTCCACTTTCAAAGGTGCCTTCCCTGCCAGCTCATGACGTGTCGTATGAATGGGTGTCGAGATTGCCAAGCAGTTTGCTATCTTAAATATGTGGGGACAATGCCATTTCAGTGTGAGACATTTGCTTTACTTTGCCGTTATGGGTCTCCCCTCAAGGGCTGTGCAGCATTTGACAGTAGCTGGGAAATGGAAAAGGCACAGTCATCCCCACCCCTCTCTACAGTTTAGTATATCTGAACCTCAACACTGGCCGGAATACTTTGAGTCTAAAGCCTTATTTCACTCTCGACAGAAATGTTTATGTTAGACCAAGGCAAGTGTGTAGGATGTGATAAGTTATTAAGGAAGCTCATCAAACCAATAACATAAGTTGTCTCTATTTTTATTGTCCCAGAGGTTTTTATGCCCTGGGCATGTACCCTGATACATTTCAGGATGGAGTTGGTCAGCCTCTTAATGGCAAGTCCAAAGGCCATGTGACGGGACCGGGGCTCCTAGTGGAGGAGTCACCTGGAGTCAATGTGGCCAAGTCGAGTGAGTGAGGAGGCTGTGGAGAGAAAGAGGGCCTGCAGGAACCTGCAGTCTCAGGTCAGTTTCAAAGGGAATACCTACTGGAAGGTGGTGATCAGGAATGTTATTGCCTTAAAACTTTCCCTGCTGGTTGTCTAGAAAGTTTTCACATCTCCCCGCCACTTAACTCTTCTAGTTTGAAGATCAGTGAACACGGCTGAACGTAGTAATGTGGTCCCTCCTGGGAAAGATGAGGGAAGTGGCTGGTGGGCTGAGCCTTAGTGCACTAGGCAGGAAGAAAGTGAGAGAGTGATTTGCTTCTGCTGTGTGCCTAAGGAAAAAGGGAGGCGTTGTGACCTGCAGAATGGTCTAGTAGCAATAGGCAGGTCGCTCCTGCACATCCTGTGCGTTCCTTTGTTATTTACTGTTATTTCCCTCAAATGCCCTTCCTTTTGCATACAGCTATTAAACTTCTTTCCTTACGGCCTTGTTCAAATACTAACTCTTCTCTGAGTGCTTTCCAAGGAAGTAGCATGGTGTAGTGAAAAGGTGCAGCTCCAGAGCCAGATGGACAGGAGCACAGATCCAGGCCGTGGAGTACGGTGTGCAGCCTTGGACTAGCTGCTCAGCCGCTGGGCCCTGGTTTCCTCCTGTAACATGTCAACCTGACTTGTGAGCACAGTCAGGGCTCACTCTCAAGCCTAGCTTAAGTTCATCTTTGCTATTTCTCTCTGCTCACGGAGCGTGTTACCTGAACCTCTGTGACCCCCCAGGTTTGACTTGGACTTTTCAGTCAGGATCTTGTGCCTGAAGGTTGGAGCTTCACAAAGATGTTGTTCGTTCTTTCTCTCTGAATTGTCTTACTGACTGGGTTTAGGAGACAAGGTGGTGACCTCGAGAGGGTTTGGCATAAGTAAGAGAGTTGGTCCAGGTGTAGCCAGGGCTGGTCCTGAGGCTGGAATGGGAGTGGTTGGTCCCGAGCAGGCCTGCAGGGGGAAGTGCTGTATCCTTAGCTCTCGAGGGAGAAAGCTCATCGCATTGGATCCCTGGCAGGATTCCCCAGAGGGAAGGCTGGCACCTGCCGCCTGTTTCCCGTGGGCTCTGAAGTAGCAGCAGTGAGGTAGCGAAGTCAAAGTCAGTTCTGTTTTTAGGGGCATCTCTTGAAACACTTTTCTGCTTCACCACTAGATGGGGAGATGATGTTAGCAGTTGACATTTCTCAAGAGAAGTAGAAATCCAGCTGGTGAGCTTCTTTTGTTTATCCAGTAGATTTTGATTGAGTGCCTGGTAAACATGGGTTTTAACGTAGTGGCTTCAATATTTTATGAGGCATGCTAATGCACAAGTTGTTTGCAGGCATGGAATGACATTACCAGCATTAAGGGCCACCTATTTCTTGGTTGTGAAAGGTCGTAGTTAAACCCAAGTGGATTGGATTCAGGGAGCATGTCTCTGTGCAGCTTTCCATCTTACCCCTTCAGAGGTAACTTGTTGGGTCGCTTCTCAAAGGGGACAGCACGTGTCTTCTACAACTATGTCACTTGGGTCAATCACACATTTTACTTGATTGAATCAAGCCTTTCCCCAAACTACTAACTAGTAGAGGATACTTACTAGTTTTGTAAACTTTGGCAAATGATCTTCTGTGAGCTTCAGTTTCCTCAGTTGTGAAATAAGAGAAATGATAGTACTTACCCACTGGGGTTGGTGTGAGGCTTCTCAGGAGCTGCCTGGACTTTATTATAATGATGATTATATCTTTAATCTCATGTTTATGATGATAGGATTATCCGGGTTCTGTTCATCTGCATCTTCTATCCAGGTGCTTCTCAGCCACCTGCATTTTGGTATTTTATTGCTTATGACAGTGGGAAATAGGTGACATTTTGCTTGGGTAAGGAGAATTAAGTAGTAGATAATAACAACAAACACACACAGAGACAGAGGTTGGATTGGTGGTTGGGGGAGGTAGGAGGGCGAAAGGGATAATTAGGCACATGTGTGTGGTGATGGATTGTAATTAGTATTTGGGTGGTGAACATGAGAACATGATGTAATCCATGCAGAAATAGAAGTATAATGATGTACACCTGAAATTTATACAATGTTATAAAGTAATGTTACTGCAATAAACAAAAAATTAAAAACAAAAAGAATTACCATTTCACAATACAGGAAATGTGATGAGTTTTTCCCATTAAAGTACCTTCTGATTTGATGTAAAAAAAAAAAAAGAGAGAGAAGCTGCTAAGCGATTGCTCAAGGTAAAAATTGGTAATTAAGGGACCTTTTAAAAAAGAGACATTCCGAAGAAGCATTTCTCTCCTTGTTCTCTTCATCCTTCCTGCCCTTCATCTCTTTCATTAGATCCATTATTCTGCCCATCCCTTAATTGTAGGCTTTCTACAGGCTTTGGGTGATTTAGTTTGTTTTTGTAATCAACTTTATAAAAATGTAATTTACATAAAATAAAATGTACCCATTTTAAGAGTATGGTTCACTGAGTTTTGACATTTATATACCCATGTTACCACCGCCACCACAACCACCATCAAAATACAGAGCAATTTTCATCACCCCAGAGAGTTTCCTTGTGTCCTGTTACAGTCAACTTTCTGCCCCCTCCCCCCACCACAAGGCAACTGCTTATCCGGTTTCTGTCAGTATAGAGTAGCTTTGGAGTCATACAGTATGTACAGTTTAGTGCCTGGCTTGTTTTGCTCAACATGATGTTTTTTGAGATTAATCCATGTTGTAACATATATATCAATCATTTCATTTCTTTTTGTAGCTGAGTAGTAGTTTATTGTGTGGATATACCACAGTTTATCCATTCACTTGTTGATGAACATTTGTGTAGTTTTCAGTTTTTGATTATTGAGTAAACTTGCTGTGAACAATCACATTTGCGTCTTTGTATATTTTCATTTCTCTTGGGTCATTACCCAAACTGCTTTCCAAGGTGGCTGTATCATTTTACATTCCTACCAGTAGTGTATGAGCGTTCCATTTGCTCCACATCTTCACCAACACTTGGAATTTGTCAGTCTTTTTAATATTAGCCATTCTGGTGGATATGTAGTGGTATGTCATGTGTCTTTTTTTTTTTTTTAGTGACAGTTTTTTGGGATATAATTCACACAACATACAATTCATCCACTTAAAGTGTACAATTCTGTGGTTTTTAATATATTCATAGAGTTCTGCAGCCATCACTACAATCAATTTAAAACATTTTCATCACCTCAAGATGAAACCTTGTACCCCTTACATCCCCTCCATTCCCCCCAGTCCAAAGCAACCATTAATCTACTTTCTGTCTCTGGATTTGCCTATTCTGGACATTTCATGTAAGTGGAATCATATAATATGTGGTCTTTGTGCCTGGCTTCCTTCACTTAACATAATGTTTTCAAGATCCATCCATGTTGTGGCATGTATCAGAATTTCATTCCTTTTTATGATCAAATAATAGTCCATTGAATGGATATATCATGTATATCCATATCATATACATGATTTGCCAGTGTTTCTCCCATTCTGCAGATTGTCTTTACAATTCCTTAACAGTTTCCTTTGAAGCAAAAAGGTTTTAATTTTGGTGATGTTCAGTTTCATTTTTGTTTGTTTTTTCTTGTGCTTTTCGTGTCATTTAAGAAACCATTGCTAAATCCAAGATCACAGAGATTTCCTCTCCTATATTTTCTTCTAAGAATTTTACAGTTTTATATCTTAAATTTAGGTCTTTGATCCCTTTTGCTTTAGTTTTTGTGTACGGTGTGAGGTAGGGGGTCTCATTTCATTCTTTTTCATGTTGATATCCAGTTGTCCCAGCACCGTTTGTTGAAAAGACTATTCTTTCCCCAGTGAATTCTCTTGGCAACCTTGTCAAAAATCAGTTAACCATAAATGTGAGGATCTCATCTGGTTTTAATTTGTATTTCCCTGATGACTAGTGCTGAGCACCAGATAATATGCTGAATTACTATTTGTGTATTGTCTTTGGTTTAACTCTTTTGCCCACTTTAAAAAATTGAGTTTTTGTCTTCTTAATATTCAGTTGCAGGTGATTTTTTGTGTATTGTGCATACCAGTTTTTTTGGTCAGATATATTGTAAATATTTTCTCCATGACTTACCATTCATTTTCTTTATTGTTTTTGAAGCATATAAGTTTTTGATTTTGTCCAGTTTTTCATTTTTTCTTTCATGGTTTTTTTTTTTTTTGAGGAAGATAGCCCTGAGCTAACATTTGTTGCCAGTCTTCCTCCTTTTTTCTCCCCAAAGCCGCAGTAGATAGTTGTATGTCATAGTTATAGATCCTTCTGGTTGCTCTATGTGGGATGCCGCCTCAGCATGGCTTGACAAGCGGTGCATAGGTCCACATCCAGGATCCAGATTGGCAAACCCCAGGCCGCCGAAGTGGAGCATGCGACCTTAACCGCCATGCCTCCAGGCCGGCCCCTATGCTTTACGTTTTTGTTATCCTACCAGAATATCTTTGCCTACTTCAAAATCGTGAATTTTTTTCTTCCATTTTCCTTTAGGAATTTTATAGTTTTAGCTTTTATGTTTAGTTCTGTGATCTGTTTTAAGCTGTTTTGTGTAGGGGTGTGTGTGTGTGTGTGTGTGTGTGTGTGTGTGTGTGGTATAAGATAATGAGGTCAGAAGTGTTTGTCTTTCTACAATGATGACATTTACTCATTCTGAAGATATTTTTTGAGTACTTACTCTCTGCCAGGCATTGGGGTTACAGTTGTAACTGGACAGGCATATTCCCTGCCCTCGTGGAACTTACTTTTTAGTGAAGAAAACAAATTTTAAAAGTGCAGCTTATAGTAGGTCCTCTGAAGGGAACAGGGAAGGACCTGAGGTGTCATTGACGTTTGAGCTGAGGAGAGAAAGGCAAGAAGGAGCTAGTTGTTGAGAGAGTTGGGGGCCAAGTGTTCTGAGGAGCAGACGGTCGTGGCCTGAGACAGGAGAATGTCAGTGTGTGGCTGGAATCTAGTGAGGAGAGGAAGCTTTGAGACAGGCGGAGATGTGCTCCTGCGGGGCCGTGGGGAAGGATTTGAATTTTATGTATAGTCTGTCTTTATCCTCAGTATGTCCTCTGAGCATCAGACCTATGTATAGAATTGCCTACTAGATGAGTCACAGCACTTCAATAGGTCCAAACTGAACTCGCTGGCTTTTCTGATTGCTTCTGAACTTCATTTTCTGTCTTGGTTTATGGTGCCATTTTCTTCCCCGTTGTGCAAGCCAGAACCCCTTGAGTCAGGATGCTTACTTTCCTAATCCTATGGTGTTGTGAAGAGAGCCTCCCCCCGCCACCCCCCACCCCCCCAGCAAAGAGAAAAATCAGTGATCATCATAAGGCTGGCAGTTAAAGTGAAAACAGTAGTCCCTTCTTAACCCCTTTCCCCTAACCCCTCCTCCTCAGAGGCGAGTCCTCTCCACTCAGGCAGCTGTTTCCACAGCTTGTACTTACCTCCGTATGTATTCCAGCATTCGACATTGTCTAGTGACTTTCTAGTGTGGACATGAGACTTCAGCTTTCCAGTAGCCGCCTTCAGGGGGACCCCACCCTGTGAACTGCCTCTGCTCTTTGTACACCCCCACGATTCTCCTCTCATTATCTCAATGTTAGTGATAAATTACATCAGTAGTTTTTGTTTATATTGTTAGGACTGTGGAAGTTGTTTTCAGCTGAATCTGAAAATGCACCGTGAATACATTTCCCTTTGTGTAAAACTTCTTGTCCACCTGACTCGGCCTGGTGTCCTTGAGTCCAGTGCATCTCTGGTCCAAGTCCCCTGAAAACTGAACCTGTCGCCTCTGCTTTGGTGGCGGGAGCAAATGGGGTGCAGTGGCTCTGACTCTGGCTGTTAGGAGCGTAGCTGTTGCTCTTCAGACCCACCCTCGCCTCCGCGGGCCTCAGGCGCCAGAGTGGCGTCCAGGTTTGAGGAGAGGAGTCTGGTTCCTGCTTGTGGACTCCTCCTCCCCCGCCCCACCCCACCTGCCATGTCAGGTTTTCTTCTCTTTGAAAAAACTGTCTACTTTTCACTTCCCCAGACATCCCTTACCTACTCTTTATTTCTGTTGGTCTATGTTGTTTTATTTTCCTTTCCTGTCATTTGATTGGAGTTTTGGGGGGCAGAGAGGAAAACACATTTGCTTAGTCCTTTAACAGAGGTCAAGAACTTTCCATTTTTATTCCTAAATATTGCTCATGTAAGGATCCCCACCCCAGTCCCACTGCCTTTGCTGAAATCTCAGCATCTCCTACTCCAGTAGCCCCACTGTTCTCCTTGCCCTCAGTGTCCCTGTCCTGGAACTCATCCCTCAGACCTGTCCAGGGCCCCTCCTCACCTTTCCTGGGGCCCAGAGGACAAGGGCCGTCTGAGCACACAAGCTTGGCAAATACAGCCATTTGTTGAGCTGCACGATCTCTGTGTCACTGGTCTCCTAACTGCCATTCATTCACTCCAGTCACACCAGGTGGAATGTGTTTTCCCAAGGTTGTCCTGCCGTTCACTTTGCTGTGCTTTTGTCCACGCTCTTTTTCCACGCTGAAGATCTCCGTCCTCCAAACCTGCTTCCGCCTCAGAGTTCAGTCTGGTGGTCGCCTCTGACCGGAAGCGCTTCCTGACTCCTGTAGTATCACTGTGCTCTGGTTTCTGCTATGTTTTGTTGTTCTCTTGTTACAAATACCGTGCTGCGTTCTTTTTTAAAATGTATTTTATTTTTTATTTTTACATTTTGCAGCTTTCTTTCATGCCTCTTTTTTTCCCTTACCTATGGGCTAGGGAGTAAGTACTAAGAAACATCTGGTGAGTAGACTGAGTTTACTGTTTACTCCCAGTTGGTAGCAGCAGCCTGATTTCCACCTGGTGATCAGGATCAGTCACCACAGCTTATTCTCTGCTTTTTGTTCAGTAGCACAAAGAACCCCAAATGGCCAGGGCAGTCTCAGCTTCTGATTTCATTTTTACTTTATTAAAAAACCCTTGCTGAAATACGCACACGAAAAAAGCAAAATTTCCAAGTGAGAGTGCAACAGATTGACACAAAACCACAACCTGTGTCCACCACCCAGGTGAAGAAATAGAGCATTATTAGTACTGCAGAAGCCCCCTCCTGGTCATTTTCCCACAGGAAACCACTAATCTGACTCCTGAAAGCATAGATTGGTTTTGTCTGTTCTTGAGCCTTGTGTAAGTGGGATCACACAGCATACACTCTTTTGCCACTGCTTTCTTTAGCTCAACATTATATTGGTGAGATTCATTCATATTTTTGCAGTTATAAGATAAGTTAGTTCCCTTTCATTGCTGTTTAAATATACCCCAATTAATATATCCCTTCCACTGTTGATGGACATTTGGGGTGTTTCCGGCTTTAGGCTATTCCAAGTCCTGCAGCCCCAGATATTCTTGCAAATGTCTCTTGGTGCACATGTGCACGCATTTCTCTTGTGCATATCTAAGGCTGCGGTGCTGGATCTTACGGAATGTACGTGTTCTGCTTTCATAGATTCTTCCAAATCATTTGTCCGAAGTGGTCGTACAAATTTATTCTCCTACCAGTAGTGTATGAGAGTTTTAATTTTTCCACATTCTTGCCAACACTGGCTTTTTCATTTTGGATAGTCGAAGTATTATGGTTGTTTATTTTTTAATTCAATTTATTTAAACTAAAAAAAATAAAAACCACAAAAATAATTTACCCATTTCTCCTACCATCCACTCCCTGCCTCTGGCAACCACCAATCTGTTCTCTGCATCTATGAGCTTGTTTTTTTCATATATATATATATTCCACATGTAAGTGGCATCATATGGAATTTGTCTTCCTCTGTCTGACTTATTTCACTTACTGTAATGCCCTCAAGTTCCATCCATATTGTCACAAATGGCAAGATTTCATTCTTTTTTATGGCTGAATAATATTCCATTGTGTATATACCACATTTTCTTTATCCATTCATCCACTGATGGACGCTTAGGTTGTTTCCATATCTTGGCTCTTGTGAATAGTGCTGCGTCCTGCTTGGTTTAACAGATGACAGTTATACTCGCACATCTGCTTCTGTGTTCGTGTATTGGGATAGCACATGTCATTTAGCTCCATTGTGTTCTCATGAGAGAATGAGAAATGAAAAAGACAAATAATGTCTTCGTATTATGATAAGAATAGCTTTGACTTCACATGCCCTCAAAGGGTCTCAGGGTCCCCAGGGGTCTCTGAGCGTACTTGGAGATTCACTGCCCTAGTGATAAGTACTGTTGTCAGTTTGGTGTGTAATCTTCCAGACTTCTTTTAAAATGAGAAGTACTTTACCATAATACAATACACATACATGTTCCTGAAATTTACTTTTCACTCTTAATATATTAGAGAGCTTTCTATATCAATATGGATATATTTGCCCCATTCTTTTTTTTTTTTTTTGCTGTATTTTAATTATATTTTCAACTGTCATTTGCAAAGTGGATATTGAACAGTGATAATCTTATGAAATATAGTAATAGATATGGTTGGGGCCATTTTTTTTTTTTAATTTTTTATTGATGTCATAGTAGTTTATAACATTGTGAGATTCCAGTTGTACATTATTGTTTGTCAGTCACCATATAAATGAGCCCCTTCACCCCTTGTGCTCACCCCCCAACCCCCTTCCCCCTGGTAACCACCAAACGGTTTTCTCTGTCCATGTGTTATTTTATATTCCACATATGAGTGAAGTCATACAGTGTTTGTTTTTCTCTGTCTGGCTTATTTCACTTAACATAATACCCTCCAGCTCCATCCACGTTGTTGCAAATGGGACGATTTTGTCTTTTTTTATGGCTGAGTAGTATTCCATTGTATATATATACCACATCTGCTTTATCCAGTCATCTGTTGGTGGACACTTGGGTTGCTTCCATGTCTTGGCTATAGTGAATAATGCTGCAATGAATATAGGGGTGCATAAGCCTTTTTGGATTGTTGATTTCAAGTTTTTTATTTGGATAAATACCCAGAAGTGGGATAGCTGGATCATAAGGTATTTCTATTTTTCATTTTTTGAGGAATCTCCATACTGTTTTCCATAGAGGCTGCACCAGTTTGCATTCCCAGCAGCAGTGAATGAGGGTTCCCTTTTCTCCACATCCTCTCCAACATTTGTTATTTTTTGTCTTGGTGATTATAGCCATTCTCACAGGTGTAAGGTGATATCTTAGTGTAGTTTTGATTTGCATTTCCCTGATGATTAGTGATGTTGAACATCTTTTCATATGCCTATTGGCCATCTGTATATCTCCCTTGGAAAAATGTCTGTTCATATCCTCTGCCCATTTTTTGATTCGGTTATTTGTTTTTTTGTTGTTCAGATGTGTGAGTTCTTTATATATTAGGGAGATTAACCTCTTGTCGGGTATAAGGTTTGCAAATATTTTCTCCCAGCTGGTGGGTTGTCTTTTCATTTTGATCCGGGTTTCTTTTGCCTTGCAGAAGCTCTTTAATCAGATAAGTCCCGCTTGTTTATTTTTTCTTTTGTTTCCCTTGTCCCAGTAGACATGGAATTCGAGAAGATCCCTTTATGACCAATGACCAATAGTGTACTGCCTACGTTTTCTTCCAGGAGTTTTATAGCTTCAGGTCTCACCTTCAGGTCTTTGATCCATTTTGAGTTAATTTTTGTGTATGGCGAAAGAAGATGGTCTACCTTCATTCTTGTGCAAGTGACTGTCCAGTTTTCCCAGCACCATTTATTGAGACTTCCCTTTCTCCATTGTATGTTCTTTGCTCCTTTGTTGAAGATTAGCTGCCCCTAGATGTAAGGTTTTATTTATGGGGTTTCAGTTCTGTTCCGTTGATCTGTGTGTCTGTTTTTGTACCAGTATCATGCTGTTTTGATTACTGTCACTTTGTAGTATGTTTTGAAGTCAGGGATTGTGATGCCTCCAGCTTTGTTCTTTTTTCTCAAGATTTCTTTAGCTATTTGGGGGTCTTTTGTTGCCCCATATGAATTTTAGGATTTTTTGTCTGTTTCCGTGAAGAATGTCATTGGGATTCTGATTGGGATTGCATTGAATCTATAGATTGCTTTAGGTAGTGTGGACATTTTAACTATGTTTATTCTTCCAGTCTATGCGCATGGAATATCTTTCCGTTTCTTTATGTCATCATCGATTTCTTTCAATAATGTCTTATAGTTTTCATTGTATAGGTCTTTCACCTCCTTGGTTAAATTTATTCCTGGATATTTTATTCTTTTTGTTGCGATTGTAAATGGGATTGTATTCTTGAGTTCTCTTTCTGTTAGTTCGTCATTAGTGTATAGAAATGCAACTGATTTCTATAAGCTGATTTTGTACCCTGCAACTTTGCTGTAGTTGTTGATTATTTCTAATTGTTTTCTGATGGATTCTTTAGGGTTTTCTATATATGAAATCATGTCGTTGGCAAACAGCAAGAGTTTCACTTCTTCATTCCCTATTTGGATTCCTTTTATTCCTCTTTCTTGCCTAATTGCTCTGGCCAAAACTTCCAGCACTATGTTGAATACCAGTGGCGAGAGTGGGCACCCTTGTCTTGTTCCTGTTCTCAGAGGGACGGCTTTCACTTTTTCTAGGGGCCATATTTTAAAAAGACTCAACAGATAGGTGAGATTATTCTGTAAACACAGCAGTAATGGAAGATTTTTGATCTGGATTGGAAAGAGATGAGTAAAATGTTTTAAGATTAATATTTCAGTAACGTATCAATTAATGAGAAGAGGAGAAACTGTAGAGAAGGAGATCATATAGAAAATCTTCGGGAGAGACTGAGTGCTTGGAAGTAGCTAATGGTCTCGGGGTTCCCACGATAGGAAGAGAGGTTAACAGTATTGCGAGAGGAGAAATGGCAGCGTGTGACAACAGGCTGGTTATGGAAGGACAAGTCACAGTGAAGAGTGGCTGGGATCGCAGACGGCTCTGTGGGGTGGGGTGGTGTCCTGAGAGAAACACACAAAAACGAGAACCTAGTTTTGGTGGAAAGATAAGCTTTCTGGCTTTAATTTCTTTAGAACCCCTCTAGCTCTAAATTACTCATTTTATGGCCTGTTTACCCTTAAATTATGCCTTTAATGGCATATGAGTGCCAGGCCCTGGTCATTTTGAAGCCTGTTACAAGTCTAAAATGGTTGTAAGAAAGGATACTTCCTTTGCCTCCTCTCTCTTCTACTTTTATATTTTAAAACGACTATATAGAGAAGATTTTGGAAAATTGAAGTTATATTGACTTTTGTATTTGTTAATAAATATGCTTATTTTAAAAGACATGTCTATTAAAATGGCCTGTGCGTGGATTTCTTAAATTACTGACACGTGGGCAGATTGAATGCTGTGTGACTATAACAGAAACAAATACTCATTACACTACTTCAATTTAATTATACAGATGCAGGACAGCTGGAGTACACATTGACGAATCACTGTTCCCTGCGGCTAATACTAATGAACACTTACCAAGCCTAATTAAAAAAAAAGTAAGTATGCAATTTCAATATAGATAGTGGCAATTATGAATTTTTTTTTTTTTTTTTTTTTTTGTGAGGAGATCAGCCCTGAGCTAACATCTGCCAATCCTCCTCTTTTTTTGCTGAGGAAGACTGGCCCTGGGCTAACATCTGTGCCCATCTTCCTCTACTTTATATGGGAGGCCGCCACGGCATGGCTTGCCAAGCGGTGCGTCGTTGCGTGCCTGGGATCCGAACCGGCGAATCCCAGGCCACTGCAGCAGAGCGCACACACTTAACTGCTCGCGCCACCGGGCTGGCCCCTGAATTTTTTTTTTTATGCGTAGAAAATAAAACTTTTAGAAATATATTCAAGAGTTGTCTGAAGTATTGCTGTTGATGATATTGTTCTTTTCACATAGCATTTTTTAGCAAGTTATAGAGATTATTTTATCCTATGAATGCTTCGAAGTAATTTGTAAGAAATGGAAGAGACTGTGGTTGGCCAAGAGAAAACTAAAAGTTGCGAAGAGACCAGCAAACATTCAAGTGCTCTGGTAATTACTTCAGAATTCAGTGTTATGTCTGTAGTAAGATGCATTTGTTCTGTTTAGCTGGAAAATCGCAAAGGCTGAAGCAGAGATATCCAAGTGTGTCAGGTTGTTTATTACAGAAAATCTGCTGTACAAGTATAAAGACTGCTTTTTTATGAGGTCTAATTCACACTGAATGACAACCTTTTCAGTTTTTATTTATTTGAAAGTTTTAGAGGCCAGCCTGGTGGCATAGTGGTTAAGTTCGCACGCTCTGCTTTGGCAGTCCAGGGTTCACAGGTTCACATCCTGGGCATGGACCTACACACCTCTTATCAAGCCATGGTGTGGCAGGCGTCCCACATATAAAGTAGAGGAAGATGGGCATGGACGTTAGCTCAGGGCTAATCTTCCTCACCAAAAAAACAACAACAACAACAACAAGTTTTCATTGTGATTTCTTTATTTGAGGGTAAACTGGTTTATTATGAAATGTCAACGTCACTTTGTTTTCACGTGAGAATCCCTGTTGGAGAGAAGATTTGCAGACTTTCTCCAAACTGAATTAGACAGACTAGAACTGTACATTTCCTGTAGGTTAAAGAAGACATTCCTGTGGATGTCTCCAAATTTTCTGCAAATAGTAAATCATATGCCTCTTGTTATATTTCATCTCAGACAAGCCATGGTTTGCTAGTGCTGTGATGGATAACTTCAGTCTCCATCCAGATCTTCTTATCTGATTATAGGTGAAATAAAGCCTCTAACAGTCTCTTGACTCTCTGTGATATGCTGAGCAATAGCTATGTCTGTTATTTTAAAAATATTTATTTAATAAACGGACATCTCTCTTCATTTCCTTTCCCTCAAAATAGGCAGTTTTCAATGTGACTCGGGTCCTTGTGAATCCATGGTCTTTGTACACATATGTCACATGTATGTGTGCACACACATTCTACACGAATGAGGTTCTAGTATATTACATGTATTGTTTGGTAGGTTGCTTTTTCTTCACTTAACAGTATGTCTTTGACAATTTCACGTTAGTGCGTCTTACCTCTACTTCGTTTTTCTGCATTGTAGTATATATAACATGAATGTAGTGTTCTTGGAGTCATGCTTAGATCATTGTTGGTTTTTGCTAAGCACATAGTTTATATGACATATTTGAGTTTATTTCTCCAAGTGGACTATCTAGAAATGAAATTACCAGGTCAAATGGATATACATTTTGATTTTAACAGTTCCACCAATAGAGAACAAGAGTACCTATTAACACTCTGACCAATGCTGGGTATTATTAATCTTTTTAATTTTTCCTAATCTGAAGCATAAATAATGACTGCTCATACAATTCACCACTTAAATTTTTACTCATGCCTAAAAATATTCCCTTTCCTTCCCTCTTGCAAATACAACTGCAAATTAAACGTGACTTCAGGCCTTATTATTTTGGGTTCTTGGAAGAGGTTCTCTGCTTCGCTCTCCCTCACTCTTTCTGCTGCCAGCCTGACGCTCTTGCTTGCTGTTCTTCAAACATATCAAGCGTATTTGTGTTTTAGAGCCATTGCATCGTCTATTCCCTCTGTCTGGAGCATGCTTCCCCCCAAAATCCATCCACATGACTAGTTTTCTAACTTCCATAGGGCTTTGTGCCCGAGTTACTGTCTCAGTGAGATGTCCCCTGACTACCCTATTTACGTTAGTAGTTCCTTCCTGCTGTGCCAGCTGTCCTGATCTCTGTTACCTGCTCTTTTCCTTTTCGTCTGTAGTACTTACCCCTTTCTAAAATACTGTTAACAACGATAGCAGTTAGATAGGGTTTAGTTGCTGTTGAAGATTCACAGGACCCCAATAACAGTGCTTCAGAATCTACAGACCAGGGAGCCTCTAGAGGAGCCTCTTATATTCTGCTGGTCGTGTACCTATGTTCTCTCATTACCCTACCTCCCCGCCCCCTAGAACGACAGAGCCCTCCCTCCAGTAACAGACAAGGTTGACACACTTTGGGGATACAAACGGACCCAAACTCCATGGACCCGTAGTTACAAAGCAACACTGTTAATTAGTATATTGCATGCTCTGCAGGTACTTTGGTGAAAACAATTCATGCCAGTTCCAGGCCTGCTGAAGTTAACCCTCCCGACACACATGCAGTGTAATTTACTTATTTATTATGTTTATTTCTGTCATTCCTTAATAGAATATAAGCCCATGACGGCAGGGATCTCTTGCTTTCAAGAACAGTGCCTGACACGTAATAACATGTTTGTTAAATGACAAATGAGTGAATAACTCACTGATAGAGCAATGTGCTAAATCGAGAACGTAAGTGTAGGCATTAGCCTTGAATGGCTAAAAGAAGTCCTTTCTTAAGACTGGAACAAAAGAGGTTAGACTAGGTACCCACATAAACATGTTGGACTGGTGGCTTCAACCTGAAAACCAAAAGCGGCCTAGACAGAAGACATATCTCTCTCGAGTCCTTAAGAGAGCGCTCAGGTGTAGAAACAGTAGTAGATAAAGATAATGCTACATTCAGTTTTTGTATTTGTGGGGGTAGCTGGGCCAAATGGGAAGTTCTGAAGAAGAGATAGTGGGGAGGGCAGGTTTGAAGGGGACATGTTCCCCTTTTTATCCGAGGATGGGAAGATTAGAAAGTTAACCCCAGACTTGCTCATGGATGTCAGCCTTGGGCTTCATGTGTTTGAGGTTTCCTTATTTTGTCACACTTTGTATGTGTAGTTACAGTTTTTGATTTTTACTGGCTGAGTGGAGTTACTGTGATTTAAACACGGTAAGGCAAGATTAAATAATGGTTCTTTTCTTTGGTAGTTATAAAATAGTTGCTTTTGTGTTTTATTACTATGTCATGATTTTTGGGGGGGAGGGGAAATAACATGAGAGTAGCAGAAATAAGGAAAAAGACACTAATTTTGTTTTAAGAACCTTCATGGAAACTAAGAATGCAAGGATCCTGAAAATGCCACACAAAACATAACTACTTAATGTACAGCCTTTTATTCAGTCTTAAAATTCTGTCCATATTTTTACAATTGCACAAAAAAGAAATAAATATTTACAATTCACATATAATGCAAAAAATACCTCTTGAAGAAGTTTTTATTATTAATGTTATAAAGTGTATCAGAAATGTTCCTGAAAGGGTTGTTTTCCTGTCTTACGCAGTTGCAGCACTATATCATTAATTTTTATGTCCTTTTTGCACAGCGAAGGTGTATGCAGCCCAAAGATTTTATTCCTAAAACACCAAAAAATGATAAGAGACTTCAAAAGAAATTTGAGAAAATGGCTCAGGAGCTACAAAAGCAAAAAACAACTCTAGGTAAGCAAGTCCTCTGCATTTGTGTTTGTACATCTAGTTTAATTTGCCTGACGAGCAGTGGCATCCAGGATGACAGAGCTAAGGGGGACTGCAGTGGTTCTAGCCTAGGAAGGAGAAAATAGAATGTAAGTCACCCAGAAGACTTGACTACAGCCATTATAGGGCCGTACAGTTGCTCTAATTGATCACAAAGTTTTGTTTTTTTTTTGGTGGGGAGGAAGATCAGCCCTGAGCTAACATCTGCCAATCCTCCTCTTTTTGCTGAGGAAGACTGGCCCTGGGCTAACATCCATGCCCATCTTCCTCCACTTTATATGGGACGCCACCACAGCATGGCTTGACAAGTGGTGCATGGGTGAGCACCCGGGATCTGAACCAGGGAACCCCAGGCCGCCGCAGTGGATCGCGCGCACTTAACTGCTTGTGCCACTGGGCCGGCCCCTTGTTTTTTTTTTATTGAGGTGTAATTGACATATAGCATTATATTAGTTTCAGGTGTACAACATAATGAATTGATATTTGTATACATTGTGAAATGATCACCACGATAAATCTAGTTAACATCGGGATCACCACGATAAATCTAGTTAACATCTATCACCATACATAGTTACAAAATTTTTTTTCTCTTTTTCTTCTTGTGATGAGGACTTTTAAGATGTACTCTCTTAGCAACTTTCAAATATTTAATACGGTATTATTAACTATAGTCACCATGCTGTACATTACATCCCTGTGACTTAATTATTTTATAACTAGAAGTTTGTACCATTTGATGCCTTTTACCCAGTTCTCTCCTCTCCTCCAACCACCAGTCTGTTCTCTGCATCTATGAGTTTGGGTTGTTTTTAATTTTTTTTAAGATTCCACATATAACTGAAGTCATATGGTATTTGTCTTTCTCCTTCTGACTTATTTCACTTAGCGTAATGCCCTCAAAGTCCATCCATGTTATGGCAAATGGCAAGATTTCCTTCCTTTTTTATGGCTGAATCATATTTCATTGTGTATGTATACCACATTTTCTCTATCCATTCGTTCATCCGTGGGCACTTAGGTTATTTCCATGTCTTTGCTGTTGTAAACAATGCTGTGATGAACGTGAGGGTGCATATATCTTTTCAAATTAGTGTTTTTGTTTTCTTTGGATAAGTACCCAGAAGTGGAATTGCTGGAACCTATGGTAGTTCTATTTTTAATTTTTTGAGAAACCTTCATACTGTTTTCCATAGTGGCTACACCAGTTTACATTCCCACCTGGAGTGCACAAGGGTTCCGTTTTCTCCACATCCTCGCCAACACTTGTTATTTCTTGTCTTTTTGATTATAGCCTTTCTAATAGGTGTAAGGTGATATCTCCTTGTGGTTTAGATTTGCATTTCACTGATGATGAGTGATGTTGAGGATCTGTTCGTGTGCCTGTTGGCCGTCTGTATGTCTTCTTTGGAAAAATGTCTATTCAGATCCTCTGCCCATTTTTTAATTGGATTGTTTGTTTTTTTACTAGATATATTCTTTTAATGATTTAGAAAAATAACATCATGAAACTCTAAAGTACTTTATGTGTTTTTGATATTTCTCTTTTTTTGCCTTTTTCACTATCCTCTAAGTTCAGTATTTCACACCAGTCCTGACACATCGTTGATACAAATAAGCAATTTTGGTAACTATATAATGCATAGTATAGAAATAGGAAGCGTTAATTCCTCCAGTTTTTTTCTTTGTTTTATTATCTAGTACTATGTCACAAATTCTCTGCTCTGTATTTTGGAGTTATTCACATAGAATTATCAAGCTTTATTTTAAATCTGTCATAATAATGTAAGAGAATTGACTAGAACATGTTGGCTGCACAGTGCTGCCAGATAATTTTCCAAAAACATTGTCTTTATCATTTGTTTTTGTGGTCAGTCATCCTACTGCCTGAGAATCAAGTCTCTTCTCTCCTGGTGCCGTGCGGGCCCCTCCCTGACAAGCCCACACTAACCGTCTGGACTGCCAGGATGCTCCAGACAGAAACATGGAGTTCTCCATGATGTTGCTTTCTGCCCTGACACTGACTACCCGTCCAGACCCTTAGAGCACCCTTAGACTCTGCTTCTGAAAGGACTGCTCACCCCCTTCTCTGCTCTCTTTCCAAGTCCGCATCACCCCCACTTGAATCACTGTAGCAGTTCCTTCCCTGGGCCCTCCAGGCGCTGTGTCCTTATCCGTCGTACTTTGGTGAGAACGATGTCAATCGGAAGTCAGGTGGACTTAAAATTCCTCATTGTCATCCTAAGAAAAAAGTATTTAGGATAAAATCCTATATTTAACGTGTTTTACAATCTACCACAGCCCGTATGATCTGCATATGTACGCGTATGTTCAGAGGTGCAGTAGGAGTTGTTCAAGCCTAAGAGTTGCAAAGAAGAGGATGTTGAATGATGCTGGTCTTTTTTTTATTAGGGGGCAGGTGGTCAGAGTCCTCAAGTTCTCTTTGAGCATATGCAGGTTATGGATTCTGGAAAAACGCACAACCATGTACCCACACAATGAATTAGCCCATTATTTTATGGCTCCAGGACCCCCCTGACCCCAGAGTTCATATGCGGGTGTAAGAGTGTCAGCTGAGGTAGGGGCGTCAGTGGTGGCAGTTGCTGAAACCTAGGGTAAAAACCATGGTAGGAGAGGCAGAACTTCTTCTCTACCCCTCTTAGGTCCTCGGCTGGGCTCTGTAACAAGAGACAGAGTAGCAAGAGCAAAGCATACAAATTTATACCAGTTTTTCATGACAAAAGAGCCCTCACAAGGAAATGAAGACCCCAAGAAGTGGCAAAACCTAAATGCTGATGTACTAGGTTCAACAAAGAGGCAATTGTGGAAAAGTAGCTAAACTATAAGGGGTGACCAAAGGAAGATAAGAGTTATTTTAACAAGGTCTGTTTGTACAGAATTCTCGTGGCCTCGGCTCCCCGTCTCTGGTTTAAGAATGTTTCTTTCCTCCTGGTAGAAGGAGGGCATCTTTTATCAGGGAGTTGTATCTCCCGCCTTCAGGAAGTAAAGGGAGGGTCAGAGCACCCTTCTTGGACCTATTGTTTTTTAGGTGCCTTTAGCTCAAAATAATCCTTATGCCAAAGTGGCATGTTTTGGGGTGGCATAGTCTACCATCTGTTACCACATATAGGAACCACATTTCATTGTGGCTTCACCTTCTCACTTAGTTGTGTGATCCTAGGTAAATACTTAACTTCTGCGTCTCGGTTTCCTCATCTTTAAATGGGGATACTGATACCTGATGCCTTGGGTTTGGGGGAAGTTTGAATGGGACAGTGCACATGTGGTACTTAGCACAGTGCCTGCAGTGGACATTGCTCAGCAAATGCTAGCAGTTGTAGTGTGGGGTTACTGGTCGTGGAGGTGGTGGTGATAGAATATTGGTAGTAGGTAATGGTGTTGAAGGGGAAGAGGAAAACTATGGGGTGGGGGGCTGGATGTTCCTTAAAAGGAATCATATTATTGAGGTAGGAAGGCACTTTTTTTGAGCTTCAAATTGGATTTTTGTTTATTTTCAGATAATGGTGTACCTGTTCTCTTATTTGAGTCTGATGGTTCGTTGATGTATAGTCCCACAATTAAAATGTACAGTGGTCACCACATCGGAATGGAGAAGAGATTACAGGAGATGAAGGAGAAAAGGGAAAATCTTTCCCCTGCCTGTAAGTGCTTACATTTTATAAAATGAAAATTATGCCAATAGGTGAATAAATTGTGGTGGAAAGGTTTTTTTTCTTCTTTACCTAGATATTTTAGTTTATGTTTCCTGATTCTAATAGACTTTGACCTATTTCAGAGTAGACTTGGTTAATATTTTCATCCAGGAAATCTTATTCTTCCTTAAGATTTTTTAAGCATATATTGAGTGTATAGCATTCTCCAAGTTCAAAATCCTGTTTGTTGCAGCTCCTTTGTAATTTTTAATATCTTTGGGGATTTTTTTTAAATTAAATTAATCAGGCCACTCTTTTGAAGGAATTTGCTTTAGATTAAGTATCTAAAGCATCAGTTTATATTTTTATTTCGTTTATCTTTCAAATTTTTAATTAATATATAAGCACATTTTCATAAAACATTTACCAGTGTATGGCTCATAGTAAAAATCCATCTTGATTCCCACCTAATTCTCCTCTGCCCGTGGGTAACCCGCATCTTAAGGTGATGTGTTTTCCCAGATCTTTTCCGGTACGTCACGTATCTGTATATACACGAAAAAGATGCAGGCTTCTGTATCTTTCTATATGGAGGTATAATTTTTCTTTACCTAAATTGGATCATGGCATACCTATTACTTTCAGCTTTGTTTTTCTTACTTGAAAGTGTCTTGGAGGTTTTTTCAGGGCAGTAGGTGTGGACCTACCTCTTTTTTCTCTTTTTTTAAGATGCTGCAGAGTAGTCTAGTGTTTTAATATTGAATCATCTATCTGTTGGTGGATGTTTTTCCAATTTTTCTTGTTTAGAAATAGTGCTGCAATTTTTATTCTTTTTAAATTAGCTAGTATAGTTGTTCTTGTTTTTTATTTAACCGTTGTCCTATCTATGGACATAAGGCTTTCCGCCCACTTTTTAGTGTTATAATGTATACACAAGTGGACATACTTTTACATAAATCTTTATGTTCCTGTGTATTTCGATAATATTAATTCATAAAGGCAGAATTTAACGTTTTTGATAGATATTATCAGATTGCCCTTCAAAAAGTCTGTAGCATTTTATCTTTTGCCAGTCGTTTGTATAAGAATGCCAGTTTCTCCGCGCTTGGAAAACTGGATCACGTTAGTCTTTACATCTTTTTCAATCTGAGATTGAAAAACTGGATTTCTTTGTTTAATTTGCTTTTGAGGTTGCTGGTGAATTTGCTAATGAGGTAAATGTCTTTTTATGTTATTGATTATGACTATTACTGACTATAGCTTTTAATGTTATACTCTGTATATTATCTCTGTGAATTATGTCTTTGTCCAAATGCCTATTATAGTCGTGCTCCACATAACGATGTTTTGGTTAATGACGGACTGCATATATTATGGTGGTCCCAGAAGATTAGTACCGTACAGTCTAGCTGTGTAGTATACTATACCATCTGGGTTTGTGTAAGTGTACTCTGTGACATTCACACAGCGATGAAATCACCTAACGACGCATTTCTCAGAACGTGGCCCGTCGTTAAGTGAGGCATGACTATATATTTTTCTTTTCTTTCTCACTTGTAAGAGCTTTTTCTGTATCATGCATATTAATTCCTTGTTATATGTCGTAAACATTTTCTCCTAGCTTTCCAGTGTGGAGCACAGTGTGCTTATGTAGTAGGCACTCGGTAAATATATTGTTGAATAAAATACACAAAATCTATTGTTCGTCATTTAATATGCAGCAACGTTTGTTGAACAGAAATGTTAGATTTAATATAGACAAATCTGATTGTCTTTTCCTTATGGCATCCAGGATTCTGTGATGCTTAGAACTCCTCCACCATAAGCTTTTAAAATTGTTCTGTGTTTTCTTCCATTACTTTTATGGTTTATTTTTTAAGGTTAGATATTTAATCTATCTCAAGTTTATATTTATGTATGATATGCACTGGGCACCTATACCAGTTAAGGTTAGTTTTGGCTGCATATAACAGAAACACAAAACCAGTAGGTTAAATTAGGTGCACTTCTCTGTCATGTCAAAGAGGTCAGAAGTAGGCCGTCGTGGGGTGGCCATTCTGTGGTGTCTTTGAGAATCTAGGCTCCCATCTTTCTGCTTTGCCTTCCTTGGTGCCTGGCTTCTGTTTCAAAGTGCGTGTGCCTCCCAGCTGGGCCAGCTCGCTGTGAGCAGCCTTACCAAAAGTCCTATCCAGTGTTGCTGCCGAATCCCATCAGTCAGGACTCAGTCTTGTAACTACTCCTGGTTGCAAGCTAAATGCAACCATTTATGGCCAGAGAGCTACAAGAGCAAAAAACTACTCTAGATAAGCCAAGAAATATAATACAGTTTTTTGCATTTGTGTTCATATACCTAATTTAATTTGCCTGATGACCGGTGGCATTCAGGATGACAGAGCTAAGGGGGCCCGCAGTAGTTTTAGCCTAGGAAGGAGAAAACATAAGTCACCTGCAGGAGACTGCGAGCAAGACTGAAATGTAGTCTTTCAGCAGGGTGTGTTGCTGCACTAGTAAAATCAGGGTTGTGTTGTTAAGAGGAAGGTGAGAATGGATAATGAGGTAGGTAACTAGCAGTATTCTAGATGAATATCCAAATTGTTTCAACATATAATTATGTATATACCTATATTCCTTAAACTTTATTTCATTACTTTGCAGTGTTAATTCTTCCACTCAGCTGCATCTAGCACAATTTAAAATTCAACAACTGAAAATTTTATCTCTGTGCTTACCTTTCTTATCTTGGTTTATTCTCATTTTATGATTGCTTGCTTAAGTTTTCTCAGAAAAGCATCCTTTTTCGTCTTTAAAAAAATCTTTGGATATGAGACCAAACATCTCTTTTGTTTCTTATTTGTTGTGTACACAGCCTTTGAAGATAACACTTATGAGTTTATTTTTAAATCACTGATATCTGGATGCTTTCTGTGAAACCGCTAGGATTTCTCAACTCAGCACTGTTGACATTTTGGGCTGGGTAATTCTTTTGGAGGGGGCCGTCCTGTGCGTGGCAGGATGTTTCACAGCATCCCTGGCTTCTGTGCACTGGATGCCAGCAACATGGCTCACACCCCCGCACCCCACTCCTCCACATGTGACATCCAGCAGTGTCTACTGACATTGCCAAGTGTCTGCAGGAGCCAAAATCGCCCCTGGTCGAGAACCACTGCTCCAGTTACAGAGGTAACTGTTACCAGCATCCTTGAAGAAAAAGCCTTGATTATTAACAGTAGGTTTAACTGAAACTATTTGTTTACCTTTGTTGAGCTTCTGCTTAGATCCAGGCAAGCTGACTTTTCAAGATCCCTTCTGACTTTAATTATCCTATGTTTAATCCTTTTTTTATAAGATGATTTATGACGATTATTTTTTGTGATTCTCATCATCTGTAATAGATTCGAGTGAGAGTTTTTTGGGCTTACTGTTTGCAGTGAGTCTGGAATATGAAGTACAAGGCACCGGTCGATGTGTAAGTGATTCGTGAGAGTAGAGTGAGTTTGGGTTACCATTGGCTTCATCCCTAAGACGTGTCCAAGTCGTGTCTAATGAAATGTTTGGATGATGTTTCAGCTTCTCAGATGATTGAAAATTCTCAGGATAACCCGGTTAACTCCACGCGTGAAGAGTCTTTGACCATTTCACATGATACTTTGTATTCAGGTAAAATAACTTTCTTTTCTGTGATATATTTAAGCTGTGAGAATAGTATGGTTTTTATATTTGGAATTTTTTCTGATGAGAAGAACAGTTAAAAACTAGAATTCATGAATTTCACCCTGAAATTAGGTATTATAATAAAAATAGGTATTGTACTAAAATTAAGGCATGAGAAATTATATGAGTTAAAGTTCCTTTTTGATTCCTATGGTTTTTCTCCTGAGCATTTGCTTTCTTGGCACAGAATCCATTGCTCACTTTTTAAAAAACTTTGTGACCTTATGTGAACTGCATGCAGTTTAATCTGTATATTACTGAGAACAGTAAGAGAGACAAGGGAAAATTGTTTCACACCATGTATAATGAATATATGGAACAAGTTATTGAATGGGGTCAGTGAAGTATGTACAGATCATCAAAAAATTTAGGAGATAGAGGATTTCTAATTAGAAGCAGAAAGGGTGTTGGTAACAATGAAATTAGAGTTATGTATTATAGACATATGTATTTTTAATGTGGAAGCCCTTATTTCTCTTTGAATGATAATTTTTCATGGTTGTAGCTTTCTTTTGGTTATGTCACATTTCTTATAATTTTCTCACCCAGCCCACGATAGGGCCCAAATAAGTAGCAGTGACCCCCTAAAAGAACTGTGTTCAAAAGTGCTTGAAATGTTATGAAATGCCTTTTTATGAAAGCTACAGCGCTGACCAATCACAAAACAATGTCAAGGTATTAGGAGTTTAAAGCTTCCTTTTCATGCGTGGTTTATTCTTGTACTCTTTTTGGTATGTGTTGAAATTATTTACCCGTTTATCTTAAATAATCTCTATCTTTTTATTTCACACTTGTGTTTATTTCTTATAAGTTGGAAACAAGTGATAATAATAACTAATGCGGATTTCATTTTTCCTGTGTTGTAGGCCCTGCTGTTTTGTCTTATGTGCTGTTTCTCATGTAATTCTCCCATTAGCCCTATGAAGTAGGTGCCGTTGTTGTCCCCATTTTGTCCCTGAGAAACCAGGTCAGAGAGAGGTCAGACAACTCATACGAGGTCACAGTTTGTGAGTGGCCAGCCCAGGATGCAAACCTAGGCAGTCCGACTTCGGCGTTTACCCCATGACATGTCGTGCTGCTTGTCAGCTTTTTGAAAAGTGTGCTTAGCTTCTTCAGCTGCCAAAATTCGTATAAGTGTCCTATATTTCCAGCTGCTGACTTAGAAACGCACAGGTTCCCTGACTTTGCTTGGGCACGGCCCCACCCTGCCCGTGGGCTTGCTTTTGCTGCTTGTTGGTTGCCTGTGTTCTTCCTCTTGAAAAGGAGAGCTTTAGTGGTTTCGATCAGTAAGTTATGACGGTTTCTATCAGTAAGTTACGACACTTAACGTTACCTCCAGGGTTGTGTGGTTTCTGTAAAGTGGAGGTCCTCCTTCCATTCAGCAAGTGCCTAGCCCCTATTAGGGGAGCCAGCTCTGGGTTAGAGGCTTCGGATTCCAGAACGTAGTGTCTCTGGGACCTTCGAGTCTAGTGAGAGGACAGATAGAAATGTAATCACAGTGTGATGTGACACATGGTTTTATAAACTTAGGTTGGAATTCTGTGTGACTAGACCTGGTAAAGTCAGTGGAAGGATTCAGAAGTTTTGACATCCAGGGTGGATTTTTTTTTGTGAGGAAGATTAGCCCTGAGCTAACATCCACTGCCAATCCTCCTCTTTTTGCTGAGGAAGACTGGCCCTGGGCTAACATCCGTGCCCATCTTCCTCTACTTTATATGGGACGCCGCCACAGTGTGGCTTTACAAGCAGTGTGTCAGTGCACACCCGGGATCCGGACCTTCGAACCCCAGGCCGTGAAAGCGGAGCGCGCGCACTTAACCACTACGCCACCGGGCTGGCCCGCGGGGTGGATCTTGAGGGAAGAGTAGGATTTATCCAGATTCAAGTGTGGAGGAAGAGCAAGGCCTGGAGGTGTAAATGCATATACAGTTTTCACGGGCTAGGTGGCAGCTTAGCATTACTCTTAAGAAATACATAAAATATATGGGAAATCAGAACATTAAGATCTACCAGGTGGTTCACCTTTGAATATAAATATAGTGTGAGACTTCAGTGGAAGACAGAGGAGTCGAGGTGGGCTGTATTAAATTGTGGAACACTTCATGAAGACCAGAACTTGGCGTAGACCCGAAAGCAGTAGTTCTTCACGTTTAGAAAATCGTTGGCCTCCTTGAGAGTTTAATGACAGGGTGTGGAGGCTCTTCCTGGAGAAAGGTGTACATGCGTATGAACATCCAGAAAGTGTGCATAACATCTTTAGAGGTTTGTTACCTCCCTCCCTCAACCCCCGTCCCATCCGATGCACACGTTGAAGCCCAGTTTCCCTAGTTAAAATGCTGACCGTAGAGGTGTCCATAAGTGGAAACGAGGAGAACCAGGATGTGGTCAGTACTCTTCTTAACTGTGATTAGAAAGTATTACGTTATTGGTCAACTGAAAATTACTTCTATAATAATTTAAAACACTTTTAAAAGTTAATTCTTTATTAATATTTTCCAGATGAATCCTTTGCTGGTGGTCTACACTCATCTTTTGATGATCTTTGTGGAAACTCAGGATGTGGGAATCAGGAAAGGAAAGTGGGAGGATTTGTTGATGAAATCAAAAGTGATATGTGTGTTTCGTCACCTGTATTGAAAACAAGTAGTATTCATTTATCAGCATCTCCCGGTTACCTCAGTCAATTAACGCCACAGAAATCCATGAGTAACCTTTCAAAGGAAGAAATAAATTGGCAGAGAGATCGTGTGGGTGAAGTAGTCACTCCTGACACAAAGCATTCTGAAAGAGTATCTAAGGAGATGTTTGATACGAAGCATAGTTTGTCTCCTGAGTTATCTGCAACAAAAGGCCACCCTGTGGGACATTCACGACCCAAGAGTTCCTCAGCAAAGAGAAAAATAACATCAGAGAACTTGCCTTCACCTCCAAAAGAAAAGCTAAAGAGAAAGAGGTGTAGTGGGAAAGCCGCTATGCCAAAACTGCAGCTGTTTAAGTCAGAACACAGCCTACAGTTTAGGACGAGATCTGTTCCCGAGACTGCTGACTGCGGGGAGTCCTCTTACGATGATTATTTTTCACCTGTTAATCTTAAGGAAAGGAATTCAGAGAACCTTCTTCCTGGATGTCAGTCATCATCAAGCCCTGCCCAGTTCAACTGCAGAAGGAATCTTTCTAAGAGGGAGAGAACAACCATCTTAGAAATGTCGGATTTTTCCTGCATTGGTAAAAATGGCGGATCAGTTGGCATTACCAATTTAACAACAGAAACCAGCCCCCGTCTTCAGAGACCTACAAATGACAAAGGAAACACAACATTGGGTTGCGTGACTTTTAAGGAAGTGTCTGCTACTGAGGAAACTCCAGGGTTTTGTGGACAGGCTGCCCTTCAGACAAAAGAAGACGTGAGCGCAGATGGAAAAAGTCTCTCTTCCTGCACCGTTAATGAACTCAGTCTTCAGAAAGCACATGTAGCGAAAGAGCATCATGGTGATTCAACTCCTTTGAAAGGCAGCAATAAAGAAATGAAGGAATTAAGTGACGTAAAAACCAGGCAGAAGGAAGATACTACTTCTAAAATGTTGAATTCCTCTGAAGGTGAAACACAAAGTGATTATAAGCTAAATTTTGTAGATGATTGTAATGTGGACAAATCTACGGAAGAAAGAGAAAACTTACCCAGAGAATGTAGTGAAAGTATGTGAATCTCCTTTTCCAAGTTTCTGTGTTATTGGAGTATGTAATAGTGCATCTCTCTTTCAGATTTATCACAACTCTTTCATAGTGAAGATATTTCTTTCTCCCTCAATTTTTTTGCTTTAAAGAATGTGTTTGATATTTTCCAATGATAAATTCTTTAGGAATAGATGGCTTACCACTGTGTGGAATTTCTAGGCTCATTGGTCAAACCAGTTGTTATGAATGCATTTCTCCAAGCTTTTTCCTTCTTATGGGTGAAAGTGATACCTCATGTGAATAATCGACTAGAGTGGATGCTTTTCCTTGTTTCAGTATAGCCTCTCACTGTAACAGGATTATCGTGCAAAGAGGCATAGTAATAGAGTATTTTTTAAAAATCTCAGGTCATCACTGTGAGGCTGTTTATTTTAGAAGGGAAATTAAGATAGTGTGAGCTATTGATTCTATCAAGAAAAGAGGAGGTATGAAAAAGTAAATGTGGAAATATGTTACCACTATTTACTTTTGAAGAAGCTTTGAGCGATGTCAGCTATAAAGAAATATTTTTTTAATATTTTTGCTCAAGTAAGAAGTTCGTTGTTACAGGTCTTGTTTGACTTCTATTTATTTTACTTTAAGCATATCATTTAAATAGCTTTATTCCCATCTGTAATTTAATTGTAACCATAGTAATGAACTATGTAATTGTAGCAAAAGTAGCAATAATAGAAAACAACATTTTGCGCTTTGTGATTGTAAGCACAAATAGGTTTCAGCAGTCGAAAGTGAAGAAATCTTGAACTTTAACTGTCTTTACCTAAAGATTGGGTTAAAATTTCAATAACACCAAGTTTATTCTTCTTCATTTCTCTCCTCTTTGCATAGTTTTAACCACCTTTTTCAAGATGGAGAAGTTAAGGGGGTTGAAATAATCACAGATGTATTGCTTATCCTTTCCTTGGGTATAAACGTCCCAAAATTGTCTCACAAAATTAATTAATTTTATATATTTTAACCTGCTTTTTATGTTTGAGCTTTCTGAAAATACGTGAAGTTCGACAAGGAATTAGATTTTATGTTTCATTAGGCTTAGTATGTGTTTTCAAAATATTTATTTTAAAGTCTTGTCCACTCTTAAGTTAACATAAAACAGTAGATGTATAGAATTGTTTTGGTAGTTAACGATATCCTGTTGCTAAAGCTTGCATTCTCATTCTTCTCAGTTTTTATCTTAGATATTTTTTAAGCTTTTAAATAATGTTTAATGCAGGCAAATATAAATTAAGTGAAAAAAGCTAGTTTCAGCCAGTGCGGTGTACCCTGTAACGCCAATGTAGTCGACAAAGAGTGTTCATCCTTGGAAGCAGGTGTACAGCCTGATCTAGCGCTTGGCCAGTGCGCACGGCCCCTTGGGGTCTGGGGTGCGTCTGGTGTGGGCTGTCACACGGTGGGGTGCAGGTAGGGTCCTGGTGCTGAATGTCACTCAGAGGTGGAAACAGACATTCTCTGTGCCCTAATCTAAGGCTGTCTTCTAGAGTCACCTGCCTTATTTTATGTCATTCCAAAGAGACAGAAATCATTGCATTTTAGGACAGGAAGAGACTTGCCTGTGGTCTAGGCTAGATCTAACCCCTTTGTTTTATAGTGATAAAATCAAGACCCACTGATGTTTTAAATTGTCCCGTCAGCCCAGCTGGCACCCCACTCCTCTCTGGGAACCTACCACAGATAAAAGCACGTAGTCTGCATTTGCCTTGGACTTTTCATATGTGCTGAAGTTGTAGAGCAGTAAAACTGTTCTGTACATCAAGCTGTACCTCTCCAGTCTTTTATGTTGAAATAAAAGTCCTTTTTCAATTTCTGTTTTCAGTTTACTTTTACTTGTTGCCATTGTTGATATCTAAGATAGATAGTATGCAGTAAAGGTTGCAAGAACAAGTGACAAAGAGACTCAATGATAGAAGTTAATAGAACGAATGGAGGGAGAAACTTTTGATTTTGTTTTTTTAAATGATAATCTTTGAAATCATATTAACCAATTATTTTTTCTTTTTAAACTTTTATTCTCTAAGTATAAAGAATTCACAAATACATGCTCATTGTAACAAAAATTGCTAAAAAGAGTGAAATTTCCCCGTCCCACTCTCCTCACTTACCTCCTTTCCTTTAAGAACTATTTGTTGTGCTCCTCTGTGTCCCAGACACTCTTCCAGTTTCCAGGGGGCTGGCAGAGAAGGAAACAACGTGTGCCCCTCAGAGAGTTATGCTGTGGTAAGGAAGACAGACAGTAAGTGAATATTAGCATGATGTCAGGGAGTGAGCAACGGGTGATATAAAGAACAGAAAAGTGCGGGTGGTTAGATGAGGCAGCCAGGGAAGGCTTCTTGGAGGAGGTGGCCTTGTGACTGCTGGCATCATGTTTCAGCTTGAGGAAACAGCAGGTACGAGTGTCCTGAGGTGGAAAATGCTTGCAGGAGCCACACAGAGACCAGTGCAGCAACAACTCTTTGGGCTGAAGGAAGACCGGGAGGAAGTGAGTTCAGAGAGGCAGCCAGGAGCCCCAACAAGACTTTTGAGTTTTCTCTTTTGTTTTGAAGTGTGATGAGAACCATTGGGGAGTTTCAAGTAGGGGAGTGAGCAGATGTGATTTATGTGTTAAGTGTAACCCTGGATGCTTTATGGAGAACAAAGTGTGGTTACGGTCTCTGCTAGAACCAAGCACTGTCAACAGTCCACTGTGTGTCTTTCTAGACATCTGTGTGTGTGTGTATGCAAACATACAGGTGCAAGTAGATGTGCCAAGGGTTTTTTTTTTTTTTTTTGCATACATAGAATTATCTTATTGCATTAACATTTTCTTTTTAAAAAAATGTCAGATATTCCCATATTGGTATCAATAGATAAACTAATTTTTTAATATAGTCTATATCAGGGGTCAGCAGAATTTTTCTGTAATGAATCAGATAGTACATATTTTAGGGTTAGTGAGCCAAGAAGCAAAATCAAGATATGTAGGTACTTATTTAGTGAGAAAAAAGACATTTTCACAAAATTTTGATTGATGAAACTCAAGAGAGACTTGAACGCAATTTTTTGTAATACAAGTCTAATGAGAAAAACAATTCTATTTTGGGGAGAAGGAATGACTTTTCACTTAATTGAAGTTCAAATGGAGTGTTGCCATCATCAAAATTGATTGCAAATGTTTATTAAGGCTGCTGCATAGTAAGATTTTGTGTATTTCATCTTTGAAAATGCCTTTTCACACACACAGGTACTGCCAAATACTGATCAATCCGTAAGCAGATGGTTTTCATTGAGCATATTCGTTGCTTAGAATTATGGAATTCTATTAGATCCTGCTCTTGATTTGTGCCTTTTAGCATGCCCTTACTTAACAGGTTAAGCATTTTCAATGAAGGGTAGGTGGAAGCTCCTCAATTGTGCAGTTAAGTGGATTTTAAAATAAATTATCTTTGCTCCTGCATCGAGGTCTGAAAAACGTTGCTTGAGCACAGGAAATACGTCCACGTTAAATTTGCGTGGGGATGGAGATCTCACGTCTGGTTTTAACTTGTGACACCACAGGACGGGAAGTGTATAAGCTGCTTGATGTTACTCGTTTGTGGAAGTGGCTTCCCAGCCCCCGTGGCACTGGTAACCGCAGTTCTTCAGACCACTGCCTGAAGTTGGCTTTAATTGCCAATAGACAAAGCCAGTGGGTTGTCCTGAGCTAGCACACAGCTTGGCCCCTAATAGTTTCTCAATAGTGAAGGGAGCTGAAGTGGTTCCACCAGTGCCACGTGGCTGTCGGCAAAAGCAGAAGCCAGTCCTTTCCACACCCACACCCTCACTGTTGTCCGCGGTTCAGTAGAGATTTTCTTCTTTGCTGTAGATGATGAAATTTTACACGTTGGCACAGACGTATGCCTTATGTAAACAATTTAGCCATGCCCAACTATTATGTTCTTTTTCATAGATAACAGTTACCAATTATTAGAGGTGATGAAGGTTAGCACTCTTCTTCTACAAGCTCTGTCTACCATATCTTACTGAAAGCAAGTCTCAGGCATGGAGACATTTATTTTTATTTTTATTTTTTTTGTGAGGAAGATCAGCCGTGGGCTAACATCCATGCCAATCCTCCTCTTTTTGCTGAGGAAGACTGGCCCTGGGCTAACATCTGTGCCCATCTTCCTCCACTTTTTTATATGGGACACCGCCACAGCATGGCTTGAGAAGCGGTGCATCCGTGCACGCCCAGGATCTGAACCTAGGCTGCCGCAGCAGAGTGTGCACACACAACTGCTACGCCACAGGGCCAGCCCCAGAGACATCTATTAAACAAACATTTACATTGGCAAGCAGATGGGAAACAGACCTACGTGCTGAAGTCCCAGGCCTCTGTTCTTTGGGTTGACTGTCCGTACCTTATCTGAAAGGTTTACTGGAGGCAGCCAATACTCTAGGGCCATGTTTCTGTAAACTTATTGTCAGCATCAGGCCACCAGATACCTTGATCCTGTAGTTTCTCATGGGACCATTTAGGGATCAGGCCTTGCATCTCACCCCCTGGGACACCAGCTCATGCTCGATTTTTATGCCCTGTTCAGGCATGGGTAGGGGGTGCCCCTATAATATTTTAACCAATCTCGTTTTCTGGAAGCCATGAATTTAAACAATGAGCAACTGTGTCTGACATCCATGATGCTGATTAACAAGCTGATGATGTCACCAATCATAGCTCATTTTTTTTTCATTTATTTTGCCAGTTAGCAAAGCATCTAATATTGGGCAGGAGGATTTATGGGAGTTGTCTCTGGAGTGTGGGGTTTTTTTGTTAACCTGTTAGCTGACCACTCCTGGCGTGGCTGCTTTTCATGGGGAAGAACTAGCACACAGTTCGCATCATACAGTCTATGCTGAAGTACGTAAACTACTTTTCAGCCTTCATGACACAGTGCTTTTCTGTCCTAGCGCATTAATCCCCGTGATGGAAATGACACATGACGTCTGTGCTGACTTCAGCCGGTTGGTGGCCTGCAGCCCTGGGATGGGAAGGATAATGAGGCTTCACCCTGGCTTTGAAGGAAGAAGTGCCGTGATGAATAGTAGTGTCTGCCTAGAGAAACCATGAATATGCTTCAAGATTGGGTTTATTTGGATTACAATTTAGTTAATGAAGAATTATAGGCAAAAATGCTATAGTAATTGTCTGAAAGGTGCATTTTTGTGTATTTCTTCATGATTCATAGTCCCAAGGCAGAGAATTGCTTTTATAATTTCAGATGTGTTTTGTAGCCATATGAGAAAGTTTGATAATCTTTTGATGTATTTGATATATCTCATTGAAATTATCAGGAGACATACCATTTTTAAAATTGAATTAATTAAAATTAATTTATATTGTTGTATAAGAACTAAGCCCATCCAATCATAGGCACTTAGATATTCTTATTCAATATAGAATATTTTGTATATTCTGAGTGTTTCTTCATTCAAGAGAAAGTATAAATTACTGTTGTAGCAATTGATATACGTGTATATGTATTCCTTAAATATTTTGAATTGAAGAGTAATTATTGCACTTTTTGACAATTCAAGTAATACACAGTGTTTTCAGAAGAGTGTTTCAACCCTCTTCCCCAGAACCTGCCAGTCCACTCACTGGAGGTAGGCAATCTTGACAGCTCGACGTAGGTTAGTCAGCCTTAGCAGGGAGGCTGACTACAAGGAAGGTGTTACAACCTATTGGTTATTTGATTGGTTGATTTGTTCTTTAATTTATTCATTCATTTTTCATTAATCATTTGTTTACTCTGCACCTACTATGTACCAGGTATTGGGATAAACACAAGGGAGATAAGGTTGATGGAAAGTTCTGTCCCTTTCACTTAAGGAGCTTAGGCAAGTAGGGAAGATACAGTCAAGATAATAATCCATATACAAGTATCCGGAAATTCAAAAGAGGGAGAGAGCACTCCCAACTAATTTACATATTTAAAATCCATATTTTAATTCTCTACAATGATTATAAAGGAAAAAATTCTGCCTCATCTATTGAAGATCATGATTAGATTTTATTTTTGTTTGTAGTTAACCAAGTGAACTTGACATCTTATCAGATGATAAATACGTATATATGCATATATAGTTTTTTATTAACTGAATTTTGCTTGTATAGAACCTGTGTGTAACTTGCACACATCCCCAAGTCCTAAAAGTATATATGGAAAGGAGTTTTTCTTAGGTGTCTTTTAAGGTGCTCCACAGTCTTCAGATTCTGGATTCTACATTATCCTTAAATACTTCATTATTCAGATTTTGGGGGCTAAGAAGAAATTTCCCATTGGGATAATGTTAAAATTTTGTATATGCTTCTATGTGTTAGAATTATGGATTCGTAGATCAGTCTTCAGAAGCCTTTTTCATCTTTGATGCAGTCTATCTTGCAGAGTGCCTTGTACGAATAAATATTAATTGCTTAAATGTATTATTAGTACTAGTGTTATTAGTTTTTAATTCTGTGTCTTGGAAGTAGGAAAGTAGGACGTGCAGGAGGATAGATGTTGGAAATAAGTTTATTTCTTAGGCCCCTACCCTGGACGAAATTCTGACATGGACCAAGTTTCTCTTAAGAAATTTAATGGTTTTCTCTGCATCTATTTCTTTCTCTCTCTCCCTTTCCTAGCATCTAAATTATGTATCTTCTTATGCTGTCTTAGCCTGGTTCTGCTTCCAAAGTGGTCTTCCCTCAGTATCAAAACGTTTTCTTTCTCCTGCTTATGTCTGTTGGCTGAATGAAGGTAGTGAGAGGTGAGTGAGTCACTTTCTAACCTTCCTCAGTGTGTTTGTATTTTGTTGATATTGTTAACCCAAACAAATTTCTAACTGGTGAAATTTCAGGGAATATAACAATGATAAAAATTCTGGGGGCTCTGAGGTTCTTTTCTCTCTGTATTTGATCATTTTTTGAAGACAATGGATCACTTGTATGATGAAGTTAGAATGAGGGGCAAGAAAGGAGTCTAGGACTTAGGACTGATAGGTAGATGGTTGATAAAATTCATCAAGCTGGAATCTGTTGAAGGAAGAACAGCTACAGGGTGGACCGAGGGCATGGTAGTTGAAATTTCTCTGAGACATTCAAAATAGATGTCCATTAGGTAGTTGGATCTGAACAGCCATACCTCAGCTGGGAGGTCTTGGCAAGAGACATCGAATTAGGACTCTTCAGTAAGGGATGACTTCATGGGACATGATGAAATCACCCTTGGGGAGTGAGAAGAGAGCTGATGATAACCCTGAGAAACTGCAGCACTTCGGAGGCACACATAGCAAGAGTCATCTAGAGGTGGGAGAATCAGGAAGATGGGCAGTGCATGTTTGTTACCAAGCTATGGCAAGGCATGAAATCTGGCTGCTTTCTAGCAAGTGCTTTCAGAATTACCTTCGCACTTTGAGCTGCTTTTGGTTTACTAATAACATCGTTAAAGAAACATAGTAGCTGAGTTTGTAAAATGCTGTTTTAACATAACCATATAAGAAATCATTTACTTATATCATTTTGTGACTGTGTGATTTGTGAAGTTGTGAAAACGTATCATTAGCAATATCAGTCTTTCTTAAGTTTTAAAAGGTTATGTTGCATTTTCTATTGCTTTATGTTTACAAAATGCTTTACAACCTATTTCATTGTTCTCAGCAAGACCTCAGGCAAGTGGCTGTTCTAGAACCGTTTTTGATATAGATACACTAGGAAGCTGCAAACTTATTCATAGTTCAGTAGTGGAGAGCACTGGATCCCAAGTTATATCTTTAGTCCACTGCTTTTCTTATTTTATATACTCTTGCTTTAAGTAAACATTTATTTAAAAAGGAAATTAAATGCATAATCAGTACAATTAATATTCTAATCTTTTAACCACTTTAAATCTTAGATCTTAAAGATGAAAAAACAGATTGCATCCTTATCCTGCCTGAGGGTTAGGAGTTCTCAGCAATTTCAAAAGGAAGTTGTTTTAGGGGCCGGCCCGGTGGCGCAAGCGGTTAAGTGCCCCCGCTCTGCTGTGGCAGCCCGGGGTTTGCCGGTTCGGATCCCGGGCGCGCACAGACGCACAGCTTGTCAAGTCATGCTGTGGCAGCGTCCCATGTAAAGTGGAGGAAGATGGGCATGGATGTTAGCCCAGGGCCAGTCTTCCTCAGCAAAAAGGAGGAGGATTGGCAGATGTTAGCTCGGGGCCGATCTTCCTCACACACACAAAAAGTCGTTTTATGTAGCGGAATCTAATGCATAGATGATAGATAGATATTCTCACCTTCAAAGTGAGTAAAAGTGAGAAACTTAGCATAACAAAGATTTTGATCCTAGAATAAACGGCAGAATACCCTTTCACATGGCCTGCTAACCCATCTCCTCCAAATAAGGTCTTTATTTAGCTATCACTGGGGCGATCACCAGGGTTGGGTATTCATCTGGGACTGAAGTAGGACTGGGAGAGAACTGAAGTACAAGTTAAATATAAAATATTGCTGAGGAGATAGTGGGGTCAGCCTATGATTGGTTTGAGCCTCCAAAGGGATCCAGTATTAGGGTTTATAGGCCAAGAGTGTTGGTTCTTGGTTTAGAACTTGACCTTTAAAACATTTCTAGAGCACAGGTTGCAAATAACAACTAGTTTGAATTCAAGAAAATATTTAACCATTGTTGTTTTGTATTTTTTTCACTTAGATAGAACCCAGTTTTTGAAAAAAGTTAAAATTTTCAAATCAGACCCTCCAAACTTAGTTATATCTGATTTTATCATAGTATCCTATTTTATTTGAAATATCTGCAAAGCAGTCATACTCATGTTATATGATTTTTAATTTTTGATAGCACTTAGATTATTTTTGCCTTGTATTATATTCATTTGTCTATGTCTACTTTGTCTGTTGGGTTGTGAGCTCCCTAACGGGGGGGACAATCTTTGTGCATCTTTGCATCTCCAGTGGGTAGCCCTGATCATTAGATATTTTTAGGGAAGGAAGAGTGAGAGTAAGGAGCACTGCATAGGCAGTAGCAGTAGGTGAGTCAATTCAGAGTACACATTTCACACTTCATTGCCGGTTACTTAGGATGTCTACACCGTTTAGCATCTAATGAAACCTTGTTTCACTTGATGAGTATCTTCTTTTTGGTTTGTGTGTCTTCAGGGCAAGATGCTAGTCTAAGGTGGAAATTTGTGGGGAGTAGAATCACCATCTATCGTTTGTAGATGGAAACCTGAAGCTTTGTACTGAAGACTGTTTTCTAGAAAAACTCATACTGACCCCAAAGCTAAGATTACTTATTTCCTCTAATATGGAGCTGCCTTCTCTGAGGAGCTGAGTTTTGGTCATTATGTAAAAATCTAAGGAGCCAGCCCTGATGGCCTAGCGGTTCAAGTTTGGTGTACTCCACTTTGGTGGCCCAGGCCCTTCGGTGGCCTGGGTTCGGTTCCTGGGTGCAGAACCACACCACTTATCTGTCAGTAGCCATGTTTTGGTGGCAGCTCACATACAAGAACTAGAAGGACTTACAACTAGAATATATAACTATGCACTGGGGCTTTGGGGAGGAAAAAAAAAGGATGATTGGCAACAGCTCAGGGCAAATCTTTCTCAGCAAAAAAAAAACAAAACACTTCCACCTAGAATAAAGAGAAATGTCAAAGATAAAACTTAAAAAAAATCTAAGAATTGAAGTTTGAATAGTGCATAAGGTAGAGGCAAGTTTTCCTGCATCATCAACGGACATACGGGATACTACAGAGCTAGTGTATTGTCACCTGACAGGCAAAATTGTTTATGACCATTGAGTTGAGTGAATTGCTTGGGATATTAGAGTGGAGTGAATTGGAAGTTCTAAATAGATCTCACGGAGCAAGAAGTATGCAGTGTTTGTTTGGAAGGACTACACTTTGTATTAAACTAGTATGCGTAAATAAGTGTAGTTTTAAAATTTTTGTTTTGCTGAAGTTGCATTAGTGTTCAGTCCATGTAAAGTTCTAACTAATCTTCATTCCACTTGGGTTTTAGGTGTTAAAAATGGACCAACAAGGCGTGACATTTTAGATGGCTCATGCGAAGGCTTTAAGGACCTCATCAGACCTCATGAGGAATCAAAGAAAAGAGGGAAAGGCCAAAAGGTTGGTGCGTGAAAATATTATTTTAAACTTTCCGTGCTACTACATCATAATGTTCTTCTCCGGGTTAATGAAACATAAACTCGTCTGTCCAACTTGTATTTTACTTAAAAAATTAATTATGGGTGGATGTTGGAAAACTCTGACCATAAAACTGAGAGCATTGGTCACATCCAGGACAGAGAGTTACTTTTGATGGAACAAGCTTTCTCTCACCGCTTTGCCAGTGCATTTCTTGCTTGTAAAAATGCCAACAGCTCCTCTCGAGCAGAGAATGTTGATGGTGCCAGCAATTGTTGTTGTTTTATAATCTGAATAAACATTCACTAGGTAGGAGGTGAAGGACCCAAACATCTTTTGTTTGTGAGCTAATCTAGGTTTGACCTCAAGCCATCAGAGAGAAAGGTTTTCATACTGACTCGCAGGAATACCCGTTTCTTTGTGCTTCAGCTTTGGAACCTAGCTCTGCCTCTCAAACTGCAGCTCTCTCATCACACTGTAGGCTTACGTGAATAATGCAAGGAGGATTTGAAATTTTTTTGATTCTTCAACGTCTGCTCTCATTGCTTAAATTTAAAACGAGCTCCTCCTTATCTCGTGTTTCATTTTCATGAGGCCAAGGAAGTATAATATAGTGAATCCTGAATTCCAAATGATAGGAAAACTGTACTGACAAATAGCAAGTGGAAAAGGAGAGCAGTGACAGCAGAGTCCACACTGGGGCATCCAGCTCCTGATGGCAGTCCCGAGCAGATGAGCGGCTGCATCTACCTGAGGAAGAGAAACGTGACACCTCCTTATATTTTAACCAAGAAGTTTAAAATTACACAGATTCCAGGAATGTCTGTTGTAACTTGTAGAAACTAAGATTTCTTTACTGATGCTTTCTGGTTTGTCTCAGAAAAAAATGGAGCGAAAAAATGGAAAGAAACCACATTTCAGATAGAGCAACCGGTTTGCGGGAAGAGAAATTGTCAAGGTCTCTCCAAGGCTCTGGCTTCTGTGTTCTGATTGTAGCGACTGTCGCTGAGTCTGTTAACACTTTTTGTACCTGCCCCAACACATCCCAGTGATTGTGGCTTTGTAGAGAACTGGGGACCTGTGCTTACATTTCTATTTTGTTTCCCTGTGTCCCAGTCTTCTCCCTAATTGCTGCACAGCCACTTAACCTTTTGCCTTTGGAAAAAAATAAAGAAAAAAAACCTTTTTTGGCATTCATTCAATCAATATTTATTAAACATGCACTATTATTTATGTCCTGCTCCTTCTGATGTATTCCAAGAGGGTCTATGAGCACCTCTGCTTTGGATCTCTGCGCTTGATGATATTGTTTCCCACTTTCTGCCTTCCCGTGGGTATCTTCTTAGGGAAGCAGTTGGACCTACTCGTCTCTATTGTTCCAGTGCTTGGTATTATGCCTGCATTAAAAAAAAAAAAGTGCCCAGTAAATGTTGAGTTATTTGTTACTATAAAGACTCTACCCTGCCTGATCACAGCATGAGGTTTAACTTTCTCATTTGCCCGCTGTAGACAATAATCTTTCAGACATTTGACCTTGCCTGGCTTCTACCTGACCATACCCTCTACCTGATGAGCTGGGTCTGTAGAACACTGGGTTAGAGACACGTATCCTGGGTGGGAACACTGTCGCTTCTTTCTCATGAAGCATCTCGCCTTAAATGAGAGAACAATACCTGTTTGACTTACCTCCCAGCCTTATTCTATGGGTCAAGCAATAAGTGCTGCACAAATATGTAGTATAAGGTGGTATCACTGTCATGAATACTAAGAAAAAAAATGGCCTAAAAGGAAAACAAAATACAAAATAATATGTATATGCACACATACGTATCTACCCTCAACCAACGTGCTCAGGAACAAAAATAACGTAACAAATTTAATTATGAGACTTGCTCAAATTTGTCTTAACTCTTGTTTGGAAAGTCTTTTAAATGTATTAGTAAACTTTCTGCCCTCATCATTTAGAATAATAGAGTATCAGTGCTGAAAGGGATCGATCACTTCTGGTTCTGCATGGAGTAATTACCTGGAGGACTTTTGAAATACGCAGATTCTCAGTCCTACTTGAGACCCTCTGGGTCAGCATTCCCAGGACATGTGTGTGTCATAGCAATGAGCTACCAACCAGCTTCTGAAAGCCACCTATCCCGTACAATCCCCTTCTTTACAGGAAGGACACGAGCACTCAGAGAGGGGACATAATTCACCCTAGGTGTCCCATCTTGCTCATAGCAGACGGGCTGAGAACCCAGATCTCCTGTCTTTCACGTGACGATCTTCCTAATCCATTTCTTATCCCATTCACGACACAGCCTTTTCCCTCATGAATCAAACACTTGTAACACCTTAGGACAGTGGTTCCCAACTTGGTTGCACGTTGCAGCACCTGGGGATTTGTATCTATACAGATGCCTGGCTTGCATTCCCAGACATTCTACTGTCGTCACTGTGGGGTGCACACTGGGCACAGGATTTTTAAAAACTCCTGAGGTGATTCTAATGTGAAGCAAAGTTTGGAAAACACTTTTTTGCCTTAGGGACTTTGTCTAGTGTAGTTTAAACAAATAATTTATCCTGGAAAAAGTTTTGTTTCTAAACACTTTTCATGTAAACTAATTTCATTGTTTAGACTCTAACGAGGACAAAAGCTTAAAATCCTGATTTGTTTGCTACTGGGTTAAGTGTTTTAGAAGTGCAAATTTAGATAGCAATATAGGGAGATGAATGGCCGTGCTTTATTTTTGTACAGGTTAAAACGAAGAACGATAAACATTTCTTCAAATGCAATTTTAGATTTTAAAGATATAGCTTCCTCGCACTTTCAGATCTTTGAGTGTGGATGTGAGAGGAGTTTATACTGATACCGTATGTTGTAGTGAGTCAACAAAAGCACTAAATTTAGTTGCCTGGTAGTGAAAGTCTACTGTTGGAGGAGTTGTAGAAGGATTGCGTTGTTAAATTAAACAGAAGTTTCTGATCGCTAATTTACAAATACAATGTTACTCTTAAGGGTTATGACAGTATCTCAGTCATTCCCTTTTTTCCCCCCGAAACTGAGGTCTTACCTCTTGTTTTTGTTCCTTATTAGATTTCAAGACAAGTAGTGTTAAACTGAAGTTTGAGACTTTTTAACACAGTCATGTTTTTATATATAAGTATATATGAGGGGATTGGAGTCTGTCAAGCACAAAAATTGTTGCCATTTCCTAAAAAAAAATCTCATAATTGAATTTTAATGTTGAAAAAAAGCAAGTTTACAGGAAATATCTTTCATCAGCTATTATTAAAGCACAAGCCTCCACTGAAATGGAGAACACTGATGTCTAGAGTATAGGATCCGCATGTTTGTGTTTTCACGTGGGAGCTACCCTCCATGCTGTTTCTCTAGTTATGAAAATGGTTTGAAGCTCAGATGTGTCTCATGACCCTAATGATCTTTTTTTTTTAATCTTAAACTTGAAACAGCATGTACAGGTAATGTCCTCTCTGGACAGCCCTGCAGAGCAGGCCTGATGAGAGCAGTTAATCCTGAGTTCTATGTAATGTGGAGGGTGGAAGGTAGAAGATGCAGTGGTCAGAAGGATGGGGAAGCGTGGAGCTTGTGGATAGGGACCACTGTCCTGGTGGAAGGTATGGCCTGGGAACGCGTGCTGGTGCGTCCAGAAAGAGATGCTGACGTCAGCCCAGGCAGGTTCTCAGTAGATTGTTCTCTCCTTGGTTTTCTGTAGTGTTCTTGTGAGTGTTGTTTTTGTCGTTGGCCTGCTGCAGGGCAGCAGGACGTCATGCCTTTGATCTGCTTCGTAGAATTCTCACTTCTCTTTCTTCCACTCCTAGGAATTCAATTACAAGTGTCATCTTTGCCTTCTATGCCCCCTCCCTCCTGACTTTTCTGTATTTCCATGCTTTGCTGCCTCCTTATTTCATTCTGGATATTCTCTATTGCCTTCTTTTCCATTTCACCTTTCCCTCTTTCTACGTCTATTCTGATGATAAACCTATATATTGAGTTTTAAAATTTCATTTATTATATTTTTCAGTTCTTGTAATTCTATTGGATTTTTTTAGTCATTTCCAGTTCTTTGCCAAAATTATTGGCCTCGTCTTTTATTTCTTTGAGCATAATTAGCATATTTATTTTGTAGTCTATATCTGATAACTCCATTTTCTGGTTCCCCTTAGTTTCTGTCCTCATTATCTGTTGTTTGTCTTAGTTTTCAGTCATATGTTCCTCTAATATGCCTGGTTATTTTTGATGTATCCTCCTACCAGGAATGGAGATGATTTGAAGTTGGGCTTCTATCTCTGTGGCGCCAACTGTCCCCAGGGGAAAACAGGCCTCAGATGCTGGCCACGTCTGAGTGTTTCTCCTCCTCCCACAATCCACCGTCGTATCAGCGTCTTCAGAGAGCTGGTGTTTGCTTGTTTGTTTCTATCTCGTCCAGCTTCACTAATTATTCACAGTGGGGGGGGGTTATTCTGACCTACTGACTCTACCATTCCTGGAAATAATGGGTAAATTTTAACGGCCATTAAAAAACAAAACAAAATTCTTCTAAGCAGAGACGGGATAAATCCTCCTCTGAGAAAAGAGCAATGAGAGACCAAGTCCACAGAAAAGAATTTTTGAGATGAACATTCAAGACGTTGGCTGCAAAAGACTTGCTAAACATCTCTTATAGAGTGAAAACAAGTATAATTTGATAAAGAATTATAGTGTCCTAGAGCTATAACTTCCATTACAAGTTTTTTGGTTTAGTACCCACTTTTCTGGGAAAAGCCACTTTGTAAATCAGTGGGAAACTATCTTTTTTAGACTTATCAATTTAAATATATGTTTATAAGTTTGTTGAACCTTTTTTATTTTGACAATCCAGCCAAGCAATTTCATTACCTCTTATAATCTTAAAATCTTCTAATATGTAGGTCCTTGACAAGGAAAGATATTTCTCCCATCTTTTCAGAGGGAAAAATAGAAAATATTATGACAAATCTTAACCTGTTTTCTTTGTTGCTTATTTAATATTGTCAGATATAGACCCTGAAGAAGGTAAATATAAGATTAATGCCAGTACTAGGGTAAACACATATGAAAATCTTTTTTACCTCCGAAGTTTTTTGTTTATTCTACTTCTGTTATGTTTAGTTTGTTGTTGTTCAAAATATTGATTATTATCCTCAGCAAAATTTTTCTTTTAAGGTAAGTCAAATGCCAGATCAAATGCTTAAATTTCTACAAATTCCTTTTTTTTTTGACTGAGGAAGATTTGCCCTGAGCTAATGTCCATTGCCAATCTTCCTCTTTTTTTTTGCTTGAGGAAGATGAGCCCTGAGCTAACATCTGTGCCAATCTTCCTCTATTTTGTATGTGGGTTGCCGCCACAGCATGACTGATGAGTGGAGTAGGTCTGTGCCCGGGATGCCAGCACGAGAACCCAGGCCACCAAAGTGGAGTGCATGGAACTTTAACCACTCGGCCACAGGGCTGACCCCTCTACAAGTTTCTTAAATAGAATAGAAAACAAATGATGAATAATAGCTTACTTATGTTCCAATACTTGCTTGTTCTCATGTTTTTACTAGGATATAAGCCCTTTAGGACACAGACTGTGTCCTATTCATCTTTTAGAACTCAGCATAATATAGTACCACACACAAAGTAGGTGTTCAGTAAATATTTGCTGGGTGAATAAGGGATATGTGTTAATTTCCCTTCTGCTTTTTGAATGAACATGTTATACCATTCCTGATGCTTTTACCCATCACGTAATACTGTCATAATCGTCATAATATACCTCATTTCTTTTTGAATGTTCTTCCTAAACTTATGAAATGGTCTTGTATCAGTGAAGGAAGGAAGGTTTTGCAGTGCAGTGCTTGTTGCTAAAAGCGTTGACTCCTGAGCCAGGCTACCTGGGTTCATATCCTAGCTCCACTACATCCTGTTCTATCATGTTGAACAAGTTCCGTAATATTTCTGTGCCTCTGCTTCCTTGTACATAAAACAGATATAATAGTAGTGCCAACCCCAAAGGGTTTATGCTAATTAAATGAGTTGAAATTCACAAAGAGTTGAGGATGATACCTGATATATAGTGCCATTCAATAAATGTTAGCTATTTTTTCCAGCACAAATGTGGGTGAAAATTATGTCCACATATTAACTGTCCTTTGTTCTGTAGGCTATAAATTATAGTAAACTGAGTCTCTGTCACTCCTCACTTCCCTGTCTCCCAGAGACTGCCATGTATCTTTAATGAAAATGGCCCTCAGAGTTCCAAGATGGTCCAAACTATGTCTCTTACTGGATTTATTGACCACAGTCATGCCTGGGCCAAAGCAGGATCTCTGGGCATAGGAGGGTGTTTTTTAAAAGTTCCCACATGGTTCTGAAATGATGGTCATCCTCCCAGTGAGAGCCTCTGTTATAGGGGTTAGATGGGGCCACATCTCTTTAGGCCACTAGCATGAAATTATCCCCTATCCCCTCACCCAGGAGGCAGGAGGCTGGATTTTGTAGTTGGTGATTCCTGCTTTGGTGTTTTACTTCTTCCGAGTTCCTGACAGATGCTTTCCTCGTCTCTAATGTCATTAGAACCATCTGAAAATAACCGAAATCTATTGATAGACCTATGCAAGCTGTACATAACGTGCTGATTGTTACTACTAATAGCTGCCATTCCTTGAGCACTATGACCTCTTTTCAGATTGAGTTTCCTGTTTTGCTGTCACACAGAGTTGCTGGAAAGAAAGTATATTTCAGAGACCTCTGCTCACGCCTTTGTTATGGAGGCGGTAGATTTGGAATTACAGCTCATTTGGGTCTGGCTTCTCCAAAGAAGGAACCTTGCAGTGGAGAGAAGATAGAAGGATACCAGTGGTGGAGAGAAAAGAAATACTGGGCAGAAAGAGAGGCCTCGGGCAGTCTAATTCAGGTGCAGTTTGGGTAGGCTCTCCAGGGGCGGGAAGAAGAGAGCTGGAGGGAGACAGAAGCCTTCTTGAATAAAGAAAGTGGAGTATTTGAGCCACTTTTTGTTTAAACAGAGCGATTATTTTCCCTAGTCTCTCCTATCCTCTCAAAGGTCCCTGAATGAGTACTTCACTCCTCCACTGGACTCGAATATTTTATGAATGTGCTTTCACAATTTGCAGTAATTCCGGGACTTTGGCTGTTTGCCATTAGATAGAGTGCTTGGCTGGAGCATATAATCATGTGTGTTGTTTTGTTTAAATTTAACTTTGAAGTTGAAAGAGCAGTGACTCATCCAAATGACAGGTGATATTTATTTTGTTTCTTGAAAATTCAGCATGAGTATGTTGTTGTTAGTCGCTTAGGGGAATTGCCACACTTCCTCGAGGATGACACCCTTCATGAATGTCCCCGTAAATAATTTCCCATTGTCCAGAGCCGCTGTACACAGTGAGATAGGGCCTATCTCCTGTGGAGGTCCTTTGAGTGCAAATAATTTGATAGATGAGTTTACAAAGACTGAAGGTGCCCTTGGTTTCTAACACAGGTGTTTAAATGACCTGTGATTGCTTTGATAAATCACATTTGACACAGTGTCCCCGGAGTTGGCAGTGGTGGGCATGTGCTCGTTATGACAGGTGTGGAGTTCTCTGGCAGATGTGACTCTGTGAAGCCAACTGAAAACCCGCTGCCTCTGGATGGCGTAACATTGCTTTCGTCTCCATTAGCAGGTTGTTTTTTTCCTGTTAGATAAGAGAAAAAATATTTATATGGAAAACATTAAAAAAGAATCTTCAAAGAGCACCACATTTTTTTAAATGTGTGTTCTGTGTTCAGTACAGAATGACTGATTTTTGCATGCCATGTAGGATGTGTGCTTTATGAATTGTCAAAGGTGTTTTGAACTGTAGGTAGGGGAAATGAGAGCCGGTCGGGATGGCTTTGAATCACATCTTGGCCCACGTAAAGGTAGAGGCCAACGTCGGAGTACTTTTCCCACCAGGAGAGGTCAACAGGCTCAGAGAAGAAACTTGGAAATCTGGCTGCAACATGCTGGTGGGGACTCGATGCACTGGGCCAGTGAGAGGTGTGCATTACAAGTGTAAATAGAGCTGCTAGTGTCCAAGGTCTAGCTTGCTAAATATGCCATTTAGGGGATGTTAGCCAAATGATAGTAAACCATGGTCAACTGGTTTAGAAATATCAAATTAATCTGTTTCAGATATGCAAAAACTCAAACAAAATAATAACTTGCTGAAGTAGCAAACCTGAATCTTTACATTAAAAAAAAGTAACAAAATGGATTGTTTGGGAGTAAGGAACCATAGATAAGTAAAAGAGGCACAGCCCCTCCAGTGCCTCCCTAATATAAATACTGATTTTTTACTGAGCAACCAGTGTGCCAAGGAACCATCCATGCCTAAGTGTTAACTCTTTGCCTCCTACCAGTGCCCCCACCTCTCCCGGGCATCCACTCTATCCTCAGACAATTAGTCCAAGCTAATCATGGTCATTCTGTTCCTCATACCCATAATTAGTTTGGGAATATGACTCACTTCTGCCCAATAGGATGCGAAGGGAAGTCTTACTGGGAGGTTTCTGGAAAAAGTGTTCTCTCACTCGAGATAGCCCTGGGAAGAAACGCTCTCCTGCTCCTCAGAGCTTTGTTATGGCTGGATGTATCTCCTGGAACTGCTGCAGCCTGAGGATGAAGCCAAAGAGCAAACCAAAGAGAGGAAGGGAGAGGGAGGCCTGCAAATCCCATGGCTTATTTCCACTGACATCAGAGAGATGTGTGAATAGGGACAAGTTGTTTCATTTGTTGTGTTCCTAAGATATGATGGAACGTACATGTGTAGAAATGCGTAGCTGTACACATTTGTCCAAAAGGCCAGATTTCACTTGAAACGTGGGTGGCTTTCCCAAGCAGGTTTTACCATGTCTTCTCTGGAGGAGCAGTAATTTCCTCTCCAATCATTAGATATTTATTACTTCTCCTTTCCTTAAGTCTATTCAGCTCTCTTTAGTCGTTTTTAAAGTGATTGCTTTCCAAATAATAAATTCAGGAATATAAATTACTGGATATTAATCCAAGATACTTTAGTAACTTTTTTTTTTAAAAAAAGAAATAAAAACAGCATTATTCAGAGGAAGGGGGTTAAATAGAAGAGTGACAGATAAAACCACAACTCAAAATCAATGAGGCATTATTATAGACTGTTAAAAAAATAAAATAGGAGGCATTTCAAGTAGATTTTGGCATATACTTTTGTGGCTTTTGGATATGAGTTAAGATTTAGTTAATATGTCAATGGTGAGTTTATGCAAGAAAATAGTCTAATATACAATGGCTGTCAAACCGTAGCAGCTTAGTCTGCAGCAGTTCTCATTCTGGTGTTCATTATCAGGGATTTTCAATTTTGAAAACTTTTTTTTTTTTTGAAGTTGTGCTGTTTTATTTTTCCGCAGAAATGTCTTCTGCTTTTTAATTTTAAATAAATTCACTAGTTATAATCTAATTCTGTTTATTACAAGGCACTGAAAGCTTTCTCAGCATTGACCAGGTTCTAGCTTTCTTCTTTTCTGGTTTTTGGTGTTCTTTACAATGTCATTCAGTTCTGTAGGTGAATTTTTAACAAAAAGGAGGGCTAATGGACCGGAAACTAGGAATCAGAAACAGTTGAGGAGGGTTGCAATTTGTGGTGTGACCCCTGAGGGGTTGGAGGGTAGAGATATGTGTCTGTTTCTCTAAATAATAGCACTGGCCTAGAAATCCCGTGAATTTGCACCTTTTCCCCAAATTCAGCCCATTTGTTTCCTAATGGCCAGACTTGGTGACTTTAGGGTTATATTTAGAGTGAATAGTGAAAGAAGCCTCTGCCGTACACCAGAACTTAAGCAGTTTTAGCAAATTTCTTTGAAAGGCCTCACTGAAGGGTTTGAGCTCAGAAGCCAGTCTTCGTCTGCCCAGTGACTGTCTCTGTTCTGCCGGTGGGGAAAGTGCACGGCTCTGGGCAGCCCTCGGCTCTCCCACCCTCCTTCATACTCTGTAGGTCCTCTTCTCCCACCACACGCTGTGTGGACTTATAGATTCGGGTTATAACTCATTGCTGTTGTTTGTTTTGGGAGGCGGATGCTCAGATTGTCCCAGATTTAGTCAGTGAGACCCCTTTAACTTGGCCTTTTGACACACTCCGTTCTTCCTTAAGCACGTCCTTCTTTTCTAGAATACTAAGATGTTCTGGGCTCATATTTACTTTTCTCGCCCAGGTCCCATTTCTCTGTGGAACCCTATTCCATTCAATGGAGAGTAGATTGTATAAAAACAAGATCTGGCACTCAGTGTCTGTCATCGTCTGTTTGAGCTGCTATAACAGAATTCCATAGACTGGGCGGCTTGTAAACAAGACTTTTATTTCTCACAGTTCTGGAGGCTGAAAGTCCAAGATCAAGGCCTGGCAGGTTTGGTGACCGGTGAGGGCCCACTTCTTGGTTCATAGATGGCTACCTTCCTGCTTGTCCTCACATGGTGGAAGGGAGGAAGGAGCTCTCTGGGGTCTCTTTTATAAGGGCACTAATCCCATTCATGAAGTCTTCACCCTCATGACCTAATCACTTCCCAAAGACCCCACTCCTAATACCAACACCTTGGGTTTACATTTCAACATATGAATTTTGGGAGACAAACACTCAGTCTATAGCAGTGTCCTTGTTGCTATTACAGCTTCATTGCTTCTAGTCCCTCTCCACATTCAGAGCCAGGAAATGGGTGTATGTGTAGACCCAATGGGAGTTTTAGTTTTAGATATTAAGTGTGCTAGATAAAACATCTTAATAAGTAAAGCAATGTATGTGTATTTTTTTGAAACAATGTGGATATTGATGAATAACCTGGGTGTACATTTTCTCTATGTTTGTTTTTTTTACTATAAAAATTAATTTTCATCCAGTATATGAGTATTTAAAACTGATACCGATGCTTTACTGATCACTATTATTGTTTTATTTGAGAACATTTAGAAAGGCATTATATTTTTTAGAAAAAGCAACCCGTATATTAAGAGTCTCTGCAATTCTCCTAATGAATTAAAATAAATTTCACATAAGGAAAAAAGATATAAGGAAGGACAGTTAAGTTACAAAAAGGTTAACGTAGAAAGTTAAAGATTTTAACTTCAATTTTCTGCGGTGAACACAGCTTTAGAGCATAGGATTTACCATCAAATTAAAAAAGAGAGATATCAACAATATGAAAGATACATGTTGTGAGCTTCTTATTTTTAAAAACTAAGGTCTCTTGGGTCCATAGATTGAGTTTTTCTGAAGACAATTTAAACAATATAGCTGCCAGGGATCTAAATAATAGAATATCCTCAGGAAGTGATTTGAAGATGTTTCCAGAATTTATCGTTTGTCATATTCGATTTGCTCTTTTTTATTTTCGCTATAGTCAACATTTATATAAATATATGTTTCTGGTAGAGTCCATGTACTAGGTGGTCTTATATCAGTAGTGAACAAAATCAATAATCTTGGCAAATGTGTGCCTTATCTCCTTATTTCCATTCCTTTTATGGACAGTTGGTTCACTGTTTACCTATGAAATGATACCTAAACCCAAAACGTTTCAAAGAATGTTTTATTTTTTAAATGTTTCTTTTTTATCACTAATAAAACAAGTACATTTGTTTAATTTGACCTACCTTTGATCTTACTAAAACAATATCAACTAGACTATTTCCCAGATATTCATATTTTCTCTCTCTCTCTGTCTTTCCCCTCACTATTTTAGTACTTCCAGAAAATGCTTTTGCTTCAGTTGAATTCAGTGTTTCATATTTGTGAGTTGTTTCTCACTGGTTAGTGGATTGTTTCACATGATTACCTTTCAGCATTTGCTTTGATTACCTTTTGGTGCCGTGGAGCTGTATTTGGACAAGGGCTTTCTTGCCCTACAAAGTTAAAAGCATAAAAGGGTTGTTATTCTTCTTTCTATGAGAGATACCTTGAAATGCTTAAATATGTGAGAAGATGTGAGCAGAATAAGAGTGGTACAGTTACATTTTATAATAAGACATTGCAGATAATAAGATAAAGGTTTCTACTTTCCTTGAGTCTGTCCATATAATATAATTTTATTGTACTTTTTTCATTTCTGAGATCTTCATACTTATAACTAAAATGTTAAGATATATGTTTTATGCTTATGTTTCTCCCGATGTCTGATGAATATAATTAAACCCTTGAATAACCCATGAATACGAGTAAACTTGCTGGACCTCCAAACCGTGTCCCACTAGCGGCAGTGCTGGGAGATGTCAGAGGTTATACCTTGAACTACGTAGTTGCTTAGTTAGCTTTCCATCATAAGCTATAGCAGAAAATGAAAGAGTTCTTAACTTGTGTTATCTCAAACATAAGGAGAAAATCAGCAATATTCCTATAAGACATATATAAACTGAGGGATATCATTTCTAGCATTATATTAAGAGTTAGGAAAAGACCTTCTTCCGTCTGTCAATTCACACCATTCCCAAGTGATTTGTCTTACTCTTTCTCTAAAGTCTCTTTACAAAGGAGACTGCTACAGTTTGAGTTTTGCTCTTTTTTAGACTGTGCTGCCAGTTTCTGGACCTCTTGTCCTGCGTTGAAGAGAAACGAAAGATGTACATTGCTAATTGCATAATCCTCCCTACCCTGCCACAGTAAATGGTTCTTGGAGGCTGAACATGTTCAAAAGCTTGACCTTCTATCTTTCTTCCCAGATATTTATGTTCATTCTCTCTCTCTCCATTCAACCCGCTGTCACCCTGTTGTGTTCCCGTTATCCATCAAGGTAGAAACCTAGGAGCCATCCCTGAAGTCTCCCTCACCCCCCATGTCAAGGTTCATTTATTCCACCTCCTCATTATCTTAAATCCAACGCCTTTTTTTTTTTTTGTCTTCCCTGACGTGGCCTTGGTGCTGACCTCCGTTTTTCCTTATCCAGGCTGTTTTTTTGCAAAAGTTTGTCATTTTGTCTTTTCACCTTACCTCCAGTCTTGCCACAGTTCTTCCCAAGACTTATCTTCTTTGCTGTCTTAAGGAAGTTTTTGTAATGTTGATCTCCTAAGTGACAACTTGGTGAATCCATACAAACTACTCTCAGATCCCAAATGAGTCTCTTTCTTTCATGTATATTTCCTTATGTATTTATTCACCCCATCTGGGATATCCCATCCTACCCTATCTGCCAAACTTCTTTCCTCCTTGAAGCCTTAGCTTGGTTGCTTTTTTCTTTAAGATTCTCCTGACCACTTCCCCCCTCCAGGCAGATAGTTTTCATTCCTTTGTATTCTCAACTATATATATATCCAATGATCACTATAATTTGATTGGATTATAATTTTGTATCAAAATGCTTGTCACTCTCTTGAAGGCAGGAATCCCTGGTGTCTGGTTTTGTGCTTGATATGTTGTTCTGGCTCACTTAGTGTTTAATGACTAAATGAATATTTAATATCTGACAATATTCTTTCTTAGGGATTGGATGATCCTATTTCCATTAATTATTTAAGGATTTTCTTATGTTTTCACCACTTTTTAATCAAAATTGACCAAAGAGTGTAAACTTGAAATTTGAAATTAAAACCCTTTAGGAAAAATTCTAATGAGGCAATTGCTTCTTGGGTATTCACAGCCTTTATCAAAACTCTGTTCCTAGGCATTTAAAACAAAAAGTGCAGTAGATATGAAAGACAAAATGTACTGGACAATTAAGGAGATGATTTTATTCAGACTGTTGTAATGTGGAGATCACTCCTTAGTGAAGAATGCTCAAAGGAAAGGAGAGGGCCTGGGGTTTCATAGAGTCAGGTAAGCAAAGCCTCATTAGGGAGTCTTTGGGAACCAAGAGCGAGGATGAAGATAGTCTTATCTGAGTCGTTAGAGGAATAAAGGTGGTGGCGGATCTTTTCTTGGAATATTGGAGAGCAGAGTGGTCCTTTGGGGTTCGCCTTTTCTTCAAATTCAAAGGATGGAGGATTTCTAACCTGCACTATTTTCCAGAAGCACAAAGCTCAGATTCCACATTGTCAGTCCCACCTGTTGTTCAAAATGAATATCATTTCTCACTAGACAACTCAGAGGCAACATAAATCTTTTGAGTGAGGTGAAGCAGAGTCTAAGAAATAGTCTCTTGAGGCCTCTTACTGGCACTGGTTCCATCTATTGAGAGGTGATGGCTAAGATCTGTTGTTTAAGGGTCCTGGAAATCAGACATCTTACAAGAGGGCTTCCTAAAATTAAAAGGAGCAATATAAATTGATATAGAGGTTGCATTATAGTAAAGAGTCAGAAGTTGAACCCTGAGGGAGACCAGTCCCGTGGACCCCAGAGGTCGGCGGAAGAGCACGTTTCAGTTGTGCAGCACAGTCCGTCGAGTGTCTTGAGGCTCTTGAGTTGGGATGCCCATAGATATGCTTACCTCTCCTACAAAGGCATGCATGACCATTGCACCAGACCTTCTCATGGTCCAGACTGCAGCCTGTCCAGACAGAGTCCTGCCCATGCATGGTCACATTGTCAGGCTTCAGCACTCAGAGCTCCTTCAGTCCTGGGGAGAAGGGCCAGCTTCAAAGGAACTGGAGTCCAGATAGGGATCTGGACAGTCTGGTGCTAGTTCTTGGTGATGCCCAGAGGTGATGGGGAAAAATTGGAGACATTAGTTTGGAGCGTTGTAGCCAGATGTTGAAGAAAACCAGAAGAATTAAAAATTTGGTAAGGATTGACAATTTGGGCAAGGTAACAGGATCCAGGCCAATGTGCAGGTAGGGATTTAAACTGGTTTTCCAGGGCGTAGTGGTTAAGATTGCGTGCTCCACTTCAGCGGCCCGGGGTTCACAAGTTTAGATCCCAGGTGCAGACCTACGCACTGCCCATCAAGCCATGCTGTGGCAGGGTCCCATATATAAAGTAGAGGAAGATGGGCAAAGATGGGCAGAGATGTTAGCCCAGGGCCAATCTTCCTAAGCAAAAAGACGAGGATTGGCAATGGATGTTAGCTCAGGGCTAATCTTCCTCACAAAAAATAAAAAAAGATAAAAAAAACCAAACTGGTTTTCCGTAGGGGAAAAGGAAGGCCAGTAAATCTCTGATGGAGTTTTCACATCCTTCAGTTCTCTGCAGATGTACATAGAGGTGCAAAATAAGTCAGTGAACTTAGTGAACATGGCTAGAATCTGATATCCTAGAATGGTGTATTATAAACAATGCATAGTTTCCCATAGAAACACAAATTTTATTTCTATAGTCCCTCCCCCAATAATCAAAGAAAGATTATTTATGATCACAAAATAAGGCTAGTCTCGTTAGGTGTATTTACTTAGGTGCAGTAAGAATGTTAATCTGCCGTGAAGGCCTTAAATTTGATTTGCGAGAAGTTTTGGTAAGGAATCTTAGATTGCATGTTTAAAAGCCCCTTGGGGCTAACAAGCCAAGCCAAAAGCTTGCTGTCAAATTTCACCTGCAGTACCTATAAATTTGGGTGAATTCCTTTCTTCTGAGGTCCCCAGCATATCCTACAGTTCTTAGGCCTGCTGCAAAGTGACCTTCCATACTCATCTGTAAGTCTGGGAAGCTGTAAGCCAGGTAGCAGGCTCGTTTTCCCAAGAGGGCTTTGCAAGCACTTGTGCCGTAAAGTCAACCTTAGTTCATTAAAAATGTCTGGTCATTTCTGATTAAATAAGCATCGTTCTCAAATGCGACCTTCCAGGCAATGCCATGGTTGCATAACCAGTGTTTTCAATTATGTCCTGGTAACAAGGAAGACGGATTCTTTTTTAACCTATGCAGATAATTATATTGCCCTGAAAATAAGAACACTCGATAAGAGTTTCCAAATTCTGGAGGGGTCAGGCAGAGAGAATGAGATATCATTTCTAAGTGTTTCCTTTCTGTTTACAAAAGCTTAGTCTACTAAATTATTATAAGATCTAGACAGCATAAGAAGAGCAACGCTTCCTTTTATCCAGAAAATAGAACATTAAAACATCAACAATATTCCAGACAAAAAGACATAGTAATCCCTCAATAGCTCATCTAGGCCTATGTAGTTAACTCTTGTTCTGCTTGATCTTGGGCTAGTAGTCTCAGGAACCCGTCTGCTTCTCAACTAGAGTTCTGGAAAATCCTGACTCAGTCCCCTGGTAGGGTCTCAACAGTGTTTAAATGATGCCATCAGAAGACTGTACCCCAAAAAGATTTGACATAGTCCTTTTCCACAGGCATCTAGGAGGGTCTTGCTTTGTTGAAGACAAATCGACTCTGGCTTAGGGTGATTGCAAGTGCTATCAGGATGCGTCAGGAAACGCAGAATCTTTACCTGAGCCACTTACACAAGGATCTGTAGATAAAAAAAGATTTTAAATGGCTGTGGTTAACTTATTAATGGTAGTTTTCAAAAGTAAAGGATCTGATGAGAGTTCAATACAAAAATAATGCAACTGACAGGGAAAATTGGCTGTGGTATGCAAGACAAAGGCAATCCAAAAAAGTTTTAGACAAAACATCTATAAACATGACAGTTAACCCTATTTTCAAAGAAGAGTGGACGTTGACTCTAATTATAAAAATGGCAGAATGTAATCTTTGCAGAAAAAAATCTTCAGATATAACAAAATAATCTCAAGACTTAATGTACCATGGATATGCTAATCATATAATTAGAATAGACTGAGAATATATCAAGAATATCAAGTAAAGAGATTCAGATAGTCTGGAGTAGGACCTAAACATATGTATATTAATAACATTCTGTTTATACAAATTTAACCTAAGGAAGGCTAAGCATCATTTCCCATTTGATGACTCGTCCCATACAACTCATCAACAGTAACATAGCATGCAGACCTAATTATTTTTAGCACCTATCTTTTCATAAAGTGAAAGAAAAAATCTTAGTGATTTTCCAGGTGCCTCTGAGAAATCTCAAAGACAGCTTTAGGTACAAAATTATATCATTTAGGTTTTGATTTGGGGAAGGCAAAATATCAAAAGTTGTTAGGCAATCTTGAGCACTTGATTAAGATAGGATCATAGGTTACTTAGAAACAATACTTGACTACCTGTTTAATCAAATAACAATAAAAGGTTTTTAAAATAAACATAGAGAAAACATGATTTTAAAGCACCTTATTATCTTTTTCTTAGATGATTAGATTTGTTAAATACTCAAAGATATAATAAGGTCAGCATAAACCATACAAGGTTATTCTGGTAAAACGCAGAATCTTTACCTGAGCCACTTACACAAAAATAAATATAAAAATAAAAGAGTAACCCTTTACATTTTAGATGAAGGCTGTAAACAGTAAACCAAGGAAACAATCCCATCAATATGGAGCAGACTTTGCTAAGATTTTTGCATATTTCATAGCTTTTCAAACTCAGATGTTATAAGCCAAGACAAATAAAGTTCATTCCACATTTTTTCTTTTATTATACCCTTTCATGTTCTGGAACAAACCAACACTTTACTTTAGGACTGATCTCAGGAGTTCTGCAAGGTCAGAACTAAGTTTGTAACATTAATAAGATGTTAACATGCAATGCGTTTACAGTTGCTATCTCCAAATGAATCAACATCGATAGTTAAAACCCATAAAGAAAGGTTTTGGGGTCCTCAATAAGCTGGAAGTGTGCAGAGGGTTCAGAAACCAAAAACCCACCCCTTCAGGATAGTATTGTTATTGAAAACATATAACTACGTACATAGTTGTATTTCCATGAAAGGGTTCTCTTTAGTATAAACCACATATTAATTTTAACTTTTAACTAGAGTAACTAACTTCTGATTCACAGAGAAAATTAGGAGTGGGTAAATGTGCACTGTCACATACCAGCATTTATACATATGTCATTGTCTCTGTAGCATGCAACAATAAAAAACAAGAGCATATAAACTTAAAATTATGCTCAGTAATCAGAGTTTCTGTATTCTCTCTCACTTAGCAATGATGTAGGTATCTAATGAATATACATTAATTATCTCAATTTAGCGTTAGGTCAAAGTTTTAAGTTACCTAAAATATTTTAGAAATTATCTTCAAGATCTCATAATATAAAACACAATTGCTGTTAAAATAAAGTTTGTCAGAATAATGATTCAATATGGTTAAACACAAATTTACATTTTTTATAGTCTTAAACATTAAGTAGAAGTAATGCTCGCTTATTCAATCAGTAAACTTGTATAAGTTTAGGAAGGTCATGTACAAAACGAATAAAAATGTACACTTTTGTTATACTTAAAGCTAATAACTCAGAGAAGACATAGCTTTTTTTAATAAATCAAAAATATTCAACTAGTCCCATTTGCCAAAGATTTACCTAAATATGTGAACTTGAATTCTTAAAACATTTGAGTTTCTATAATACTTTTTTTTAGTACTGTTGAAATATTATTGGGCATTCAATTTTCTTAATTTCTGAGAATTTTAGGAATATTCCATTTATGTGTACTTATTTCTAAACCTATAGTAATAGAGCTTCTTTAAGAGATTTTATAATCTCATTTAGTAACACCACCTCATGATGCTTACCTCAGGATGGGCAGTAACGGCCTTTTTGAATTACAGGCAGATAAACGTACAAACAGAGCTTATAATTTCAATTTTAAAATTTCACTCATGGCTCAGGCATAATCGCAAAATACAAAACTCAGTCCAGGTATCTACTTCTTGATGGCATGAAATTCTTAATAATTTTGAGCTCAAAGTAGAAAAATAATCAGAAAAAGCTGACAAGGCAGACCCAGCAAAGGTAAGATCTCTAAAAACTGTCAGCCCGTTTACTGAGATCACCCAATAGCCAGACCATGAAACCAAAAGAAACTAGCACCAGAAATCAAGTGAATACTCAAAAGGAATCAAAATCAAATTCTTACCATGGTATCAAGGGACAAGGGTCTGGAGCATAGATAAGGAGCTGGACTCAACATTGGGCCCCTGGATCACTACTCAGGAATGGCGCCCAGAGGGCTCCTGGAGCCCTGGTTACCTGGTGAGGAAACAGGGCCAATTCCATCTGAGTCAGGGCATTAAAACTATGAAAAACAAAATGTACAAGACAACTAAGATTGTTCTGTTCAGACTGTTGTAATAGGCAGGATGTTCATGAATGAGGCCTGTCTCCAAGAACAGGAAGGGGCCTGGGGTTTTACAGAGGCAGGTAAACAAGGGAACTGTCAGCAAGTCTTGTGGGAATCATGAGGAGGATGGCGATGCTCTTCTCGGAGTCATTGAGGAAGAGTGGTGGTGGGTCCTACCTTGGAGCATGAGAGAGCAGCCTGGTCCTTCTGATTATGCTTTTCTCAAACATACAATGGTGAGAAGATTTCTTAGTCAGCATTCTATGTTGTGGAGCACAGGGCACAGGTGAAGTTCAACTTTGTCATGGAGAATCAACTTTTAATAGAATGGGAATTTGTCTTACAGGACAGGTAAGGTAAATCCAGGTCTTGGTTGTAAAGGACTGTTTAATTTTCTTTTTTTTTTTTTAATAATTTTATTTATTTATTTATTTTCCCCAAAGCCCCAGTAGATAGTTGTATGTCATAGTTGCACATCCTTCTAGTTGCTGTATGTGGGACGCGGCCTCAGTATGGCCGGAGAAGCAGTGCGTCGGTGCGCGCCCGGGATCCGAACTCGGGCTGCCAGCAGCGGAGCGCACGCACTTAACCGCTAAGCTGGGGGGCCGGCCCCAGGACTGTTTAATTTTCGACACTGAATGTAGTTGGTTCTAATAAGTGTTAGGTGATCTTTTCCAACAATGGTAAACAAGGTTTACTGATTCTCATTAGATTTTTACACTGTGAATATCACATGGGGGAGGGGGTGTTGGAGGAGTCAGGTTACCATGATTAAAGAGAATAAAGTGACCAAACTTTCTGCCTGTTCTTATTACCATCATTGAAATGTGACCCGTAGCAAAGGTTACATAGATAAATGACTAAGTTAAGAAATGGCTTGTATTCTCATGGAATTACATACCGTGAAGGTTGTAAGTTACAAAAGCGCTAGTATTAATATTTACTTTCAACAGAATTATTAATCGTGCAGCACTCTGGGAGTAATTCATTATCTCATTTCTTAGATGAGACACATGAGATAAGGAAAGGCCAAGTGGCCTGTCACATATGAAATCACTAACAAATGAGCAGCAAAGAGATTTCCTGAATTACAGTCTTGTTCTGGGTCTACCAGCCGCTGACTGTATTTCTTGTACTTTCATGTATTCTTTTTGTATAATTGATTGTTATAAGATATTTTGTGCATAAAAAATAATGATAGCATTCTAAGAGGACGAGAAACACATTGAATTTTGTATATAGAAATATATTCAACTCAACAGAACATGCCAAATGCTAACTACACTTAGAGTGCTATAAGGGATAAAGTTATTACTTTAGGGTCAAGTTAGTAATAACTTAACAGCTTGAGTTGTTTTTGCAGTAGTTGTCATATGCCTTGCCAATTAAAAAAATATGTACCCGAACAATATTTTTTAAATTTTATGATAAAAATTTTCAAACAGAAAAAAGTGAAAAACTTATACACTGAACACCCATATACCCAGCAACTCATTAAAGATACTTTTCTTTTAGAAGATTTTGATCATGACTTTCTTACTAATATAAAATGAGTGTTGTTTAACTCATTAGTTAGTGAAGGAGCCAGGAAGCTGTTGTGTCCTGTTCAAAGGAGACCCTGAGGAGTATATACATTGATAGACCATTAGGAAGCTGAAATGCCTTTGCTATATAAGCACAAAACTAGCCTCTTCCACACTGAGAGGGAAGTCAGCTGAGCCTTCTTTGGGCAGATTTAGCATGTCTGTGGACGAGAATTATTTGCATTATCATCTTACTACAATTGACAGAGTTGTAAATAGCTCAGAGAGGATGAACATCATAAAGCACATAAAATTATATAACCCTGAAGGGGTGTGTCCTCAAACAAGTCATAGTTTCCCATTAAAGTCACCCAGTAATCTTTTGTTCCATTCAAAAGTATTTTTCAGTATCCCTCCGTTATGATCAAAATAATCTCAAAGAAAGATTATTCTTGATTACAAAATAAAGCTAATCTTACTAGTTATTACCTGAGTGTTTGTATAGGGGCAGCAAGGGTGGTTGTAGGCCTTCTAAATGATGCTTTCTAAAATCTAGAGCCATGTAGTACTGAACAATTACAAAATAAAGTTATGTGTGAACATTTTCATGAGTGATTTCAGACTGAACTTTTAGAACCCCTCCATTACTTGCTATCTTAAGGCTAAGAAACCAAGCCCAACAACTCTTCTCCAAATTTCACCTGCAGTACCCATAAATTTGGGTAGATTTCTCTTCTTGAGGTCCTCAAAATATCCTAAGTGTTTTAGTCTCTCAGGAAGTGACCTTCCACAGCATCTGTGGAGCTGGGGCTCCAAACCAGGTACCAGGCCAGATTTCCAAGGAGGACTTTGTAGGCATTGGCAAAGAGGCTGATCATACCTGATTAAATGAACATCATTCTCAAATAAGACATTCTAGGCATGGCCTGGTTGCATAACTGATTTTTCCAGTTATATCCTGGTAAGACAGAGAACATATTCTAAAACTATAGAAATAACTATATTGCCATGAAAAGTAAAGGGGCTTAATAAAAGTTTCTGAATTTTGAGGCAATCATTGAGAATCAGATATCATTTTAAAATGTTTTAAGTTTACAAAAGCAGTGTTGGGGTCAGCACGGTGGCATAGTGGTTAAGTTTGTGCGCTCCACCTCGGCAGCCTGGGGTTCGCAGGTTCGGATCCCAGGCACAGACCTACTCACTGCTTGTCAAGCCATGCTGTGGCAGGCGTCCCACATATAAAGTAGAGGAAGGTGGACATGGATGTTAGCCTAGGGCCAATCCTCCTCAACAAAAAGAGGAGGATTGGCAACAGATGTTAGCTCAGGGCTAATCTTCCTCACACACAAAAAAAAATGTGTTTTCTGTATCCTTCTGAATTACAGATAACTTAAGAAGAAAGAGAAAGGGCTTCTTTATACATTCATAAAATAGAACATTAAACAATATCAACAATATTCCGAGTTCACAAGCACACTAAGTATTCATCATTTGTTCATTTAGTGCTGTGTAGTTAGTCCTTGTTCTGTAGGAGCTTGAGTTACCAGTCTCATAAAGCTGTCTACTTGTCAGCTAAAGAGAGGCCTGGGGTTCCTGACTCGGGCCGAGGCTCTGGTCTGAAAGTTGACTAAGCGCTGCCATTAGAGGCCTATACCTAATAGTTTATTCTTTGAAACATCAGTAGTTTGGGTTACTCGATACCTTCCTTTTCCATGGGGTCTGAGACGTCCTGTGTTGAGGTCACAAACTCTGGCCTGTACCTGATTGCCAAGCTGTTCAGCAAGCATCAGAGGAAAGCAAAACTATCTGTAAACCTAAAACGACTGGTGTTGATTAATTACTCATAATTTTCTTATGTGAAAGGGTTGATGTGAGTTCATGACAAGAGTAATGAAACTGACAAGGAAATTTGGTTGTTTTTGTGGCAAGAAAAACAAAATAATAAACTGATTACCAAAAAAATATGCAAAATTTCTTTAAGGTCTGTGATTAAACCTATTTTCAAATAAGTTAGTAAACATTACCTCTGATAAATAAAACGATTTATTTATAAAGGATGAACATAATTTTTATAGGCAAAAAAAATCTTGAGATATAGCATAATATTCCTGAGACACAAATAAACTAACATGTCAGAATATCTAATAAAGAGATTCAGCAAGACTGGATTAGGTCCTGGACATCTATATTTTTATAAAAATCCATAGATAAGTCTGATATGCATCCCCAGTTGAAAGCTGTTGGCCTGGAAGATGCTAGATTTAAATGATAGAAGCAAGACCCTGACCAAGTTAACATTTTAAATAATAGCTGAAATTATAACACTGTATTATCGTCTAATAGCACAGTGTGGCTAGAACACACTAAGTAGAAGAAATCTCAAGAGAACTATTAGAGAAGTGTTTTGACCAGTGTTTTCGCTGAAAGTAAAAACATATTACAGAAAACATGGGCAATAACCAATATCAAGGATTTTCCATAAAGCATATGATTTCTGAAATATTTTTATCTTACCTATTAGATTTTCACCTAGACAGGCTGAGTTGCCCTTCTGATTTCACATTTCTTCCCACAAAACTTTACAACAGTGACATATCAAACCTAGTTATCTTAGCACCTCTCTTCTTATAAGTGAAAAATAAAAATATCATTATGATTTCCAGGAGTCCTTTAGGAAATCGCAAAGATAGTTTTAGATGTAAACAATATCCTTAAAGTTTTATTTTTTTTATAGTTAGGATCCAGTTTGGAGAAGGCAAAAATCAAAAAAGTTATCAGAGGAGATTTGTACAGTTCGTTAAGGCAGGATCATGTGCACTGAGAAACCATACTGGGTAACTTATTTAATCAAAGTGACGCTAAAACATTTAAACATAAGCATAGACTGTAACCTAAGTGAGCAACCTCTGTTTTCTTAAATAATGACAGGCATGGTATAGTCAACATAAAGAAGAGACAGTTATTCTGTTTTACACAATCCTTGCTATGTAAGCAAATCATACAGAAAGTTAAGACTGACCTTTTGTATTGTAGGCAAAGGCATTATCAGTGAACCATAAAAACAAGACCATCAGTGTTGAGCACACTTTGGCTAAAATTTTAACACATTTTGTGGCTTTCTTTAAACTCATCTGTTAAAAACTAGAGTAAATTAAGTGGACTTTCTGAGTTTCACTCTTAGTATGCCTTTTCTTATGCTGGGACAAACTAACACTTTGCCTAAGGATGGAGTCTAGAGCGACCATGTGGTCACAACAAATTTAATGGTAACACTCAGATGTTATTTTTGTTAACATACAATGTGTTCTTCACAGCTATCTTCAAGTGGATCAATAAATATTTTTAAAGTTTTTCAATTTCCATGATGGTAAATATCGATAGCCATAATCCACTTAAACAAAAACTCTTTGGATTCCTCAGTAAGTCCCAATAGTGTAAAGCAATCTAGAGACCCTAAAACCTGAAAACCACTGCTTTAAGATAAAATTCCTTTTTTTTTTTTTTGATACACGAGGGTACATGCACAGTTGTATTCCTCTCTCATTATTTCTCTTAGTGTGGTCTCAACCATTCATATTAATTATACATTTTAGGCAAAGTTACTAAATTCTATTTCACAGAAAACTGGGGAGGATAATTGAGAGATGTCCGTCTTAGACAGGCAATCTAGCAGACGATCAAGGCTTACATTACGTCTTTCTACCCCCGTGTCTCTTTTAAGCCCTTATAAAGTTGCCAAAATGAATACATTCATTGACATGATCCAAAGACATAGCTTCTCTATAGCATATAGAAATAAGCAAAAGTATATAAAATTAAAATTATACTTAGTAATCAGTGTTTCCGTATTCTATTTTATAAATTACTGAGTTACCAAATGATTTTTTAATTAACTCAATTTAATATAGGACCAAAGTTTATATTAGCTAATGTTAAAAGATAAACTGAGGGGCCAGCCCAGTAGTGTAGTGGTTAAGTTCGCATGCTCTGCTTCAGCAGCCTGGGGTTCACAAGTTTGAGTCCCAGGAGTGGACTGATACACCGCTCATCAGGCCATGCTGTGGTGGCGTGCCACATACAAAATAGAGGAAGATGGGCACAGATGTTAGCTCAGAGCCAATTTTCGTCAGCAAAAAGAGGAGGATTGGCAATAAATGTTAGCTCAGGACCAATCTTCCTCACCAAAAAAAAAAAAAAGGAAAAAAATATATAAACTGAAGCATACTAAAATTTTTAAGAGTTTATTGGAGCAAAAATTGATTAGGATCTAGCAGCACCAAACCAGAAGTGATTAGGAGCATTCTACCAACAGGAGCTGGGGAGAGACTTTTATAGAGAAGATGCAGAAGCAAAGCAAGGAAATTCTTTGATTGGCTGTAGCTTGAGCAGTTGCCTTATTTGGGAAAGCCTAGTTGGCTGTTTGTGGCTGATTGTCCTTAGGTTTTGATTTCTTAACCTTGAGGTATTTATAGGCTCAGGTTTGGGTTTGCTTATGTAGGCTACTAAGGCTTTAGAGCCACCTCAGTCCAATGGCCTCCTGGTTTAATTAGTTTAACACTAAAGATCCTAGAAATTATCTTCACACTGATGTGCTACAAAACACAGTATCGATATAAAAAGTTTGTTAGAGTAATGATTCAATTTGATTTGTCACAATTTATATTTTTTATAATTTTAAACATTATATATGAGTAATCTTATTTTATTTGATCAGCAAACTTAAGTTTAGGGAAAATAAACCCAAGAAGAATAAAATGTATGTTTGTATTATACTTAACATGGATAATTCAGAGAAGACATAGCTGTTTTCATTAAACTAAAATTATTTTAAAGTAGTCTTAATTTCCAAACACATTAACTATGTGAATTTGAATTCTTAAAACATTTCTGAATTGGTTATAATTTCAGCCACCAGGCAAGAATAAAGACAGAATTACCAAAATCAGTCTAGATTTCAGAGCTGTTCTGCTTCCTGGTGGGCATGAAAATCTTAATTGATTTTAAATCAAAATGGGCAAATAAGCAAGCAAGCAAAAGAAGGCTAATCAATCAGGTCCTCTGTTGTCTCTTACCCCAAAGAGAATAGATCTCTATAATCCACTGATTAATTTATATAGAACACCAAGTGATCAGACCGTAAAACCAAATTCCCAAGCACTTCTTCCACTAATGGGGACTAATTTATCCATTAATGAAACAAAACAAAACAAAAACTAGTAGAGAGGAAAATTAAAATTAGAAAAACAAAGAGTCAGCAAGGGTCTGTTGCCACTTGGGATTCATCTCTGGAAGCCAATAGAAGACATGCCTGGACTTAAGCTGCCTGTGGAGTGTGCTTCTCAGGGGATGAAGATTACCTACCTCTGTCAGATGAATCTATTGGGCATCTCAATGGAAGACCTTCAAAAGTGTTAAAAGATGCTTTTTTTAATAACTCTTTTACTAATAGAAAATGAATATGTGTTAAAGATTTTATTTAACTCATTAATTAATGATAGGACCAGAAAGCTGTTTTGTCCTGTTCAAAGGCGAATCCACAGAGCAGACACATTTATGGATCGTTGGGAGTGCTGAAATGGCTTTGTTAATAGATCCAAAGCTGGCTTTTTCTCCAGTGGGAGAAAGAAGTCAATTGAACCTCCACTGGACAGATTTTGCATTTCTATAGACAAGAATTATTTGCATTACTATCATTTTTCTATAACTAACAGAGTTGTAAAATAGCTCAAAGACAATGAAAGGCATAAATCCCATAGAAGCAGATAACCTTGAAGGGTATGTGTGCTGAACAATGCATAGGTTTCCATTGAAGAGACCCAGTAATCTTTTGCTCCATTTAAAACTATTTCACAATTTTTCCCTCTAGTCTTGATTCTACAAGTAACGCTTTCTTACATTTACTTTATCATATATCCATCCATTTCTCCATCCGTCAGCCTTCTTATTTTGTTATCCGTTGCTAAATAAGTTGCGGATATCAATACATGTCATATTTTAAGGAGCTTTCTTGATTAATCAAGAGGATTATACTAGATATATTTTCCAATTTCTAGTTTATAAGATCAGATAAGTAGATATGCTTACTCTTAATAATGATTGCTGTTTTCATCACTGTATTTCAGGCTAGGGTCCTTTGTCACACCGGTCTGAACATGTGCTGTCTTGACACTCATTAACACCATACTCTAGGGAAGGCTTGTCTCTTTTAGGTTCTGTAGCTGGACTATGTAAATGAATCTTTAGTCTTCTAGATTCCTTATCAGACATCTGCAAGTCAGAGGGACATAGAAGCAGGATAGTCTTTTTTGTTTGGATTGTTTTTTGCCTTCTGTATATTTTTTCTTTTCACTTAGACTTCCATTTTGGATTTTGAGTTTCCTTATAAAAACAGTTCTTCTCCTTCAGCCTGAGAGGAGAGGTACTATCAAGACTCTGGTTGACTTAACTGTCTAAGCCTTCCTTCACTCAGACCTAATAAAGCTGCTGTTCATGGTTCTCTTTTCTTGAGTGATATTAGCAGATATTAATAGAATAGGTTAATAGATTCTATGAAGTATATATATATGAAGTATATGTGTGTATACTTGTTTCCCATTTTGTATTTATCCACTTATAATAAATATTTAATAAATATTGTTTTGAGTGCTTGTTGTCTGCCAGGTACCGTTCTAGGTGTTGTAGGAAAAGTAGAAAAGCAAACAGAAGTTCCTGCCCTCTTGGAGTTTATATGCAATTTTTAAATGAGGGACAGAGATAGACAATAAATAAGAAAAATAAAATAGTGTGATAAATGCTAAGAAAAAACATAAAAGAAGGGAAGAGGATATGTTGGTGTAGGGCTACAGTGTTAGACAGGCAGCCTAGAGAGAGTCTCCCTGAAGGTGACTCTTGAGTAAAGACCTAAAGGAGATAAGAGAGTGAGCCTGCAGATATCTGAGGAAGGAACATTCCAGGCAGAAGAAACAACAAATGCAAAGACCCTGGGCTGGGAGTATGCTTGTCATGTTCGAGGAAAAGTGTGACTGAAGCAGTGTGGGTGAAAGAGAGAGCAGTAGGAGGTGAGGTCAGGAAAGGAACAGTGGCATCTTGTATAGGGCCTTTTACTCAGAGCTGTTGGATGCTTGGAGAATAGGATTGACATTTTCTAACTTGTGTTTTAACAGTTTGGCTCTGTGTTGAGCATTGATTGAAATCTCAAAGATTTTAGCAGGGAGATATCGAAGGGGTTTTGGCAGTCATCCATGTGAGATGGTGGGATCCTAGGAGTGGAGTTGATGAGAAGTGGTCAGGTTCTGGATATATCTGGAAGGTTGAGTTGATAGATGTGCTGATGGATTGGACATGGAGTATGAGAAAAAAGTGGAGAGTCCATGATGATGAAAATGCTTTTGACCTGAGCAAGAATGGAATTGCCATTCACAAATGAAGCTGTGGAAGGGGTAGGTTTGGGAAAGAAGATCAATAGTGTAACTGTTTTCTTTTATTTTGATAAAATGTATGTAACATAAAATTTGCCATTTTAACTATTTTTTGATGTACAATTCAGTGGCAACATCCAGTGTTGTGCATGCATCACCACTATTTCCAGGTTTTCTCACTTCAAACTAAAACTCTGTACTCATTAAGCAATAAATCCCCATTCCCCAGCCCACCTCTAGCCCCTGGTAACCTCTAATCTGCTCTCTGTTTCTATGAATTTACCTATTCTAGATGTTTCATGTAAGTGGAATCATGCAACATTTGTCCTTTTGTGTCTGGCTTTTTTCACTTAGCATAATGTTTTCAAGAGTCATCCATGTTGTAGTATGTCAGAATTTCATTACTTTTTTTATGGCTGAATAATAATATTCCATTGTATATATATACCAGATGTTTTTACCCATTAATCTATTGATGGTCTATTAGGCTGTTTCCACCTTTTGGTATTGTGAATAATACTGTTATGAAAATTCTCATATAAGTATCTAAGTCCCTGTTTTCAATTCTTTTTGGTATATACCTAGGAATAAATTTGCTGATTATATAGTAATTCTGTGTTTAACTTTATGAAAGTTGAACCAAACTGTTTTCCACAATGGCTGCATCATTTTATATTCGAGCCAGCAATGTATGAGCCTTCCAACTTTTCCATATCCTCATCAACACATGTTATTTTTCCTGTTTTTGGTTATAGCTAACCTAGCAGGTATGAATAGGTATCTCACTGAGGGCTTGATTTGAATTTCTCTAATGACTAGTGTTGTAGAGCATTTTTTCATGTGTTTATTGGCCATTTGCTTATCTTCTTTGGAGAAATGTCTCTTCAAGTTATTTGCCTGTTTTTAAAGTGGGTTGTTCTTTTTTTGTTGAGTTGTGGGAGTTCTTTATATATTTTGGTTATTAAACCCTTATCAGGTATATGATTGGCAAATATTTTCTCCCATTCTGTGGTTTAGCTTTTCACGCTCTTGATAGTGTTCCTTGATGCATAAAAGGTTTTGATTTTGATGAAGTCCAATTTATTTATTTTGTCTTTTTTGCCTATGCTTTTTGTGCTGTATTTAAGGAACCATTGCCTAATCCAGCGTCATGAAGATGTTCCCCTATATTTTCTTCTAAGAGTTTTATAGCTTTAGCTCTTAAATTTAGGTCTTTGATCCATTTTTAGTTAATTTTTGTATATGGTATAAGGTGAAGGTACAACTTCATTCTTTTTTGTATGGATATCCAGTCCTCCCACCACTGTTTGTTGAAGAGACTGTTGTTTACCTGTGAATGGTCTTGGCACCCTTGTCAAAAATCAATTGACCGTAGATGTCAGGGTTTATTCCTTGGCTTTCAGTTCTATATTTAGATCTATCCTTATGCCAGTACCATACAGTTTTGACTACTGTAGTTTTGTAGTAAGTTTCGAAATCAGGAAGTGTGAGACCTCCAACTTTGTGGTTCTTTTTCAAGATTGTTTTGGCTATTTGGATTCTCTTGGAATTCCATATGAACTTTAGGATGGATTTTTCCATTTCTACAAAAATCACGGGATTTTGATAGAGATTGCATTGAATCTGCTTTAAATAGTAGTGTCCTCTTAACACTATTAAGTCTTCCCATGCGTGAACACTGGATATCTTTCCATTTTTTTAGATCTTTCATTTCTTTCATCAATGTTTTTTTAATTTTCGGTGTACAAGTCTTAAGTCTCCTTTATTAACTTTATTCCTAAGTATTGTATTGTTTTTGATACTGTTATAAATGAAATTGTTTCTTAATTTCCTTTTCTGATTGTTCATTATTAATGTATAGAAATACAATTGATTGTTGTGCATTGATTTTTTTATCCTGCAACTTTGCTGAATTAGTTCTACCAGTTTTTCTGGATTCCTTTGGGTTTTATGCATATGAGATCATCTCATTTGTGAATAGAGATAGTTTTACTTCTTCCTTTCCAATTTGGATGTCTTTTGTTTCTTCTTTTTGCCTAATTGCCTGACTAGAACAGTATTTTAGCTTTGGATATGTCAAATTTGAGATTCCCATTAGACTTCCACATGGAGATATCAAGTAAGTCGAATATTTGAGTCTGGATGTCAGGAAATAGGTCTATGCTAGAGATATGAAATTGCAAACTGTCAGCATGTAGCTGGTATGTAAACCATGAGGCTGTGTGACAGACCACCTAGAGAGTGCGTATAGGTAAAGAAGAGAAATGGTCCGAGGGCGATGTCGTGGAGAACGTAGCTTTGTAGAAGTCGCGAAACTTACCTTTTCCCATTCCTCTTCATCCCTTGGTCCTAGAGTTCAGGTACTTCCCGCAGATGAAACCCTGCCGGCTTCTTTTGGATGGTTCCACAGAAGAAAGTGGATGCCACGGAATGGGCTTCTTTTGGATTTTATTGGGGGCTGGTCATGTCACTGGGCCTGTCATTCAAGGATGACGCTGAAGAACAGGATTGGGTTTCAGCCAGAATCTTACTTGATGATTAGAGACTCCTACATAAAGGCCTTGTCTCTAGACTCAACTCGGGGAGCTTTGCTGCAGTTGTTCTACTAATATTCGAAACAGATGAGAGCTAACAAAGAATATTCCAGGAGGATAGAAGATAGGGCAGCAGTTATCCATTAGTGGCTCATCTGCCACTTCTCTGCGTTCTTCTTTTCAAAATCTTTTTGATTCATATTATCCCTTCATTCTCCTTCCTCTGCCTTCCCCAAATATACCCATGTGGTACACAGGTCCCTTCAATTCTATCCTGTGTGTCCACCTGGGGTCCTTTGAATGCCTTTTGTTCCTCCTTCTCATTTATCCACAAGGACCATTCAAGACATGAGTAAGTGTGCAGTGGTTAGTTCACAGTTACACTAAACAGTTGGTTGCATTTGAAGTAGATTGTATGAGTTATAAAAGTATGTGAATAATGTGCATTTGCTTTTGTTTTTGAAAAAATTGTGTACACACACACTCCCTGAGAGAGAACATTTGGCTGACTATATACCAAATTATTAAGCAATAGTTATTTTTGGCTGGTGGAATTACAGGGGAATTTATATTTCTAATTATATATTTCCAAAGCATTTAATTTTTTTGCCATCAGCGTGCATTTCTTATGTAAGTAAAAAATATTTTAAAACTTTTATTTAAAAAAAATTTACAATTCCAGTTAAAAGGAGATGCAACACATAAATAAGCAGTCCCGTTATCTATGCTTCCCGTGTGCAAGAGATTAAAGAATTTGGGTGACCCATGCAACAGAAGCACAAGCATTATTGGGTACATGTATCTGAGACAAGGATATGGTTGCCTAGAAGCCTTGGGAGAAATGGTTCTTAAGCCTTCAAAGAAACGCCTTTTTTACCCTCTCCTTCCTTGGAAGTCCATGAACAGGTTGGCACATTTGGAGTTCTGCCAGCTTAGCTAGTAGAATGGACTTCTGGAGGGAAACATTTTTTTTGCTCTTCTACTTGATGTCCTGGATTATTTTGGATTGGTTTAGGGATAGTATCTGAGTTTCTATCTCTTCGGCTGTTTTTTTCCCAGGAATACAAAGGTTTTTTTCTTTGATATATGCTTAAATGTTTATTTTTAAGTGATGTAACTTTTCAAAAAACGTATTCAAGTTTATTTCTGTGGGAAAAAAATATTTTTTATATTTTTGACTGTTTTTTGTTCCTTCTCTTTTGAAATCTCTAGCCAACAAGAACATTAGTCATGACAAGCATGCCATCTGAGTAAGTACTCATTGTTTTTTATAACTTTCTACTCAATATAAAATTTTAGACTTTTCTTTCATATACTGTGATGCTGTGCTTTGGGGCAGGTCATAGATCTGTACTGTACCGCTGTTGCTCTATTTAATTAATATTGGAATTAGAAGATCATTGGAAATAAAAAGGGTGGTTAAAAAACTGTGAACAGTTTAGCTCTGAAGGCTTTCTGAGTTGTGTAGACAGCATTAAGAGGTGTTAGGTATTCACTCTTCCTCTAGCTTGCTTCATACCTAACGGCTCTGTGTGTCCACCACCCCCACTCCATGAATGTCCGATATGTGGAGAGCATTGCTGGCTGGAACATTCCCCTCAAAGGTCTTAAAGAAACCCTGGTGTGAAGCCTTCTACAGCGATGTTAAAGCAGCCATGTACACGTGTCGTGGAAGAGTTAATAGCTTGCTGGCATGCTCTTATCACCTTCCTTAAACATTTAACACAATAAAGTACATCCAACAAAAATACAGCACTATATTTTTTGTAACAGATTTTTGAATTCCTGTTTAGAGGGGAAAACCATGTTTTCTATGATCAATCGTAAGTTTTAAGGATTTAAGACACTCATCAAAACATTGGGATGTTTCAGTGAAAAACAGGCTGCTAAAAGAATGTTTAGAACACTTTCTCTTGCAGGATCCTTTTCCTACCCATGGCATGAAGTTAAAAGGACTGATAATTCAAACACCATCGTTATATAGTGAAAAAGGAGCACACTCACAATTTGTGTTAATGCATATTGAAATGTGAAATATATTGGACATCCTAAATAGTCTAATACAGAAATGAATATTCAATATGAGCATAAAATTTTTAAAAGTCTATATTTTTGCTCCAAATAAGAAAACATTAATAACTAGATACTTTCTCAATCAAAGGTTTGAACATCAGACTTTTCAGTTTAGGCCATATTCTCTTTTTATTCTTTTCCCCCACCTATGCTTCTTGTCTGAAGTGAAGAACGAGACCCAGAACAAGATGCCACATGGATCAGCCGTGTCCTGAAAAGACGCCTGTTGTTTATTAGCAAATCCAGCAAATAGCTGGCAGCTGCCAGACTCGGAATGAGGAAAATCATGAATATGCAGAAATGAAGGGTTCTGGAGAGCATTTGATTTAGAAGTTTTTCTCTTTGCTTTTGTTTTGTTTGCCTTTTTTTCCCCCAAATGTAGTATTTTCCACAATCCCAATAAGCACAGATCCTCGGGTTGAAGTGGTGATGAGATGGGGCCCAAGTCTTGACCCATTCATCTTCTCTACCCTAAGGATCTCTAAGAATTTAAAACCGTGACGGTAGTTCAAGACTTTCATTTTATAAGGCCTGCAATTGACATACCCAAGGCCACTGGAGATCAAGCTAAGAAACTCGATAAAGTGGAAGGCAGATTATTGGAGGCAGTCTGTATGAGCATGGACAAGAACTGACTTTTTCTCCTTTTAACATAATTTCTGGAGAGGAGATAAGTTTATTTCTTAACACATTGTATATGCTGTAGTGTGGCTTAGAAATCCCTACATACCCTTTGTATTTCACCGGAGAGTTCCAAAATTTGCTGGGAGAGAGGGAAAAACAATGTATCAGAATTAAGGGGCTTAGAGAGGTGATCGTAGAAGGAAGAGTGGAGAGTTCCTTGGTAAGGAAGTTAGCTAGGAAGAATATTAAAAAAAAAAAAAAAGATACTTAAGGCATTAATGAAGTGATGGACCAGAAGGTAAACAATGATGAGCTTTGTGAAAATAAGGAGCCTCTGCTCTAAGATTTGATCTGATTATTTAATAAAAAGGGCTTTTTTTTCCCCTCTTAGTAGAAAAACTACGTGTTTGACTCGCAATAAATGTTGTATTTTCAAAATAATTAAGTGAGAAGCTTTGTCCTGACCATGCATAAATTGGGTCAAATAAGTGAAAAAAGTAAATAATTGCTGTGGCGGGCAGAGCACTGGGCTGGTGTCAGGAGGGCTGGTTTCTGATGCTGGCTGCGCTCCTACCCACGGGCTCTGGGGAAGCTGTTTACAGCCTTGCAACTACAGTTTTCTCGGCCATTAAAATTGACGGTTGGAGTTGAGATCTGGAGTTTTTTTATTTCCCCAAATTTTATGTCATTGATTGTAAAGAAATTAAGACATGAACATAGCCGAAATCAATGTAGAATTTTAGCTTTCTAGTTTTTTTTTTTTTAATTCATTGTAATCACCTTGATGTTCACACGCGGGAAACATATTCATTTTGTTGATATTTTTCTTCCTATTTGATAGAAAGCAGAACGTCATCATCCAGGTTGTGAATAAATTGAAGGGCTTTTCATTAGCCCCGGAAGTGTGTGAAACTACCACTCACGTGCTCGCTGGGAAGCCTCTGCGGACCCTGAATGTGCTACTGGGAATTGCGCGTGGCTGCTGGATTCTCTCTTACGAGTGGGTAAGCAATTACTTGAGCAAAATATGTGTTTGAGTTACATATTCTTTTTTTTGTGTGTGTGAGGAAGATCAGCCCTGAGCTAACATCCATGCCAATCCTCCTCTTTTTGCTGAGGAAGACCGGCCCTAAGCTAACATCTATTTCCAATCCTCCTCCTTTTTTTTTTCCCTTTTGCTCCCCAAAGCCCCAGTAGATAGTTGTATGTCATAGTTGCACATCCTTCTGGTTGCTGTATGTGGGACATCGCCTCAGCATGGCCGGAGAAGCGATGCATTGGTGTGTGCCCGGGATCTGAACCTAGGCCGCCAGCAGCGGAGCACGCACACTTAACCGCTACGCCACAGGGCCAGCCCCTACATATTCTAAAATAGAAGGTGTTTTGATAGATTTGGGCCTCTGAGTTGGTGACACTAGATTCATGCCGACGTGCCTCCTTGTCAGTTTGCGCACTTTCCTGTGAGCGGTGAATCCCGTTCTCTCCTTGATCTCTTCTCCCTGTGGTTCATCACCCTTCAGCCACTGCTGATCCCTTGGGAACAGGAGTGTGGTGAGGATGGAGAGGAGGAGAATGAGTAGACTTCCAGATAAAGACCTCTCGGCCCCTGGCAGAAATAAGATCAGAACAGACTTGGAATGAAAACACAGAATGCATGTTCTCACAGTCAAATGCACTTTCTTCTGTGTTTGACCAAGAAATAATGTGACCTATGTTAGTGATGGTTTAAAAAGCCAAAAGAATTCAGTGATTGTTTTTACAGATGGATTTACTTAGGATGAAACATGTTCATTTAATCCTATTTGGATATGTGTTATCTTACCCATATCTATCTGTAACATTACTTGCCCTTATTTCTGTGCATTGAAGCTAGGTTTTAAAAAAAAATCATTGTTTTCATTATTCATAAAAATTGAAATTGTTTGTTATTCTTTCTATTTTTACATTGATCGTCAACCTGTGTTCACCCCTAAGCATTGCTGTCTGATGAAAGTAGCGTCATTTTTTACTTGTGTTACTATTTGTATCTGCTAAGTATCCACCCTCCTTCCTTCTCCCCCTAAGAATGTATTACATTAATACTGTGTTAATTTAATCCAGTAGAATTATAATACACAAACAAACTACAGATGTATTTTTAAGAACCACTGTGGTCTTTTTCTCGTGTCATAATTTAGCCCTGCAGTTCCCTGGTACAAGAGGTTTAAGACAGTAGTGCTTCCAGTCATGAAGTGGAAAAGGTGGAAATTCCGTAAAGAAGTACTACTTGCAGTGGTGGCAATTGAGGAGTATTTTACCTAATTATATATTAGTACTGATGCACGTTTATTTGCATGAAATTCATTTGTAACTCCAGCTTCCACAAATGAATACCCTGTTGTCTTGCCCTCCAATTTACAATGTCTCTGTATCTTCATTAGTCAGCTCTTCCTTCCCTCGTGTCTCAGAGGAGAAAAATGTTCTTTATCTTTTATGAAGATACGCATCCATACTTGATTCTGTACCCAACCTATGCTTCTGGGACTTGGAGAAGACCAGAGAGGTCAGACGTGAAACTGAGCATTTACTGCTGCCGTGTGTAAAGACCAACTCTCCGGATGCCTCCATGTTTCTGCACAGTGTGCTGCAAGTATTCTCCCACTAATCCTATGTAGAAACAGAACCAGATGCAAATTTAACTTACAGTAACTATATGTGGGATTAACCACTATATGTGAGAAAGGCAGGAAGTAAAACATGTTATTTAATAAACTTCTGGTGCTCAGACAGGACTCCCCACCTGGACTTTCTGTCTGGAGGGAGGAACCTGGGCCATTCAGTCACATAAGCGAATGAATGACATGTAAGTGCAATATAAGGCAGGAAAACGAATTATAAGGCATTTAGGTTGGAGAGGAAGAAATGAAACTATCTCTATTCATGGACAAAGTGATTGTCTATGTAGGCAATTGCAAGAAATCTACAAAAAAGCTCCTAGAACTAATAAGTGAGTTTAGCAAATTGTCAGCATACAAGAATAGAATAATACAAGGTCAACATGGAAATATTTAAGTATAAATCTAACATAAAAATATATGCAGAATCAGTATGAAATATTGATTTAAAAAAAATCAAAGAACTAAATAGAGAGACATACTGTGTTCATGGGTTGGAAGACTCCATATAGTGAAAATGTCACTCCTCCCCAAAATGATCTGTAGATTTCACACATTCCCAATCAAAATCTAAGGATAATTCTTTGAAGATACAGACAAGCTGATTCTAAAATGTATATATAGAGAAAAAAGAACTAGCATAACCAAAACAATTTTGAAAAAGAAGACCAAAGTTGGAGGACTAACATTTACTACCTAGTTTTAAGGCATCCTTTGAAGCTGCAGTAACCAAGACAATGTGGTATCAGCAGAAGGACGGACATAATGGAGTGGAATGGACAGTCCAGAAGTAGACCCACACAAATATGGCCCGTTGGTTTTCACAAAGCTGCAGAGGCAATTTAGTGGAGAAAGGTCAGTCTTTCCAGCAAACAGTGCTGTCGCAATTGGATATCTAGATGCAAAAAAATGAACCTACCTCATGCTTTATACAAAAATTACCTCAAATGGATCATAGACTAAAATGATAAACTCTTAGAAGTAAACCTAGGATAAAAATCTTCATGACCTTGATTTAGATAAAGTGTTCTTAGATACAACAGCAGAAGCATGATGTGTAAGAGAAAAAAATTAATAAATTAGATTTAATCAAAATTAAAAATTTTTACTCTGTGAAGAACATTATAAAGAGACCATGGGAGGGCCGGCCCCGTGGCTTGGTGGTTAAGTGAGCGCGCTCCACTGCTGGCGACCTGGGTTTGGATCCCGGGCTCACACCGACGCGCTGCTTCTCCGGCCATGCTGAGGCCGCGTCCCACATACAGCAACTAGAAGGATGTGCAGCTATGACACACAACTATCTACTGGGGCTTTGGGGGGAAAAAATAAATAAATAAAATCTTTAAAAAAAAAAAAAAAAAGAGACCATGGGAAAATATTTGCAAATCTCGTCTGACAAAGAACTTACATCCAAACATAAGAAAACAACCCAAACAAAAATTGGCAAAACAAAAAAAATTTGAAGACTTTATCAAAAATATACAGATGGCAAATAAGCACTTGAAAAGATGCTCACTGTCATTAGTCGTTGGAGAAGTACAGTTTAAAACCACAATGAAGGGCCGGCCCCATAGTGTAGTGGTTAAGTTTGGTGCACTCTTATTTGGTGGCCCAGGTTCACAGGTTTGGATCCTGGGCACAGACCTACACCACTCGTCAGCCATGCTGAGGCAGTGACCCACATACAAAGTAGAGGAAGATTGGCACAGATGTTAGCTCAGGGCTAATATTCCTCACCAAAAAAAAAAAATTCTTATAAAACCACAATGAGACACCACTACATAGCTAGTAGCTAGTAGAACGGCTAAATTATAAAATATGTTGACAGTGGTCTAGCAAGGATGCAGAGCACCTGGACTCTCATCCACTGCTGGTGGGAGTGGAAATGGTCCAGCCACTCTGAAAAACAGTTTGGCAGTTTCATATGAAGTTAAATTTGCACTTACCATCTCTCCCAGCAACCCTGCTCCTCAGTCATTTGTTTAGAGAAATGAAAGCTTATGCTCACACAAAAGTCTGTACATGAATGTTGTAGCAGCTTTGCATGTAATCTCCCAAACTTGGAAACAACACGAATGTCCACAGTGGGTGAATGGATAAGCAAACTTGTCCATCCCTACAGTGGAATGCTGCTCAGTAATAAAAAGCAATGATGATACGTGCCACAACTTGGATGAATCTCTCTTGCACTGTGGGCTACCTGCCGGTGAGCCAGCTGGCCTCAGGGTAGGATAGTTCTCGGCTCCCTTAGGAGGGCTACCCCAAGCTCCGCTTCCTCCAGATGGGCCTCCTTCTCCCCATAGGACCCCAGGCGTCCAGGTGTCGGGCTGTTGGCGTTCCCCGACAGTTCCTATAAAGTCGGCTCTCCACATCCAGACTGTGAGGCGCCAGACTGCCGCTATAAGGGAAAATCCCTAAGGCAGGAACAGTGTATTTGAGGAACAGCAAGGAGGCTGGATCGGGGAAGCCAAGAAAAGTGGATGAGATGAAAGAGCCAGATGGTGAAGGGAACTGCAGCCATGTAAAGTGTTTGGTTTCTATTCCTTGTGTCACGATAAACCATCAGAAGTTTTCTATCAGGGGAGCGATATGATCTGACTTGTGATTTTCAAAGGATGGTGGCTCACTGTGGAGAAGCAGGAGTGGCATCGGGGAACCCAGTGGCTGGCCTTTGCAGTCAGCATTCCCGTGGGAGAAAACTGCAGCTTGGATTGGCGGCAGGAGGGGTGGAAGTGGCAAGAGAGTGGAGGTGGTGGGAGTGGGGAGGGTGGCGGGAGGGTGCAGGTGGCGGGACGGGCTCCGCCGATTTGGAAGGTATCAGGGAGGTCGAGTTCAATGACTTCATCACAGACGAGCCACAGATTGTGAGGGGAAAAGCAGTTAGGGTTAATTGTGGGGTTATTGACTTGAACAACTGTATGAAAGTTGGCGAGAAGAAGATTAACAAAGATCCATAATGATTTAAAAGGGATACGTTATGATGGGGTTCCCTTTCCTCCTGCCCACCAAGATGGATGTCGTGAAGCCTGTAAGACTTAGCAATGCCAGGACAAGCCAAGGAGCGGGAAGGATTCCCGGCGCCACCAGGAGCTGGAGAGAGGCCTGGATCAGATTCTCCCTCCAAGCCTCCCAAGGAACCAACCCTGCCGACACCTTGATTGAGGCTTCCAGTCTTCAGAACTAGCTTTGTTGATTGTAAACAAGAAGAAAGACCGTTGAGAAACAGAGAACATCAAGAAAAAATTAGAGAAGAAATGCTTACAAAGAGAATAAAATACATTGCCTCGGGTCTCCAACCATGCCGAAGGCGCTCCTGTTCTTTCGTGACGTGGGTCTCCCTGGACGGTGCTGGCCGGGAGCTAGGCCAGCTTGCAACGGGAGGACCAGCTGTGTGGACCTCCAAGCGGAGAGCAAAGGCGGAACTGAGATAGAGCTGAGGCCTGAAGGCCTCCCTCAGGGTTTCAGCACTGGCAAGACAGTGCATGAAAGCGTTCAATGAGTGTTTTTAAATAACCTATTTTATATACCAGTATAGTGATTTTAAGCAGTGGACAAGCAGCTGCTTCAAAATTCATATTATTTTTCCCATAGTAAGCCACAAATTCAGCCACAGCTTCTTCCGTGAGATGTGACTTCTGAGAGGTTCATATATTTTATTTATCTGGTATCTCATATGTCCAATACCTTCAACCAGGAAGACGGAAATTGACAAATAGCTGTTCAGAGAGAAAGAACGGAATGAAAAGGCGATTGCTGTTTACGTGATTACACTGAAAACACACATCCGTATATGTATGTAAATACATGTGTGTGTGCTCTGTTTAGAGGTCCCCATATATTTCTATCAGTGTTTATAATGTCCGAATTGGCAGTGCATTTACATTCAAGTTATTTTGAAATAGAAGACCCACAAAACTATAACACAAGATCTAGGCCTCTGATGTTTTAACCAATGTTTCAGGCTGATGTTAGTATGAAGATAACATGAAACAATAAAAAAAAATAATCCAGTATAGGATAAACACCGTGCTATATGGCTGCTTGCAGATTTGGGGATTTCATAGACTGAAAGTTAACCCCCATCCCCACATAAAGTGGGAATAGACTCGGCTGGATGCCTGGGTGCTGGGAACATTCTAGCCGGGTGGCCTTAGGTAAGGTGCTCCATCTCAGCGAGCTGCAGTCCCTCGTTTGTGAAATAGAGCCGATAACAGTACGTCCCTCATAGGCTTGTTTGAAGGCTAAGAGTTGAACATGCACTGTGCTCATAACAGTGACTAGCAGAAGGTAAGAACTTAATAAATGTTAGCCTTACAACAGAAACAACAATGTATTAACTTCCCCCCAAAGAACTATAAAAATCAATTACTGTCTACTGTAACTGTGGTTTTATATATAGAAAGAATGCACTAACCCTAAAAGTAAAAAAAGATACTTTTGCTTTGGACCAGTGATAACTTTGCCATGGACCAGTCCAGGCCATCCTAGCACTGAGGAGTGTCCATGAAAGCTCACGAATGCTGCTAGCACTCACAGGAGAATAGCATCAGTGGAGTCTGAATGATTGGGGGCCCTCAGTGAGGGAGGGGAACATGAGCTGGGGCTGGAAACATGGTATGGTATCTGTGGACAACGGGAATGTGCCTGCATTTGACCTTCAAGGGACCTCAGAAGAGGACCTTTCCTTATCTGGAGGTATTTCAGTATCATTTGAACACTTCTCCTAAAGCCACTGTCGTACTGATTTTCATCTGTTTTGGTTCCTCCAAAACCATCAGCGGACTATCACTGGAAGTGGTCACTCTCAGATTTTGAGATTTGTATCTTTCCGTGAGAACAGCTACAGACGTTGCTTTACCAATGATGCCTAAACACTTCTCTATTTGTGAAAAGTACCAGCTCTTGGGAAATGGAAAAGGACCGGATCTACTGGCTTAAAGTGAAATATCTGTTCACGTAGTTGTGATGACTGTCAAATGTTTCCTCCAGAGGGTGTTACGTGTTTATTGATGTTAATAGATTATTGCTGACTTATGAAAAAAGAAGTTCAGAAATGAACTGAATCTCTTTCCCTGTTTATCTCAGTCTTAAATAAGACAAAGGTAATTGCTGCTTCTCGCATGGCCTCTTCCATTACTTGTCTGAAGAAATTCAGTCTGACAAACATGAGAAACTGTTTTTTTTTTTTGGTGAGGAAGATCAACCCTGAGCTAACATCCATTGCAAATCCTCCTCTTTTTGCTGAGGAAGATTGGTCCTGGGGTAACATCCATGCCCATCTTCCTCTACTTTATATGGGACGCCTGCCACAGCATGGCTTGACAAGTGGTGCATTGGTGCACGCCCGGGATCTGAACCTGCGAACCCTGGGCCGCCGAAGCAGAGCATGCGAACTTAACCACTACACCACCAGGCCGGCCCCATGAGAAACGTTTTTGAGAGAGAATAGTTGTCCCTGCCATTTATAAAGCCACTCCACATAATTTCTAAAGTTCAATACACAATTTAATACAACTTGTGTATAACTTAAGACATGAACTTCACAGTTTGCAATTTCTTTTAGGGTCAAGATTTGAAGTGTCCATACTATATACTTTAAGGATCACATTGTCTTTGTGTAAAGGAATGACTCTCTCTCCCTCTCTCTCTGGACCTCCTCCTTTTTCCTTGTCCCCAATGCAATTCGGGGGATTCTTAAAATATTCTTTTTGGCTAGCAGTATAAACTTGCCTCCAAGAAAAACATTACTGAGAATGTTTTTATTTCAGGGTTTGTGTGGTATTCTCTGGAAATTTCTTGTAAAGGAGAGTTCTAGCAGTTCTTCAAAATTAGATGGTTGTATGCAGCCCCGTTAGAGCAAAAAAGTTATGGTAATTTTATAATAAAATTCAGCTTGAATTTTTACTTAGTCCTTTTTTTAAAAAAAAAAAAACTGTGTTGGCAATTTCTACATGTTTACAGCAGTTCCTACTTCCATTGTTAGCGCTGCTGTTTTCAGCAAAGAGAATAACTTGTGTTTTTCCTGCTTCGTGACTGAATTGTCTGGCAGATACATAGAAATAGAAAACCGTGTCAAGAGTTGCTCTATTTCCTATTCGTGGGAGACAGGAAGTAACCCTCAGAAAAATAAAGAAATTGACTTGACTAAAGTGTCCCTGTAGACTGCCGCTTTTTTGTTTTATTGTGTTCAAGCATAGTGCTAATTGAATTCTTTAGATACTCATCTCTTCTGATTCTCACTTACTTGATGTATGTTTCCTACGTTCTCCTCTGACTTATTTTACAATTCTCCTCTGCCTTTACACCACTTTGTGTTCAGTGAAAAGTAGTGGAGCACCCTGTCACCTCCCATTACATGTGGCTCTGTCCCCTCTTCAAAGTCACGGCAGAGGAGTGAGGAGGGATTCAGCCTATATTCACGTTACTGAAAAATGTTGATTCTGAACAGCTTATGAACAAGGCTTGATTCAGGATTTTAAAGCTAAATCAGTTGTAAATGCAAATATAGAGTTTAGAAGCTAAATCAGTTCTACAGCCAAATTTCAAGACGGTTAACTAGTAACAAAAGGACAAAAAAAACACTTTATAATCAAGTGTTTCATAAATCAAAAAATGATACCATCATGAGTCAATTTTCTTGAAATAATGTGGTTCAGTTTTGGCTTTCTCACAATGAATTCAGCAAGCAGTGAGTCTGATGTTATCGGTGGGAACACAGAATCAAATGTTAGAATTAGAGGGAAACACGTAGCTCATGCAGCGCGTGCCTCTTGTTTCACATTGAAGAATGCTAAGTCACTCTCCTAAAATTATAACCAGTGGTAGAACTAGGCTGAAGTCTAGGTTTTTCACTGGTGTTCTAACACATCACGCTGCCTTCCCAAGACTATTCAAAAGGAGTTGTCCTGAAAACCATTCTCTTTTTTTACCTCAAGTTGGCAGATTAACTTCTGAATGCATTCTAAGAGTAATTTTCAGACAGAATGTACCTACCTCGTGTACCACATTTAACACCAGCATTTTTTTTTTTTTGCTTGAGGAAGATTAGCCCTGAGCTAACATCTGTGCCAGTCTTCCTCTATTTTGTATGTAGGTCACTGCCACAACATGGCTGATAAGTGGTATAGGTCTGCAGCCGGGATCCGAACCTGGGCTGCCAAAGTGGAGTGCACCAAACTTAACCACTACACCACAGGGCTGGCCCCTACACCAGCATTTTGTAGCTGTTTTCTTAAGTTCTTTCTAGCAAACATTTATTGGCTGCAACCATGTGCTAGGCATTGATGACACCAAGCTGACTAGGATCCCCAGCTTGGGTCTTTGAACCTTCATGGGCTTGATTCCACAGTTCTCTTTCCTCTGCCACAGATTACACCTTGATAAAGTACTTATCCTTAAAAAAGCATTTTCACACGCACTGTCTCATTGGATCCTTATAGAACATTTTGGCAACAGAGAAGGACCCTGTTTGTGTTTAGTGGTGGAGGCACTAGGAAAAGTAGCTTGTCTGACTTGAATGTGGATCTTTGAAATAGTTTTGATAAAGGCATTGTCCTAAGGCAGTGACTATAAATGGTACACCTAGTTTATAAACTTTCATTATTAAAATACTGGATTTTGTTTGTGGACAGACATATAGCCTGTAGTGCTTTGCTCCTTTTACTCGAGGTAGTTACTGAAGACTGCCCAAGCTCTCTGCAGAACCTCACACAAGCTGCAGTAGACCTAACCCTTGGACCCACAGGAAGCTGGTGGTCCTATTTGAATCCTCCACCCTCCCTCCGCCATCCTTTTGTTCATCCTGGCAAGTCCTCAGGGTGTGCTATTTCCACATTGGAGGCTGTGTGCTTTCCCAGTTCCATAATCTGTAATTGGAGACAGATAGGAAAAAGTGATTGACCTGGAAAATTGAGGCTTTTGTGTTCTCTTTCATGAGGACATTTGAAAAGATGCATGAACAGGACTGTGATTGTCATCTAGGAGTGACTAGTGGCAGAGTTGGAAGGAATGAAAGCTGTTTCTTAGAGTGAGAAGGCTGTGAAGTCACTCTGGGATGCAACCATTGACTGTATGATGAATGAGTTTCCGTCATCATTTTTGGAATTCATATCTTTACATTAATAACTTGTTCTTTAATTTTATAAAGGTACTAGACAGCATCTACTTTATACACCTGGCACACGAAAGCCAGTGCACAGGTCCTAAGGCTGAGACTTTGCATGGAAGGGAAATCTCTGAGGCACTTTGAGTGCGGAGAAGGATAGGTGTTTGGAGGGGCCGTCAGGGCCCAAAGTGTGGCTCTGTAGGTCTGGATCTGGAGTTTGGGAAGCCATTGGAGTATTTCACCTACAGAGTGACAGGCTTTTGTCTCTCTGGCTTCTGTGTCAAGAATGGATTGTAGGGAGGCACGAACAGAAGCAGGGTGACGGAAGGAAGCAATTGGGATCATCTGGGTGAGAAATTATAATGGCCATAACTAGGGTGGTGGTGGATAGGTGGAGGGAAGAGATCAGATTGGTGTACTTTTTAGGAAGATCTAAGAGGATTTGATCACATGTGATATGTGGGCATAGAGAAGTCAAAATGACTCCTACCTAAAATTTTTACTTGAGCAACTGAAGGAAGATAGTGGTGCCACTTATTGAGGTGGGGAATACTAGGGGAGAAAAATGTTTGCAGGTCTGGGGTGCAATAAAATATTCTGATATATATGTATTGAGTATGAGATTCCCATTAGACATCCATGTAGAGATATCACATATCATATTAAATATATATGTTTTCAGGGCAAAAGTTGGGACCATAAATATTCATTTGGGAACCATTAGCACATCGGTGGTCTTTCAAGCCATGGTACCTAGGCAGTGAGTGCACAGCGAAGAAAGGAGTGAGGTTAGGACTGTGTCCTGGGCTGTGCCAATATGGCGGTGTGAGGGAGAAGGAGGGAGAGCAAGGGAGCCAAGGAGGATGAGGTGGTGGCACAGGCAGAACACCAGGGGCATGTGATGCTCAGATGAAAGAGGAACTGTCTCAGGAAGGAAAGCGTGTTTGTGTTGAATGCTGCTGAAAGGCAAATAGGATGAAGACAGAGAAATGGGCATTGCATTTGACTAGATGGATATTGACAGAGACCTTGGAAACAGCGAGTTTGATGATGAGGAGGGTGGACGAGTGAATGCTAAGTAAAGAAGTGAAACAGTGAGTGTGGAGAACTATTTCAAGACCCCTTGCTGTGACCGGATCAGAGACATTGGTCTCGGTAGCTTGATGGGGCAATATGAAGTATGATTCACCACTTCAGCACGGCCACCTGAAAGACAGGGTTCCTGGCGCTGGCCAGTTTGGTTTTATTACAGTGAATTGGGAGTGGTCTTGTGAAGCACCTGAATCTATTGGCTTAGCAGGAAAAAAAAAACCTGAATTAAGGTTATGTATATTAAAACGAAAGTTGCTATATTTGGCAAACGGTTTAAGAGAATAAGGCTGAAAATGAACAAATCAAATGATTCAGCTTTGTTTGGTACTTGCTTCCCATCCCTTTCGTATGTGGTCTTCAGGGACCACACTGTTTTTGGTTTTGTTTAACTTGAGGAACTGAGTAGTAACGCCAGTTCTTAGTTTCTTTAAACCTCGGATTCTCTCTTCCTCTCCTCATGGTTGAGAACTGTAAGGCCTCACCTTAGTCCACGCTGAATTGTATCACAAATTCAAAGCTCATTTTTAGAAAAAAACTTCAGCTGTCCCTAAAGGTACATCTTTATTAGCTAACCTCTGCAACTTTCTGTTGAGTTCCTAAGTTTTCACTTCGGGTTCTGACATCCCAATGAAGCCGTTCTTGCCTTAAATAACAGAAGATCTTAATTTTAGGTTCTCATCAGAAAATTCAACCATGGTTTGATTCTCCGGAACTTTTTGCAAATCATCTTAAGTGATCCATCCTTTAGATATCTATTGGTGGTGCTGGGGACATTGTTAACTATCCATTCTTTTAAGTTTCCAAGCTCTCTTCCTGAGTTAAAATAAATTGCCAAAAAACATCATACTTGGATTCTGTTAGTGCCTGAGTAAGTACCCTCTGTGAATTAGGCTTCAGTGATAATATTAGATTTTGGAGAGAGCTGATGTAAGAAATACTGAATTTTAGAAAACAGTTGAACATTTTTCGAACTTTAATTGACAACATTGTACATTTTGCTACCTGATACTTTTTATGTATGATCCACACAACACATTTCTCCTAAAATTCATTGCCCTAAAGCTTCTCTACAAAAACTCTTTTAGGCTTTTCTTTACCAGAGAATGAGAAATATGTGACTAAAATGATTTTGTCAACTGAAATAGCAGTTTGCCTTCAGTTCATGACAGATCTGTTCCTTAGTGCTTCTTAGTTGATTTTTGTTCTTATGAAAGAAAGTTCCTCTGCTTGAATATTAAAGTTCCACTTAACCTAATCATTGATCCAGCACTGATGGTTCTCAGGTAGTACACACACGTACAGACTTGAGCCTTGACACGTAAATGCGGGGGGATGATCTCTGGTTGTTGGCATTCGTGCAGCTGAGGCAGAATGAAGCACTTTCATCCTTCCCTGATTCTTCCTGCCCTTCCTCGGCAGGCTGCCCGCTCTTTGCCCTGTCACACACCATCCGAGAGTATCCTTCGGGGAGTCGAGAAGCACATCTCCACCGACCTTTGTTTTATGTAACTCTGCCTTCGGTTTTGTTGGATAACAACAAAGCAAGAAAGAGTAGTACACCAACACTTAATATTATGCACAGGTGTTTTCTCTTTTTACGTATTTCTAGAATTCCATGCACCCTTTATTGAAGTGGAATGTTTATTTCAATTGTTAAATTGTAAACAGTATTTTTGGTAGTAAAACTTACTTAGAGACAGCCATACCCTCCCTGGCACAAGGGACTGGGGCAAAGCAAAGAATGTTTCATGCATTAAAGCAGCACCTTTTTAGCAGACCCTGGTTATGTAGTGATTACAAGCTCTTTGAGGGGAGAGACTGCTCCTGTCTTTATTTACGTGGCCCGGGACCCAGGATGGAACACAGAGCACAGCACTCACTTGTTGAATGAATAAATACGTGGATGGATGACTACACATATTTGTTATTTCTTTTAAAAACCTCAGAATTTCTTATTGCCTCTGATAAGCTAAAAATGTCATGTAAAAACATTGTACACGATTATAAATTACAAAAGTATCCATTGAGTTCATGTGTTTCTTGTTAAAATTCATGAAAATAAAATGACCTGATGCTCATTTAAGAAAAAAATCTTTATAACTCAAATTCACAGAAAGAAGAAGAAAAAACAGTGATTGCTCTTAGTAGCCATAATATTTGGTTTATTGTCTGTGATGGTAATAATAATTTCTGCTTTGTTATCATACAGTGAAGTGATGTTTCTGCTATTTATTTTAGTTACATTGGAATGTGTTATATTTATTTCTTTGTTTTCATTTTGATAAGGAAAGTACGAGCTTGTGTTATTTATAAAGATGTTTGGGCTTCACATTCAATATGCTGGTGAAATGCTGGGTCACCCTGGTCTTTACTTAGCAATATGTAAAAAGTAGCTAATAGTGAACAGTTTAGCTCTAAAATCCGAGAATAATCCGTTTTCACTTTTGCATTCTGGAAAAGCCTGGGTAAAATACAAGCAGCATAAATCTAACTTTAACGTCTGTGTACAATACAGCTAAACTGTTTTGTAACAATACTCAAGCATATATCAACATGGAGCTTGTCCCTCTTACTGTTGGTTTTGGTCTCTGTCAGTTAATATCTCTTAAAAAGGGAGAAGAGTTCTTAACTACTTATTTTTAGTACTTGATTGCTTATCTTCTCTGTCTTGGTTAAATAGGTTGTGTTAAGGTTTTGGTTTCCTGCCGCTTTCTTTGGAGACAGCTGGAGCAATGCTTTTACAGCCTTAATAACATACGAACCCCCTGGGGATCTTATTAAATGCAGATTCTCATTCAGTAGGTCTGGGTCCCAGGCTGCTTCAGTTGTGACAGCTCCCAGGTGGTGTGCAGGCTGCTGGCCTGATGACCACACACTGAATAGGAAGGTGCTCAAGACCAGCCAGCTGTATTTGGCGTAGAGAGGGGGCTGCTTCCAGGTGATGTTAGTCATGTAGAAGATGTAAAGATAGGGGGCTGCCTAGCCAAGAGATCTGCATATGCTCTCTCAGCGTGTCAATACAATAATCCTTTGTGGAAACTGAGACTTGAACAGTTTTAGTAAACTGCTCATGGTCACAGTGCTTGAAAATGATGAGTTTTGAATCTGAATTCCACTTCTCCTCCATTCATAGCCCATATTCTTTCTAGCAGCTACTTCCAGAGATAGCCTAGAGAATACTTTTATCTTCTACTACCTTAAACTTTGGTATGTTCCATTCGGTGTCTGCATACCACCTTAACGTGTTTTTAAAAGATTAATGTATGAGAGAGTGAATTTTTAATGCTAACGTTGCCGCTTACTAGCTGTGTGACGAATAAGGCAGTTAAACTCTCTAAGCCTCAGTTTCCTTATCTGTAAAAAGATCAAAAGATCATCTAAATAAAGTTCCCAGTAAGCACTCAATAAATATTAATCACTATTATTATGAAACAAGCATTTTTTGAGACCTATCACCAGTCTTCATTCAAATCACAACTTGAATGGACCTTGAAGACATTATGCTAAGTGAAAAGAAACCAGACACAAAAGGTCACACACTGTAGGATTCCTTGCATGTGATTTATCTGGAATAGGCAAATTTACAGACAGAAAGCTGATGAGTAGTTACCAGGGGATGGAGTGGAAGGGAGAATGAGGAGTGATTGCTTAATGGGTGTGGGGTGTGTTCATGGGGTGATTAAAAAGTTTTGAAACTAGAGAGAGATGGTGGTTACACAGCATTGTGCATATACTAAATGTCACTGAACTGTACACTTTAAAATGGTTAATTGTATATTATGCAAATTTCACCTTAATTTAAAAAATCATGTATGGAAAATTGCCTCATTGAGGCAGTCGTTACCTCTACTGAATAGGTTTATATTTTTAAAATAACTTTATGGAATTACAAAAAGCATTTCTCGATGTTCTGAGATGTGTTGGAAATACAGAGGAATGGCTTATTTTGGAACACATATTATTGCCTTGAAACTTTGCCAGTTCAAGTTGGTCTTTTCGGAAGACTAGACCTCCTCTGTTTTCTGGCTCTAAAGTGCTCAGGACGTAAGCACCCTAATATTTTGTTATTAAAAATTATACCATTGATAGCCCCATTTTTTTCTCCTGAAGTTTAACTTAGAAATAACTTCATTGCAACAACTATTTCATTAACTACATAGATACTTCTGTAATTTATAACGATGTATAATGTTTTCATGTGACAGAAAGGTTAACTAACTTGCCTTTGGCACAAATCTGTAAAGAGATGGAGATTGGTTTAATTCAGTTGCCTGGGTTCTGTGTTCTTAACCATAAACTATGCTGTCTAGTTGTGGAAGAAACGCAAGTACTATTATTCTCCTTCTAGAAAAAATCAAAACAATGTACATAGTAGCAAATTCTCTTAAGGTATTGTTGTTTGAGAAAATCAATTACCCTCATAACTGAGACAAAGAATCTGTAAAATCTGATGAGAAAAATATTTGTAATTTGGTTTTTATAATTTTCTTGTTAGCTCAAAATAGCAAAAAATTAATAATTACTATTTTTGTTACCCTTGTATAGGAAAGGAGAGATTTGCGAATGCTGAATATATGTTTCTGTACCTCTGTAAACTCTAACAACCAAATTTTTTACCACAGTTGGTGGTGGAAGGATGGGTAGTGCAGAGTGATGAACACAACCCACTCCCTTGTCAATGATGAAAGTAGAGGAGAAAGTATACTTTTGAGTTATTTGAAATTAACTGGATTTCCCTGGGTTAAATCTGTGGCACAAGTTTATGTTAGATTTGAATTTTAATCCATCAGTTGTTCTATACAATATGAAGTCTTTTATATGCAAAAGATATTGTTGACGTTTCCCACAAAGAAGGCCTTGTCTTTCCTTATCTGCTGTGTTCTCACAAGTATTCTCGGTGCCACAATTGCAGTGGAATTTAAGGATTATATATGGTAGGTGGTGCGCTCTGGAGACGGATCCAAAAACAGTGATGGATTCGGCTGGCTATTTAGAAACTTGGAATAAACTTAATATTACAATTACAGTAAGAAATTTTGAATGTTAATAATGTTTTCCACACGATTGTAATGCTCTCAAGTGAGTTAAATCAGCTACATAGTATAGTTGTAATTTTCATACGGGTAGCGAGTCATCATCCTCTAGGGTCATTTATTTTTTCAAGTGCAATCTAAAATCCCTCTTACAGGTCTTTTTTTCTCTTGTCCTAACCTTATCTCATTGCTTATACATTGAAATAATTCTGTATTGTTTTCCCTCAATTTAAAAATTTGGGAGTGGGAGGTGGCCCAGTGGCATAGTGGTTAAGTTCACAGGCTCCGCTTTGGCGGCCCGTGGTTCACAAGTTCGGATCCCGGGCACGGACCTACGCGCTGCTTATCAAGCCATCCTGTGGCAGGCGTCCCACATACAAATAGAGGAAGATTGGCAACAGATGTTCGGTCAGGGCCAGTCTTCCTCAGCAAAAAGAGGAAGATTGGCAACAGATGTTAGCTCAGGGCTAATCTTCGTCACCAAAAAAACAAAATTTTTTTTGAGAAGTCAAAAATTAAGGGTACATTGCTTAGTGTTTTTGCTTATTAAACACTTTCTGAGTAAATTAATTTTTTAAAGACAGCTGAAGAATATTTCTTAGACAATTAAGAAAACATTAAGAAATAAAGGTGAATGTTAAGAAAAATTAATTTGATTGGTTCTTCCTCAGACAGTGGCATTTACTTATCCTAAGCTATAGTTCTTTTGATCGCTCAGAATTTTCTAATTATTCTTTGAGAAATAGGAATTTGAAGCAGCTAATAAAAGCTCATAACCACTAGCCAGCACCAGTGCCAGATAACAATGTATACTTTTTTACTTAAAAACGAAACGAAATAAATAACCTGTGCTTTCCATAGCTACATTAATTTATAGACAAGAATACTTTAGATATATGCTGTTATAGTACAACAAATTAATCTGCCTCACAAAGTAGTTCAAGTAAGTTTAATGCTCTCGTTATTGCTCTTCTGCATTGTATTGAAAGTCCTAGCCAGTGCAATAAGGCAAGAAAAAAATTATGCATACAGATTGGGAAAGGAAGAAGTAAAACTGTCTATTTACATAAGACATGATTGTCTACATAGAAAATGTCTACAAATCTACAAGAAAGCTCCTACAACCTTGAGCTCAAAGATGTTATGTGATATAAGGTCAATATACAAAATTTAGTGGTATTTCTGTGCACTAGCAATAAACACCTGAAATTATAGTTTTTAAAAATTCCATTTATATTAGCATCCCGAGAAATTGAAGTATTTAAGTTTGCATCTGACAAAATATTTGCAGGATCTGTATGTTGAAAACTACAGAACTCTTAGGAAAGGAATTAAAGGAGATCTAAATAAAAGGAGAGAGATACTATGTTCATAAATTGGGAAACTCAATATTTTTTTTTACTATTTTATTGAGGTCATGATAGTTTATAACAATGTGAAATTTCAGTTGTACATTATTATTTATGTCACCATATATATGTGCCCCTTTACCGCTCACGCCCACTCTGCAACCCCCTTCCCCTCTGGTAACCACTAGTCTGTTCTCTTGTCCATGTATTTGTTTATCTTCCACATATGAGTCAAATCATGCAGTGTTTGTTTTCTCTGTCTGGCTTATTTCACTTAACATAATACCCTCAAAGTCCATCCATGTTGTTACAAATGGGACAGTTTTGTCAATTTTTTTTTAAAGCTGAGTAGTATTCCATTGTATATATATACCACATCTGTTTATCCATTCATCAGTCAATGGGCACTTGGGTGGCTTCCATGTCTTGGCTATTGTGAATAATGCTGCAATGAACATAGGAGTACATAAGTCTCTTTGAATTGTTGATTTCCAGTTCTTTGGATAAATACCCAGTAGTGGGATAGCAGGGTTGTATGGTATTTTGATTTTTAATTTTTTGAGACATCTCCATAAACTTTTCCATAGTGGCTGCACCAGTTTGCATTCCCACCAGCAGTGTATTTTTCTCCACATCTTCTCCAACATTTGTTATTTTTTGTCTTGGTAATTATAGCCATTCTAACAGGTATAAGGTGATATCTTATTGTATCTTCGATTTGTATTTCCCTGACGGATTAGTGATGTTGAACATCTTTTCATGTGCCTGTTAGCCATCTGTATATCTTCTTTGGAAAAATGTCTTTTCATATCCTCTGTCCACGTTTTGATCGGGTTGTTTGTTTTTTTGTTGTTCAGTTGTATGAGTTCTTTATATGTTTTGGAGATTAACCCCTTTTTGGTTATATGATTTGCAAATATTTTCTCCTGGTTGGTGGGTTATCTTTTTGTTTTGTTCATGATTTCCTTTGCCATGCAGAAGCTCTTTAGTCTGATGAAGTATCATTTGTTTATTTTTTCTTTTGTTTCCCTTGCCCCAGTAGATATGGCATTTAAAAAGATCCTTTTAAGACTGATGTCAAAGAGTGTACTGCCTATATATTCTTCTAGGAGTTTTATGGTTAACATCTTATCTTCAAGTCTTTATAATCCATTTTGAGTTAATTTTTGTGTATGGTGAAATATAATGGTCTACTTTCATTCTTTTGCATGTGGCAGTCTAGTTTTCCCAACACCATTTATTGAAGAGACTTTCCTTTCTCCACTGTATGTTCTTAGCTCTTTTGTCAAAGATTAGCTGTCCATAGATGTGTGGTTTTATTTCTGGGCTTTCAGTTCTGTTCCATTGATCTTGTGTGTCTGTTTTTGTACCAGTACCATGCTGTTTTGATTACTATTGCTTTGTAGTATGTTTTGAAGTCAGGGATTGTGATGCCTCCAGCTTTGTTCTTTTTTCTCAGGATTGCTTTAGCTATTTGTGGTCTTTTGTTGCTCCATAAGAATTTTAGGATCCTTTGTTCTCTTTCTGTGAAGAATGTCATTGGGATTCTGATTGGAATTGCATTGAATCTGTAGATTGCTTTAGGTAATACAGACATTTTAACTATGTTTATTCTTCCAACCCATGTGCATGGGATGTCTTTGCATTTCTTTATGCCATCATTGGTTTCTTTCAATAATGTCTTATAGTTTTCATTGTATAAGCATTTCACCTCCTTGGTTAGATTTATTCCTAGATATTTTATTCTTTTTGTTGCAATTGTAAATGGGATTGTATTCTTGAGTTCTCTTTCTGTTAGTTCATTATTAGAGTATAGAAATGCAACTGATTTTTGTAAGTTGATTTTGTACCCTGCAACTTTGCTGTAGTTGTTGATTATTTCTAATAGTTTTCTGGTGGATTCTTTGGGGTTTTCTATATATAAAATCATGTCATCTGCAAACAGCAAGAGTTTCACTTCTTCCTTGACAATTTAGATATCTTTTATTTCTTTTTCTTGCCTAATTTCTCTGGCCAAAACCTCCAGTACTATGTTAAATAAGAGTGATGAGAAGGGCACACTTTACTTTTTCCTGTTCTAAGAGGGATGGCTTCCAGTTTTTCCCCGTTGAGTATGATGTTGGCTGTGGGTTTGTCATATATGGCCTTTACTATGTTGAGGTACTTTCCATCTGTACCCATTTTATTGAGAGTTGTTATAATAAATGGATGTTGGATCTTGTCAGATGCTTTCTCTGCATCTATTGAGATGATCCTGTGGTTTTTATTCCTCATTTTGTTAATGTGGTGTATCACATTGATTGATTTCTGGATGTTGAACCATCCCTGTGTCCCTGGTATAAATCCCACTTGATCATGGTGTATGATTCTATTAGTGTATTGCTGTATTCGATTTTCCAATATTTTGTTGAGGATTTTTGCATCTATGTTAATCAGCAGTATTGGCCTATAGTTTTCCTTCTTTGTGTTATCCTTGTCTGGCTTTGAGATCAGGGTGATGTTGGCTTCATAAAATGTGTTAGGAAGTGTTCCATCTTCTTCAATTTTTGGAATGGTTTGAGAAGGATAGGTAGTAAATCTTCTTTGAATGTTTGGTAGAATTCTCCAGAGAAGCTATGTGGTCCTGGATTTTTGTTTTTGGGGAGGTTTTTGATTACTGTTTCAATCTCTTTACTTGTGATTGGTCTATTCAGATTCTCTATTTCTTCTTGATTCAGTTTTCGGAGGTTGTATGAGTCTAAGAATTTATCCATGTCTTCTAGATTGTCCACTTTGTTGGCATATAGTTTCTCATCATTTTCTCTTATAATCCTTTGTATTTCTGTGGTATCCTTTGTATTTCTGTGGTATCCATTGTAATTTCTCCTCTTTCATTTCTAATTTTATTTATTTGAGCCTTCTCTCTTTTTTTCTTAGTGATTCTGGCTAAGGATTGGTCAATTTCATTTATCTTCTCAGAGAACCACCTCTTTGTTTCATTGATCCTTTCTACATTTTTTTTCTTTTGGTTTCAATTTCCTTTATTTCTGCTCTAATTTTTATTATTCCCCTCCTTCTGCTGGCTTCAGGCTTTGTTTGCTCCTCCTTTTCTAATTCTGTTAGGTGTCATTTAAGATCGCTTATTTGAGATTTTTCTTGTTTGTTAAGATGGGCCTGTATTGCTATGAATTTCCCTCTTAGGACCACTTTTTCTGCTTCCCATATGGGTTGGTATGGTGCATTATCATTTTCGTTTGGCTCCAGATGTTTTTTGATTTCTCCTTCAATTTCTTCATTGATCCATTGGTTGTTCAGTAGCATGTTGTTTAGTCTCCACATGTTTGTCACTTTCCCAGCTTTTTTCTTGTAATCTATTTCTAGTTTCATAGCATTATGGTTGGAAAAGATGCTTGATATGATTTCAATCTTCTTAAATTTGTTGAGGCTTGCCTTGTTTCCCAACATATGGTCTATCTTTGAGAATGTTCCATGTGTACTTGAGAGGAAGGTACATTCTGCTGATTTTGGATAGAGTGTTCTATATATATCTGTTAAGTCCATCTGGTCTAATTTTTCGTTTAGTTCCACTATTTTCTTGTTGACTTTCTGTCTGGTTGATTGATCTATTGATGACAGTGGGGTGTTAAGGTCCCTCACTATTATTGTGTTGCTCTTAATGTCTCCTTTTAGGTCAATTAATAATTTCTTTATGTACTTTAGTGCTCCTGTGTTAGATGCACATATATTTATAAGCATTATGTCCTCTTGGTGGAGTGTTCCTTTTACCATTCTATACTGCCTCTCTTTGTCTGTCATTGTCTTTTTTTTTAATCTTGAAGTCTACTTTGTCTGATATAAGTATGGCAACACCTGCTTTCTTTTGTTGACCATTAGCTTTGAGTATCATCTTTCATCCCTTCACTTTAAGCCTGTGTTTGTCTTTAGAGCTGAGATGTGTTTCCTGGAGGCAGCATATTGTTGGGTCTTGTTTTTCAATCCATCCAGCCACTCTGTGTCTTTTGATTGGGGAATTCAATCCATTTATATTTAGAATGATTATTGATATATGAGGGCTTAATGCTGCCATTTTATTGCTTTTTTCTGGTTGTTCTGTATTTCCCTTATTTCTCATCCTGTGTATTTCAGACTGCCAGTTCAGGTTGGTGGCTCTCTATGATGGTTTTCTCAATTTTCTGTTTATTTATCATTTGTGTCTCTGTTCTGATTTTTTGTTTAGTTGTTGCCGTGAGGTTTGTGTAAAAGATCTCATAGATGAGGTAGTCCATTTTCTGATATCCTTTTATCTCCATTAGCCTAAACATTTTCCATCCTTTTCCTCTTCCCCTTCTGAGTTATTGTTGTCACAGCTTATTCCGTTTTGTGTAGTGAGTTTGTTTAAATGAAGTGATTATATTTATTTTTGATGTTTTCCTTCCCTTTATCTTTAGAGTTATAATTAAGTGTTTGTTAATCTGTTCTGATAGAGAGTTGCAATTTTCTGATTTTGTCTGCCTATTTATCTCCTTGCTCAAGGCTGTGTTAACTCTTTCTCTTTTTTTTTCAGATGTGAGGGCCTTCTTGATCATATCTTGTGGGGGGGTCTGGTGGCAATGAACTCCCTCAGCTTTTGTTTATCTGGGAAAGTTTTTATTTCTCCATCATATCTGAAGGATATTTTTGCTGTATATAGTATTCTTGGTTGAAAGTTTCTGTCTTTCAGAATTTTGAATATATCATTCCTCTCTCTCCTAGCCTGTAAGCTTTCTGCTGAGAAATCTCCTGAAAGCCTGATGGGGTTACTTTGTAGGTTATTTTCTTCTGCTTTGCTGCCATTAATATTTTTTCTTTGTCGTTGACTTTTGCCAGTTTTACTAATATATGCCTTGGAGAAGGTCTTTTTACATTGATGTAATTAGGAGTTCTGTTAGCTTCTTTTACTTGTATTTCCAGCTCCTTCCCCAGGTTTGTGAGGTTCTCCGCTGTTATTTCTTTGAACAAGCTCTCTGCTCTTTTCTCCCTCTCTTCTTCCTCTGGAATACCTATAATCCTTATGTTGCATTTCCTAATTGAGTCGAATATTTCTCAGAGAACTTCTTCATTTCTTTTTAGTCTTAGTTCTCTCTCCTTCTCCATCTGAAGCATTTCTATATTCCTGTCCTCTAGATTGATAATTCTATCCTCCATAATATCAGCCCTATTATTTAAGGACCTCAGATTTTTCTTTATCTCATTCATTGTGTTTTTCATCTCCAACATTTCTGATTGGTTTTTCTTTATTGTTTCAGTCTCTTTTGTGAAAAATTCTCTCTGTTGATTAATTTTTTTTTAAGGAAGATTAGCCCTGAGCTAACATCTGTGGCCAATCCTCCTCTTTTTGCTGAGTAAGAGTGACCATCAGCTAACATCCATGTTCATCATCCTCTACTTTATATGGGACACCCCCATAGCATGACTCGATAAGTGGTGCGTAGGTCCACACCCAGGATCTGAACCTGTGAACCCCGGGCCACCAAAGCAGAGCACGTGAAGTTAACTGCTATGCCACCAGGCCGACCCCTCTCTGTTCATTAATTTTCTTCCTGATTTCATTGAACTGTCTGAGTTCTCTTGTAACTCACTGAGTTTTTTTATGATAGCTATTTTGAATTCTCTATCATTTAGACTGTAGACTTCTCTGCCTTCAGAATTGATTTCTGTGCATTTGTGTTTTTCCTTCTCTTCTGGAGTATACTATTTGATGGGGTGGATTTGTGCCATCATATAGTGATAGTATCTGGTCACAGGTTCCACGTGCCACCACTGGGGACCAGGCAAGATCTGTGTATTTTGAGCCCGCTGCTATCCCTGTCAGCTGTGCCTTTTGGAGCCTGGGCCACTCCTGGGGACCACAGCGGCCCTCTGGGTTCTCCCACCAAATGGGTAAGCAACCACGTTGGGGTTCAGGGCTGCCACCACCTGCTCCCACAGTCCCGCTGAGACACACTGCCGGCTTTGGGGCCACAGTGGGACTATGGGCATTCGCAGCAGCCGAGATCTCATTCACCCAGGAACACAGGTCCGCTGCCCTCTCCTCCTAGGTTGCACCAGCCGTTATGCTTGGTGGGTGGGGCCTCCCCACTGGGTCTGGGCCTGAGCCACTCCCTGGGGACTGCGGCGGCACTGTGGGTTCTCCCGTCAGACGGGAAAGTGATCACACAGGGGCTCAGGGCTGCTGTCACCTGTTCCTACAGTCACGCCGAGTGTGCTCCCACCCTCAGGGCCGTAGTGATGCTATGGGCACTCCAGCCAGGAGACCAGTTGCACGCATGTACAGGGCTGCCAGGGGGTTGGAGAGTGCTCACCTATCTCCACCACCTCTCGTGGGTATTCCATCCACCTTCAGATGTATTGCTGCCTGAGTCTCTCAGGTGTCCTGATGTCTGTGTGGGTATCCTCTGCTGATCAAGGAATCTCTTTCTGGTTGTAGTTCAAAGGGAGAGAGACAAAGGGAACAGCTCACTCCACCTTGTTGCTGACATCACTCTCTGAAACTCGGTATTTTTTAAACTGTCAGTTCTCCCCATTTTGATCTATAGATTCAACTCAGTTCTGGTTATAAGCCCAGTGAAATGTTTTTGTAGATATTCACACACAAGTTCTAGTTGCAAAGCACTTTTTAAAGAGAAGAGCAAAGTTGGAGGCTCACACAATAGAGGAATCTAGGTGACAGGTGAATGAGAACCCTCTGTACTATTTTGTGAACTCTTTTGTGAATCTAAAATTATCTAAAATAAAATGTTTAAAAATCAAGCATAATTTATGAAGCTTATAATAAAAACAGCACTCCCTGCCCTATTGTTTCCAAGCCTAGATTCTCACTCTTAAAATATCTTTCTGATGTTTTATCTACATATTTCTAAATAAAATGCTTTTTCTGTCATTTTTTGATTTTTCACTTTAAGATGTTATAGACTTCCTTCTGTGGAAGATTAAAATATGGCTGTATAGCTTTCACTACTACACACACTTCTCCCCAAACTATCCAATGTGGTCGTAATTTTTGTTTAACGTATTTATATGCATATAAACACACACACACATGCACGCACGGATGACTATGTGAATACTGTTTGAGCTGAGCCATATAATGTACTATGATTCTGTTTCCTTTCTGGTAATTTTTGTTTGTTTTTCCTGAGTAATCATTGACAATTATTTTGATTGCTTAGTTTTCTAGGTTCCTATCACACATTCACTGCAAAAATTTCCAAAATCATTACAGTTCTTCTCTCAAAACTGTCTACACATCAGATAATCTTCCAATGCCTTTTATTTTTCTTGGAGGCACCGTACACGATCCCTTTTTTGTTCTGCTCCATCCAGACTGGTTCTTTCTGGGTCTACAGAACAGCTGTTATCCTGGGACTTCCCCTCACTGTGGTCCCAGGAATCCTCTTTTTGTTTGGTTTGGTCTATGTTTTCATGCCAGAGGATTTTTTCAAGTGGGTATAATGTCATGTTTAATAATGAGGCACTGATTGAAACTCTGCCTGAGTGGCATGTGGATAATCTGCCCTGGATGGAGGTGTTTGATAGAGGGAGGTCCGAGTGTTAGTATTTGCATGTCTTTTTTTCCTGGGCTGATCAGTGTCCCCAAAAGAACAGCCCATGTCCTGCCTCAGGGTTCTGTGTGGGTGTCCCAGGGTGTGTGCTGTGCTGGAGAGGTTCTCATGAGCGCTTCTTCACATTGCCCTCAGAAAAGCCCTTCTCATCTTACTTACAGAGGAGGGTGGGTGGAGGGTAGGAGATTTCTCCTTTTACCCTGTTCTACACCCAATTTTCAGAGGTCTCTAGTACCACCAGTTTCTCTGCCTTTCTGGGAATCTGTGGCCGGAACTGGATGCTTCCTATTTACTCCTTCTCTAGACACTTAAGTTTGAGCTTTCTGTGCCCTTCTAAGTCAATCACCATTTATCCATCTGCTTTACAACTTCCAAAATATCATCATATTTTATCTATTGTGTTCTCTTTTTCCATCCCTTTTAGTGCCATCATTTTAGTTGAGTATTGGGAGCTGGTGAAGATAAATGTATGCTCATTTTGCCATGTTTAACCATGGTCAACTTCATTGTCTTCCTTGTATATGATGCTGTTCTTGACTTGCATTTAGTAACAGCACTGTTTCCTGGCTTGGGTTCCCTGTGGCTGCACTGCCTCACGTTGTTCAAGTCACGTGATTAGGTGTATAGAAAACGAGAGAAGACCATTTGTGTTTAGGCTGGTATGGAATTAACTGCATAGTCAATCCTACATAATGGAAAGTTGTCTCATCAGTAGCTGTTGTGATAATGAGTCAAGGATATGGTTCCTATTTAAATTCATCAATAAGGTTCAACTTTTATGAATGACAATTTTAAAATGTCAAAAATATATTCATTTGCAGTGGATGCTGAAATAACTTGGCCTTCGTTTTAGGGGTTATAAACATGGGATTTGATACTCTGTATTCATGCAACCCATCCCTTGCTTTATTTAGATTCTCAATTATTTTTGTTGTATCACATGTATTATGGGAAATAGGTTGAGTTAACTTTTTATTTTTAAGTTCACTTACAGCCTTAACTGTGATCTTGCAGAGTAGACTTGCCCAGTTTTGAACACTCTGCTAAGGTAAAGATAAGTTTGGCTAATGAAAGGACTAAAGCAAAAAGTTTGCACTGTATTTCTGATTTGATGATTTCATTACAATCAAATTAGTGTTTTCTGCTCTCTCTGTACAATGTCCATTCCTGGGATACCTATATAAATTAAATTTATTAGTCACTTAATAAATAAAATTAATAAATACAGAATTCTACTGTAGATGCCTTATGGTTTTATTTTCAAAACATTTAGAAAGGGACTAATTCAGAGAACATAAATTTTCTCCAAGAGGTTGTTTAAATTCAGTTGACATTTTAATGTGGGTTACATTTGAACTCAAATGCCACATGCATTTTTAAGGCTGATTCGCTGGATTCTCTCACTGGTACGTTGTGTTTCTCACTACACTGTTCTTTCATATTGCCTTGTGTCTGAAATGAACCTAATTTTGAAACGTTTTACATTTTATTTCCTGGGATAATCATGAGTTTGGAGGGAACTACACATTGTTAGTGTCTCTGTAAATAACACGCATTGACTGATAAAAGTAAGGTAAACATTGTGTTACTTAAATGTTTTTAACTGCCCATAAAGAGCTGAGTAGAAACTGGATTACAGTGTACAGTTACCCATTTTCTAATACCTTCTTTTATTGAACTTATTAAGGTGTCTTTTTTTTAGTGTTGTTTAGGGAATAAAAATCAAGGGAAAACAAAAAGAGATTTACATGTCAAAATGCTCATGTACACACAGCTCTAACTGGAGATTGAACAGGGTCCCTGAGAACATAACACGTTAACTTTCTCTCTAATGGAGACAGAGTTTCCCATGTTATACTCCATTCCCATTATATCGTTTTGGGCCCAAAGCCCTTGGAGCTCTTTCTGCTGTCTTTTCTGACTTGTCCCCTGATTCTCCCCTCAACGGTTCTCTTACCACATGCTCATGCCCCTGAGCACATGGATAGAAATGCTATATTATTATATGTGACCATAGGGCTCCATGCAACCCTATTTCCTTAGCACCTCTTCCAAAGCACCCTCTACTCTAGCCAAAACCAGAACCTACTTAAATCCTGTCTTGGCACGTGGTATTCTCTCTGTGTTGGAGTCCCCTCTCCCCTTGCCCTTGTCTCTCTCTGCCTGATGAATTCTTACTCATCCTTTAGGACTCAATTTAAAATGTCAGCTCTTCTGTGGACCCTTTCTTGGTCCTCCCAGGCTGAGTGAGTTTGCTTCCTCCTGTAGTTTCCCACAGCACTGTTCTGGAGAAACCACCATTTGTGGTTTGCCTTCCTGCCTCCCCCAGAGGGTGAACTCCTCAGGTCTGGGTTTGTTTCCAGGACCTAGCGTGGGTTCTTATTTATGGTGGGCTCTCAATAAGTTGTTCACAGATGAACGGACAGTGAACTGAAAGAAACAGTTGTTGAATAAATAAGTGCATCTGTTAAAAGTAAGATCCAGACCAGTGCTGAGAATTATCATTCAGATTCTCTATCCTATTCTTGTCTTTATTCCATTATCATTCTCACATTTTCTTAGGAAAAAAAATTGCTGTCTCGTGTTGGATAAGTACTAGCTTTAATATATAAAAAAGGAAATATTTAAGACTGATATCCTATAGCTGGTTCTGAACCTTAGAAACTACCCAAAAGGAAGACTTGGGCCTCATTCCCAGTAATTCAGCAAAAAAAGCTTAAGCTTTATGTACCAACTCTAGAAAAAAAGAATACACTCACTGATTGTAGGAAATGAAATTGCAGATAAAAAGATAAACGTGAGTTATGTAATTCAATTTGATTATTTTAGTTGTAAAATTATACTGTTGCATAGAAGCTTACAGATTTTCAGGGAGTTTGGTCATAGAGCAGGGATGACTACAGAATCTCAGACAGCATTGAATTAAAAATAAAAACATTGTTTTGACTATTTAAAAATGTGTGAGTTAACTGGGGCTGGCCCCGTGGCATAGCGGTTAAGTGCTTGTGCTCCAGTGCTGGCAGCCCCGGTTCGGATCCCGGGCGCACACCGACCACCGCTTGTCAGGCCATGTTGTGGCGGCGTCCCACATAAAGTGGAGGAAGATGGGCATGTTAGCTCAGGGCCAGTCTTCCACGGCAAAAAGAGGAGGATTGGCATGGATGTTAGCTCAGGGCTGATCTTCCTCGCAAAAAGAAAAAAAAAAGTTTGAGTTACAATAATAACAATAGTAATATATTAATAATAATGAAAGCTTGTTTATGAGACATTTTATGCTTCCAAAGTCTGGGAAGTATTTTCACATGTGTTATGGAGAACTTCTTGTCCTGAAAATATTACCTAATACTAAAAATAAAGTCACATACCAAAAGCACTGCTTTTTGAATTTAGGCTTATAATCTATGTTCTCCTAATTTGCATTTTTTTAAAATTAATAAAATGATGAAATATTTACTGAGGATTATAATGACTCAAATTGGAAACTTGGAATTTTTTTTTTTTAAATATAGTATTTTATATGTTTAGAAATGGGGTGAGGTTTAGTATTTGGTCTCTCTAGGATAACCCAGATTTCTAATCATCATGAGAATTTTTCTTAGCCAAGCATTTATTCATACTCATAACATTTATGCAACCTGAAGATTCTGATGGCACTCTGGTGTTCCAGCGTATCAGCTTCGATCTATGGAGTGTGTAGTCACTGCTGGTTTTTTTGTTTGTTTTTGCTATATCTTCAAAGTGGTTTATTGTCCACTAAGAGCCTAATAAATGTATAATAAATGTCGTATTTGTTGTGTTACTTGTAGGTACTGTGGTCTTTGGAATTGGGTCACTGGATTTCTGAGGAACCGTTTGAACTTTCTAACTACTTCCCTGCAGCTCCTGTAAGTCAGATGTTATTTTATGATGGTAAATACAATTTGATACTCTCAGGAAATTATTATAAGCATAGATAAAGACTGAGGTTTTTATTATATCAAGAGCAATTATGCCCATAGTTAAAAAGACATATTCACAGAACTTAACACTTTTTATCTATTTGTGAGAACAAATGTGAAAATATTCTGCAAAAAGTTATGAGGAATGCAGTCCCCCAAATTTTTAATTATAAAAGTCCTCAGGATTGAAAAAAACTAAAATGAAAAAAAAAGAATAGATTCTTGAGAAGGTAGTAGTATATCGTGCTTACTGCATTAAAAAATAGTGCTTTTACTGTTACTAGAGATAGAACTGATGGTATAAAAATTGTGGCCTACTAGCATTATGATGTGGTCTTTATATTTTGATGTTTTTCCTAAACTCAACTTTAACTCGACTTACTTTTACTTTTAAGTATTTCAAGTGCCTAATGAAAAAGTTCCAGGTTCTGATTTTTTTAAAAATTAAGCAATAATGAAGTAGGTAATTTAAGGTTTGGTTGGAAGCAGGATTGTGCAGAAGTTGGCTTCATTTTTAAAAATGCTAACTGGTTTTTGTGACAGTTTATTCTTTGAAAAGATTAATACCTGAAAGATAAATAGTGCTTTTTGTCTGCGACCAGTCTTCATGATTTTTAGTTGTTATGCCATGCAACTATACCATAACAAGAAGTTGAAGTCTGACCTCTCATCACTGTCATTAGCTAGGTTGTTGGGTTGCTTATGTTTTCATTTTTAATATTGCTGTTTTGATTTCCTTTCAGCTTTATAAATATTTTCTTAAGAAAAGAGAAAATTCCTCTCATTAAGACTCTTTGTTCATTTGAAATACCATGTAAGGAATTGAAGTGTAAAATAAAAACACAAAATCCTCCCATTTTCTGTCATAAGACAGTATATATAAGTCTGAATAGCACAGTGAGGTTTGTCTTTGAAATTCACTTTATCTGCCTACGTGGGCAAGTGATATAAGTTACGTTGTTGCCAATTTTTCCTGTATTATGCCTCCCCCCTTGGTTATCTGTCACGCGGTCGTTGAGATATCCTGGAAACTTTCTTATGAAGTGGTGATATTTTCTTATTATCAGATGTTTTTTTAACTTGATACAAAGCTGTGATACCTCTGTTGAATTTATAATGCCTTCTTAAATGTAACAAGAGGAACTATCCTAAGATGGGGAGGTTCTTTACTCGGTTAATATACTTGCTGGGAAAGTGCAACATGGTGAAAAGGCAGAGCGCTTGACTCTTCCAGAGTACATAAATTGGCTTAAAACATGTAGCAACAAGTGGGTGTTGTAAAACTAAGTCAGGGGGCCAGCCAGTGGCACAAGCGGTTAAGTGCATGTACTCCGCTTCGGCAGCCTTGGATTCGCAGGTTCAGATCCCGGGCATGCCCCAATGCACCGCTTGTCAAGCCATGCTGTGGCGGCATCCCATGTAAAGTAGAGGAAGATGGGCACAACGTTAGCTCAGGGCCAATCTTCCTCAGCAAAAAAAGAGGAGGATTGGCATCGGATGTTAGCTCAGGGCTGATCTTCCTCACAAAAAAAGTAAAACTAAGTCGGGGTAGGGGTGCATGTAGGGGTAAAATAAATTAGATAAGAAAAATGGAATAAAGGAAAAAATAGTGGCAGAACAGTATAAGGTGAAGAAAGACACGAGGTAAATGCTGGTTGCACATTTGGCTCGAAGCTTCCTAAGAGCTGCCTCAAAAGCAAATATATGAGAAATTGCTTCCAAATTACAAAGCATTGCACAAATGTTCATTAGTATTAATTGTACTATGAAACTTCAGAGTTAAAACTTTAGGAGTTTAAGGTTTTGAAGTCCTGAGCTTAAATCTATGCTCTCAAAATTTTCTGTAAACATTTGAATGTACTATAAACATCAGATTTTGTTTTTGCACTCCAGAACACTTTTTTTTTTAAGTTTGCTGGTAGACATTAAAAAAAATCTTACTATTGCAAATTGTTTTTTTCCTTAAATAATTTTAAAGGTGAATCTTAGCTTGAGAAGTGTAGCTTTGTAAGAATTTTAAATGGAAGGGTTTTCTCAACCACAAATTAAATTGTAGCCTACTTCTCTAAAATACATCTTACTGGGAGAGAAAAAAACCTCTGTATTAGAGTAGTGACTAAAAGATAGTAAAGCCTCTTTGTCATGAAATTAAATGTATAATTTTCTTCATCATTAAAAATCAAAATTTTCCTTGTCTTGAGGCAAATCAGTTTTTGGGAATCAAATTACAAAATTGTAAATATTATCATAATAGTTAAATGTGGTCATCTCACCTAATAAGTTATATTTAATTACTAAAAATACCTTCATATTTAACAGCCAGGCAGAAAAAAATAGTACAATCTTCATATAAACTACAAGAACACACATTTCTATTAATAATTTCAGAGTCCTGGAAGTTTTCACCATATAAACTTGAAATATATATTTGAGCATTAACTTAAAACTAAGCTGTCAACACATATGTAAATATGCTCTTTTCAAAATGAAAATTCAAAGCACCTAAAAGGAGGAGTAAAAATGCATTAATTATGTTTTTCCTTCTCCGAATATTAAAATGCTAATAACCACTTCTCAGAAAATCCCTGAATATATAATAGATATTTATGACTTAGAGAGTTTTTTTCTTCCTTTTAATTATGATAGTGATGCTGAATTCAGGACATATGGATATTTACACAATCTATAAACAGTGCTTAGAAGAATGCAGTTCCAAGATTATCTCTACTATATAGCATAAGTGTTCTGTTTTCCAGTTATTTACTGATGAGCTCGCACATAACATTCTTTGTTTTGACAAGAGTCTGTAAATTGTCAGTCTTATTCGCAAGCTTGGATTTATCTTTGCCCAGGCCTTCTACCAGGTCACAATACCAGGTTGTTGCTTGTTCTGGGTTGAGCTTTGGTTCGTACAGTGGTGCAGGTTTAAGTGATGAAGTTTACAGGCTCTAACCTGGAGCACATGGACCCCTTCTGCACCCGAGAGCATGCCTCTGTCTGAGGTGGAAGAGGAGACAGTATGCAGCTGTGTCTTTTAGAGCTTTGGGGTTACGTCTTTGAAAACAGTACAATACACCCTTCTTCAGGTGTGTGCGGCATTTAAAAATCTGCTGGTCGGATCATCATGGTGGTGGCCTTGAGCGAGTAGCCCGACCCCTTCCAATAGTACCACTTAATCCCGTTGAATTTATTTGTGTTCTGCCTCTGTGGGTAGTACATTCCGTTCAAGTTGGAAGGACCACATGCATCAAACCACCAGCCTGTGAAAGTAAAACACAGAAGGAATTAGGAACTAGGTAACCCCAACTACCTTACCATGGAGTGGGATATACTCGGCTAATCCACTAGTCACATTCCACGCATTTTAAGTAGGCAAATATCCTTGAGGATAGAATGTGCTACATCGATAGATGAGGAGTACGGTTTTCCGCCTTTACACTGGTTAAAGCACAGTTCCATTATGGCAAATGTTTTTACGAGCTCTCTTACTCCATTTCTCTTGTGCTTTGTGGAAAGGCCAGTCATCCACAGACGTGAATAGGGGGCCATCCTCCATAGTCCTGATTTGGTAAGCACACAGTACAGTTGAAAGTATGGATAAGTCAAAAACTGAAGAATCGTTGGATGGCTCTTGTCAGGCCAGGATTACTTTCTAGTTCCAGCAACATAGTGGACTGGACAGGTTCAGGCTCCACTCCCCTTAACAAAGAAATTCTTTTTGTTTAAAATATAACAAATTGTAAGTACTCAGTGGAGCTAGATAAAAAGGAAATCTTTAAGTCCCAGAGACAAAAAGGAAATTTAAAGCTGTAGTGGCATGCTCACTAAGGTAAAGCCAGGGGGCAAAAGAGGTGCCTGGCACAGTGAGGTAAGGGGGTGGGTCCACATCTACTCCTGAATGCTAGGCTTGGGGTTTTAACGCCCTTACCTAGAAACAAGAGCATGCCAGAGGCCCTGGGTTTGCGAGGGGAGGGAATGACCTCGATCTATATGCATTAATCTGAATAAACTGTAAAAACATTGTGTTGGAAGAACACGTACAGGATGATGCCATTTACATAAAATTTTAAAATACAGAGAAAAGGAACAACTAGTATTGATATTTCCATACATAGTAAAATAAATAATGTGAATGAACCTCGAGTCAGTGGTTACCTCAGGGCAGCTTTAGTTGTATCTGTGAGGTTTTATTTCTTTAAAAAGTATTCTAATGGACAGAGAAAACTGGACTGTGGTTACCAGGGCAGTGGGGGTGGGGGGTGGGCACAAGGGGTGAAGGGAGTCATATATGTGGTGATGGACAAACAAAAATGTACAACCCAAAATTTCACAATGTTAGAAACCATTGAAACATCAATAAAAAAAAAAAAAGATAAAAAGATAAAAAGAAAAAAAAAAAGTATTCTAATGAAATTATTATGTTAATATTATACATGGGACTGTGATCACCTAAATTCTTTCCTGATGGTAGCAGCTCCGTGGCTTGAGTTGATTTGAATTAATGTCACTTTGATAAGACATTTGTGTTTGTTATTCAGTATCTTTTAAAATACTCGAGAATATTACAGATTTATAGGTCTGTCCATTCTGGACCCTGTTACTTGGCTTCACTACAGAATTTACTGTCCATGCAGAAATCTAGCTGATCGTTAGGCTGGCTTATCTCTGGTCCAGACCGTGGAATCTGACTTCTTAAAGTCGGGACCGCTCCACTTTCTGTCTTGGGCTGCGTTTCTTCTCCCCAGTCTCTTTTCCCCTTCCACTCTCAGCCCTAAATCTTGATTAGAATAAATAAATATATTGTTTCCTTGGTTATTAATGCACTTCCCCTACTCTCTCGAGTAGCTCATGACACACGGGTGGTCTGAAAACCGCCGCCCTATCGAGTCGACAGCTGGGTTCAGGGTGGGAATGGCAGACGGGAAAAAAGGGCTGGGTATATTTGGTGCCCCCACCCATGCCTTTTCCCCTTTTCATTGGCTTTTAAAAGGATTATTACAGTAGGATGAGGGAGACAGGCAGCTTTTACACAATCAATGTAACAGCCTTCTCTCATTGAAATAATTCTTGAAGTAATTATGTCAAAAGAGGAGACCCGTGTTGCCAATTATATTTATATATATAAATATATTATCTAAGGAACCATAGGATTGATTTCTGTAATGGAGGCCAATTCTTTCGGTATTATTTTAAAGACATGAAAATTACTGAATTTCAAATTATTTTCATAAATAACTTCTTCCTTTTGACTCTAAATGATTCTTAACTGAAGTGTGAACACACAATAAGCTAAAATCTCTTCCTTGCTTACGCAGTACCTTATATTTATAAGATATATCAACTATAGCTCTTACCTTTGGTTTCCCTCGATGAGTAAGGGGTGGATTTTTGGTAATACAGTTTATGGTCTCCGGATTAAACCTGCCAATTTCCCGTCTGCCTTACATTCAGTTTGCACTATTGGCAGAGTTTTTGTTGCTGTTTTAAATCTTTCAATGTTTTTAAGAACTAACTTGACAGCATTTGTCAGTCACTATTAACTGGTTCCAGTTATTCAATTTTTTAAACTTTTAGAAATCAGAAGAATAAGTTTTTTAGCAGTTGGTTCCTATCATTGAACTCTTAAGTGTTTCTAAATACTGATTTAGCCATTTTAAGTGACTGTTACAACAGTCCTTTGCTTATGGGTATGTTTCCCATTTTTTTTAAAGCAGTCTGACATGGAAAGTAGAACAGAAGAAGAACCTGAAAATAAAGGCCTTAATTTAAAGTGGACAATCATTCATTTTAATTTGATGCCCTAAAAAAGCAGGTTGGTTAATTAGTTTCTTTGTGTTTATAAGTATTTGCTATATATTAATGAAATCCTTAAAAAAGACAACGGAAAATTCCTTGTTTGAACAATAAGTTATTAATTGGAAACATTTCTGTAGTAATGGATCTATATCACTGTTTGGTTGCGATTTTGAATTTTTAACCTTTTAATAAAGCAACATGAAATTAAAGCATCTCTCCAACATCTGATGCTCAGTGAGCACAAACTCAAGAGAGCCTGCTGAATGTCACATGTCCCCTCTCCTCGCCAGGGCTAGGTCCTGAAGAGACACAGTTGGCCTGCTGACAATTCTAGCTCAGTATCACGTTCTTGCTTAAACTCAATAGTCTGAAAAAGTGAAAAACAAGTCTCCCTATATCAAGCGTGTCTATTTATGAAATGTGGACATTGTCACCCGTCACAGGGTGAAGTCCAAATAGCCAGCCTTTCACTCCATGAAATTCTTCCTTGCCAACACAAATAGGAAGAGAGAAAAGTCATCTCACCTCCTGTGAGCATTTGTGAGCATTTGCAAATACATTTGTCGTTGTCTGCATCCTTTGTGCTAAAATCATTTCCTGGTTGGCTTATGCTGCTTATTTTGCCGGCTGTCCCTGTAAGTCCTTTAAGGTGAATCCTGTAAATAGGCAAAGAAAAAAAACAGAAGAACGTAATTGGCTTGGGCTGTTGATTTACCGTAGTGGAAAATTTTTTATAATGAAGAATTCGTTCCACAGAAATGCGTTCTGTGCTGGTTAGTGCACTAATGCATACTCTGGACAAAACAGTTTCGCACTGGTATAAACAGGAACCAACTTATCATCAAATCCTTAGGCAAAGAGGAATGTTTTCATGGACGCTTCAACGCATATCACTTGCACAAGCATCAGCAGGGACTTCAGGGCCCTGTAATTTATTTTCCTGCTGCTTTCAGATAAACAGAAGAGGGGAAAATACAGCATGAGGGGATCCTCTTTCCAGCTCTCCAGGCAACATCCATATAAAAATGAGAGTCCTGAGATGACTGGACAGCTTCAAACATGATTATTTTCAGTGCAATGGTGGGGGTGGGGAGGGCAGCAGACAACAAGGAATGATCATTGAATTTGGAGTAGAAATCTACAGAACTGTGTACAAAATAAATCCTCATGGCTGCTTTGCCTCTTTTCTTTATAGTATTGTCATAAACCCACTAGACGTTGAGAAAGAAAGAAATGTAATAAGTTAGACACTAGATAATAGCCCACACTTTCAGAAGATGCCAAAAATCTGGCTTGCACAGTGATCTGTGTGCCAATGAGGAGAATGGAAGGGAAGGAGAAGGTATGTAAACTGGTTCAGGAGAGCCTATGCCAGATTGGCTCGGTACAGCTCAGAGCAGGGCTTCACGTGACGGCATGTGACTGTGCAGAATGCGACATTACTGTGTTGGTAAATGGAGTGTGGGAGTATGGGAGCCTGGGTCTCCCGCTGAGTCTTCCCGTGCTGGGGATCCTACAAAACAGAACCCTGCAATGTCGGAGGGACAATTGTACTTTAAGCCCCAAAATGATGCTCATCTTTGTAACTTCTGCTCACATTTGCCAGCCACCACCTTGGAAGGAATATAATTTCCAAGAATTCATGTTAGAACAGAGGGTGAAGAAGAAAGGAAAGGTTCACCAAAGACTATCTCTAACCAGGCCGTGCCAGGCACTTTCACGGGCATGTGCACTGAATGCCCATACCAACGCCGAGAGGCAGGCATTACCCTTGTTTTTACATATGAAATCATTGAGGTTCAGAGATAGGAACTCATCCAGAGCTAGTAGTAGAGCTAGGATTTGTACCGGATGCGTCTGACTCCTCTGTATGGGTCCACCCTGGTGCACACCTTAACAGGGATGTTTGTTTATTGAAGAAGTAGTTGTGAAAAGATGGCAGCAGGGACAGTATCAAATGAGGGTCCATAAAGTGTTAGTTCTAAGTAACTTTCATGTTAATGACTTGGATTTAAAATTGTTTTTAATATTGTAGCTCCAGAAACTTCATCATAAGGCATTGACTGAATTTCTGAATTTCATTGTTATCCTCATGTTTCAAAAATGACCCTGGCCCCTAGCACAGCCCCTAAATACCTGCTACAAAGCATTCATGTAAGTTCTACTCATCATTATGATTTCGAAACACTTTCATTTCTTTCCAGGCCCTTCTCATTAATCATAGATATGATTGAGATAAACTATTTCCCTGGCTTTTCCTCTTTTTAACTCTCCTGTCTCCTTAGAACAATTTCCGTTCTGGTGGAACTCATTAAATTTCCCCAAAAGTGAGCAAAATAAGGAAGAATACTATTTTTTATTAGTCTCTGTTAGAAAGATTGTATACTTTTAGATCCTTCTATTGTGTGGCCCATTGGTTTAAAGTTGCTTTCTTTAAAAACTTGGGTATTAACAATAGCCACATTCTTGAAATTGCTTTAAATTGGTATCAGTTGCTTTTATGTAATGGTGAAGTGAAAGTAGAGGTAATGCCAGCATTTAATCATTAAATCTCAGTGTTTGTATAGAACTGCCAGAATGCTTGTGAAAAGTGACCGGTTTTTAAGGTTTAACATACAGTAGTTTTTAGTTTCAGTAAAAAGAATCACATTCTGTTGATGCATTTATCCATTGCTTATAACATGTTATTTTTTAATTTTCCAAGATTTGGGGAACATTTCTTTAGAAAAAAGCAAGTCAGCTTCTACACACACTTGGCATTCTGTAACACTTGTAGTTATTATCACAGTTCCTTATCACATTGACATGCTTTATTAGGACAATAATTTTTTTGATGTAATATCTATCTCACACTGCCAAGTAAATTAAATTGACCTTTAAACAAATGTGTGCTTTTTTAAATGGCATATCCAAAAATTGATTGCACTTCTAAAGGAAATATCTGTTAAGAACCATTTTAGTTTAAAATATTTTTATAATGTCAGCATACGAGGGTAATGACCCATTTTGTAAAATCTTCTAATACAAACAGTCTAATCCTTAATTTTTGTTTCTTTTTTTTTTTTTTTTTCTAATTCCTCTGTTGTAGATTCCTAACTGTTGCCAGTTGAAAAAATATTTAGCTTGGAGGTAAAACAATGACCAACCACTCGCGTCTAGAAATTCATTGAAGTTTTGATCTCTTTGGAGTCAGCTTGGAGCTGTAACAAGACCCAACACCTATCTTTTCATTCATCTGGCTCGTTGCCTCTCCGAGAGAGCCCTGCTCTTTCTATAATGAGAATTGATGGGCTGTGTGTCACTGACTTTTAAAAAGTCAGGTCAATGTTTGTTGTACCTTATCTGTTTTCAAAACATGCTTCTGAATTCTGATCCACTGTTTATAAAGCAGGACAGACTGGACATTATCATATTATATATATATTATTTTATTATTTTATATAATATGTATACATTATTATATATTATATATACAGTTTCCAAGTAGTTGTTCGGGCAAGCTGACTTTCAGCCCATTTTTCCATGCTGCCTATTGTGACCCTCCCTAGGAAGCCAGCTCAAGAACTTGGAAATCATGTTTATTTTCCAGACTATTCAGATCTTGGAAGTTCTACTGAGCAGAGGGTCTGAGTTGGGCATTAATGAGATTTAGATGGGACTGTAGGCCAGATGAAGACTGTTTCCTGTGGTGTTCCTGTTGAACCTCGTTTGTTTATTTCTGACCTCAAGAGTAGGTGTTTCAAAATGTCTGCTCCATGACCACCAACTACCACCAGTCTGTGCTATTTAGACTCCTTCAGGCCTGTGTTGGTGACTGAACCATTCTCTTGTGCCTCCTCAGACCAGTTCCTTTGGTGCCACCCAATGCACAATCACACTTCTGCCCCCACCGTTGCAAGTGCATCTCTGGTACCTCTCTATATAACAGCATACACAGTGTGTACACTTGCCTCACAAGGTGCTCATCTTTCAGTCCCTTCGCTGCTCTCTGCCTCTACCCTCATGGCATTCGAGAGCCAGAAAGTAAATTCCGAGTCAAGGTTGTCCATGCTTTTCTTGGAACATTCAAGATGAGCACCGCCATATTGGTGGCACACGGCAAGTTCTTTGGGGGTCCTGAGAATCAGTTATTCTTTCTACAGCGGAGAGCTGAGGAGTTGACTAACTAACATCCTACCTAATTCTGCCACTTTTAAACTTGCAACTCATTCTGACTTCGGGATGGAACATAACAATGGAATGTGTTTAAACTGCAAAGAGATAGATTTAACTTTCAAAACCTTTTGGAAGAAAACAATATTGTCATAGGTATACATCTGTTCTGATATTGTATGACATTTTATAATAGAGACAGAACATTCACGTATTCTACAAATAGTTGAATGCCCATTATCTGCTGGGAAGAGATCGTCTGTACCTTGAGGATACACAGCAAACCCCGCAAAACACTGCCCTCGTAAAGTTTCCCTTATACTGTTAAAACCAAAGTTAGAATTTTAAAACAAGAGAAACTTACCTAAAGGTAGCAAAGAGCTCTAAGAAACAAGATGTATCCATTTAAGGCAGTCTAAGAGTAGTTTAGATCCTGGTTAATACAGTAGGGTTCTCATTTTCTGGAATAATCACCCAGCAAATCCTTTAACTTTCTTCAGTTACCTATAATTGACTTACCTGTAATTGAATTCTTCACTTGAGAGATAGAAGTGTTCATATAGTGAGTAAGCCTCGTTCCCTTCCCAGTCTTTAAGGTGTATTTTAAGCACGTAGCGTTGCTGATTAGTCACTTGTGAAACAAACTCATTTCCCAGCCAGTATTCGCCTGAAGGGTTCCCAAATCCCTGTAATCCAAGTTGTAAAATTAAACTACCTCATTTATTTTTTCTTCATCTATTTGAAATCAATAGTCCATCAATGTGGCACGGAATAACTATCAGATATTCAGCAGACATTCCTTCCTGTACTGTGAAAATTTGGGTTCTTCCATATAAGAAAGTAGAGTTTTTTAAAGCTCAGTTTTAAGAAACAAAGCTGTTACTGGAAGAAAATTAGTATTAGAATAATTAGAACTACTTGGGGAACCACCAGTAGAAACATAAGCATAAACAGCTAGGTCTGCAGACGTGGGAAGCACTATGAAACAGTTGGCTTACCCAAAAGTGCTGAGTCTGCCATTAAAAATAAGCCTAGCGCTCACATGCCTTTGTTTTTCTATAGAGTTTACGTTACATTGACAGGACCATTCTTTAATGGGGAGACCGAAACACCAGTTAAAAAGAACACTTTGGTAAAAAAAAAAAAAAAATTGTCAAAAGTCATCGGTTAGTTGTGGATTTGTGGTGAAGCTTCTGCAGATCTCGCGAGTTAGTGTTCCCAAAGAAAATTATTTTCAGATGGTTTAAAGAATATTCGTACCACTTTATATTCCTTCCACGTCCTCTGAAAATCAACACTGCCATCTTCACGTCGCTGAATAATTGTCCACCCGCCTCCACCGGTTTCCATGTCGCAGTAAGCCTGTCAATGGGAAGTGCTCGGTTACTGCGTGAGAAACATCGCAACTCAGGTTTTCGTCTTAAGTAACAGCAACGAGATGAATGCAGATACCTATAATAAAATTTGTGCTGGTAGGGTTCTCTGGGGGAAATCTTTGTGGTCTTGCAAGAAACAGATGGTTTTAAATAAGTTGAAAACCATGAATTTAAAATAAACTGTAATATAACACGACACGTTGATGAAAATATGACTCTCTTGCCATCATCTGTTCTAGGCTAAAGACCCACCCAATAGCTGATCCAAAGACCGCTGTTCCTCAGAGATTCATTGTGAATGGGACATCCTGGCAGATGGGCCCCAAACCTCTCATCTCCAACCTGTAGAAATCTGTCAGCTTGCATTCACAGCTCTAAAAACCTTTATGATAGTTGCCAGTCCCTATCAACTCTGCAGAGAATTATGTAAAAGGGATCCTCTTGCATTGTAGGGTTTTTGAGACTCCTGTGGGGCCGTTAGGCTTCCTCCATAAGGGATAAAAGTCAAGTTGCTCGATTCATCCTCCAGTACGAGTGACCTGAGGCTTCCAGGGACCAAGTATGATGGATGTGACCTGAGTGGCCTGGCAGCTCTACCCCACAGATCATGACCTCAAGCTTCTTTGCACTTTACTCAATGCCCATGGCATTTCTCTTCCCAGCTTTTTTCATTTCTGCTTTTAAACTGGCTTGGTGGGTAAAAACGTTGTTCAGAACACAGAATTCTTTCTTGGGCTAAGAGCATGCATGCTCAATTTCAACTCAGCTGGAGTTTTATTATGAAATTAAAAACCTCTGAAAATAAGATTACATAAATAGTTGTAAATAATAAGATTATAGTAGAACGAAAAAGTTTTCCAGAAAGTTAAGATAAATTTTCCTACAGCATTCAAGGTAGTAAATATGAAAGTTAAGGTTCAAAACCAATTAGAAATATTCTTCCTTTGTTGTTTTCCATGGTCTTTGGGGGAATAATGGAGATAATTATGGCAGACTAAGTTTAAATCTGAACTATTCTGCCTTTATGAGTTAAAATCCTGCAGAATGAGGACTAAAAGAGAACCAAGACCTACGCCTTCATTTTAAGTGGCTTGCCTGATGTCTCATTGCTAATGGAATAGAGAGCTGCTATTGGAACCCAGTGCCCTGTCCTCCAGTAGATTTCTGTCCACCGCTATTCCAGTCTTTCTCCATGAAGGTCACTTGGCCCACACTGCTTTCCTGATGATCCTCATGTTTGGAAACATATGTTCCATTAAAGAAAATTATATTTAATTAAGAATAAAATGATTTCCCCATTTTAAATTAATCGGACATATAAAATTGATCTGCTTAAGATAATCTCTTGTTACCACCCTGATATGATATTATTATTATTATTAATTATCATTATTATCATTACTGTGCATCACTCTTTTGCAAGCACTATGCTAGGTACTTTGCATATATTATCTGTAATCTGTATTATCTGTAATCAGAGTTGCTGTGATACTATAATTCTGCATTTTTGAAATGAGAAAAGATTTAGTAAGGTTAGATTAATTTGATCAGAGTCATTCAGCTACTAAGTGGAATATAGGATTTGAATAATGTCTCTTTAATTCTTAATTCTGTAATGTTTTTTTCAGCTATACTGTACTGCCAAAAACAGAGAAACTTGACCTTTTTGTTAATAGGCCAAAAGTCCCTCAACACAGCTCCAAGTTGAAATCAGTTCATGAATAATACTGCCTCTTATTTGCCTGTGGTCCATGAAATGGTCAGTATTGCTCACTTCTATCAATATAATAGCTTTTTAAAAAATCCATTTAGTAAACTAGCTGAATAAGTTACATTGGTTTGAGGAATCATGTGTGTACAGAGAAATTAATTCCCCTATATCCTAAATGGCATGCTGGTGGGTGAAAAGAATTAATATGGTTCTTAGTGAACCTACCTTTGTTCCAAAAATATTTGATTCTTTGATGTCAAAATCACCATTATGAAGTTACTGATATTTAAATCAGAGAACAAGTTCATCTTGTTAGGGAGACTCGAATGGCTGAGAGTCACTACCAATGTGCAAATGATTTGAGCCATGCTATTCTCTAACTCCATCAGGGACAATGATAAGATTATTAGAACATTTTCTTAATATTACTTTGGATTAAAAAAAAAACAGTTTATAAAAACTGCAGAATTATGGTTAATTGGCTCATGAAACTCTGAGAGAAAAATCATGTTCAAATAGAGTTATCCACATAGCCAGGGGTCCTGAGTGAAAATGATGAAGTCAATTACATCAGGAGCAGAGAAGCAGAAGTCCTCAGATGGTGCCCAAGACCTCACCGCTCCAACTACCACAAACCTGGGGCAGTTAATGCTTTTGGTTTTTTTGCTTTTTGGTTCGGGGGCCTGATAATCTTGCTCTAAAGCTTGATGTCTTTCAGCAAATAATGCTTGATTTAAATGTTATGCTTCAGCCCTGAGGCCATGGTGAGTGACTGATTAAACAGCAAACACATAGATAAACATTAGGAGACAGGTATCCTGTGAAATTTAGGGAAAGAAACTATTATGTCTCTAACTAGCAAAAACATCCTCTAATGGTTCTGGTAATTGCCATCTTGCAGTGTCTATCTTGTACAAAAACTTACAAAATGTGTCAAAAATGAAATATGTAGGCCCTTTTGGAAAAGATCTGCCCAAAGATCTGTTGAACATTCTTTTTTTGAGTTAGATGAAACAGGGCAAAATTGAGTCCCCTGCCATGCAAAGAAGTTGTCTTATAGTCTTGGGGACAGTCAAAATGAGAATACCTCCCATTTATTGAATGGTTGGTAAGAACCAAGTCCTGTCCTGGGTACCTCCATCATCACCTTGAAACAGCTCTTTACAACTGGAGGTATTACGTAGTGTTACAGATTAGGAAACTGAGAGCTCACACAAGTTAAATGACTTGCTCAGAGGCACGAACCGGCAGAGCCAGAATTTAAATGCAAGTCTCTCCAACTTTCTCTTCCTGGATCAGATTGTGAGTTATGGAGTCTTAAGTCTGGAAGGGAATCTAGAGGTAACTTAATCTGGACCATTTATTTTAAAGATGAGAAAATTGAGGTTTTGAAAGATTGTTATTCCCTGCTGTGGTAAATGAGTTATTTTTGCTGCAAATGTTTAAAAGGAATATAAATTCTAATGTTTCCAACTATGACCTGAGACTCCTGTCATCCCAGAGTACTGTATATTTTCATCTTCTGTGAGGCCATTGGGTTGTATAGTGCACTGGGGTCGGGACATTGCTCTAAGTCAGAAAAGCACTTATCCAGCAGCAAGATGGTCCTTCTGGATTTGCAGTGGTAGCATTCACATTTTACTCATATCCTCTATCCTCCTCCTCTTGTCACTTCTGTCCCCATTATCTCTAGGCCAAGAAAAGACCAATATCTGGTGACAGACAATAGCTATGCAAAGAATTGTCATAAAAACCAGATTGCAAAGGGGATTGAAAGGCTTGGTGTAGAGTCTGTTCGTTACTTTTTCATCTGCCACAGACCATTCGGGTTTTTTTCCTCCCCCAATGCACTGTTTCTAGGGCGCTAGGGACATTAACTGATTTCAAGGTTGATTTCAAGCAGCATTAATGAATTAGAAAGATTTCTTTGGAAAGTATTATCTTGAATAGCACAATATTTATCTTTTAAATTCATAATCGAGGTATATGTTACTGTTTCAAATTTCATGTCTTTAAACCCTTAATGCTTGTATTTTTAAAGTGTTTTTCTTTATTGCCATGTTAAATACAGAGGATAATACTGAATTCAAAGAGAGAACATTTCCAGGGGCCTCTAAAATTTCCATTTGATACAGTGTCTAGTGCCTTTTCTGTAAGTGTTTACATAGTTTCAATGTGTAGCTGCTTCTACAGTTAGATGCAAACTTATAGACATTTAATATATACAGCCATCCACTATTTACATAACACTTCACACTGATTCTCATGTGATATCATTTTACGTTATCAAACCTCTAAGGGAAGCCACTTTGAAATATTCCCTCGGGAAGTGATTTTTTTTTTCCTCATCTAAAGCTCAGTGTCTCCCAAAGCAACTTGGGGAGCCATGCTCACTGAGTAGTCCAGAATAACTAAGGAGAATTGAGTTAAGCTACACGCTAGCTTCTCCTGACGGTAAATTCTGGTTGTTCATTCACTTTCCACACAGTATGGAGCTTACACCTCGAAGTAAACTCCGTGTACTTGGGAAGAAAATGAATTGCTCTCTTCGACGGTGTGTTTTAAGTCTTCTAGCCTGCGTGAGATGGGGTAAGAACAGCCTGCCCCAGCGGTCCTCATGGTGTGGGCTGCGGACTCCTGGCAGTCCCTGAGAGCCTTGCAGCAGCTTCACGAGGTTGAAACTGTTTCCATAATCACTAAGATGTTCTTGGCCTTTGCACTGTGATGGCATTTGCCCTGATGGCACAAGAGTGGGTGGTGCACTAGTGGGTGAGACTGCTGGTGCCCTGGCATGGGGAACAGTACAAACTGTGCTAGAGTCACTGTATTCTTCAGTCACATGCTCACACTTGGGGGAGGAAAAACACAGTAAAAATTATTAATTTTATTAAACCTCTGCTGCTGAGTCTATGTCCTTTTATAGTCTGTGTGAAGAAATGGGAAATGTGTATAGGTCACTTCTGCACGCCAAGGTCTCAAAGAACAAATTCTGTGTGATTGTCTCAGTTATGAGTCGAATGAGCCCTTTTTTGGGGGATGGAATACCATTGTTACTTGAAACAACAATTGAAAGACACACTATGGTTATTTGAACACTGGAATTTGGGGGGTATTTTCTTTAAAATGAACGAAATGAGTCTGACACTTCAAAGAAAATGACTGACAGTCTGCATGATTAAGCCAAATACAAGGTGAATATAAGATAGATCTAATATATAAGATAGGTATATATAATAAGATAAGTGTTTCTACATCATTAATATCATGTCAATATTCTGTGCACATTGATTGGACTTGGAGCCCTTGGCGAGTACTTTATGTGATGCAGACACTCGGTAAATGCCTTTTTCTTTGCTTTGAGTGAAATTGGGGAAGTATCTGGGGTGTGTGAACTACACTCTGCAGTTCCTCCACTTCTTAAATGACCTGCTTACAGCCAGGGAGTTAAGAATGGGAGACGAATCTCTTACCTTTATCTCCTCCGTGGAGTTAGGGAATGTTAGCTTGTAGATGCCGTTGGTCGTTAGTCCTGATTTGAATGCTTCCGCACAGTCTCTGAAGATGATCCGTTCTTCCTTAGCAGCAAAGGAGTTCTTAGCTGCTTATAAAAAAATAGGAAAAGATTTAAATGGTGTTCATGAAAAGATAAAAGTTTACTATTTCAAGATGAACTCATCTGGTAAGTTTTCTTACATTTGAATTCTCATAGTAAATAAGTAAAAAGGATTTGCCAGTTTTTTAGCCATTCCAAAAAAGTTACTCTTTCAGCCTGTTTCATATTCATTCTCTAAGATTGTTACCAATAATCCATACTTCCTTTTTTTTTTATCATCGACTATGTAAGGCAAGTACTTCATAATCAGCTATAATAAAGTACTACTTTGTAAAAATCTTCCATCTTGAGTAGAATCAGATAAAGTTATTACAGAAGAATAAAAAAAGAACATTCCTAAAAGCAGGATTACCTCTACAGTGGATGCGTCACACAGCCCACTAGTCATTAGCCTGTCTACACTGTGGTATCTGCTCTTTTCCTTTCTTTTTATATATCTGAGACCACGTCTTTATACATTTCTTTAGACTATTGGTGAAGACATTTAGTAGTCTTTGGATTTTTAGCAGCTGCAACATAATAGTTTGTGTTAAAGAGGAACCTAACGTTTATTTATCTATGTCTTTGAAATTCTTCCTATAAAAATTCTAGGGCTATGAAATTCCTTCAAATTTTTATTCTGCTTTCAACATTTAGACTGCCCAATCCTTTTTTTCCACATTAAAAAAAATACGTGTGGATGTGTGTTCTTGCAGGTATTTGTTTCTATTTCATTGTAGAGACCTAACAAAGCAGGGGTCTGTGGACTGAGTGGCGTGGACGGGGTCACATCTGCTCATCAGCTAGAGACACACGGGGAGACCAAAGCCCTTCTGCTGCTCTTTCTCCCATGCTCATGTTCTCTGCCAGGATTTGAGCTACATGATTTTCTCTACATTGGCTCATTGGAGCTAACACCTCACACTGTCTTGGTCCCACCAGACAGTGTTGGATTATTGTCTTTTCCTTTTGGATGAATGTGAAAAATATATGATTTTTCTAAATTATAGGAGAGTGAAACTCTAGTTGGGAGGCACATGTTGCAAACTGGCAGACCAGTGTGTGACTTGCCACTCAGCATCAAGATTGTGCCACTGTTTTTGTTTGTTTCCTTGTTTGTGTTTCTATTAAAATTGTGATAACTGTGTAACTCAAAGAAAATATGAGAACATATTTCTTATGAAAGGGAAGACTGTCTCTACATGATTAATATGTAAGATGTATCTGTCTAAAAAAAAAGAATACAAATCAAAAGGACATTATTAAATAAGCTATAGTAAGAACTAAGCCTAATTTGTTTAAAAGAAAAACTTAAGTAAAAATACCACAAAGATTATATATCACATCTCTATTAATAACCAAAGGTGCATCCCTTCTTCCCTCTAATATCTAAGAGAAGTTGAAAGGTAAAACCGTAATAAAGAAGGCAAAATATGTTTAAGGATGTGGCAAGAGAAGCGAACTAGCATTTCTTGAGTGCCAACTTTATGCTGGTTAGTACAATGTTATCTCATTTAATCTTCACAATAATCCTATGGTCTGATAGTTTTTCCCACTGGAAGAATTAACTTGCCTCGCCTCGTGCTTCCAGTTAATGATGGCACTAACGCAAAGTAGGCTCTCTGAGCCCATGAATCAAAAGTATGTTTGTGGTGTTTTGCTTCCTAATAATTAATTAGTATACATAAATATTCCCCCTCCCCTCCTCTTTCTCCCTCTTTTTAATTGGTTCTATGTTGAGACCCTATAAAGCTTTTACATGAAATACGTAAGAGAAACAGTGCCTTTTCTGAAAGATGAGAGTTTTTTTTTTTTTTAATTTTGAGAGTTTCACTGACTAACAGCAATTGAAACTGAAGAAAAATGGTATGTAAATGTTACTTACAGTTTGATGTCGATATCATAGTCAATAAATTATGAACTGTCTCCATCAGATCATGCTGCTGCTTTTGGAGAACTGAATTATTCACCGTGGCCGTCACTAATTGTTTTTCTAGTTCTTCAATGATGGAATTTTGCTTGGATACTAACACCTGGAGCTGATCTTTCTCTTCTTTTATTGACTGAAGTTGAACTATGTGCTTGTCTTCCATATCTAGTACTTTCTTTTCCAAGAAACTTGTAAAGGGAATAATTGTTAGTTAGTGAAGGGTGTTCTGACCCATCAAAGGCTAGTGCTTTAAAAACATCTAATCAGTTTCATAATTCTTATACAATTGTTTATATTTATTGTATTTCTACTTCTCTAAAGCATTTCTACTTCTCTAAAGCATTTCTACTTCTACTCTGTTAAGATGTTAAAGGAGTTACAAAGTGACAAGATGTTGCCACAGCCCTGAAGAAGCTCAAACTTGCTGAGATTAGATACATAGATATGACAAAGGTTCTCTGTCTCCATTGAGGAGAAAATACCCTGGTGAGAATGTAAAGTCCATAACTAGAAGTTATCACATGCAGCGCATCTGAAGACTTTAGTTTCACTGAAGAGGAATGTGGACATTGAGAAGGTGTCCTCAGTGTTAGGGGCACGTGTGGGCAAGTAGAAAGAGTCCTGGGCTGAGAACCTCAGCTCTGTGCATGACTACCTGTGTTACCTGGGTAGGCCGTCCTCTCTCTGATCTCAGGTGTATGTCTATCTCAGTGAATAGCCACCTACAGAAGTAAATCTCTGTCTAAGATGAAGGCCTTAGATAATCTCTGAGGCCCCTTCTAGTTCAAATAATCTGTAAATCTATTATGCCTTTGCGGGGGTGGGGTGTAACATTTTTCTGTGTCTTGAACTCTGCAAACAGCATTATTCAGCTGAGGAACTGACTACCTATTATAGATCTTGCCTATAAGCAGTAACAATCAATATTAATAATTATTATTAGAAATTCAATTGCAGCTCTTAAATTTATCCCAGCCCAGTGATCACTGTAAATCAGTATACGACAATAAATATACTGTCAATATAACAAGTCAATAAATAATGTTACCTTAGTACAGTCATTTGCATTTTACTTTCTTCAGTTTCACCTTATTCACTTTTCAACTATTATTTCTTAATATTTTTCTTGATATCAACTAACTTATTTTTTAATTTGTATATCACTTTCACTAATTTAAAAACCAAGATGGCTTACCATAAGCAGAAGGTAACCTAAGAAAAAATGCATAAAATTTTTCTGTTTGCTACCTAAAATCATTTCTAATACCATCAGCATACAGGCAATATGCTTTGGGAAACACTCCTACAATGCCTGACCAAGACAATTAACATTAAATATATGAGACATTTTTAAATCATTGATCTATACTGCCTTCAAAAGGATGATGCTGAAATTTGTTATCCAACCATTTTTTGTTGTTTTTAATATCCTATGAGGAGGCAGAAAGATGTGAGGATCATATGGTACAGAGTGTGAATGAGAGTTAAATGCTCTGGGATGGATATTAAAAAAACAAACAAACAAAAAACTTTAGTCTCTTTCTGCCAAACCTATACCAGTCACATCCTGATCAAAAAGATTTAATCTTAAGATTAAATGCAAGCATATATTGAAGAGTTGTGCCCAGCATCAAGTCATCCCAGACCAGGCTGGCTCTGAGAGCAGCACCATGTAGTGAGTACAGAAGCTCAGATCATTGCATTTTTAAACTCTAAAGAGTCTCTCAGATCATATTCTAGAGCAACATTTTGCAAAATTCAGATCGGGACCTATTAGTGGCTTGCAAAATCAGTTTAGTGACTCACAATCATCATTTATTTATTTATTTTTGTGTGTGTGTGAGGAAGATCAGCCCTGGGCTAACATCTGCCAATCCTCCTCTTTTTGCTGAGGAAGACTGGCCCTGGGCTAACATCCGTGCCCATCTTCCTCCACTTTATGTGGGACGCTGCCACAGCATGGCCTGACAAGCCGTGCGTCGGTGCGCGCCAGGGATCTGAACCGGCGAACCCCGGGCCACCGCAGCGGAGCGCACACACTTAACCGCTTGCACCACCTGGCCGGCCCCACAATCAGCATTTTTTTAACGAAAGGAAATTAAATGGGATAAAACAGATGAGAATAGAGTATAAATTCATAGCAAGAACTTAGCACACTGCAACAAATACCATGGTCAATAGTGATAGGTGGTGGAAGAGAGGAAGGGGAGCAGCATGGGGTACACGTGCATTGTTTGAAATTTTGCCCATTAGCATCCTGTTGATTTTCTGATACAGGAGGATCAATTTGATCATCACTATAAAAGTTGGACTTAGGTACAGCTTTATATTAACATAATTCATGGTCAGTTGAGCAGTGTGGGGAAATATCCTGTGTTGGCAGAAATATCAAGGCTGAAGCGTGTTTCTTTTGTGAGTTTTTATTGCCTCTCTTCAGAACGGGACAGTGTCAATGGCAGCACTTTTCAACAACAATAATCACAATTTAATTGAACTGGCCCAAACAGCCCCTAAATCAATCATTTATTTTAGAGGGAAAAAGAATGATAAGATGAAAAAATGCATAGTACTTTGAACTTCAGCCGGTGAATCTAAACGTGTCATAGTGGCGATTTTCAAAAAATGTTGGCCCTACTAAGTACTCTGACTTCATTTGAACCTGTTCTGTGACGAAAGCAATTGTACTTTTGGGGAATTATTGAAGAATATTTAAAATACGGTTTGTCAAATGTGCAAAACATTTGCATATTTTTGTAATGATGTTCTTGCAAATGAAATCCTAGACTAGTCAAAATTTAAGGCACCTGAAAACACAGCATGCCAAACTCATTGAAAGATGTAAAATCATTGGCACAATTTTCTTATTTTTATTTGTTACAGCCGTTGATGAAAAAACCTTATTATTGTCATTTCATATGATATGACAAATTTCATATTCGTGATAAAAGAGAATGTAGTTTCTGCAGCTGCTAAAAAGATTATTCTTCCTGCAGGTGTAGGTTTGTTACGTGTGGTTTTTATGATAAATCAGCTGATAAAACCTGTACTTTTTAGTATTTGTACTATGGCAAGTCACTCAGAAACAGTTCTTATCCAACTCTAGTCTGAGTTGGATGTTTGCAATCCAAGTTGTGGAACACTGCTGTTGCAAGTCACATAAAATTTTAGTTTTTTAGATATATTTGACAAGGTTATTGTGTGGAAGAAATGTTGTGATGTTTAAATTTAATTTCATATAAAGCTAGATTTGATTTATTGAAAAGTACATTATTGGTCAATGTAAATTAAACTGGGAAAAATTGTGAAGGACCCAAGTGAAAAAAATGTGAAGGATCATTTTACTGATAAGTGTAGCATTGTAGCATACTAAATTAGAAACCTAAGGAAGTAACGGTGTTCAATACTAGGGTGTGTTCAGCAAACTGGACTCAAAGACATTATTGTTAGGGCAAGTAAGAAAAGTCATCACCCAGCTCCCGTATCTTCCCAATGTTACTGCAACATATTGAAGAAAACATCATTAAATAAGACCATTTTAACAAAATGAAAATAGAGAGATTGTTATATCTCAATTACTGGTCTCAACTTTTATTTATCTCTTTGTAGGACAGAAAAATTGAAACATTAAAAAAAAATAATTAGATAAAAAAATAAGTTTGCTTTTCAAAACCCTAAATCAATAATAAGTTAAACTTGTTACCTAAACAATAAAAAGAATTATTTTCGCTTAGTTCTTGATTAACGGGAAGGAATGATTATAACACAATAAGTCTATCGTCATTTTTGGCTAAGAATAAAGAATTATTTAAATTGTAAAATAGAAAGAGTGTATTGTTGTCTGACCATTCTCCGTGTCATATATACATGCCTTGATTAGAAATAAGTAGATAAGCACAGTAGGTGTGTGAGTACAATTATCCTCATACGTCCCCAACTGGAATAGACCTATGAAAACAATCCCCACTGATCACCCATCATTTCTGTTTTTGTGTTCGTTTTCTTGGGATTTTTCTATACTGTATTTAAATATTAATGCAATCATATTTAATACCAACTTTTGGTTTTGCCTCATATGTTTTAAGAGGAAGTATTGCATCATGACACCTGCATTGGTTTACAATATAAAGTATAGTTTTTCTGCTGTAGATTATTTTGCATTGGAAAAAACTGAGTGCTCAGAGGCAAAGAAACTTTGTAAAGTTAATATGAGAATTCCTAGGCCAGTGTTACTTTTACTCCATAATACTAGCAGTATTTTTTTATAGATTAACATGAATAATATTGAGGCGGTTTGCAGGATTTCTGTAAGAGAATCTTTAAGGGGCCAGAGAATGAAAAACAAAATTGAGAACTGTATAAGAAGGTGCGTGCCATTTCAATATTTTTCTCCAAACCCTCTCCCTACCTTTCCCTCAGAAGCTTTCTGATTCTTATACTATACTTGAAGAAATTCGGCATTTTGGAAATCCAGGCTTATAATGGACAGCCACATGGAATAAGCTTTCGTATCTAGAAAGTGTGCAATTCTGGATTATAAATGTTTTTGTCCTTTTATTACCTGTTCTTATCTTGCAATTTGTTTATTTCACTGGTCTGATCCAAAATCTGTTTTTCCAATTTGTTTGTAGAAAGGGAATGTTCCAGAAGCTGAAGTTCGAGCCTTGTCGTCTGATTTAATACCTAAATGGAACAAAACAGAATTCCTATTTACCATTTTTAAAATGAGATATAACTTCCTTTTTAATTAAGTTATCTAAATTATAGGGAAACATGAATGCAACATTATTTGCCCAATTTCTTATTTTGGCATATTTTTCATTTTCAGAAAAGGCTGGATTACATCCGAGTGTGTTAAACATTTTTTCACCATATCTTTATTTTGGAAAGCATTTAATAGTTCTTGACAACGGTGTTGGTGTCAAATAATAGAATGTTATTTTTCTTGTTCTGCATGTTTTGTCATTTCTTTTCACAGTGAGACAAGTGGGAGCGTAAAATGGTCATTTTTAATATATCAGAAACTGTCGATAAGTGAAAAATGGTTTTGCCTCTGCTCAAAACAAAATGCTCTTCTCATGTTTGTTTGTCAGTAGACAAAGTGTCTGGCAGTCACAAGCTTCCATTCTATAAAAATGCAGCTCATTTTTAGCCCAGCATTTCCTAGTTGGTATTCACTTGTTTAGCCTTTTATGTTTTTTTCTTTTCCATTTCTCATTTTCCTATTTTAAAAATCATGTTAACCAATTCAGAAACAATAACATGTCAGTATAAGTGGGAGCTCACTTTTGCTTTGTGGGCCTTTCTGACATATACCATGTGCAGTATCGCTGTTCCCATTGTGTTCAAACAACTTTAAGGACAAATTCTTTAGCGTTTGGCTGCCTTTTAGCAGGAAGAATCCATTACTCACATCCTCTGTGTCATGGTTATTCAGGATGTGATATCACGTGTAAGTGTAAGGCAGAATTGTTGCCCAGGAATTAGGGTCCTTGAAAGAAGCATTGTTTGTTCGGGGTCTGTGTCATTCATAAAAGGCTTGGCCTGGCCCCACTGTGCAGGTTTAGGGACGGTCGATCTTTAATCAAAGCTGGATGCATTCATACCATGAACACTCTTCTGTGAATGAATAAAGGTGTTGGCCAACATAAGGGTTGGGTTTTAATATTAACACCTGGAATATAGATTTGGCCTATGTCTTCTTTGGGTCCAAACATTCTTTGCTGGTTATTGCTAAAAGGAACTGGAAACTCGAGTCTTTTATTTAACTTATAAGGGCTATAAGTGAGTACGATGGGGAGGATGGTGTATAGGTCCTGACTGACCAGGACCAATGACGATGTCCTTCCATCACGTTTCTGAGGGCCTCCAGCTGCAAGTGGTTGTCTAAATTATGCAGGTGAGGTGCTTGTCTGTTTTCTCTAAGATCTCAGATGTCTAACCATCCACCATTGTCCAGTTTGATAGTCTCTCACTCTGACCGGCTAGAAGAATCTTGCTTCTAATCAGAAATTTCATGTTTGGATTTAAACCTATTTCACCTGCTCAACAAGTGCCTTTAGCTAGGCTGGGTACGTAATTCAGTCCCTTGATCTCCTTCCTTAGGCTCAGCCATTCTAATATGTTTAGTTGGACATTATAGGCTGTTTTCTTTCCAGCCATTTTCTGATTTTCCTGTTTATCCTGGATCATATGATATCTAGTTTCACAACAGACTTTTTTTAAATCATGTGACCCAACAAAGGCGCATTAGATGCTTGTAGGCTGACTGACACAGGATGCAGCAGGTTTGCATCATTGCTCCATGTCTCATAGTTTTTTATTACTCTTCTCTGAAACATAAGAAATGTTACACTTCCAGGACATGTTTTGGATGAGCTGAATTTCCCACCAGTTTTACTTTCAAAAGGTGGGAAGTGTGACTTAAACAATACTGATTTATTTTAATAATCGACTATGGATATATTGATACATTTACTTTTAAATTTTTGTATCTTTTCATTTTTAGCTTTTATTACTTCTTGGGATTACAATTTTCAGTACCTTGTCATCCCTCGTGTCAACAATTTCTATTTTTCCTAAAACTGTTCTCATGTTGTGTAAAGATCTGGTCAGCAAATAAGTTCTTATTCTATCCTCAGACAAACATCTTTTATTCCTCTGACACTTCCTGACTATTTGCTCTGCCTTATCCCGCAGTTTTTAGAGAGGGATAAAAGAACACCTGTGCCCTTCTAGACGCGGTCTTATCACAGCTGGGTGATCTCACATCCCCTCCTGGCTGGTGCCTGGCATTTCTTGTCCTTTCAGCTGAAGTAGCATATAGGAGTAATATATCCTGGGAATCATTTATAATTAAATCTACTTTTTTTTTTTTTTGAGTGTGATTTATAGCTCGGAGTATGAAGATACTAACTTCACAAGCCTGTAAAGAAGGCAGCACTAGGAACCAGAAAGCCAATTCACCAATGAAGAGGCTTGAACTTGGAGCATCTCCATGAATTCCTCCAACAGCACTTTTCCCACCTGGACTATTCTTATTGGGTCACATGTTTTGTGTCATTTAGCATGACTCTGGATGAATTTTGTTTTAATGTTTTGCTGTTATTCTTTTATGCTTTTCATATTTTATACTCTTCTTTCCTACTATTCATCCATAGCTCATAGAATCTTCAGGCTAAAAGGCAAGATTTTAGCCTGCAGGCTAATCTGAAAATTCTGAACTTCAGGCTAATCTTAATTTACCAGTCAGTCATCTGGCCCCACCTCTCAGTTTATAGTGAAATCCCTGAGGCTGAAAAGCTGAAAAGCAGAGGGCCTTGCTAGATTTATTTGTCCCGATGGTGGTGGGACTCGAACTGTGACAGACTCAGGCTCCTGGCTAATGGTCAGCCCTCTCTGTCCCCAGCTGCTGCTCCTTACTGTCCTATTTGCTTCTTTCTCTCTAAACTCATACCACAAATTGTATAAACTCAGTTCTTTGAGATGCAGGTTTTATCTTAACTCAAGAGTTAGATTTAAGAACAAAGTTTGTAGCACTCTCCCTCAGTGCTTTTCATTTCTCAAATGCACAAAAAAGAGTGAAGGACTTCAGAATGAAGAGTATGTCGAGAGTCCAGAAATGACCAGTGAGGCAGAGGAGCCTTGATCTTGTAGTCGTCAAGTAGGAATAAGATGAAAATGATTTGAATGTCCTTAGTAGAATAAATGTAATTTAACCTCAATACTGAGAATGAAAATATATTTACTGATTTTAAATTCCTATCTAGCCACAAGTTCTTAATTTCTTACCAATTCCTTTCTTTTTTTCCTGCTATACTTGAGCTTTCTTTACTTTTCCATTATTTCATGAAGTGACCGTGCAGAATGATTTCGTGCTGGTATTTATCTGGCTGGACCTTTGTGTGTGTTCTATTTCCTTACTTACTTGGGCTTCAACATCAGTTAACTTCCGTGTTTGCTCTGCGGTTTGATTTAGTAGGTTCGTTCCTATTTCTATCATCACAGCCGTCTGGTTCTGTACTGCATTCTGTTGCATCTCTACCATTTCTTTCTTCATGTTGTCCTGGATATAATTCTCAAGCTGGAAAAGAACACGTGTCAGAAAGAGAGCCATTAGTCAGATGACCAGAAACCTTATTCCTAAATATCTTCCCTTTCTTTTATAAAATCTATTGGAAGACTTGTGCCTTGCTCTGATTTTGAAATCTTGCTGTTTTTTTTTTTTTATCACTACCAGTAAAACACTGTGATTTTGTTAACTCAAAATCCAGCAGCTTAGTAACAGCATGTGTAGGAGACAAACTGTTTAGATCCCTCTAGAAGTCCACACTGTGGCAGGCGAGGGAGGTAGTGAGGCCACAGCTCGGAGATGCGTGCAGTTCAGCAGAAGGACCACAGGGATTTCACTGTGTTGCGTCCACTCTGCCAAGCTGCAGCTCCGTCCACGTGAGGCAGGAAATGAAGATTTGGTGCTAAGAAGCATCATCGTTTCTACGACATTCTACATTTAATGGTTTCTCGAAACACAGACGTTAGAAGGCTCTCGAAGACAGAGTATGAGGGAAGGTGCACCTTTGGATTTTCCCCGTAGCTAAGAGAATCACCCCTCAGTTCCACATTCTGCAGTGTCCCCCTACCCTCCTTTTATTGAGTTCATCATGCATTTGACCTATTAAGTTTTTCCTCACATGTACGCATTTTTCACGATTTCATCATTTCATATATCAGGCAAACTTTTAACCCTACACCAGTCCATTCATCATTTCACGTGCCAGTCAAGACTGGTCCTTCTCCCAGGAGTTGCTATGGACGATGGGCGTGCTGACTCGTTGTAACGTGAGCTTAAGCACAAGAGAGTGAAGAAGCTAATTTCACTGCCCTAGGTATAAATACCTATATCTTTGGCTGTAAAATTATATAATGAAATATAAATGCAGGACAGCCAGGCGTGTGGGAAAGAGCATGTGGGCTTCAGGCCATGGACGCCTGCTCCCCTGTTTCAAGCCTTTGACTCTAGGTAAGTTGCTTAACTTTGGGGGCCCCCAGTGTCCTCATATATAAAGTAAGGTTTCTGATTGGTCAGAGGAGTGTTTTAAGGATTAATTAAGCTATGCTTTTAAAGTCATTGTGCATGCATAACTTCAGGTACTTAAAATTTATTTTCCTTCTTTGATTTTCGTACCGATCCAGTGATGGGAGCCACAGTTCCATTAATTGATTCAAACTATAGGCTCATGAGGAGAGAAACCCTATTTTTCTTTCTTTTTCACATAGTTACAACTCAAAAGTTTTTTGATTAAATTGAATAATTGAAAGTAGATTATAAAACTGCTTAGAGTGCCTCTCTTTAAAACTCTTAATTCTCTGCAGAGAAACCATTCATAGATCCAGTCATCAAACATAATTTCTCCTAAATGTTAACCACTTAGTAATTCTGTCCTTCTGCCTGAAAGAGTGAGAAAATGGAATGGGAAAGATGGAGTTTCTCCCTTAGAGTTTGAAGGCTCCTTTGTTGGTGCAATTTATAGATTGTGTCTTGAGTAGTATTTTAAGGTCTAAGGTTAGTCTTAGAACCACAAGGTTACTGCTTCCATTGCTTGCTTGCTTGCTGTTGACTCTGTCCCTACTCCTGTGCTTCCCATCTCCCTCCATGCTAGTTATCTTGATGGTTAATGGTCACTCCCTGATTCTCCCTTCGTTGTTGGGCAGATCAAATAGCCTGAAACCTGACAATTACTAGAGCTCTGATCATTTGTAAAATCTTGTAGTCAAAGCTTTCTCTTCTCAGTATGAATCAAAACAGATTAGACCACTATAAAAAAAATCAAGTACTATTACTCGGCAATCCAACATCTCTGATATAGACTTCATAAACTGTCAAGAGTGATACTCTTTATTAACTAGCTGGTGCTAACTAGCTCAGGCTTTTTAGTGCGTATATTCTTTCTTTTTTAATTCGCTCTTTCCATCTTCCCTTCCCCCTGCCTTTTTAAAACTTTTAACTTTTATGATTTAAATACAAATTTAAAAGAAATTGTAGATAGAAGTTTATAATTTCTCCTTTCTTTCTCTCTCTGTCTCTCTCACACGCACACACACACTCTCACACTCTCTCCCTCTCTCTCATCACCAGGGAGTAATGGAATTTTTGAGGTTAAAGTCAAAGCTATATAAGTCATCCAGAGGAGTTGTCTTAGTTACTCTTAACGCCCAGCAGAGATAATATTTAGAAAGACTTATTCTGGGAAGTTTGGAACTATTAAAGATGTTCTCAAGCTGGAGTTTGGTTTAAGTCCATACTCTGAAGTAATAATTTACAAAATATTATAAGTAAAAGTCTTAATCTTCTTATTGATTGCAGTACTTAAAAGCTAAATAAAAATAATTCTTTCTTTCTCTCTCTAAATCATGTAACTAGAGGGAGAAAATGAATGCTTTAATCCTCCCCACCCCCATTTCTAGAACTACTTGGTAAACGTGGTTACAATCATCAACAGTCATGAGAGGATTGTTTATAATTTGACATTTTAAAGTCAAGTTCTAATTTAAAATTAGACTTAGGAACTTTAAGAGACATAAAAGACCTAATTTTTAAAAATAAAATTTAACTTTATTGCCATGTCTTTTTCTAAACTTGAAAATGGTAGAATGCAAAATGCTTTTTAAGTCACTACTTTTCAGCTTTTCAGGATGACAATGTATATGTATATGGTAGGTGTGTGAGTGTGTGTATGGTTAATCTTTTTTCTTTTAAAGATTTTATTTATTTATTTTTTTCCCCCCAAAGCCCCAGTAGATAGTTGTATGTCATAGCTGCACATCCTTCCAGTTGCTGTATGTGGGACGCAGCCTCAGCACGGCCGGAGAAGCGATGTGTCAGTGCGCGCCCGGGATCCGAAGCCGGGCCGCCAGCAGCAGAGCACGCGCACCCAACCACTAAGCCACGGGGCCGGCCCATGGTTAATCTTACATTGAAGCAAATTACAGATATACATATACATGTAATGTGTGTGTATATAGATATTACATATAGTATATATGTGTATAGTGTCTATATACAATATAAACAGCTAAATAAAGGAAAATTCTATATGATACTGACCCATTTGCTAACTAATTGAAGTCCTTGGGAGAAAAGTGGAACAGAAACAGAAATATCATGTACTAGACATTTGGTGTTGATTCTCAAAAAGATTTGCGCTCTCACACTTGAAGCAGTGAAAATAAGTTAAGATTTTAAGAGAAATGCGTGATATGACAGTCGAGGACTCTTTAAGAACAAAGAAGAATTTAGTCCCAGAAACAACAGCAACAATAACAACACAGTAACTAGTTAATGTTTGTTGGTTACTTCCATTGTCTCAGCTGCTGTGGCCTCCAAGTGCCTAGTATCGTATAGGCAAGGGCACTTCTGAGGACTGGCATGCCTGTGAGCAAACTGGTAGTTCAACCCAGAGGTCACGCCACACGTTTCCAGCCTTTTAACAGCCGGAAGTGTATATCCCAAAATTGGCATGAGTATGCCTTCCGGTTTCCAAGGTTCTCAGTGCCTTAAAAAACAGATAGACCACCTACCACTCAAAGAATTTTTTTTACTACAGAAAAGCCTAGAATTGAAGATCACCAATGCTGATTTTATCTCCTGGGAGCATCATGACAGAAGAATCTGTTTTTCCCTCCAAAAACTAGTAGTAATTTTTAGAGAGCAAGAGTCTGGACATTCATAATGTAGGGTAAAAATGATAATTTCCAAATGAAATTCTCCCATTTAATGTAGTCTTTCCCTAAATCATTACAAGTCAGGAGCATAAGACCAAATCTGGAAGTGAAGCCTGTGTGACTGATCCATCCGGACAGATGCACCTTGAAACTTCCCCGTCTCTTGATCTTCGGGAATTAGTTCTTTTCTAGTTTATTGCCCTGAAATGAATGTCTTTCTGTCTAGCATCTCCCTTATTTTTATTGTGTGTCACTGAAACCCAGAAATACAGAAATCTGACCAATGAAATTCCATTCTGGTATAAGGAAGTCTTAGTACAAAAAAGTATATGAGGCAAATAAGATCTCTTCTCCCATTGGCAGCCTGATACTCGGCTCTGCTGTGACAAATGTTTCCCATCCTTGCCATTTGCACTTAGCCCCTCTAATCAAGACAGTTCCAAGACACTTGAACCTCCCGAGGGAGGAGACATGGTTCCTTCTCATTTCACATGTGTGGCTTTGCATACTCATGTTTTGCAGGAATGTTTGACACTGCCTTCATATCTGAAGACGATTAGGCAGTAACTCGGACTTTTGGTCCAAGTGTCTCGGAAAAGGTCCCCATTCCAAGTTTGGAAGGACTGTGGACATTCATTCTGTCCCCTTCTTAATTAATGGTCTGAGTGCTCTTCCAAGTGTGGGCCTTGAGCTATTTCTCCTTCCTTAGAATTCAAATGAATTCTTAAAGTTTAACTAAAATTTTAAGGCTATCACTATCGTTATAGTTGCACAGATTGTTGCTCAGTATTATTTTGATTTGCTAAAAAAGAATTACACCCTGAACACAGTCTTTAAAAGCTGGCAACATATTGAAGCTCCAGCAACGAGAATATAATATTGTAACACATCATAAACATACATTTTTTTTAATGTAAAATACGTCCTGAAGTTTTTCATTACTCTCCAACATTTGGAACGATCACATTTGACAGGGAAAATAGGTCCATTTGCGAGGCAACTATGGCAGATGGATTACACATTAAAATGTTTCCCTCACAGTCTTCCTTCTCACCAAGATTATCATCATTATTTTTTGTAGCAAAAGGATGAGAAAAGGAAAACATAGATAGTGTACAAAAACTGTCCCCAACTCGAGATTTTGATGATGGTTCCTTTTATATGGATCCTGGCTGAGAGATCATTTCCACTTAAATAAAGCTCCATGTCCTGATGCCTCCTAATGGATGAGTTTTTTTATCAATTTGAATGACCTAATTTTCCTATGAAATTAACAAATAACTTGAGGTTTCATTGGAAACATTTTACTCTTTAGCATTGCAATTTCGAAATGAGCTAACTATTCTCTCCTACACACACACACACACACACACACACAACCACCCACCCACCCCCACCCCCACCCCCAAAAAAGGATGGTTTTTTCCGACCTCAGTAATCCCTCCTGACTTGATCCCTTCTTCCCACCCAACATCTACCATCCTCTCTCCTGGATTGTCACGCAGCCCCTAACTGCCCTCCCACCATCCCAGCCAGAGAGGTATGGTGTTCAGTGGAAACTTGATCACTCTGTTGCTCAGATCACTCCCTGCTCCTTGGCCTGTAAGATGAAGTGCAGAGTCACTGGCTTGGCAGCACACACCCTTTCTGATGGTACTGTAATCTCCTAGCCTCATTTCTGTGTGTGCTTGCCTCCTGGCTGTGCCACACCACTTAGGCTGCTTCATACCTCTGGCCTTTGTCTGCGACTGCCTTTGTTTTGAGTCCTTCCCCGTTCCTTCTGCGATTACCCACTACCCCACTGCACGCCTTCCTCAAAGATCCCCACCACATTGTGTGCTGCGTTTTGTTACCAAAACACATTTTGTGTTTGTTTCATTGATTTTTAAATATCTTAATGTGTTTATGTTCTTGTTTGCTTGGGGTACTGAAATGCTATAGCCATATACCGTAGTAACAACAAGCAAAACATTTGCTCTTATAATTAGTTTGAAAACTTGAATGCAAGATTATTAAATCCAGGGATATTCTGTTTGGAAGGCTTTTGACCTAATGTTCTTGGTTCCCTGTCATGAGTAAACTGAAACATCTTTTGAGGTCTTCAGACAGAAAAGTAGCACAATTGGGCTTTCCTCCCCCTCCTTATAGTGGTTTTTTTTTTTTTTTTTTTTTTTTTTAACCTAGAGATTTTCCTGCCTAAGCAGATGTGTACTCAGCAGTATGTAATGAGAGATGCTGAGATTAAAGGGGAAAGGCTGGGAGATGCATGTCTTGGGCAAACCTTTGTCCTCTTAAACATGTGCAGAACACTGGGAGTAAATGCATTCCCCATGCACTGGAGGCCATGTTCAAATCCCGCCATGAGCCGGGAAGTAAGTTTTTCCCTGTTTCCTCTCTGTATTGATGCCATACTTGAATTTATATAGCCTAGAAAAGTCCATGTCAAAGCCACTTGCCTTCCGTTGACTCTAATTTTGGCCTTTCTGTCCACATTCAGTGTAAGGCACTGCGGGACATCAAGGGCAGCACGGGCCTCCAATAGAGGTTTCCAGGTGGTCATTGAGCAAACCTGCTTCTGTCCACCATAACTTCGTGGCCCCCACCCGCATGGGATCTTTCAAGCACTTCCTGGAACTAATTTGTTCTCATCTCTCCTTTTTGCTTTTTTGTATGAATAATTTATGAGTGACTTTCTGCTCTCTGACGCTGTGTCTAGATAACCTCTTTCCTATTTTCACTAGTATAAAGAGACTAAAAGTGTTCTCGTTTATGACTGTAAACTTAAAGACATGATAAGGACTAGAGTTGCAGGCACCGGCTGGTGCCATACTAAATCTAAAGTCTGTCCCCCTCCTCCTGGGACAGATAAAATTTAAAATAATTTGAGCACACCAGTATATCTGTGCTCCATCAAATCATATTTCTTTGCTTTTATTTGTGAGTGTAACTACATACTCTTTTTTGTTTTTAATGGGGGAGGCGGTTATCACATACACTCACACCTCTTTGCCTTTTTGTATGTTGCCATCACTCCAAAATCTAAGGAGAAAATGTATTTTTTCCCCTCCAAATGTTCCAGTCACTTCCTACTGATAAAATGGCTATTTTTTATCAGTAGCAGCCATTTTAAATATAAGCAGGCTTAATGAGTCTGGTATTGTAACCTAATATAGATTAGAGCATTTCATATGACAAAAAGTGTCATGTATTACACACGTGAGACTTCTAGAGGGATCTTAAGGTACATTTATATTTACCCAATATCTACCCAAATAGAGCGCTGGATCACAGCACCTTACAGATACTGCAAATAAAATGCAGCAGATATTGTAAGGTCGTGTATACGTTTATATACAGGAAGAGGAGTTATAGCAATTTACAATTGCAAAATGTCTACGTGTGTGTGTGTGTGTGTGTGTATATATATATATTTTTTTTAATCTGACTTGATTCTCACACTGCCCTAGCTTGGGTTTCCCCCAAAGCAGAGCCTGAAACAAAGGCATGCCTGCAGGAAGTTTATTTAGGAAGTAGTCCCAGGGAGCAGCCGTGGAGGACGGGCCAGGGAAGCAGGGAGGAGGAGGCCAGTTCCAACATATGGACCTGATTGGCCACCACCGTGGCGACGGATGCAAAATCCCGCAAGACCTTCTCAGGAGCCTTAGGAAACGTGTCTCAAAACTGTCCACCTGGGGCAAGAAAAAGGATGCTCCCATCCCTGCTGGACAAGGGAAGCCCCGTGGTCATCAACTCTCCCACACTTTTGGGTTGTGGTCGCAGGAGCACTGAAGGGGTTTCCACTGGCGTCTCCAACCAGCCTGGAGTTGGAGGGTTTGCTGGGTGGGGAGCAGGGGTCTGTGGTACTGATCAAGGCAGGGCCTGTGGACTCGTCCTTGTGGGAATGGGTGAAAGATGAGAGGGGGCCGCAGGGATTGGAAGTGGTCACAAGAGGTGTTCCCTGAGACAGCAGGGTGGTACTCTCAGACCTCTTGTACAGAGGAGAAACCCGAGGGTCAGAGCACTTACTGCCTCACCCACAGTCCCCGGGCCCGAGTCTGCTGCAGCAGACGATGAGGCTCAGACGGAGTGGCACAGGGACCGTTCACAGGGGACCGTGGGTTAAAGCTCACGTCAGCAATCTGGTGCAGTGCAAAACCCATCCCTGCTGCATGTGCTGCAGAGAAGACCTGTTGAAAAAGCAGCCATTCTGAGAGTGACAGTGTTTCTACCAGATTGGAGAAAGGGGAAGGCTGGAGACAAGAAATGAGGCTGAGATCGCCGTATGAGGAAGATAGGACGTGAGGCTGACAGGCTGTGGCAGCAGAATTGAGAAGAGTGTCACTTCTAACCTCAGCAAGTCCCCATTGCACATCAGACATTCTGCCAGCGGCCGAGGTCTTGGGATATTCTGTCAAGTTCTTGGCTTAGGAGACACTAGAAATGTTTCCTACAGAGGTAGGAAGGGAATATAAACTATTGTCTCCTTTAGAAAATGAACTGCATTATCAATTATTACAAATGGGAGAAATTCAGCTCTGAGAATGAGATTGATGAATTTAGGCTACAATATACTGGGGATTTACTTTTTAATGGAACTAAAGTTGTTCTTGCCTCTCTGAAATTAAGGTGCACTGAGAGAAAAAAATAACTTGAGTAAATATTTCAGTGTCTTTCTATGGCAGACATAATCTTTGAAACATATGTGTATATTCATAGACATGTCTTCATGTGTGGAGATATAGATATAGAAATAGATATAAATATATCCATGTATTTTCACTTCCCTATGGGATGATAGTCCTTCAAAAGCTGGGGGAAAAAAGGTTTAGAAATCAATGATATTATTGAACTTTTTCACTTTGTGAATGAGGACACTCGGACCTGCGTCACAGTGCTAGCTCCTAACAGACTAAAAATTAAAACCATGGTCCAGCCCTTTTTCCACTATACTCATACACCTGTTCTCACCTAAAAAAATGTGCCACCGAGTGTTAACAATCTTACTTTTTCACTATTCAGATCCCAAGGTTATTTATGTCTTTCATCTGTCCTGTTTCCACTGTCTCTGTCTGTATTATGTGGGTTTGCCAGAATCCTGGGTAGATTTCTAGGGATAAGACCATGTGATGATCTTTGGAGCAGGCGTTTTTTGTTCTCTTTAGCATGAAATAAATTTACACTGTCACAATTACTATACTATATGGCTAGGAAAGGGAAAAGGCTAAAGAAACAAATGATTTTTGTCTTGAAGATACTTTCAAGACAAACTAGCTCTTTATAAGGAAAGCAGGAAGCTTGTGTTGTTTCTTTCAAAGAAAAGGAGGGAGGGGGACTTGGGAACGCAAATGGGAATGCTTGAGAAATCTCAGAATTGGGCCTCATGTGCCCTGCTGAGTGCTGCACATCAGAACAGACCTCCAGCCAAGCCTTCTGTTGCTTTATCTGCTCTTTCTGCTAGCAAACCAAAAGGTGGAAAGAATTCCAACCGAGAGAATTTAGGGGATGGTATTGGAAGGCGCTCAGAGTACATGGGATTAATTTGCATGGAAACTTTGTGATAGAGTATTCCATCTCTTATATATGATGATGGACTACTGACCCCCATCAGCAAAATGTGTTTTTTGTGGTCCTCTCTCAGAACGGCTGATAGCTCTCTTCTGAACTGTTCATATTCTCTTGCCCAAATACCTTTCTGTCTACTTTACTGTGGATTAGAATTAATGGATACAACATATATCTGTGTCCTCTGTCCACCGATTTGACATTTCTATGAGCCGAGTATGATGGTGCCTGTGTGGTGGGGGAAAGCTGTGAGCTTCATTTAGGATCATGCTCTGGTCGGTTGGATACAGCCGCCCAAACCACAAACGATAGTTGCTGCGGTAGTAAGGCTGGGAAATATCTAGGCAAGTGTGTTCTTTTCATTTTGATTTTCACATTCGTAAAGCTATCACTGCAGCTTTCTTAATTTTATGATTTTATAACAGCTAAAGTTCGTGCTTTTCTGAACAATTTAGGAGGGAAAGTTTATCTGTTCTACTATATTAGATTATCTCTAATTTGACCTGTGGTTCAGTCCTCATCCTTGGAAGTGTTTAAAGCTACAAAATGTTCTTATTTTGGTATTTATTTACATAATTCAGTGGCCTGGGTGCACATACCTTAAGGAATTGTATACTTGCCTGTGATTTGCAGAAGCAAGGCAATCTGAAAGTGATTGATCCTTTTTTTTAACTCATGTTAGAAATACAAACTGTTTATTTAGGCTATGTTTTACACATTAATTTTTCAAGCTGTAATGCATTTTAAGCATGTTAACAACTTATTTTAAGTCTGATCAACAGCAGAATTATTTTCTAATCAGAAATGGTGCGACAAAAGCAAAGCATGCTCAAAATTGCTCAAAGAACGCTCAAAGAATTTGAGCATTCAATGCTCAAATTATGTGGCAAGACAGAGTAGTATAGCTTTATTTTTTTTTTTTACTAATTATGACTCTTTTTTTAATCTTTATTTCTTGATCTGAAATTTGATAAGATAGATATTAAATATATATCAAAGTATTTATTGCTCACTGTTGAAATGTTGATAGTCAAGCTGGGACTGCTGTTCACTTTGGAAAGCCACAGAAAAGCCTTAACCACGTTCCACTTCTGTCTGTGGCTCACAGTCCAGCGACACTGTACCGAAAACTGCACACACCGTGCTCTGTGGATGGCTGCAGTCTGCCTCCACGAGAAGAAAGCCTCAACTGGGAACTGCAGATCGTGATTAGGACTTGGGACAAATCAGTGAGCTTCTAATTATGTCTTCCAAGGCCTCCTGACCCGAAATAAGAGAGTATCTTGCTACAAAATATATGTTGTATCAAACTTCTCTTTACAAAATACCAGTTCTAGGGATGGTATTGTTTCTGACTCATTTTTAGAGGGAGCTCATTTCAAGCTTTTATTTCAGGGGTGTGTCATTCACATACTGAGGGAGTCACTCTCTCCAGTGGTTGAGTAAGAATACATAGGAAAATTTGGTCATGATATGAAGGTGTCATTGCTCCAAATGGAGTTTAAACACACATTATTTTATTTCTGTAGGATTAGTTAGTTATCGTAAAGTAATTTTTACATAAAATTTCACTCTGAGAAGGATTCATTTAAATAAAGACAGATATGGCATCTTTAGTTACTCCTTGACATAAAAGAACCTTTCTTACATACTAACTTGCTATATATAAAATCTGTTGAACTGTTGAAATCGTGAGAACTTGAATTCATGTTTTGTAGCCAGTTGTATGATAGCAAATTGAAACTGCTAAAGAACACTCTTTGGTGAGCACTTTTTGCTAGTTTCCTTCTCACAATAGAATTGTTATTTTGATTTGCAAATATTACTCCATGGGGACTGATTTGATGTGTTAATGCACTGCAACTCAATTTTTAAAAAGAACATAACAGATGGTGTTAAAATTAAATACTGTGACAGGCATCATGTCAAGCAAAAGAAGCGACACACAAAAGAGTGCTTACCATATGATCCCATTTATATCAAGTTCAAGAGTAGACCAAAGGTACTGATGGTGACAGAAGTCAGAATAATGATTTCTGGGTGGGAGGTGTTTATGGGTGTACAAGCAGGCTTATCAACTGGGAAAGTAGCATGAGGGAACCTTCTGGGGTGCTGGAGATGTTTTATATCTCGATCTCGTTTCTAGTTACTTGAGTAAATTCATATTTTAAAAGTTCACCAAGCTGTCAATTTAAGGTTAGTATACTTTATATACTTCCTGTGCTTTAGACTTCAGTAAAAAGACTTTTAAAGGAAAGGATATTAAAAATGAAGTGTTTGACAAATTTTGCTGTGACACTACGACCCGAGTTGCTATGGGAGGTTTTATTTACTTCTGTCTGCAGTTTTCATCTGGTGGTACCTAAATACTGCCTAAAGAAATGAACTTTGGAAAAGTGATTTTAAAGTGACTGTCTGCAGAGAGCTATAGATTAAACCATTCCAGCTGCCCAAAGAGGGTTAAAAGTATTCGGTTAGGTAAATTAGTAATTTAACATTCAGAAACTTGATTCTTTCCGGATCAAGCATAAAAGGCATTTGCTCTTGGAAGACCAAGAAAGAATTCAAGCAGTTCCCATTAGTCTAAAAATAAATAATAAATAAATAAATGTCTGAGTCATGGGTTGCATTTTGTTGGAGTTCAGTGGCTTCCAGTGTAGGAAGAAAATGATTTATTCTCTGAATAGTTGTGCTACCCATTGCCCACTGGAATGAATACAAAATTACTCTGAGAAAAGTAAAACAAATAAATTATTCTGCTGAATTTAATCATATTTTGAGTTACTCCAATTTAAATATTTCCTACTTTTGAGCAACATTCTAAAAACCTGAATAAAGAAGCTCTATTTGTGTAGGATGAAGGTGGGGAAGGGCTACATTTGTGATTTTGGAAGCTGTTATGGAGTTGCCATTACAGTGCAGGTTTGGGGATGCAAACACACCTGGGTATGAATCCTAGCTTAGCTACATACTAGCTACCAGGTCAACTTTTTTTAACCTCACATTTCTCATTGGTAAAATGAGTATGTAAATGCTTACTGTGCTATGTTAGGTGGAAATTAAATGGAGTTCCCAAACTGTATGCCAAGGCACCCTGGGTTCCTGCAGCAAATTCATAGGAGCACTGGGAGATAGTTTAAATGTTCAAGGGAAACCTGACAATACTTAGCATCTGTCAGCCACTGCAAGAATTAGTGGCTCAAGGTAGCTCACAGTTTCAACGCTATTAAATTGTGCCACCATGCAAAGCTGGGTTTTTGGTGGTTGCTGTTGCAAAAAGCAAGTACTGCAAGAAAGTCAGAATGGACCTTGAAATGAGAGTGGCGGTGTCTGATCTGATGGCAGAGTTAGAGAAGCTGGGCCATGCCTAACTGGCAAATATATTCCACTCGTAAATAACTGGAGTTACTTAAAATTCAAGTATTTTTTTCTTTCAACTTAATGTGTGTTTGTGTTTTCAGTGGTCTACTAAATTGTCAGGACATAAATACTTAAGTTGTTGAACCTAACCACTCAATAAATGTAACTGTTAGGTGTGTCTTTTGTCCTAGAGGTGCCAGGAGAAAATAACTGCTGAGACACTAAGGGTGCCATGAGCTGAGAAGTTTCAGAATGTCTTGCATAGAACATTGCAGTTAGTGGAGTGTAAGCTCAGCCCACCCTCTTCCTTCCCTTCCCCCAATCCAGATACTGTCTGTAATTGCAATCTCTATGATTTGATATGTTTATCAGAAAACCAGTAACTCAAAAAGAACTAGTAAATTATATAAGATCTTCACTAGAATGTAAACTTGGGTATTTTTCTAACTTCTGAAACTGTTAAGAAAAACAACCATGTTTTTTGCAAGGTAGTTGTCTGGCACTGTGTCTCCTTTCAGGCTAACAACTTTTATAAGCATAGTGTACTTCAGGAGAAACGTTCTGAGAGCAACATGCATGTGTTCTGTGGGTTAGTATGGTGGCCTCAGGCTGATACGGTTTGGGTGGTGTGCTGGAAGTACAGAATGTGTGCCCATTGAACCAAAGTAATGTGGTCCCTTTCTGCATGGAATTTATAGTTTGCATGCTTGCCGTCCTCACTTGCTCTAAGTTGAACTCGTTTTATAACATACAGAAAAGCCAAATTTACGTGAACACCAAAGCAGTTTGGGAAGTAAATTTTCAGTGTGATTGTCCAAATGCTTGTGGTAGAAGTACAAGGGACTTGAATCATTTTCCCATAATTCGTTTCAGTTCTGGAGGTCTGCCCCCTCTCCCTAACCCTACTGCCTTGCATGCATGTCTATTCCAATGGAAGCTAGTGGAAAATTCCTATCCCCTTTCACTTCAATGCCATGAGTTATAAAAAGCATGTCATTCAGAACTTACTTTTTCTTCTGCATGCTTGAATTTTTACTCACAAGTTGAGGGGAAAAAAAATTATTTCAAGAGATATTTCTCTATCATTGCGGTGAGGGACCACAGCATCCATCACCATGAACCACAACGGAATGGCTGACTCAATTTGCTTCATCTTTAGGGGTTCAAACATTTATATCAACAAGTGCTTTTTGAGGGATAGTATGTGACAGTGCAGCACACTACCACCTCTTTTTCAGAGCCACAAGGACACTCATTCACAGAAGTCACTTAAGAGTCACATCTTAACTGATTCATTCAGTGAGGACTAAAGTTCACAGGCAAGTGAGAATGAGGGGTGAGGGTGCACACAGGAAGTGGGACGAGGGGTGAGGGTGCACACAGGAAGTGAGATGAGGGGTGAAGGTACATGCAGGAAGTGGGGATGAGGGATGAGCGTGCACGCAGGAAGTGGGATGAGGGGTAAAGTTGTGTGCAGGAAGTGAGAATGAGGGGTGAGGGTGCACGCAAGAATTAGGAATGAGGGGTGAAGTTGCATGCAGGAAGTGGGAATGAGAAGTGAGAGTGCACGCAGGAAGTGGGATGAGGGGTGAAGGTACGTGCAGGAAGTGGGGATGAGGGATGAGAGTGCACGCAGGAAGTGGGATGAGGGGTGAAGGTACGTGCAGGAAGTGGGGATGAGGGATGAGGCTGCGTGCAGGAAGTGGGATGAGGGGTGAAGTTGCGTGCAGGAAGTGGGAATGAGGGGTGCACGTGCACTCAGGAAGTGGGAATGAGGGGTGAGGGTGCATGCAGGAAGTGGGAATGAGGGGTGAAGGTGCACACAGGAAGTGGTAATGAGGGGTGAAGGTGCACACAGGAAGTGGGATGAGGGGTGAAGGTGCACGCAGGAAGTGGGAATGAGGGGTGAGGGTGCACGCAGGAAGTAGGATGAGGGGTGCGTGTGCACTCAGGAAGTGGGATGAGGGGTGAGGGTGCACACGGAAAGTGGGAATGAGGTGTGAAGGTGCACACAGGAAGTGGGATGAGGGGTGAAGGTGCACACAGGAAGTGGGATGAGGGGTGAAGGTGCACACAGGAAGTGGGAATGAGGGCACACACAGGAAGAAGAGAACTGTAGTGGAGATTTTCCTATTGTTAGTGTTTATTTGTTTCAATCAAAATATGAGTCATCTCACTCCCATTTTTTAACCAAAAATCACTGTGGTCAGTGCTATGATTTGGTCTTGACTCCTACAAGCCAGTTTAATTTTATCAGTGGTAGTGAATTCTTGAAAGCTTCCCTCAATTGTAGAAATCTGGTTTCAAATTAAAGTGGTCTCAATGCCAGCTTAAACTTTGTGGCTTAACATCTTTATTGAATCCCTTCAGTGGAAAGACCTACACTGGAGTTTTGGCTGCTCCTTGGGATTCAAATTATGAGTGGTTGGTTCCACTGGAATCTTGGCCCTCTTCTGGAGTGACTTTAGGAGTACTTTGGCTTAAGGAGGCCAAAGTTAGAACATAAGTGAAGGTTTTATCCAAAAGGCCTGTCCTGCATCCCAGCATTTTTCAGGTGGTGGGGTAGACCTAACAGTGCTAATTGTTTCTGAACTCTTAAACCATTATTCTCCCAGGGTGTTGGTGTCTTTGGGGAAAAAGTCTATGCTAACCTAGGAAATTTCCTGAAAATGACAGTGATAAACTCAGAATTTATCTGACATGAATGGGATGTGAATCCTCATCTTAATCTTTATTCCCAGTGGCCACAAGCTCTTCTCTGGCCAACCTCAGAGAAGCAGCTCTTGGGTTTTCATGGCCCCTTTGCTGTGCATCTCAGTGGTCCCAGTAACTGCTCAAGAAGCAAGATCAGGCCAACCCACATTGAGAGAGGCGCTTATGTGAGCCATGGTACAGAAAGTACACCTAACAGATTTTCATAATAATGACGCTAAGTCATACAAGTAGAAGCATGATAGAAAGATTTGAAAAAGGAAAAATCCTGTTGCTCCCAGAAGCAGACTCTAATCTGGAAAATTGTTGTGTGTAGTAACCATCTCTTGATGATGCTGGAAAATGAAGGTGTTGTCAGGGAGAGGTGAAGATTGGAAAGTCCAGAGGGAGTGTGGATGGGTACCACTGGTGGATGGGTACCAGCCGGGCATATGTTTCATCCCCGCACTTTCTTTTCCATTGAATGTGTATACTGCTCCTTCTTTCCTTAGGCATCTGTTGTACTTATATCAATATCTCCCTGTTAACTTCTGGTGGTAACCTTAGTGGGATTATATTATGTTTGACCAGTACTTAAAGCATTCCTCAAAAGTTCTTTCTGGGAACCTCAGGAATAAACACCAAGACCACTCTTCAACATATTTTATGAAGAGTGGATTTCATTATAAGGCAGATTAGTCTTGGAAATCATTCAAGGCAGCTTTAAGTCAATCCAACTGTATAGATTCCAAAGATAACAGTACAAGGAAAACAACACATGTATTTGTCCAATTAAGAAGCATTGACTTCCATAAAAGAGCACAAACATCCATCTACAGTGGTACAATGGGGACATAAATCGTGTCTTACTCATACAATGAGATACTACACAGTAATGGAAAAGGACACATTTTAATACACACGAAACGTGGATGAATCACAGAAATAATAAAACAGACCCCAAAAGAATATGTACTGTATTGTTCCAGTTATACAAAATGACAAAACTTAGCAAAATTAACCTATGGTAGAATAGAGGCTAGTCTTGAGAGGCAGGGATACTGAGTGAGAGGGGGCATGAGCGAGCCATCTGCAGTGCTGGAAATCTCAAAAGTGAGCTGGATAGTCATTACACAGCTGTATATATATGTAAAAATTCATCAAGTTATACACCGAAGATTTGTTAATTTTATTCTATTATTATACCTCCAAAACAAGTGCTAGATTCCATAAAACAGGGACAGCACAGCACAGAGTCTGAGGCATGTCCAAGGCAGCAGTCTGAATAAATGAAAAGGCGAGGGCTGACCTGGTCCAGCCACATGTTTGGGGCAGCAGAGGTGTATGTGTGAACGGAATAATTTCCTGCTCGGCAAGGCTTATTTTGCCCATCCCTTATTCCTCCAGTGCTGTATTTGGAAGAGTTACCTTTCGGTTGTACCACTTGCGCTTGCTTATTCGTGAATCCCTATCTCTGAAAACATAGCAAAGTATGTGTCACTGTCTCCAGATGTCACTGGGTGCCGTCTTGCTGTGATGATGCACGTGTGTCTCATGATGCCAAAGCGCTGCAGCTGCCACTTACGCTTAACCAACGTCGACGTCGTGTGGGAGGTTTAAATCACATGGCTTGTATTGTTCTGCTTCTCTCTCTCTGTTCCAGTCATGAGAGGGAAAAAGCAAAGCTTGGGAGGAAATGGAACACTGCCAGTGACTGCAGGGCTTTGAAATAAGACATCCCTGGGTTTAAATCCCTGCTCTGCAGCCTAGTATCTCGGGAACCTAGCAAATCACTTACCATCTCAACACTTGTCACCATTCCCCCAGGGGTAGGATGGAAACAATAGTATCCCCGCAAACTGGTCTTCTCGCGGTTTCCATATTTCCCTATTTGTTCTTCCTCATGGTGGTGGGCGTGCTTGGGTGTGACCATTGCATGTAGTGTCAGAATGGCAGGGGTTGGGGACCGCAGTCAAGCCTGTTAGCTCTCCTGACCCCCACAGAAAGATCTGCGGAGTTTTATTTAACTCTTTTGAAAATCTGTGCTACTGTATGAAGGTCTGAAATAAAGAAACTTGATCATAGTTTTGCCAACTTGACCATCTGATACCACTCTGAGCTTGAGTTTCTTCATCTGTAAGGGAAGAAGAGAGCATCTGCCTTAAATGGGCTGTCATCAAATTATATGTGACGATGTCACCATGTTGTATGCACCTAGCAAATGCCAGCTGCTATCATGATGATGACCAGCAGCATTGTCACCTCTGACACTTTACAGTAACGACTACATAGTGCCAAAGGGGAGAAAGTGCCTTTCTCTGTTTTGACCCCTAGGGACTGCTGTCATATGAACAGTGTCCTTGTTGCAAGAAATCCCCAGACTTTTTAAACAAAAAAGCGAGGGATGCTGGCATCCCAGTAATGAGCTGAAAGCCCCCTTGTTTTTGAAGAGGTGATTGAGGGCTGCTAGTTACCTCCATGGCTGCTGTGGCTGACCTGTACTGCTGACTGAGGATTCTGAGTCATTTAAAACTGAAATGGATAGAGAAAGAGTCCCCATTGAGAAGAGAGAGTTGTTCATTCATCAAATATTTTCATCCTCTTTTTCTTTCTCATCCAGAGACCATTTATTTTAATGGTAGTGGTATTTTGGGGTGATGAAGGGGAAGGAAAAGTGGCACAGTACCAGTTAATTCTGTATATTGCAGCCGTAAAATCTTCATGGCATGGAGCAGGCTAATCAGGTAACAAGAAATAAATTATATGTATTAAACATTGTCCAATTAGAGGAAAAAGCACATCTGGATTTATTGTGTTTCTTATAACCCAGAAGGAAACCATATTTGAAAATATGGACAATTAATCACACATCACAAAATGACCAATTTTTTTTTTGAGGAGATGGTGTTCTGATTAATCTCTACAAGTTCTTTAACTTGTAGCATAATTATCCCAGCCATCACTACTTTTAAGAGCATTTCACTGTTACAGTTAAGTTAAAACCAGTTATGGTCAGGAATTCCTGTTATTAACACTGAAAAGTTAAAACTGGATAAATTTATTTTTTTTAGGAAATTTAAGAATCTATTCCTTAGTAGCTAAAAATAATAAGGAATTCTATACACATACACCAAATGTTAAGCATAGATAATTATATTGTGGTCGGAATTTGATTATTTTGTATTATTCAGCAAAGTATCTTCTCTCTAGCAGCATTTTTACAACAGAATTTCCCATTAAATACAGCTTGCTTCGGGAAGTTTTAAGCTACATCTGTATGTAATAATTTTTCAAGATTCCAAAGACTAGATAGTAGTCAATAAAACTCAGAGGAGTACTTCAGTTATCTTCAGACTAATGTTTATAATTATCCAGCAAATAACCAAGAATTGATGATATCTGTGGATTCCACAAATCTAATGGTAGAGAAAATGCTTTCAGGAGCCTGGAGGAAATGATCCTCTTAGGAATTTTGAATCTTTTCTACCAAGATGTGCGGGTTGACTAGTTAACCCGAGAATGCCTGCTAGGAAGGTAGTTTGGGGCTTCCCTCTAATATTCATTTGGTTCCTGCCTTCTTCTATAAAAACAGAACATACAGAAAAGTAGCATCGCTTATAGCTTACTGAAAGCTGAAGTGATAAAAAATAAATTTAACGATACAGGCTGACTCTTTTAATGGGCTCACAACGTCACCTGTGAGCATGATGGAGCACAGGTGGGGTGGTTTAGGAGAAGGTGGCAGGGGCAATTTTAGAGCAGGTGTTTCTAGAGAGAGGCACTCAACCATGTGATATAAATAAAGACATTTTATATGCGCACTTAAAATTGTCCTTTTCCATTTCGAAAGGAAGCTCATTATCTTACAAAGATGTGCTTTGAGGTGTATAACTTAGAGGTCTAAACTCAGATCATTTAACCTGATAAGAGTAAGTGGAATTATAATCTTTCATGTGAGATATAGTACAGATCTTGATAAGTCTGTTTCTGGTATTTTACTAAAATTAATTGTAATGACAGCCCCTGCGATGGTGTAACATCTTACAGTTTCCAATGCACTTTTGCCTTCATCATCTTATTTGAAACACCTAATAATCCCCTGAGGTCCCCTCTGTAGGTAAGAAAACCTTGTTTCTGAAGGTACACAGTGGAGATTTTAACCAGTTAACTTAGTTGAATAAGGCAAAGATCACTAAACAAATGTACAGTTAATCATGCAAAAAAAAAGTCACTAAGTGAAAGAAGGCAATTTGAAAAGGCTACATACTGTATGATTCCAACTATATGACATTCTGGAAAAGACAAAACTATGGACACAGTGAAAAGATCGGTGCTTGCCAGGGGTTCAGCGGGAGAGAAGGATGAATAGGTTGAGCACAGCGGGCTTTTAGGCAGTGAAAATACTCTGTGTGATACTGTAATTGTGGCTATGTCATACATTTGTCCAAACAAATCCATAGAGTGTACAACACCCAGAGTGAACCCTAATGTAAACTATGGGCTCTGGGTGATAATGATGTGTCAGTGTAGGTTCATCAGTTGTAACAAATGTGCCAAACTGGTGGGGGTCGCTGATAAAGAGGGAGGCTGTGCGCGGGGAGGGGGCGGTATATGGGAAATCTCTGTACCTTCCACTCAATTTTACTATGAACATAAAACTGCTCTAAAAAAATTATCTTTTAAAAAAAGAGTGATTTACTACATATAAAGAGGACCACATGAAATAAAAAACTTTTATTCTGTAGCTTCAGATTGCGCTAGTTAACCTAGCCAGCTCTCTCAATGCTTACGTAGTTAAACAAGCAGACACTGAAACCCAGGAAAACAATTTCGAAGGCATGCTTGTCTAATGGTAATAGCATTGACTTCATGTGCAAACATGGTTTATTTTATATTTAGATTTCTTTGAATCTCATCAGTTGTGTCCAAGATACCTCTTCTTTTGGTATAAAATGCCTTTATTCCAAATTCGGGAAAACGTGAACACATAGTTCCCTTTGCTCTAGTTTGGCTAAATTCCTGGGGCTGGCTTGGGCCAGAAATGAAACCCCTGAAATGGCCTCAGTTTTTTTCAGCTCTTCTTTTTTCCTTCAGGATATAAGTCTTGAGGGTCTCAGAAGCTCCTCAGACAGAGGGAAATGGGCAGGTCCCAGTTCTCTCTCACCACATCTTGGAACAGAGAGACTGTCACACTAACTGCCCTTGTAACGTCACACATGATTCAGCAGGTTATACCAAAAAGTATGGCCTCCTTGCTGTGGATTCATGAAATTAGACAATTTCATGACACATTTTTTTCCTTTTGCTGTTGAACCTAACTACCAAGATGTACTTTTGGCAGCCAAAGTACAAATCGCCAGTGGGGAGCATGTTCAGCCCAATACTGAATGTTAGTTAGTGACATACAGAGGCTAACTCACAGTCCAGGTTTAACTCTCACCCCTGGAATTTGCTAGAACAGTCAATGAAGATGCTAATGTACATCCTGGAATACTGAGTCCTCATCTTAAGACAGGGAGATGTAGGTGGTAGGTTTTGTCACCAGATTAAGTCACTCTGGTAGAATAGCTCCCCTCAGATCAAGAAAGACCGTTAACATGTGAGCAAGTATTGTATGGTCTAGACGGAATGTGACACAGTTCAGAAATGGAGAGATTAAATGCTTGCCTCCTTTTAAGACTTTATTAATATTCTCTACCTAAAAGACCAGAGAAAAGACCAATAACTATTATGAATATCCAGCATGCATACAACAATGCATTCTCTAGGAAACTGTGTCAACACAATAAAATAATATATTTCCCAAGACCTCTGTATCTTAATATCTCTTCCCTTAAAGATCATCATTGTCCACGAAAAAATGTAAAATTACATACTAAAAAATGGCAGGTTATATTCTTAACGTATATACTTCGTTTGGTTGATTGTTGGTTTTTGAAATACTAAATATTGGATACTTTGTAGTGTTGTCAGGTTAATGTAAAGATTCCGAAAGCAATTCACAGACCTGTGAAAGGTTGCACAAAGGGAGGACTGAGGCTGATTTTGGAGCCAAGTAATTAGCGACCCAGGCACCCCCAGAAGCGGATCTCACAGAGGTTTTGATTAGGTTCTACTTGAATTGCGAAGATAATGGCTTTAGCTGGTTGAAGAGGTGCTGATGGTAAAAGGATTAGACCCACTTCTTGGGAGAGTTTAATAGGTTTCACATCTGTAGTCAGCTGGTGCATGCCAAGATTAGGATAAGAAAGAAAGGCAATTTCATGGGGAAATATCTAATCAAATATTAATTTAAAGACAGACAGCCAGCACACCTGACTCACAGTTAGGTGGTGGAGGAGAGTTCATCCCTTTATTTTCAAACTATATATAAAACAGTCATTTTAATTTCAATAAATTGTTGAAAGTTTTATTCTAAAACGTTATCTATGAAATTCTTTTTGCTGGTTTTGATTCCATCAAATCGTTGAGTTTTACATGTTTTTCTCCTATTAACCATTAATAACATGCTCACGACAAGGCAGCTTGGGCTGTACCTATCTGTAGGATGCTGGATGGGAGATACACTCTAGTCATTTTTAAAATCACACAGAGGACAGGGCAGGTCACACATTGCTTTCCTGGGACTGAATTTTATTTGCCTGGACCTTCAGGTGGTGCTGTGAAATTCAGGATGTCACCCTCAGTAAAATTCCAGAAAAGGGTTACTGTATGTATGGTTTGTTAGAATCTCAACATATGCTTTCTCTTAGTTATCATATAATTTGTTTTTACTCTTCTGAGCTACAAAGTGGAATTTCATGTAATTACTTTGCACACAAGATATTCCCCATTGCTTTTTTTTTACTTAGCAGCTTTGCACCATCCCCACATAGAAAGGGTTGCATATCTTCCCGTAAGTATTTGATGATGAGGCTGTCCACACAGTAGCCATCATATGCCAAGACTGCTGAGGTGCTCTGCTACTCCAGTGCTCAGGAATGCCCTGGAACGTCCTGTACTTGTCTTAAGACAGGACTCACAGGTGGTAGGAATTGCTTCCATTGCTGACTTGGGATGTCAACCGAGTTACTTAACCTCTCAGACCCACCTCCTTTTTTATTTTTAATAAAAACAATAAGTTATCAGATAAGTATCTGATATTAGATAAAGGTATTAGATAAGGGTATATAATACTACAGTATATACATGCTTTAAAAATAATCACACATATATAGGCATATATATACACCAAATATTAAGGATGGTTATTTCAGAATGATAGAATTATACATAATATTTATTTTTTGTGCATTCTTTCTATGCCCTCTTTTCTACAATAACCACGTATTATTTTGGTAATCAGGAAAAATGACCATTCAGAAGTAGTTTCAATTTACTTTCCTTTTATAAAAGAGGCTTCAACGTAGTGATCAAGCTATTTATCATGGCTCCCCTCCACCCCCAGTGGCCTACACTCCCGAGCTCCTTTCCTGGCTTTTCTTTCTGCTTTCATTCACTCATTGTTTTCTGCAGCGCTTACCACGTCCTGACACATGTTCTGCCGAGAATGTGGTGGTATAATTTAGTGTGTCCCCACCAGGGCGAGACCCTTAGTCGTCGTGCTCGCCTCACTGACTGACCCCGGGCACCTAGAACACTGCCTGGACACACGTGGGCCTTCCGTAAATATTTGTTGAACAGATAAATGAACTTGAATGATTCCTGCCCTGAACAGGAAAACCCCCAGAAAGGGTGGAAGGGGTAGAATGGTATTCACTCGTTTATGTTAACGGACTAAGAAATAACACTGTGTTCATATTCATTCTCACTTCTCGCAACAATCTTCTGCAGTCTTCCCAGCCCCATGGAAAATTCTGCTTTTTGTCAGAGGAGGGGATATGTGTGCACTTCCACCTTTGTTTTCCTCTCTATGTAATCCAGACAAGACTTCTAAACTGAAAAGCACATTGATATTATCCTGACCATGTTTATAAGTGATTAAAAAACAGATGGGATTATATCTGCCATGCCTGTGTTCTAGAGATATTTTGAGGACAAATGAGGTAAGGTATGGAAAGTGCTATAAAGTTATTCAGGGCTACTAGACTTCTGTCCCCTGTTGTTATATTACTACGATTACTCAGTGATAAAAATGTGGCTGGAAAGTTGAGTGGCTGTCTTTGTATCAGAATAATTCTAGAATAATCTAGGAGAAAAATCTTATCGTCAGCTTCCTTCAAGTCAAAGAAGGATATAGTGAAAAGAGAATATATATATATATATATATATATATATATGACTCACTTCTTATTTTATTTTTAATAAAAAATATAAATTATATTTTATAGGTATATATACTTATATATTTATTATGAGAGAGAGAGAATAGTTCGCTGAGTTGTCATTATCATTAAGTAATATAGCCATTCTGCAAATTATGAGCACCTGATTTGGAAACACTCTGTACATGTCCATGATTCATTGCATGTACCCTCTTGATCTCGACTCAGGAAATCCACAAAGCTGTCTAGGTGTTGCTTGGGGGGCCAGAATATGGAACAATATAAACCACCTCTTTTCTGTCAAAATAGTCATGCCATGTACTGCCCCTTCTCCTTGTCTTGATTCCATCATAGGTAGTCTCCTCTCTCTCTCTTCCTCCCCCCTCCCTCCCTTCCTCTCTCCCTTCCTCCCCCCCTTTTTCTTTTTTTTTTTAATTTTATTTATTTATTTTTCCCCCAAAGCCCCAGTAGATAGTTGTATGTCATAGTTGCACATCCTTCTAGTTGCTGTATGTGGGACACGGCCTCAGCATGGCCGGACAAGCGGTGCGTCGGTGCGCGCCCGGGATCCGAACCCAGGCCGCCAGCAGCGGAGCGTGCGCACTTAACCGCTAAGCCACGGGGCCGGCCCTCTTTTTCTATTTATCTCTCATACACACACACACACACACACACACACACACACACGCATGCACACGCACCTCTTTAATCCCTATTCTCCTTTACCTCATCTTCCAAATTTTGCTCTTTTTCCCTAAATAAAATCTTTTGTCGTTTGTGAGCCAAAACAAGTTTCTGATCATGGTATAATGCCACAGTACATGTTTTAAGAAGAAGAAAATTCATTCATTTTGATATTAAATTTGTCACAATAAAGGGCTAGTATAAATCTCTGAATGCTCATCTCAAAGAAAGGGACTGAAGATTAGAGGGAAGGAGAATTTACTTCCTATTTTCTACTGTTTTAATGGTTTGACTTTTTTATACATTGCCCATATATTACTTTCGTAATATTTTTGTTTTGTTTTTTAAGTTATCCATGTGGTGGTAAGATTGACTGGAACTGTTGTTTTCAATTACAAATATACAAAATTTCTATTATTTTATGGATTAAAATAAACACTGTGTGCCAGCCTGAGCATCTCATCACCATTTACAAGGTCATTATCCTTTTCAAGTTCCATATACAATAACTGGCTTACAGACAAACTTTTGGATTACAACCTGTTTGTAGACTATAAAAAAAATATTGATTAAATTCAACCAATTTTCAAATTTCAGTATGAAGAGTATATGGATTATCTAGTGTCTAAACGAGAAGTTAGATGTTATAGAAGTTGTATGCTCAAGTCTATTTCCTAGTTGGCAAATGATCATCTCCCCACAGTATGATACCTACATGGTTAATCCAATGTGTCAGACATCCCTGTTTAATAAGCAGAGGCTACTTGACCATGGAAAGCAAACATTATATGTATACTATAATATATATTATATATTGTATACATAGTAAACATTATATTTTTAAATATGTATAGTAATCACATATTGTACAATATATCTTGAATATCTTGCATAACATGTATAGTAAACATGATATGATAATTGCCTTTTCCCATCTCAATTATGTTGTTCTTCCCCTACCATAGTGAAACTTGAATCATCTCTTCATCCCACTATCTTAATATATAATTAAATAACAATGGTAATCACTTTCCTGTGATCTTAAACAGAGGTTTTAATCAGCTTATCTGAATGCACAAAATTCGCTTCCGATACTGAACACGATCGTGTTTCATGATTCAAGATACAACAGATGCAATACAGGAATGGTGGTTCTGCTCCAGTGCTGCATAGACCATTGGCTATGGGTATGGCGGGATTTTCTTTCTTTCCTTTAATGAACCGAGCTCTGGTTTGTTGGTTTGTCTGGAAATACAGCTAAGGAGTGTTTTGCAACCACACAGGATAAAACACGCACACGTGCGCGCACACATACACACACACACACAAAATCCCTGACGGGGTAGGGAGGGGCCGGTGGTCTGAGTTGCGCAGAGCCTCTCCCCACCAGTTTTTCCCATTGGCAGCAATTTTGTTTTTAGAAGCAAAACTGCATTGTTCCCTATACATCGACGGATGAATAGTAGGTCTACCTTATTAAAAGGATATATTATTCACAGTTTCAAAGAAAGAAAAGGATCTCAGTTCAGATTTACAGTTCCCAGCCTGTACTTCTGTCATTCCACAAAAAAGTAAGATGACCGAGGAAATGTTTACATCAATTTAATAGGCATTAGCTTTATTTTTCAAAACACTCTGTTTTAAAGCACAATAGACTCTGCAGTTGTTTATAAATTTAAGGTATTCATCAGTGTGAAATAATTATTTCCTTTCCCTGTTTCCTCTTATCGGAAAAAAAAATACATTTGGTCTCCTAGCAAGACACAATCCATTTTGCTAAGTTATTTGTCAGTTTTTATGAAGTGTGTTTACTATCACTGGGGCAGAGGTTTAGACTAGATGCAGGATTAGCAAGAGAATGTGACATATAGTGCTTTTGTAGGTCATGGGGTGTGTTTGGTGTGCTAGCTATCATGGATTTATCTTATCCTTGTTTAACCACTAAGCAGAAAGTGAGCCTTCCCGGTATTGTTCCATTCATATTCCACTGCACTCATTCAGAAGCCTGACACTTCCTCTGCCTGGCAGATTAAAGGGGTAGTGTGGTATCTTTTGATGATGTGCAAAACAGCTCCCTCAGTCCACGCTCCTTAGGCGACGCTAACCACTCAGAATTGAAATGCTATTCATCTACCCTGGAATTAACCAGAAACTTGATCTTATTTTCCTTCTTGACAAGTTCTCTTAAAATCATAATGGTTTTTTTTTCTCTCTATTTCTCTTTCTCTCGCTCTTATTTTTAGTGTTGATCAGGGAGAGAAAGGAAATATGGAAACATAAAATAACAAACAGCCCTAAAGAAAAGGAAATATGTAAAACAATGAAAAACACAGAATTGTGCCTTTTCTTTCTGTGATAATCTTTCAGTAGGTGTTATGTTGTGATGGTGATCCTTTAATCCTGTGGCTTATCTATCATCCTATTATGTATTATTTTCTCCTTTATGAGAAAAGCAGTGTTTATTATCACAGGTGGGAAAACACAGAAGTAAGAAACAAGCAGAGAGGTTACATTTAATCACTTTAGGCGGATTTCATATTTGCCTTTTTGCTTTCATTCCCGATCCAGAAGCCTGTAAACCAAATGAGAGGACAGACTTTGTCAGGTGCATATCGCTGAGATGGGCCAGGAGGACAGGTGCTGAGCCAATGCAATGATCAACATTAGGTCATTGTTGGTGATATTTAGCTAGAGAGCTAAAGAAAGAATTTAGAAATACCATTGTGCTACTCTTCAAATATTTACTAATTGAACCTGGAAAGGAAAAAATGTTGGCCCCCTCATATAGAATTCCTTGTCCTTTTCCTTCTTTAAACAGTATGTCAAAGATCCAGGAGAAGAAGTTTGTTTATCTAAGAAAGAAATATGAGCTTTACTTATGGAGTTTCAGGTACCCCTAACGTGGAGGCTTCAATAAGGAAATACAATTTGGCAATCCTGCATTTGGCAAAACATTCTTTTATGTTTCTGGCCTGTTTATTTTAAGAGACAACTTACCAGGCGGGCAGATTAGAGTGTTTACTACGTACAATGTGTCTTTCATCTCTCACCGTGGCTGGGGCCCTGGCGTTAGCCGCACCACAGTGAGATGTAGGGAGGTTATTCAACAGGAGCGTGACGGTTTAAAAAGAAATGAGAAGTCAGAGCGAGCAGATACTTGGAACACAGTTTGTCTTCCAAATATTTGAACTTGTGTTGCTGCGTACTTTTTAAGGTTAACATTATTATTTGCACATCTATGAATTTTAGAACATTTAAAAAGAGCACACCACATGGACCTTCTTAGGAAAAAGCAGAAGCTTATTGGAGAATTTGCCCGGAAGGGGTAGTGCCTTTAAAGATATTACTAATTTTTATATTACTACAGCGAGTCTTTCTGATACGTTTTTGTTGTTGTCTGTTCTTTGATTTGAAGCGACCCCTCTTGTGGAAGTGAATGCAGTCTGAGAGCGTTCATTCATTTAGGCTCAGGACTCAAGTAATAACTTAGCCGTTTCCTCTCTGAGGGTAGGAGAGCTAATGAGAAACACAGATTAGGAGCCAAGATCTATTCTGAGATTAAAGTAAAATGTCCTAACAGAAAGTTGATGGTGAAATGAAAGACTGAGAACATAATTATACTTTTCTGGGGCAAAGTCTTGAATGAGGCAAGCCAGCTTGCTAAAGTTCCTATCTGTCTTCAAATAGTCACATTCTCTACCATGTAAGCATTGTGATGTAGCGTCATTATAATATTTAATGATTATACCATTTATGCAATTTGTTTAAAACTCCTTTAGGATATATATAGCCCATATCAAGAAGAATTCCAGGGTGATTTTGGGTTTGGTATAAACAGCTCTCAGGTTTACATGTGAAAGGAAAACTGAGCTTTCAATATCCTATTTTGGTTAAACTCTCTATAAAAAGCGTGTGAAGCAGTGGAATGATCTTAGCCCCGAGAACATGACCATCTGGTCACGACATAACGGCAGCAAAACTGGCCGTGCGCACTCGTCCCACGTGGGGTGACCTCCACAGCCGGCCGCTGGCGCTGAAGGGGGCTGCAGTGACCAGTCCCCTCAGACACTTGGAAGACCTACCCCCGTTTACAGATGACAAACCCTCTGGGGTAAAGCCCTCAGAATATGAGAAACATAAGGTCTGCTTTATTTAATTTCCTCTCATTTACCAAGAGTCACAATCTATTTTAGTAAATAAATTCAGGAAATTGGGAAAGCACTTTACTCCATCCGTTATGTATCAGTAATTAACATGATTGTCACGTTTTTCCTGGCTGTGGGCGCCGCTGCTGCTTACAGCTTCCCTCACATGCCTGCGACCAGTTTATAACATCCCTGGTAATGGGTGTTACTGCGTCTAAACTCCTTAAACAAACAAAACAGCCTACACGTTGTACAGAGAAGCGCACTTCCTCTGCTTTATTCATAAAGATTCCTGACCTTAGAGACTTTTCTCTATTGATTCTGGCATTCTTTTCACATAACCCTTTACACTTTTCATCCACGACTGCTTTACACCCTGGGATAGAATAAAAGAAATGATAATTCATTCAAAGGCATGCATCTCTCTCCTACTTTAAGCCCCCCCCCCTTTTTGGTTATTACAACAGAGCCCATCTTAATAGCTTCGACTGTTCACCGGGTAGAACTGATTTTTTCCTACCTTCATTAGCCACTGAGTGTTGTTTTCCATGATGTTCTCCAGCACTTGTAGTCTCTGCACAGAGTCGTCATAGTCTAGTGGTGCGTCCCTCTGCACAGCGTTCGGCACGTAGGAGCTGGAGGGAGAGCGGCAGTTGTCTGTCTCTGGCAGGAGAAAAGTGTAGCTGCAGGAACCGTGCTGAACCTGATACTGTCTCTTCCCTATGCTGTCCATGCTTTTCCGAAAGTTGTTATAGGCTGCGGCTAAGACAAGATCACAGCTCAAAGTAAAGAAAACAATCTGCCACATTCTTTCTTTCTTTTGGTAACAAGCCACCAGCTTAGCAAACTTCAAGGCACATAGACTCCCGAGTCCTAAGCTGCCCTCTCAGACACAGAGCTATGCTGCCATGGCTTAAGGTCCATCAATGAAAGTCTTCTCTCGCCTCCTTTTCTAGCCGCAAACGTGGCTTTTGATGCTGTCTTCTCTCCGATCCTGCAGTGAACTGTCAGATTGCAGCAGGCAGAGGAACCCCGCTCACTTGTGAGGGCTGTGTTCGCTGTACGGATCAGCGTTAATGCTTCTTTGTTTCTCTTCCCCCAGATTCTGTGGTGTCAGGATCCAAATCAATCACTTTCCTTTCCTTATATGATAAGTTGATAAGAGCAGCCAGACATGTGTAACGAGCTGCCCCGCCCTCCTGGCTTGTCCGTTATCTTCCTGTAGGGGGGTCACTAGCCAGGCAACAGGAAAAATCCGAGCGTGATGTGTGCTGTCCAACCAGGACTAGATGCTGCAGAAACCCTCTGGGAAAATCTGATCAGTTACAGGACCCCTGGGTATTTCGGAGGCACCACCCTAATTGAGCATTTCCTAGAGAGAGCAGTGGGTCTCCTGTGTCTGAAACTGATTTCACAGTGCTAAGCTGGTAAAATATCTGGGGTGATAACTTTAACTTTAAAGTACAATGAAAGTTCCTGTTTTTCCCTTTAGGAATAAAAATACTACAAATATGTCAGGACTTTGGTTTATTTTTGTTATTACAAACAAAAGAGGAAGAAGTCTTGCTCTTGTAAACTCTTTGCTTTTTCATAGGGAAAATAGTTTCATTGGTATTACTTGCTTTTTGAACTATTAGCTAAGTATACAAAATTTTCATTTTAAAGCAGTTGGGTAGGAAGGTCTTGCTTTATTAAATCATGTTAGGAAGCTCAGTTTCTGAGCTGTGACATCGAATCTTTCAATATTCAAAATAAACTTAAAATAGACTGGACTAATTAATGGTCTGTTAAATTACAGTAAATAGAGAAATTAGAACTTAAATAAGAGGATGTTGAGAGAGGAGCTCATAAATTCTCCTTTATTAGATCAAGATTTGCTCAAATCCCATCATTTTGTAACATATTATCCAGGATCTATTAAATCAGACCTGTTGGGTGTTGGACTCAGGCAAAGCACTTCTTTTTAATTAAGCTCTAATGTCCTCATCTGTAAAATTCAGGAATTGCCTTAACTCCCAAGATTTTTCTATTTCAGTTCTATGGCTCTGTAAATCCTCCAGGTTGCTTCCTTTAATAACTAAAATTTAACACTTCAGAGGTTAACAACATGCTAACTCACTAGCCAGAGGGTACACGGGGAAGAAACTTGGAGCCTTTGCCGTGGTCTGTTTGTATCTCAGTGCACAGGATTTGTTCTTCCCAGGCAGTGGTAGCATTTCTGTCACACTGACCTGGTAGACCTCGTCTACCCATGAAAGCCAGTGTCACTCTCTATCATATAAGATCAGCTTTTAGAGGATTGCAGAATTATAATTTTAATTCTCGGGTGGATGTGGAATTGCTATAGTGAGTTCTGTGTTCCTGGAATGTGTTTTCCAGAGACCTAATTAGACCTTTAAAAACATCCTTCCAAGGGGCTGGCCCGGTGGCATAGTGGTTAGGTTCACGCACTTCACTTTGGCAGCCCAGGGTTTGCGGGTTCAAATCCCAGGGGTGGACCTACACACTGTTCGTCAAGCCACACTGTGGCAGCATCCCACATATGAAAAGTGGAGGAAGATTGCCGCAGATGTTAGCTCAGGGCCAATCTTCCTCACACACACACACAAAATTCCCAATTAACCTAGGCTGGCTCCTAGGTTATCACTAAAGCCCAGGGTTCTTAACTAGAGGTCCACGGACAGAATTCCTGGGGTCCATGAACTTCGACGGGAAATAATATGTCTTTATTTTTCACCAAGCACTCACTGAAATATAGCCTTTCCTTTAACTGTGAATAGGTCACAAACAACAGTGGTCAGTATCTGTGGCTTTCTCATCAATAGGAATCATGGTTGTTTTGTATGATATCTCAAGCTATCACTTGCACTCAGCACTACATTGTTATTAGATCCATCTCTAGATCCTGTTGGTTAATATCTGAATAAAGCAGCACCATGTCGTTTTCTGAGAAGGGGTTCATGGACTTCACCAGACTACCCGAGGGTTCTGTTGCACAGGGAAGCTACAACTCATGCTCTGGAAGAGTCACATAGAAGAGGGTATTTGATCCCACCATGATTCTGGTGCGTGGTTTCTGCTAAAGGAACAAACTAAAGAAAATACACCCATTGAGACTATGAACTATACAGGAAAGCATATAGGCTTGACCATCAGACCTGTGTTAGAACCTGGTTCACTGAGCCCTGAAGTAAACGCTTGACTTTTCCAAGCCTCAGTTTCCCCACTCGTAAAATGAGATGATTCTTTCTTTGTAGCGCCTCTAGGATTAAAATGATGCAGAATAGTAAATGTTACTTAAGAATATTAGATTCCTTTCTTTTTCGGTACTTTCCATTAAGTGGAAATCAATTGTTCCACCATCAAGTATTATAACTGGGTTATTCTCTGATTGAATGTGATGCGGTAGCATAGGGCACAAACTTTTTCTTCTAAGTTTATTCCCAGTTTGAAAAAGCATATTATAAGGCATTAATATTGCATTTGTGGGTTTTAAAAGTCATTCCTCTGCCTTCCAGGCAAATAGGGTGTTTAAAAAGAAGCTGCAGGAAGAGGATGTACCACAAGTACTTCTCGTCTGCCGGTTTTGTATCAGACACTCTGTGGCACACTGACAATAGAGATTAATACGAGGGGGCTTCAGGCTTGAAGAAGCTAACAGAGTGAGGGAGAGAGACCCGTAAACTAATAGGATGTGATGAGAGGAGGAATTGTGAGAACACACAGAAGGAAGACAGTGTTGCTTCCAGGGCGCCGGTCCTGCAGGCATTGGCATGGATGCTCTCTTATGCATCCGTCCACTCAGGCTCAGAACATGCAATGAGCAGCTCTTCATAGGCTCCTAAATGGAAATTGTTACCGGAGAGTCGGGGGGAGGCTCTGGTTCGACCAGGGGTGGGCAAAATTCTTCTGTAAATGGTCAGATAATAAATATTTTCGGCTTTGCAGGCCCTGCGGTCTGTGCTGCAACTGCTTAACTCTGCTGTTGTAGCGTAAAAGCACCTGCAGACAATCCACAAAGGAGGGAGCCTGGCTGTGTCCCAACAAAGCTCTCTTCATGGGCACTGACATGTGAATTTCTTGTCATTGTCACATGTCATGACATATTTGTCTCTGGATTTTTTTTCAACCATTTAAAAATGTAATAACGTAAAAACCATTCTTAGCCTTTCAAAACGCACCATGGACTGTAATCTGCTGACCCCTGAGTTAGAACTAGGAGAGTCGGCCGGGGGGATGTGACGTGGTTGGTGAGGCCACTCTCAATGCACAGCCAATGTAAACAAGGACCTCTCCCATGCCTCGGATCACGGCATGGCTTCTTAAAGAATTGAGAAGCATGAGCCAGGCCGGGGAAAAGGGACTTAGGAAAGGGGCAGGAACGTTTGCCCAAAGAGAAAGTGCCACTTTGAAGCTGGATCTAAAATGCAAGACGAGGAAGATGAGCTAGGAGAGCGGACTCCAGTGAGGAGCAAACATCACCCTGGGCAGGGCCAGCCACAGGCAGCACACGCCAGAAGCAGAAGGCGGCACATTTGTTGTAGTCAGAGCGTACGCTAGGCTGCAATGACTGGTCACGGAGGAAACGCAGAGAAGATCTGCAAGTCCACCGCGGCCAACGAGGGGGAGCCAGCAGGAGACCCTAGAAGGAGGCAGATCTGGGCGTGTAGTCACATGAAGGAGGATGGGGCTGGGATTCTGCCTGTGGCTGGCTGACTGAAAGTGCGGACAGTCCACCCTCCTGCCCTCACTTATAGACAGGCCTGCTGTAGTCCTTTAGTAAGCCCCACACAGCTGGCCTCTGTGTGAGGACCACCACCCCAGCCTGGGGGCTTGGAGGCTAAATGCCCCAGATCCTTGGCTCCTGAGTGAGGCTTGACTGTGGTTCTCAGGACTGTTCATATTGCAAGAGAATCTTGAGTTTTCTTCAATGACTTGCTGACAGGATAGCTAAAGGCAGATGAAGCCATAAAATGAGAAATATTATGACAGCCTTCCCCAAAGTCGCCTGCCTGCCCAACCAATATCTTTTTTCTAACGGTTCTGCCGAACAGCTGTGCGTGGTGCTGTTTATTTTGTTAACAATGTTTGTTTTCTCCCTCATGCTGTATGTCATCAGCTGAAATTTCGGAGGCTCCCGTTTGTTCTCTGTAGAGCTGTCTCAAGTTCTCCTTATTCTTCGCCATGAGGAGGTAACTCCTGTTCAGTGGCACCAGAAAGACCACCTATTCCCTGAAAGGAGTCAGCATGACAAAGAACTTTGACTTCAGTTTACCCTGTTGAACAAGAGCCTTAATGTGTGGGAGAAGCCAAAAGACCTTCCGTTGGTTGTGGCCTCCCCTTCCCTCCAGAAATGTAGGTCCTGTGGATGTAGATCTGTTTCTATCTGGATCGTGGAATCTGATTGACCACAGCCTTCCAGAGGCCCCCGGTCATCCAGAGCCATCTGTGAGACTCCCTCACACATTTGGCTCTGTTTGAATGGTGTCCCGGGAAGCCAGAAACCAAAAGAGGATGCCATCATTAAATCAGTGCAAAGCAGGGCAGCCCCCAAGCCATGGATCTCCAGATAGAATTTTCAAGAAGGCCCATGTGACTTCTGCTATTGTCCTGTGAGCCAGTTCAATATTCAGTATTTAACTGGATAGTTATATTGTTGGAGAAATCATGAGTTGGAAGTGGGACCAACTGGCCCAGGGAAGAGAAGGGACATTGCTTTCTGAACTATTAAAATCCCAATAAGTGTACGTGGCAAATACATTCTTTGAAAAGCCCATACCTAATTGGAAAATACGTGGAAAGTACTGAGACATCCTGAGAGGCACATTGATCTCCTGCGTTCATCGCGTGTTTTGTGCTGGAGTCTTTTTCCATCATATCTGGGCAGGTCCTCTGGAGTGGATGGGTCTCATGCCTGCTCGAGTCACTATCACCCAGCACCCAGCACAGTCTCCATTCATCATGTCATCGCTGCCTGCAGGCCTCGGAGATGGTGACTGGGGCAGGCTTCTTTGGCCAGCGTGGCCTTAATTTTTGGAAAGCACTGTGTTGGTGTAAGAGGAACTCTCAGTACTGAAATACCTAAGAAGTGAAGCTGCGGACCCTGTTTGGACTCTTGGCCATTTGCAGACAGACGGGCACACTCAGGACTCTCGGGCGCCTGGCACGCTGGAGCCAGGAGGGGCTCTGGAGACATCTTGTCCGTCTCTCCTCCCTCCCTGTCCCCAGCCTTTTTAAAATTGGCCAAATAAAATCAGTCTACATGTTTACATCCAACTCAATGTTCTGTGTACAGGGAAAACCATTAGAAAGTTCACTGGACATAAAATTGTTGCTCAAGAAAGTTCAAGAAAGTTGTTTTACTACTTTTCTTCCAAATTGTATGCAGTAATCAATGACAGCTAAAGAAGAAGCTACAACTGGCAAAAAAAAAAAAAATTCAGGTTTCTGAAAGCAGTCTCCCTCCCTGGTGATTCCTTTATAAGCTACATGGAAAATCTCTATTTCTCTATTTCTGTTCCATTTTAATATATGCTGAACTGAACCTGAAGAACCACAAATGGAGTCCTTTTGTAAAAACTTTGGTGTTACCTCTCTCTGGAGCTACTAATCATGTTGAACTCATATTAAACCCTGAACCTGGAATGCTGTGAAAGATCATTCCCAGCCATGGGACTTCAAAAAAGTGCTAAAGGAAAAGCCCCTTAAAGTTACCGTAAAGACAGAAGAAAAGGAAAATCGGTGTAAATATGAACACACGCACATCCATGGAAGGTAGGTTTTGCCCCTATTATGGATATGGAAATCAAGGCTCAGTGAGGGCAGATGACAAGAATTCCATCAGCCAATCCCATGTCTGTGCCTTTTTTTTTTTTACATTAATGGTGATGAATTTAAGGAAAATTTAAAGCAGTAATTTTTTACCCCAATTTTAAGACGGCAGAACTCAACCTTCTTTGGAGAGGATCGAGAATCGCTGTCACGTACTGGCCATCACTTGTGTGCAGCACAAACCCAGCTACAGAATCCACTTCACCACCAAAGACTTTGTGTGGCCTTTGGTCTTCCTGAGCTGGAGCAGCCAGGTCACGAACGGAGCCACCACGCACCTTCTTCAGTATCCTGGACCTATGGCGTCTGTCAGCGGGGAAGGTCCCATCAGAAGTGCACGAATCAATTCAGCAATGAAGACTTAAAATCAAGTAGCTACCTACTGGCTTAGTATAGATTCTCTGGAAACCCACCATGTTATCTAACTGCGTCAGTTAAGCTTGATGCATACATTCTAGTTACATTGTCAATTTTCTGGCCTTAACATTTTTTTTCTGCTCTCTTTGCCTCTTTGATTTCATCCAATGTAGATAACTGGAAGAGTATGATGTACCTTTTAAATTATAAACAGTTTCTGAAATGAAGTGTGATGGCTAGTTGAGCACGTTTCCTGTCCTAGTTGCATTAAATATATCAAGCATTTAACATAAAATAGCTGGCCCGTTATATTTAGAGTACAAATTCAACGTCGTCCGCTTAGAAAGGGGCATCGGCCCCATAGAATTCACCTTTGTAGAAGGTGAGGAAATGTATATTTTGTTAAAATAAGTATCTGCCTGCCAAAGGAGGAGAAAGAGCCCTTTGCCAGATGTGTTTTCAGTCAATTTCCTTTCCTGGGAAACAGCCATTTCCCCTGCATTACCAGTGCTGTTTTCATTCGTGGAGCAGACAGAGTAAGTGCAGCGCATTAAAGGACAGAGGCCCCGATAGCATCAGCCTTATCTGTGACAATTATCTTCCTTGCAGCTGTGTAACTTCTGTCTGACAGCGAACCGTAGGAACTGTGTGTTAAAGTTAGTATCGATGGAAGAATCAGAGTTGATAACATTCACGTGGCCTCTCAGGTGGTTGCCCTTCTTATTTAGGTTAGTTCAATTAAAAAGGTACTAAATCCTCCTCATTCTAGCTTATCCGAGTATTTCCTGTGAGGTGCCATCTGAGGACATTTAGAAAGGACTTTACAGTTGGCACTCCCACGAACCCAGCAGCATCTGCTAAAGAATGTTTGTTTTTCAAAGCCACACTGTATATAATGTGTAACCTTAAAGACATTAGAAGAAAAGACTTTTTGTTTACTAGAAACTTGGGAAATATCCAAGCGGCGGTTTTTTTTTTTAAGATTTCATCATGAATTCCCTGAATTTTTAGGAATATCTTAGTTTATGTAATTCTCCTGTTTACAAAAAGTTATCTCGGATGCTGTTTGATTTTTAAATATTTTTGTTCTCTAATATTTTTATGGAATATTTTATCTTCCCATCAAAAAAAATGCCTAAAAGGTCGAGATACAAGTCATAACTTTAAAAAGGCAGAGGGTGAAATTCTAAAACAATAGATGAGTGCATTAGCCTGATAATATTTTTGCCAGTAATTCTGTGTCCTGTTTTTTCCCTGTAGAAAAAAATGCTAAACATTTGCTTTCAGTGGATTGATGTCACTGTTTACTGTTTTACAAATGACCGACGTAAAGTCAATAAAATCTTTCCTTTGGCTAGGACGATATTTCACTAGCGATTTTGAAGTGGGCTTATGAGTTATAATTTTACATTAAATCTTCCTAAATTCATTTCAACAAGGTTGTAAAGAATTCAAACTCTATTGCTTCTGAAAAATGTGTCTAGCCTCTTTGTCATAACCATTTATCTACATTTCTCTGCGAATGAATTTTCTTTTGAAAATGGCTTAATGCCATCTAAATTAATCTTTGTTTAATCTAAATGTATAAAGTTTTTATCTTAATTATTGAGAAACTTTTTAAAATAAGACAGATAAAAATGTCATGTGTGCTATTTACATTAAGATATATTATCTCTCTTGGTTATAGGTTAACATAAATAAAATTGCTTAGGTCAAACAAGTAAAAAAAATAAGGGCACATGACCCCCTTTTGGCGTTCCCATCTGTCAACTGACTTGATATAAAAAAATCTTCCTGTGGGAAATTAGGCTTGATTATGGAGTAACATGTATAAAAAGTCATTTTTGAGGAATGATGTATAGTTTTTGAAGAATTATATTAGAAGTATAATAAATAGTTATGCATAAAAGGAAGTGATGTTTGCATTCAAGGGTATAAAAATACTCCCTGCCCGTATTGCTCCTTCGTGAATCTAAGTATGTTTGTCTGCTGAGGATTCAAGCTTTTTCTAATAATCTAATGTGGACACACTCCACTTTTTCTCTTAAACCGTTTCTCAAGCAATTTCTTTGATATTCCATTAATAATAAACTGTACTTCCCCCAAAATGTTCCATTTCAGAGAAAGGGTCTAAATTCAAAGAAAGACTGATACAAAAGAAAAAAGGAAAGGAAGTAAATTGTACCAAGGCTGTAAAGAAAGGACATTTATAGCAGTATTAAGGTACCTAGTTCCTGGCATCTGTTTCCCTCCAGAAAAAAATTTTGACAATGGTTTTTGAAAGCCCTAAAACTATTCTAGTAGAATATTTAGAGAAAAATAATATTATTTACTTTTCCCCAAAATCCTGATGCATATCTCAGTGACCGTTTTTATTTATAGGTCCAGAAGTCTCGCTTCATTACAGTAAAAATTAAAACAAAGCACAGCAAAAACCTGCTAGAGATGGTACCTCTCCCAGAACGCATATATCAAACCCCCTTGTAACACTCGCCTGCTCCCTCTACTGGTCTCATACCAGGTTACAAGCAAAACTATCCCTGTTTTTTATTCAAGTCATTGGTAAAAATGATATGCAATTCAGGACACAAATCAATAGCAACTAATGTACAACTTGGAATGCTTTCATTATAGTTTAAATGCAGAATAACACCACACCATATGTAGAAGTTAAATGCCTACTTAGGAGCACACACACACACACACACACACACACACAGTAAAAAACATTTTTAAGAATTCGTTTAGCACACACAGAGCCAGAAGCTATTTCTGCATCCTCTGGTGATCAGGCTACTACTCGATGAGTTAGGCCACACTATGGCTGAGGTAGAAAAAGTAGAGGCCTGTGCTGTCTGTCTCGGTAAGGGGTGAGTTTAGAGACCTGATCCTGCTCGTAGCAAGTGTACTACAGTCTAAAGAGGTAGATCCTGGGGCCGGCCCGGTGGTGTGGCGGTTAGGTTCACCAGCTCTGCTTTAGCGGCCCTGGGTTCCCCAGTTTGGATCCTGGGTATCAACCTACACACTGCTTATCAAGCCATGCTGAGGCCGCGTCCCACATACAGCAACTAGAAGGATGTACAACTATGACATACAGCCATCTACTGGGGCTTTGGGGAGAAAAAAGGAAAAAAGGAGGAAGATTGGCAACAGATGTTAGCTCACGACCAATCTTCTGCAAAAAAAAAAATTAAACAAAAGCAAATTTGCCTATTATTAAAAAAAAAAAAAAAAAAAGAGGTAGATCCACATGCCGACACACGGGGACAGTGCTGTGACAACCTCCCTGGTGATCCTGGTGCTACTGAGCAGGAGCCCGGCATGGGGAGGCTCCTGGGTGGAGATATGTCTGAGTAAACACCAGGAACACTTTCAATGATTGATGAGATCCAAATGTTTTACTTATTTAAGAAGGACCTTCTCATCCCTTCCCCAAAATAAAGACCGAAAGTGAAGGAGATTACATTCCAGGCAGAGAAAAAACTTGTGCAGTAAATACGCAACCGTGGAACTGAAGGGAAATTCACTGTGTAATTGAGGAAAGAGTGCAGGGGAGGTGGTAAACCTGGAGATCCCATCCTGAACCTGCTCCTGGAGAGTCCCCTTCAGGCATGTGGACTTGACCCTGAGGGACTGCATAGCCAAGGGAGTGCTTTCCACAGAGAGTGGCCTAATCTGATTTTGAAAGGCCCCTGGAGTACTGTGTGGGGGAGAGGGTGGAAGAAAGTAAGATTAGAGAGAGACCTGAAGACAAACAGGTCAGATATTAGGGTGGCCGGTGTCAACCAGGGCTTGGGAGTATTTAAGAGGGACAGTCAATAGGACTTCTAGGTGGATTGGCTATGAGGACTCCTGTAATGGGATGGGTTTGGTATTGGGACTGACTCCTCCACTTAAAACAACTAAAAATGCTGGGTAAAATAATTTAAAAATTGTTTTAAAAGCATCAACAAAATGCCAATAAGAAAGTATCAGGCCCAAATTTAAGTGGAGGCGTGAACCAAGTGGAATATTAAGGTCTTGCCCTCAAGGCCTTTGGCAAATCTGGAAAACCTGAACCTCCCGTTCAAGGCCTGAGCAGGTAGGGAGAGGGGATAGAGGCCCACAAGGTGGAGAGTCTGAGGCGCTTCCTTCCAGGAAGCTGGGGCCCCAGAGGACTCCACCCAGTGTGTCCAGGTGAGGCAGAAGTAAACCTGTTGCACCCCCGGCCTCTGCAGAAGAAGGAAGAAAATGTGCCTTATGTCAAGCACATCAGAAAGGGGGAAACCCATCCCAGAGGGTTGTAACCACAAGCTCACCCTTTTTAGTTTTACAGTGCAAATTAGCTGGTTGGAAAAAACCTCAAGCCATGGTGAATTTTTAAAGTGGTTCTAGGCTGGTGCTGTTAACCCCTCCCCATGCCCCAGTTTTGTGGCAAATGTGAATCCTTTCTGAAAGAATGCACCTTCATCATAGATCTCAAAAAATTCCTGCAGATAATTTCCCAAGGAAAATGAGCAACTCACAGACAAAAATAAATGAGCATATAAGAACACACAGTACCATTAGCAAAAGTCAGCAGAAAGAAAAAAGAGCCAAAACAGACTGGCAAGAACTTTACATATGGAAGGTATCAGCCACATTTTATAAAATAACTGTCCTTACTGTATTAGTTTTCTCAGGCTGCCATAGCAAAGTACCACAAACTGGGCAACCCACAACAACAGAAATTTATTGTCTCACAGTACTGGAAGCTAGAAGTCCAAAATGAAGGTGTTGGCAGGGCCATGCTCCCTCTGAAAGCTGTAGGGGAATCCTTCCTTGCCCCCTCCTAGCTTCTGGTTGTTTGTGGGCAATCTTTGGCATTCTTTAGCTTGCACAAGCATCACCCCATTCTCTGCCTTTGTCATCATGTGGCATTCTCCTGCGTGTGCCCTTTGTCCTTACATGTCCCTCTTCCTATAAGGACACCAGTCATATTGGATTAGGGGCCCACCCTACTCCATTATGATCCATCTTAACTAGTTACATCTGCAGCAGCTCTATTTCCAAATAAGGTCGCCTTCTGAGGTAGTGGAGGTTAGGACGTATCTTGTTGGAGGACACAATTCAACCCATAACACTTACCATGCTTAAAGATATAAAATAAAATTTTGAAAATACCTAAAGGGGACAGAAAACCAAAGAAGAAGAAAGCCTTGTGGGTTTGAAAAGAAAACTTATAGAAATAAAAAATACAATAATTGAAATTTGTAATTTGAAGATCATGTTTCACAAAAGATTGGACACATCTGAAGATCCGAAGAGAGACTCACAGAGCTGAAAGATGTTAAAAGGAGTCATCTGAGAATACGGCATGGAGAAACAAGGAGGTGGAGACCAGGAAAGAAGGTGAGACACTGAAGGATGGAGGGAGAAGGTCTAACTGGAATTCCAGAAAGAGGAGAGAGAGTGAACAGGGCATATGGTATTTATTTGAAGAGATAACAGCTGAAAAGTTTCCCAAAATGATGAAAGACACCAAGCTACAGATTCAAAAAGCCCAATGAATGACCAACAGAATCATAAGAAGACTAGAAAAAGGAGTGAGAGGAAAGAGTCGAACGTGAATGATCCTCCAGCTCCTGGCCTGGGAGCTAGCCAGATGCATGGTGATACAGGAGAGCTAGGAGAGGGAAGCCAAGCAGGGAGGCAATGGGTACACCTCTGTACAACTTCAGTTTTAACTGGTTAGGAAACATCCAGATAGAGATTTCCTACTGAGTATGTGGGTCTAAAGCTCAAGAGAATGATCTGGGCTGGAAGCACCAGGACCTATTTTCAGTGTCAGCCTTGTTAAGTACTCTTAACTAATATTAAATAATATATGAAAATAATGAAAAAGAACAACTACGTAAGTTGCATAAATATTAACAATCTGGGTTTTTAGATCAAGTTAAATTGCAGATTGCGTCCATCCTCTAAATTTCTGCTCTAAGAGATAGATAATAATAGTAAATAAAGATCCAGTCTGATCAGTAAAAAGTTACTTCTTAGTGTCTATGAGATGTTGCAAGTGACTGAAAATAAAATAAAATCTGTAAGATATAGTCATTAGCATGGTAACTTTTTATAAATTTGTCATTGCTTTCTTTTTTTTTTTTTTTTATGGGGAAGATTAGCCCTGAGCTAACATCCGATCCCAATCCTCTTGTTTTTGCTGAGGAAGATTGGCCCTGGGCTAACATCTGTGGCCATCTTCCTCTACTTTATATGGGATGCCACCACAGCATGGCTTGACAAACGGTGCGTCGGTGCATTGGTGCATGGCTGGGATCCGAACCTGTGTACCCGGGCCAACGAAGCAGAGGGTGCGCACTAAACTAGTATGCCACCGGGCTGGCCCTATAAATTTGTCCTTTCTTTGAGAGCTTTTGTTATGGTTGAATTGTGTCCCCTAAAAATTCACACATTGAATTCCTAACTCCCAGTACCTTGGAATCTAACCTTATTTGGAAATAGGGTCATTGCTGATGTAATTAGTCAAGATGAGGTCATACTGAGTAGGGCAGGCCCCTAGTCTAATATGACTGGTGTCTTGATAAAAAGGGGAATTTGGACACAGGCACACACACAGAGAGAGAACGCCACATGAACAGGAAGGCAGAGAGCAGGTTGATGCATCTACAAGCCAAGGAATGCTGATGATTGCCGGAAACTACCAGAAGCTAGAAGAGAGGCCTGGAACAGATTCTTCCTTATAGCCAGAAGGAAGCAACTGTGCTGTCACCTTGATCTTGGACCTCTGGCCTCCAGAACTGTGACAGAATCAATTTCAATTGTTCAAGCCACTGAGTTTGTGGTTCTTTGTTATAGCAGCCTTAGCAAATTAATACAGCCTCCACAAAAATTAGTAGTAGGAAGGGAATGAATATGTTGCTGCTCTGCATCCTCTACCAAGCACTGTAACCATTTGGCTGTTGTGCCTCCGCTCAGATATTTTAATGATAACCCTGAAAAACCTCACTTTGCAACACTAAAATCGTTTCTTAGAAATCGTAAGGCTCTTGAATTGCCGCCGTGCTTGTGTAAGACTGTCCTTCATGAAGGCCCAGCGCAACTGTTACTTCCTCTAGGAAGCCTCCCTGTGTCTCTGTAGGAAGAATGGAGCATGCCAACCTCACGGATGGCCCCTGCACCTGTCCGTACCTCTATCACAGTGTTGCTGTGAGGTCTGTTGATAACGGCTCATTATCTCCACTAAACTGTGAACTCACTAAAACCTGCGCCCATGCTTTATTAGATTGCTGCTGCTGTCTGTTTTAAGATGACATCTGTGCATTCATCTCAGCAGCTCCTGCTCAGGAAAAGACAATGGCTTACAACAATGAGATAAATCTGAGAAATGCCAGTGCAGGGATCCCATTCTGCAGAGCCATTTATCTCAGCTGCCTGCTGTGACAAGGCCCCCTTCCCCATCGAGCCTAGAGTCTTGCCATTGGATCACACTCTGGACGAGTTGCAAGATACTGCTTTCTGTCCCAGCCATCTTGGTTTCCTGTTGTAGTGGAGGTGACCAAGAGTCTGTGAGGTGGTTGCAAGCCTTTGGGCTAATTAAGTCTTTTCTAAGTAGTTGGACGCCTTTTCCTCGGACCATCTGGAGTGCTTGTACCATGGTCTTATTTGGGGGCTCCTGTTCTTTAAACTGGGGTGTTGCTGGAGTTTTCTCATTGGGCCTCTCTCTTCTTCTCGCCTCATTTGCTCCGGAGCCTGTTGCATTTGAATAAAGCCACTAATATAGGTAAACAGCCCTGAATTGAGTTACATTATCAAATGTGCAGCACGTGATACAGAATAGATTCCCCAGATAAACACATTCACAGATTCTGAATGTGTGAAGCATGACTGAGTCTCTAATAAACATATTAGAACTTACGTCTAAAAGAAACTGTTGTCCTTCAAGATAATTTTTTGAGACTGTAGACGCTTACTCTGCTGCCCCTATAGTCGAGATACTTTTAGAACTCCTTTTGGACAACGGCTCAAAGCCAAAGTGCTTGCATTTGAATATCCTCCGTGATGCTACATTTTCCCTCTTTAAGGGCAGAATAATTTTTATTATGCCCCAAACTGCAGTGTTGTGTTAGGTTTAGGAGGTGACTAAACACAGAACTCTATTATAATCCTATTGGTTTTCAGTGTTGTTTCCTTTTATTCAGTCCAACAGATGTGAAAGACATTGTGCTAGTTGTAAAAGAAATGGAAATTATGGAATTATCGAAAATCTTATAGTCTAGAAAGATATCTAGATGATTCTCATTAATTTCTCCTGCAGGATCTAAGTGATCCAGAGCCTAATTAATCCAGAATCTGTGTCTTCCACCTGCCTCCAAAGTAGCTCTAAAAAACGTCCAAGACTGGGTGTCATGGACAACAAGGTCTCTTTCATGTGTGTACCCTCCCATGAGATAGCAGAATATCTCCTATATTTAGTGAATTGGGAATGGAGGGTTTTCCTGCCTTGTCTGGGAGAGCCTCACTCACCCACTAGGTAGATCAGAAGTGAGCTTTCCTTTCACCAGCAGCTAAAAATACCAGCTTGGCATGGTTTCCTGGATACCCAACTATCCTGGAAAACATTTGGACCATGATCTTTGAGAAGAGTAAGTTTGAGCCACTGTGAAGGCTCATGGGAGAGGGAAAGGGGTGGAAATTCTTTCCCAAACCGGTATTTCTAGGAAAACACTCAGCCAGAACCTGCAGCTGTTCGGTATCCAATATCATTTCTAAACAACATTTTAGTTGGCAAAAGAAAAGTGAGAAAACAATAAGGCTTGAAGCCTAAAACTTTGGGAAACCCCTTTCCATAATGTGCTTATTTAGGGCTTAAAAATATGCCTGTTTTCAGAACATGAGAGCTAATATCCAACTTTTCTAGTCCTGTTTTTTTTTAAGATACATTTTAAATATTTTCATGATTAAAAGAGAAAAATACTTCTTGATCATTTTCTAAACATAATCTAAATCTCATTATGTAATTGGGTTTTTTCCCTTTCTTTTTCAGAATAGACTATTTCATTACTACCAAAATGCCAGTAGTTTGGAGAAAATAGAAAAAATAGAATCAAATGTAAGTTAGTCAGCAAGTATGTATACTTTGCAAGATGTATACTTCGGACGTCTGTAACCCAGGGATGTTGTCTGACAATTTCAAAAGCTCCGTCGTCCACAGGGTAAGCAGACCCATCTGAAAGCTTCTCGGTGACACACACGGGCTCGTTCAGGGCCTGAGCAAATATACAGGGGAAAGGGAAGCCAGGCAGATCAACATGCAAGTCGAGTGATACCTTGTACGATTCCAACTCAGACGCTGGTCTCAGCAGAGCTCATTCTAGCTCGTTTGAGATCGGTTAGATGTTGGAAGTACAGTTTGGCTTCCCTGGCCCAGGGACTCGATTATTCCTAGAGCTACTTCACGGAGTCCATGGGTTTTATGCAGAAGTGGCCCAGAAATCCTAGCAGCTGCCCAGCACCCCCAGAACAAACGTGGGAGCCGGATAATCAGGTCCAGGATGTTTCAAACCAAGACACAATACCAAGGCTCTAGACTGAGGTCGTTTGCATATTATCCTAACTGAGAAAATAAGATAATGAGATGGTTTTAGAAAAATTAGACGAATAAGCAAAGGGCACTGAGGGTGCCTCAGAAGACTGGAAACTGCCCCAGACAGAGCTGCCTCCAAGGGTCAGAGAACCTATTTCATTTCCTTGAAAACCCACTCAATATCTGCCTCTTCCATCTCAGCCTTGCCTACCTGCAGCCTATGCTCTCTCCATCTGTTACATGAGAATAATTGATGTTGCTCTGGAGAATTCAGTGATGTTGGCAAAGTACCAGGTGCAGTGTCTGGTGCACACGTTAGTGCCCTTCCTCCATCCCATTCTCCACTTGACTAGTTATCTAAGAAAGATCACCTTAATGAATGAGACATTGTAGATCCATCCCCTTGAGAAATGACGGCAGTCAGCCCTCCACTGGGTCTGACTTGAGGTGTTAAACCATCTGTCCTCAACATTGGCAGAGCTGAACTGTCTCTCACCCTCTGATTAAATCATGTCCATCAATAAGTAAAGTATTCTTCTTGGGCTTCTTTATGAAAAGTGCTATTTGTATAATTAACAGGTAGCATTTTGGGTATTTAATTCATACTTTTGTTTTTGTTATGGTGGGCGTCAAATTAATCCCTTAATTCAATGCTTAATGTATACACCATGTGGTTTGCATTTTATCCTGACTGAGAAAATAAGAAAATGAGATGGTTTTAAAAAAATAAGATGAATAAGCAAAGGGCACCCAACTTCTCTCCCTGTCCCCAAAGCACATGTCACCAGCAGTCACAGAAAGGATTGTTAGTTACAAGCGAAGGAAACTGATGCTTTCTAGTTTATGTAGAAATGGAATTCATTGAAAAGATATTAGGTAGTTCAAAGCATAATAACAATAATAGTGAGGCTAGGTAGCAGAAGCCACAGCCACAGTTCCCACCCAGAACTGGCCTGGTGAGGTGTTACTTCCCCCTAAGCAAGCGGGAGCCACAGATTTGCAGCCAGCACCACCAGCCCTGAGCTGGGAGACTGCTGCCAATATCAGCACGTTTCTGCCCCTGCCAAGGAGCATTGGCCCATCCCTGCTTCTCGCGGTCACTAGCGTCAGATTCTAGCCGCTAGGTAAAAGGGTCTAATTGGCTAAGTCTAGATAGCTACCACCAAGTGAGCTGGGAAAGTGAGAATCTTGCATTTTCAGGCTCCGTGGTAGGAAGGCAGCTCTGCATCTCACCAAGACTCACGAGGTGGAGATTGTCCCAGCATGCAGTGGTGCTCAGATGCCAGCCAACCACAGACAAAGGTCTCCCCCATCCTACTGAAGTTATGTGACATCTTCCAATACTTCGTAAGTTGCACTATAATTCAAACATTAACAGGTGTTGAGTTGAGTGTGAGCACTTTCTCGATTCAGCTTGTGGCCCTTTATCGCATTAAACTGAAAGAATCTCAGAGTTGGAGAGAGACCCAGAAAGAGCCCTCATTCACAGATGAGACAACGAAGATACGGGAAGGCAAGGTGACTTCCCCAGGCGTCACGATGCTCCTAGTGAACACAGCCTTCTGATGCCTAGTCCTGTAGATAACTGTGCAGGTAATACGTTTGTGCATTGAGTGTTATTGACTCAGAGTCAATAACTATATTGCTTTTTTAACAGGGATGGATTTGCTACTTGTGTATACTTGCTATCCTGGAATCCAATGCCCCTGTGCTATCTGTAGCTGTGAAACGGAGAAAAGCAATTGAACTGTACGTGCAAATATAACCAAGAAGAACACAAGATGAGGCATGAAACAGTCATTCCCTGTCCTCTTAGTTTTCTTTTTGATCTTTAGCCTGTAACTTAAACATCAGAATCTCATGTGAAAACAGAACAATGTCTTCTGACAGTTCTTACTAGACATCCTTACGAGAAAGTTAGGAATTTATATGAAGAAAACACCCCAAACTGTGTGTGGTTAAATGTTTAGTACATTAAATGTAGTTAAATATTTAGTGACTTTCCATAGTTCTGGGGAAATTTTAAATTATATTGGAACTTTTCTAAACTGGTTGGCATTGGCTAAGAGAGGACGACTGTATTTGTTTGTTTTTAATAATGTAATAAGTCCTACGAACTCAACACCAGACCTAGAACACAGATGTCGCCTCTGTGCCTGTGTTCCATATGCCCACAGCCTGCCTTCCCTGCTCTAAGGACACCACTGTCACGATCCTTGTCATTCGGGCCTGCCATGGTATGGCTCTCTCCAGCCTTTTTCTTCTCTACTCTCTCTTCATCACAAACACTGTGTTTCCAAGAAAACGTGGCTCTTCCTGTCACTCTGGCATTTGTTCCTACTGGTCTTTCTTAGAGTCTTTTGCCCAGGTGGGCTTCTCTGTTTCCAAAGCCTTCCCCATCCCTTAAGTTCTGCTTATTTTCCATGAAGACCACTTCGAGGGCCACGATCCTTGGAGAGAAATCTCTCTCTCTTCTGAAGGTCTGCATTTACTTTTTTAGCACTTAGTGGTGGGCATTCTGGTATCTGTCAAATTGAAATTGAGCTCTGGGCCTACATGGTCATGTTCTGTAGTAACTAACAGCCCTTCGGTGAAAATGTGACTTTTCATCTTGGCATGCCCCACCCTGGCTGGCACGGCACCTGGCTGGATATTAGGTGCCCAGAAATTTGTTGAGCATGATTCATGGAGAAAAGGATTGCGACAAATGATAACTGACGGAGTGCCTGTGAAAGATTCCTCAGGTGTTATAAATATGCACAAACACGCACAGATATTTATTGAACATATTCCATGTGCCCGCAAGGCACTGGCTCCATAGCGGTGAATAAAACATACAAAATCCCTGCTGTCAGGACATTCATGTGGCATTACTGTAGTGGAAGAGATAAACATATATGTACGTGTCAAGAATGATAAGTCTTGGGGCTGGCCCGGTGGCGTACTGGTTGGGTTCGCGCGCTCCCCTTCAGCGGCCCAGGGTTCGTGGGTTCAGATCCCGGGCGGGGACCTACATACCACTTATCAAGCCATGCTGTGGCAGCGTCCCACGTATAAAGTAGAGGAGGATGGGCACGGATGTTAGCCCAGGGCCAATCTTCCTCAGCAAAAAGAAGAGGATTGACAACAGATGTTAGCTCAGGGCTAATCTTCCTCACCAAAGAGAAAAAAGAATGATAAGTCTTGACAACCAAGTGAAGCTGGCTAAAGGAATGAAAAGCGATGGAGGTGGGAGCTGATTTCTATGGTGGGATCCCCTCAAGTCTCTCAGGTGAGATGCTTGAGTGAAGGACCGGAGTGAGGCACGTGGGGAGTTCTCAGTAAAGGAACTGAAGTCTTACTGTGGGAGGAGCAGGGTGCTGGCTGGCAGAAAGCTGGGAATAAGTGAGATGGTAAGAAATAAGGGCTTTGGGTGCAATTCCTACATTTTATAGATAGTCTTAGAGTTATCTTGGGCAGGTCATCCTGTGGAAAAGGCCCATAAGCTAACTTGACCCCAAACAGGCGATTGTGTGCAGCGTCATTGTCTTGGAGTCCTTTTTCCTCTAGGTTGTTATTGGGGTTTGTTTGTTTGTTTGTAGCATTATCTTCTTTGGCACTTTTTCCCTAAATTTTGAGTTTTTACTACTTCAGGTGTGTGGACTTTGTTTGGGTGGATCTCTCGATGTTTGTTGTATAAACTTGATCATAAATACTTTGAAATTCTCTCCAGTCGGATGGATGCATTGGTTATTCAGCAAGACTTGCTATCTGTCGCACCATCTCTAATCACCTTCAAACCCTTCTGAAGTTCCTGCCATGGTCACTCCTTGAACTCTTGCCAATTCCCAGGCTTGTCTGTGCTTGAAACCCTCAGGTTTGTACAGTGAATTTGTAACCAAAAATTACAAATTGAACTCAGAATCAATACACACTTTTTTAATACTACAGAATTGGAAGTTCAGGGAGGAAGGAACTTTAAGTTCATCTGAGATGTGAATGCCTCCTCTTCCTAAATGTTTGTATTCATATCACCATCTAGAGTTTAGTGAAGCATGAAAGGTTAGAACTTAGTGCAAACAAGTCACCCACAAAAATATTTCAACTGATTTGAGAGACACAGCAGATGGAGATTATTGTTGAAAGAACTCTTACTAGACTAATTCTTTTTATTTTGATCTCTGCTTATCCCAAGCCTTTTGCCTGCATGTGCTGATACACTCCAAATCTACAATAAACTTGTTACCAGAACACAGTTCATTCCAGCCCGGACTCTTACAGACCATTTTAACTGGGGGAGGACATTTTTTTAAAAGGTTATCTTATAAAGCATTTCTCAGTGTTGGCTACAGCTTCACTTAATCTTTTCCAAAATTTGACAGTACACAAAGCAGTGTGTAGTGACTTTTTAAAGTGACTTGACAATGACACGGTCCTGTCCAGCTTGCACTTTCCAAATCCAGTCGTATTCTGACAAGATGCAGCTATTTGGGGAAGCCCTTGCGTGCAGACACAGTTCTGCTGAACAAGCTGGGCCACACCGTGCCCCCAGTTACACAATTGCCCGCATTTGATTAACAGATAGCAAAGCGGAGACAATCTCAGAAGTGCCCAAATAAAATATAGGAAACTTCCTGCGGAGTCTAATTGGCAGATTTGATTAATAGAGCCATATGGATCATTAGATAACCCCTCCTCACCCCACCCCACTTCCAGCATTCTTGGCAGCGCTATAGGAATAATATTTTATAAGTATAAACTATCCTCCAGCAGTTCAGTTTTGAGTATTGGGGGTAAAAGTGTATTTTTCTAATATTTTCAGACTAGTACACCGTGTCTCTGTGTTCTGAATTTTCCTGTGGCAAAAAAAAATGTTTTATCAGCATGGCGAAGAAAGACCTTGTCCCTGGCTGGGACCCCTTAGGAACAGGAGTGTGGGTTTAACCAGCTCATGTCCAGGGTAAGATACAGTGTGAGTGACATGTGGAGAGAGGGCTGCATCCACCTGCAGCAGCTGCGATTGTCCCGTGAGTTTCCTGTTTAAAGGAGACAGTTCGGGTGAGTGCTACAGGGAAGTCGAATCTGACCGTGGTCACCGCAGCTGGAAGTGTGACCTGGCACAGCCACAGCTGTCTGACAGCCCGTCCCACAGCCACCGGCGCGTCTGAAGTGCAACGTTGCAGCTGGAGCCTCTGTCTCCCCAGGTTTTACTTTTAGCAACTAAGACACGTGATTAGGATGTCTTCATCTTAGAGTTCTGGAACTTCGGGTCTGCCTTTATAAATGTCACAAAACAAGAGAGCACTGTAAATATTTTTTCTTAATGGAAATTTTTTTGTGACATTAGGCGTCTTTCATCTCACTCATTTTGGCTGGATTTCCTTGCACACTTAAATATCCCTCCTTCTATATTGTCCATAAAAAGAGAAAGAAATTACATTTGACTGCTGTTTTCTCCTCTTTATAAAATAAAGCCTTATGCCTGAACACCTGGGTCTATATTTTATTCTTTACGACCAATTATGCCGTGGGATTGCAGGACAAATTTTTTTAAAAAACAGTTTCTGTAACACCATTCTTTGAACAGTTACTGAGTATCTGCCACATGCCAGTCGTGGGGTTTAGGAGTACACGCATAATTTGACTTCTGACGAAGAGAACACAAAATAAAGGCAAACAGGTGGAAAAGTTCAGGGTATCGATAAGATGCCCTAAGCCTCAAGTCTGGATCAAGGGACAGAAATAAATCTGAAAGAGGATGACTGAACGCCAAGCCTTAGGGCTGTTCATGACTGTCAGCCGTGGGGGCCACTGAAAACTCGTGAACAGGTTTTAGTGAGATTGATCTGGCAGTGCTGTTTAGGATGTACTGAAGGGATAAGAGATTTAGAAACTTGCCTTCTGAATCCCATAACTGGCTTTGGCCTACGGTAGCATACCTCTTGTGTCACATAACCTGCCATAATATGGGCATCCTGACTTGAAATTCCTTGAGATGGTTCCTGTGTGATGGAAATACTCCCATTAACATAGTGAGGGCTCTGGGAGTGGGGCTGTCTTAGTGGGGAGCCCTGGGACCAATAATGCCCTCATCTTGGACACCCAGCACTTGTGAGTCAAGCCAGAGCGAGGGGCATCTGTTTCAGATTCTCAATGCTGGTAATAGCCAGTTATTTTTGTTGTCAGTGATGTGTATTGATTTGGTGTGAGCAGGGTTGAACGTCTCTGGTGGTGGTCTGAATTGTACAGACCAGAAGTCTATACCTCTTTCTTTTATAAAAATAATTTGACAGCAAAAATGACTCACTCAAGTCTGGCAGATATAGAGTCCTCTGAATGGACTTCTAACTCGGCCATGTTGGGTTCCAACTGACTGTCCTCAGACTTTGCTATCACAAGATCTACTTCTGGTTTAGATTTTGTTTGTTGTTTGTTTCAGCTCATGACTTTTTTTTTCTCCCAGCTTTATTGAAGTATAATTTCCATACAATACAATTCACCACTTTCACTGTATAGTTGGGTGACTTTTGGCAACTATGTACAGTGTGTGATCACCACTACACGCAAGGCACAGAACGTTATTTTTTTCTCATTTAGTGACTGGGGACATTTGAGTCGTTTCCAGTTTTTGATTAGTATGAATCTGATTACGATTTTTGGCATACATTCGTGCATAGTCACATATCAGTTCATAATTTTTCAGGAGAAGAGCAGTCTTGGGGCCTGGATGGTTTATTGTGGTCTTAAAAAGTTTGCAATGATAAGGTTTCAGCCAGTGCTCCTTTGTAAGAATGCGTTCTTACTTGCAAGGGAGCTTTGGTCAATGAGAGAGAAAGCAAATACTTGTGGAGACTCTGTCCAGAGAGCCCAGACAGACTAAGTCAAAGGGCTGTGAATTAGCAATCCCCAGAAGCGTATGGGAGGGGACACTACCCTTTCTCACCTAAACTGATGATGTGATTTGTGCTGTATGAGTCTGAGCTCTCTGAGCCAGTGAGGGTCCTCTGACTGATGCGTTGGGGGATAGCCCACTTGAAAATCTCCCCCAGGGCAAAGTTCCACAGAGTTCGTAGAGGCTGTTCTACTATGGAACTATAGTATGTTCTACTATGGAACTCATAGTTCCATAGAGTTCTGTAGAGTTCAGGCTCACTTCAATGTGAGGTATCTCTGAACCATTTTGTCTTAAGCTTTCCAAAGTCTGGTCATTTTGGGAAAACAGAAATGAATTTTCACTTTGCCAAGGGAGGATATATAGGGGTCTGAGGGTGAGGAATTGTTTATGATGGTTAGGGAGGGGTGCTGACAGCAGCTAACAGGGCTGGGTCCTGAGCAGACTGACCTCCACCAGTGCTGGCACATGGGCACCTCACCTACTCCTCCCCCCCGGTCATTGTCCATGACGAGGAGGCTGTAGCTGCAGGCCTCAGGTCAACTTTATATTTCAGAGCCAGGAGGAGGTTTGGGCCAACCAGGCAGCTGTCAGTCTATAAAGGGTGCTAACCTTTACTGGAACAAGAACTAAAAACTCACTTAAAATGTTTTTAAAAAAGGAAAAAAGGTTTAAAAAAGGAAAGAAAGAAAAAGAAAGCTGTGTTCATGAGAACGTCCCTCAGAAAACGAACTTTGCAGTTGGAAGGAATAGTTTGATAAGCAATGTCGAGGTAGGATGAGACCCCCCCACACCCCACCCGAGGGGCATGCTGGAATTACAAGGAGGATCAAACACCTTCCTAAGGAGGGCGGTCTCATAGCTCTGCAGAGTGGGGTATGTCAGTTTGGGCCGGCCCTGAATTGCTTAGGACAATAGAAACACTGAACCCTGCAGCTCTCACCTGTTCTCCAAATAGATGTTGAACAAAATCATTAGTCCACATCTGTTTTAAATGTTCCTACGTCATTGGCCTATCCAGGACACTGCTAAGTCCTGGTCAAGCTCGTCTTTACCGTAACTGCCCACCTCTCCTCAATGGCCTTCAGTTCAGGGGGGTTGTTCCCTGCAGCGTCTGCTAGCACAATAGACAGATTGGAATCCTAATTCTAAGAGAAAAGACTCGAATGGGGACTTCACATAGTTTATAATCTAGTTGTGACTTAACAGAGCATCAGAAAAAATGATCAAAATGGTAGAGGGGCAGAAATTACAGCATTGAAAGAATGAACTGGTCATCACTGAAAATATACTTTTGCTTTTCCAAATAGATTTTTCTTAAATAATCAATGCTTGAACATTGGAGTATAAAAATCATCAGAATACCTAGATGATAAATTGACAGTAAGAATTTTCCCAGGACCTGTTCCTCCCATAGTCTCAGGGAGGCAGGTTTGTTCTATAGAGATAGATATTAGAGAGATGTAGTGAAATAGAAATAAAATCATTTTACAGAACTCAGACTTTAATGATATTTTCACTTATTAAGGATTCATTTCTTTTTCTTCTTGAAAAACAACTGATACCTCAATTGATGGGAACCTTTTTTGGTGTAAATTGAGGCTATAATAGTGAGTGAGGAACACTTATTTATATGCTATACTTCCTCTTTCCTCATATTTTATTACTAAGGATATTGACATGAAAACAGGATCTTCGTGTCCAATGAGTTCATCTACCGCCGATTTCCCACCAGAAATTCCAGGCTTTGTGACATCAATGTGTACTGCTCTGGGTGTCATTTGAAGAGCAGGCATCTGGAAATGATGAAATCCTGAACAAAAAGGTTTTGTTTTCAGGAAGACAAGCCAGAGGGGAAGGGAAAAGGAAATGAAACTTCAGTGAGCACCTACTGTGTGCCAGGCACTTCTACCTTTCATCCCAATGTCACGCATTCCTAAGGTGTGCGATGAGAACAAATAAAAACCGTGTCAGTCACAACTTACAGCACTCTCAAGTGTTGCTATGGTATTTGTTGTGACTAAATGAATTATCTGTAAAGTCTCAGAGATTTATTAATTTTTAAGTCAGTGTACAGCATTTGAATACTTTTATATCTTATTTGTCATAAAACTGAAATGTGAAGATGCAGCAATATATATTGGATAATTCTCTAAATCTGTTTATTGATATGAAAATAATTCAAAAGAAAAGTCTCAATTCATAAATGACTATATTAACTTGAAAATGCCTACAAGACATGCATTAAAAAAAGACACATTTTGTCTCCATATTTTCTTATTCTGTTGTATTTCAAATGCTACCCTCATTTTAAAACTTTCTGCCTTAGAAAGTTCTTGATAATAGCAAGAAGTGGGGGAGTGAGGAACAAACATTCAGTACTAGAAGAATGATTGAGTGTATTATGTAGAGTTGAAAAATCATTTTTGCAGAGAGTTTTCAACAACATGAGAGTGTGTTATAACATTAAGTGAAAAAAATAAGAGTCCAACTGTGTAATAATTATACATAGAAATAAGAATGAAAAATGAAGCAAGAATGACAGTAGAGGAAGGAGTGGAGGGGAATAACACTCTGTCTTAAATATGTATCAGCCTGTAATCATTTCATGCGTGAAGAGAGTGGAAAACATTTGGTTTATGTTTTCTGAAATGTGTCATAAGCTAATGTCATCAAAGACTAAGCAATGAACACAAAAAGCAAGACATCCTGGGTGGGAAGCAGAAGATGTTGGCACTTTCTCAAGTCAAACTGGCTCTCAGCCACCAGAGAATCTATTGGTTTCTGAGTTCAGATTGATAAAGGGCTTAATCTGGAATGTGGCTCTAAAACCAGTTTCTCTTGTGTGGCATGTTGGATGCCAATCTGTCTTGAGACCTTGTCACAAGCGATAACTTATCCTAGGAACATGACAAAGTGAACTACAGGAGCAGAAGGAAAGGATTTGGTGTCTAAGAACTGTGGTCCTCCTACTAGTAGTTCATAATCTCTTAAAGTTACTGATAGAAAAGATCTCTTATTAATGTATCTTCTGTGAAAGGCTGCCTGTTCTTCAAATAAATAAATAATAACTATCTAAGAAAGAAAGATTTAAAAAATTATAAATTTTAAAAATATAAACGTTGAAGAGCAGTTTAGAGTTTCAAAAGTTCATTCCCATAGGTTGGCTGATTCAACTCCTACAGTAATTCTCGGAGGCAGGTATTAGGATGATCTCTGCTTTGCAGAGGAGGAAACTGAGGCTGCATGAGGTGACTGTGACCTCCTCACTGGCCAGTGAAGACTGGCTTCATCTCTGGCCTTCTGACCCCAAGGCCACCTCACTGGGCACAATGATTGATTAAAATCATTCTCCTTAGCTACATGCCTACTTTTTATAGCAACTGTGCTTACTGCCTGGAGGCTACATCATGGTTGAACTGGGGTCTATTGTTTATTAAAGTCTTGTTCTCATGTGGTGTTTATAGATTATCAAATGTTGAGTGATAAACCCTGGTAACAATGATTCCACACTGCTGGCCCACGAAGTCAGTATATGCGTGGAAATTCCCCCGTTGAAATCACCCCATGTGAGGAATGCATGGTTAGACTAACAGGTATTTTTCTCCTCTCTCCAATAGGTTTTAAAAAACCTGAATTTCCTTAAATGCAACGGTATTTTAAGAGCCCTTTAGAAATATCTTTGCAGCCTTCTCTCCAGCATGCTTTGTCAGTTGGGTAACAAGCTCTAGATATCCACTATATTCCAGGAGTTATGGCCCTTAGAGAAACAAATAATTTTGGTACTTCCTGCTTCAGCATTATTGGTGAAGTTTGAGGGTGGAATTTTATGGAATTAGGACCAAGAGACTCATAGCTCGTGTATTGTGTTTGAATAGACGAGCATTCAGGTCTTACTAGGGGCAACTGAGTCTACGACCCATAAAATTCCTTGTTTTGATCTGTGGCAAACTCTACGTTTATTGAAATGCAAAGGAGAGGAACGTGATTTTATGTGTCTATCTAGGTAGCAGTGGGTATATTGTGTTCACTGTAAAATTCTTTCAACTTTGCTGTATGTTTAAAGTTTTTCACACATAAAATGCCAGGGAAACCTATGGGACAGAAGTGGGGAAAAGTTCTGTGAGGCAAACTGAGAAGAGAAAACTATAGGGGGCCCTGCTGGAGTGTCATCATTAATAAATTTTTTCCTTTATACATATATTTGATGAAGTATTTTAGCATATAAAGAATAGAAAATGGCACAATATTAATGGACCGTCACTCAGCTTTATCAGATCTTCGTATTTTATTGTTGTTGCTTCCACTTTTTGTTTGCTTTTCATAAATAAAATATTGCAAATTTTACAAAGTTAAAGCTCCCTGTATATTCCTCCCTACCTGATTCTTTCCTCTGTCCTGCCTCCCTAAAGGTAATTGCGATCCTGAATTTGCCTATTATCACATAATTTTTATGTGGTTTTTCAAATGGAGAGGTTTCATGCAGAGAGGTAAAGAGCACTGGTTTCGGAGTCAAACGTGGCCGGGTAGGAATGCAGGCGTTAGTGCTTTCTAGAAAACAAGTAAGGTCCTTCTGAGCCTCGGTTTCTCCATTTGTGAAATGAGGATAATAACCCGCCTTACACTGCTGGTGGGAGGGTTAAATGAGACGTTCGAAAGCACTTGTGTAGCTCCTGGTGGGCGGTGACCACCTGGTAAGAGGTGGGAGGTCAGAGCCTGGATACTCAGAGTCGTTTCTAAAGGAATAGCATGGCAGCATGACTGCTGACACTTACAGATCCCAGGGGACCCATCTCAGTCACAGTCCTTGAGCTGTAAGAACCTCAGCATGCCTCTGGGGACGTCTGACCTCGCGGTTTGCACTTAAGGAAACTGAGTCCCAGGATAAGCTAAGGGGCTCCATCTCACTCAGATCTTGGTTGGTGGCCCACCGGGATGGGGCAGTGACTCCTTTTCAGGGCTCTGAACCTCAACACAGTGCCACCCCCCCAGCCACATAAGAAGACATTTGCTGAGAAAACCCCCACCCGCCTCTGCTGGTTTACAGTGGACTCCAGACCTTGGGTGTGAAGATTTGTTACAGTCCCGTTTGATTTTAATTCAAACACACAAGGGTCTTCCTGCAATCGTCAGTTTCTCTCTTTTCTCTTTTTAAATCAGAGTCGCTCTAATGTTTATGCTGTACTTATTTATTTTTAAAGTAATCTAGGCCCTTGTTTTTCTCTATTTTTTTTTTCAGATAAACAAAGAGCTTTATTTTTGTCTTAAATTGCTGCCTCAAGAGTGTGGTTCAGATCCTATTTTTTACTGAAGGATTTCTGACTTTGCTCGGATTGAGAAGAGGTCTCAGGCACCTTTATAAATCCAGGATTGGGGGATATTATCGGTATATTTTTATGGAGCCTGGGTAATGCCATGAAGTTGTTGCATAAGACTTCTCGAGCAAAGAAGAACGCCTTTCCCTAGTGAAGGATTTTCTCTTGCTAAGATTGACAGCGTTCAGTCAGAGCAAAGCTCTGTTTATTGCTTTCTTCTCATGTGAACATGGGCTGTCCCTGGTGGGAAGCATCCTAGCTGGCACCACAGTCAACCTTCAGGCAAACAGAAGCTTTGGAGAGAAAAGAGGTGATGTGCCACAGACAGCCTCGCCACGGCCTCTTTCCACATGTCCGTGTTTTCTTGTAGTCGGCACTGTGACAAGTGGTTGCTCAGGCAAGGTTGGCTGCTGTGCTCCAGCAGGACATGGTGTGGAGAGCAGGAGTGTGGCTGCACGTAGGAAGGGAGCCACAGTACCAGACCTGCCCCTGCAACCTCCCCACCGTATGCTCTGGGCAGACCCGGTCAGGTGGTTCCTTGTGCAGGATCTTGGAGAGTGTTTACTTTGGAGGATTGTTTGTTTTAAGAAAATTCACTGAAGCAGATTAGCAGGGAGTTATGAGCCAGGTGACGGCACGTGGGTGAGGGCTTTACCCACAACACCTCATCATGATGGGAGTCACCGTTATGGAATTTGACCTGTGTTTTCATTGTGGTCCAGCCCGGGGATAGGATACCACTCCCATGGATCATGCAAATCCTTCCAAAAGAGTCCCTCGGGGCCCTCCGTGGAACAACTAGGGCATTACCAAGAAACATGGGCCATTGATCATGTCCAATCGATTTTGAAACAATCCCCACCCCTCATCCATCCGCCTGACTGAGGAGCCTGCTACGGTCAGGCTGGTTCCCTGGAGAAGGCTGTTGGGACCACATGATGGGGCATTTTTCTGTAGAAGAAAAATCTCAACAGCTCAATGCCCTCTGGCAGAGGATGGCAGGGGAAGACAGCTTTGCCCTCCAGCCGCCATCACTCATTCCTAAGATTGTATAGAGAGGGAAGGGGAGGCATAGATACATCATAGGTCAAATTGTAACTTTCTGCTCTGGAGAAGGGCCTCATTTATGGGGCAGAAGAGAGATGGTTTTAGCTGCCTCTCCTCGGTTTTAGATCATTCCTTACACTTGCAGTGTTGCCGTGTATGGCATGATGGTTTTAGACTTTTCTTTAATATCAAAGTTTTTCAAACTATTCTTGACTTATATAGTAACTAAGAACCTTTTGTAAATCTTAGACAATGTAACTGTCAAGAACAGACGATTTGAGATCGAGTTTATTGCTAACTAACTTACTGACTTGAGACAAATCGCTTTACCTTTCGGGTCCTTAGTCCCTCAGTAAACCCTCTGTTGAGCACCCCTCTGTGCAGGGCACTGCTCTGAGTACTTGGGTTGCCTCAGGGAACAAAAGGGGCAAGGATCCTGCCCATCTCAGTCCGCTCAGGCTGCTATAGCAAAACACCGCAGGCTGGCGCCTCATAAACCTGGAACACTTCTCCCTCACAGTTCTGGAGTGCAGGGTCAAGGCTGGCAGATTCAGTGTCTGGTGAGTTCCTGCTTCCTGGTTCTTAGACAGCTAGCCGTCTTCTCGCTGTGTCCTCAAGTGGAGGAAGGGACCAGGGCACTCTCTGGGGTCTCTTTCATAAGGGAACTGATCCCATTCCTGAGGGCCCCACCTCCTAACACTGTCACCTCTGGGACTAGGTTTCTACTTTGAATTTGGGGGGACATAGACATCAGACCACAGCACTGCCCTCGTGGAGATTTCATTCTAGCGGGGGAGACAGACAGCGAGGAATGAACAGAATAAGCAAGTCATCTCAGTGCCGTGGAAGGGAACAAGGAAGGAAACCCTGAAGGAGGGGGGGGGTGGTTATCAGGGTGTGCAGCATTATGCCATAATGAGACAGAGGAGGTGCTGAAAGAGGTGAGGAAGTTGCCAATTAGACAATGGGGAAGAGTGTTCCAGACGGAGCCAATGCCCTAGAGGGGGTGCCTGCCTGGTGTGGAGGGAGCTGCAGTAGGCTGTGAGTCAGGAGGTAGATAGGGGCTTTTACTCTGCGTGAGATGTGGCAACACTGCAAGTGTAAGGAATGATCTGGCTCCAGTCTGAAAAGAAGATTCTGGCTGCTGTGTGGGGAGGAGACTGTTGGGGTGAGAGTAGGTGACAGTAGATCATAACAGAGTTGTCAGGAGAGTCAGGGACAGTCGTGAAGGTAAAGGCACTTTACAAATGACAAAGCACCAGAAAAGAGGTAGGCGTGATTATCTTCATTTCACAAAAGGGAGAAAGATTAATTCCCCAAAAAGAGCCTTTGAAAGTCAGATGAAGACTTTAAGCAATAAATAATAATGGTCACACGGGTAAGTTTCTTCTTTTTTTTTTTCCCTTTTTTACAAAAAAAATATATTCCTGTGTCCTTCAAAACAGTTTTTCACATGCATTTGGCATACATTCATGGAGTGCCGCTTCTATGTGTATTAGTCATGCTGAAGAGAATAAGCCATAAGTGACACATTTTTCATCTAAATTTAAAGGATATTGGACGATATTTTGATAACTTTATTGGGCTCAAATCTTAGCTTTGCCTCTAACTGGAACTGGGCCTTTACGGAGTCCATCACCACTGTGGGTTTGCACTTACTCACCTGGCAGGTAGAGGAAAGGGCGGGATGAGCTCTAACGTTCTTGTAGCTCAGCCAGCTTCAGAATGCCTTCACAGGTGGCCCTCTTATTGCATCATCCTGGGTTATAAGCAATAAAGGAATTGAAGGTATCTATCTGTTGAGGAAACTAACTCCTCTGTTCAGGATGGTTGGCTCCATCGCTTCAAATGTAGGTATTTTATGTGTCTGGTTACGTGACAGCCAAGAAAGTCTAGAGACTAGAACAGTAGATAACCCGGTGACTTAGGATGGGCAGTAAGGAAGCCCGAAGTTTGGGACAAGTGTGGATAGTGGGAGGAGCACATGAGCATGTGGGTGTGGATGGGGTCGCATGGAGGGATTCCCAGGAGGCAGGATTGGGGCATTTGACATTGTATCCCCAGCAACCGCACAGCGACTGGACCACAGTAGATGCCAACAAACTAGAACTGAAACGACCCAACCAGATCAAGGTCAAAATAATTCCCTTTTGTGCTGGAATTCATAGTCTTTAAAAGGGCAATACGCTGCAGTGGAGATTGTTAATTATCAACCACTAAATGGCCAAGGCCCAACTGAGACAATGGAGAAGGACAAAAGGTAAAGAATGAAAGGTAGATCTTAAGTGTTCCCATTGCCAAAAAAAGGGAACTGAGTGAGGTGATGGATGTGTTAATTAGCTTGATTGTGGGGATCATCTCACAGTGTGTAGTATATCAGGACATCACATTGTACAACCTAGATATATACAATTTTTATTGGTCAGTTATACCTGGGGGAACAAAAATAAGGAATGAATGTGAGGGCCCCTGTATGGACGATGTGGTAAGATTCAGCAACCAATCGGTGCCATTGGTAAATTAAATCAGCAGAGAATCTAAACTGATTCTCTAGGCCACTCTGGAGGTTAGGAAAGGAGCGATGGTGCACAGTGGTGCACAGAGCACGAGGTTGAGTCCAGCAAGGCCGGACAGCGTCCTCTTGGTTCCTGGGTGTGACTCTGAGCACTTTCTGTCCCTTCCCTGCATCTCGATGAGGGTAGTGATCTGCTGTAAGAATTAAGCGGGCAGCTGTGTTAGCACTAGTCCCGGGCAGCATGCCCGGTGCTCATAAAGGCTCCGTGAAGGTTATCTTTACCATCATCACTGTCAATATAGAGAAAATGTGGAAGAAAGGGAACAGAGGCAAGACAGCGTTTCCTACCATTGTCACCCTGTGCTTCAGGTGGACGTTAGACGTCTAGAAGGGATTCCTTAAGTCAAGGCTGGAATACAGACTTTAGAGCAAGGACTGGTTACTTAGTTCACAAGTGACAAGTCTGACGTGTAAGATGGACTTTATGTGCTAGTGCCAGGTGCCACTCGGCACTGCAGACACCAGAGACAGTGCAGAGATAAATAACAGGCAGCCCTGGGCCCAAGCTCACTCTCAGCCAGATGTTCACCCTGCCCAGCTGGGACACTGCCCGCTCTCTAGGAGCTGCTATTGCTGCTTCTGGAGGACAGGAGAGCCCAGCAGGCTGAGAGCTGGTGCCTGGAAGGGGGAGGGAGCGAAGGAGGAGGCCCTTTCTCTTTCCTAATTTCTCTGTTTCTGGCAACATATCCTTCAATTCAGTCCTGCTTTTCTCAGCCTCTAACTTTCCTGTGCTGCTTCTGAACTCACCACTTTCCTACATGTCATATCTCCCCTTTGTGAGCCCACATAACCACTGCCCCAGGTGGGTGCTCACCCTGCCCTCATCTGTCTCCTTGGAAGAAATGTGAGCTCCTCATGGCAAAGTCTTATGCTTTCGGTTTTTCTTCCTCTGGCACCTTGAATAGAGCCTTACGTGGAGTGAATGCTGGTCAGTGCAGGCTGAATGAACGGTCATGTTTCCAGGTGATGCTGTCCCTTTCCACACAACATTAGCTTAGCACGTCTGCAAGTGTATAATTGCCCCTATGTCCCCCACAATGAAATGAGAATGTCCCCACTGCACAGAATTTGCAGTGGGTCAGGAAGAAGGGGACACAATGGCAGTCGATCAGCCTCCTCAGAGATGCAGCGTGTGCCTCGGAAAGATAGTGGGTTTCCAAACTAGATGGAGGTCGGGGTTAAGAGAGCGTGTCTGCACAAGTCTAGGACGCAGCACAGGAGTGAGCCTTTTGGAATCCCAGGAAGGGCCAGAGCTCCTGAAGGGAATGGAGGGGTCAGAAAGCAGGAGGCCAGGCAGAAGCCCCTGAGATCGGAGACAAAGCTCGGTTCCCAGCCTCAAATACCAAAGAGAAAGGAAAGGAGACCCGGCTCCTCACCTTGAGATGCCTGTGGGTCAGCAGTGAGTACTGTTGACCGGGCTTGTCGGGAGGGTATCCTCCAAAGAAAGCAGTGGGCTGGAGGGGAAAGCCTGCCTTCAGAGGTCGGTTCTCTTACTGGTTTAAGCAGGGCTTTATCCTCAACAGTCAGGAAGCTTTTTGAAAAGGTAATTGGTGCTATTTACCCTGAGCAACCCTGTCTCTGCCACTGTTCTCAGCTGAAGCACACACATCTGCACCCACGTTTAAGTGGTGGGTCTGCAGGTGGTTTCAGAGCAGAAGGTAGAGGGACACGCGCTCGTATTTCGCTGTTGCAGCGTGTCCCTTAGAGAAGGCGCGTGTGGAGCGGGTCTCTCACGGTGGGCTTTCTCTTGCCTGCTGTAAGGTAAGAAAAGCTAACCAGAACCTGAAATGAGCTGACACAGACAGGACTGGAAAAGCCTCCAACTGCCCAGAACTGATCATTTCTCACTGCAGCCTGGCTGACGCTGCAGATTCCCCATTGGACGCATTTCAGATTTTGACTTTCCAAAATAGAGTGCTTTTAAATCAAAACAGAAGGAGCTCTGGCTCTCACTTGGACTCCGTACTAAAATACGTGCATACACGCCCTGTACATATGCGCAGATATATACAGACCCCCGACTTAACTGGGAGAAGAGGGAAAGCCGCGAGAAGATCTGATTACTTCTGATTAAACCATATATTTTAAAAAGCATTAAACCTATTCAGATGGCACTTCTTGGAGCAAATATATGGCTTTTAAAAGTTTTGGTAGAAGTGACCATTTAAAGAGCTCCTGGGAAGTAAGAATATTCCTTTCATCTCGGGCTCGCATGGTCATAAATAGGAAGGACTCCTCTAATCTCAGAATCTTAAAAGAAACCTTGATGTGGTTACGTGATTACCTAAAGGAATGCCTTCCTCCCCGGCCCGGAAGGATATTTTTAAGAGAATGTTAAACTTGTGACAGGAATTATTGATACCTTTGGAATTTTTTTCTCAAGTGACTCAGGCTCGCTTTAAGTCATTGCCTAGGAATTAGTCAGGGACCGCATGACGCCGGTCACCACGCCGTGTAAAGTGGAGCAGAGCCTAGGGAGAGAAGGAGAAACCGAGGATGTTCTTTTGTGCGTTATTCTTATCGTGATGAATGATGCTTGTTTTCCTCTCCACTTTAATTAGAATGTTTCTACATTTGCCAAAGAAAATGTTGGAATGGAGACAAAAACCTGAAATTATAGGAACAGGGCTTGATGTAATAGCTTATTTGTAAAGGAAACACAACTTGTTTGGTATTTTATTGAAACAGGAAGTTCAGAGCTTCGGCGCACACAAGTACAACAAATTCTCAGGTGCTAGTTGAGTCATCTGTTGTTGGAAATAGTCTCCTGGTAGTTTTCCCCTGGATTTACGTTTTTTCTTCATTTTTGGTTTTTTTTTTTAACTAGTGGCAGTGGATGGGGGTAGGAAATCACGTTCAGGTTCAACTGGAGATTGTGTGCACTTTTAAAAATATCAACTATCAAGATTAAATAAATAGAGCAGGGGAATTCTCTCCTTATACATACAGACATGCATTTTTGTAATTACCTTTGAATAAAATAAGAGAAATCATAGTGAAATAATCATTTACCTCAAGGCTATTTCTATTGCACAAGTAACCATCAGTCAGGGGAATGGATGAAAAGCACTGTGAATTTATTTCTTTATATTCTATTTGCTTTTAAGCAGTTCATAAACATTTAACAGCAGAAGCTGAATAACAGTTTAGGAATATTAAAAACTTACAGTAATGATGTGAGCTGAGTTCGTATAGACACAAATCTTTAGGTTTAAATTTCCCATCCTTTTTCTGAGAGATTAGGCTGGGATGCTGCCTTAAAATATGCAAAAACTGTGGCCACCCTGGCTGGAGTTCAGTCTTTTGAAAATTCCCTAGTGCACTGACAAGTCAGGTGCTGCTCCTAATGGAACTTGGTAAGGAGCCCAGGGAGGGGCGGGGAGAGTGCATGAGTATTAGGGTCCCTGCCAGTGATCCCCAGACCTTCTCCAGCTTGTATGACCTGGCCTGGCAGTCTCACCCCTCTGCTAAATTAGGATGGTTACACTGCCCTATCCATTCGAAGATACGTCAGAAAGATGCCCAGATGCAACACGAGGAAGTCTTTGCAAAGGGAACAAGCGCTCACCAAGTGCTCAGAATAACTGGTATTCCTGCCAGAGCAGCAGTACCTCTCTCTCTTTTTTTTTTTTAGAGCAGTCTTAGGTTCAGAGCAAAATTGAGCAGAAGGTACGGAGAGTTCCCATGTACCCCTTGCCCCTATACATGCACAGCCTCCCCCATTATCAACATCCCTCACCAGATGGTATATTTCTTATAATTGATGGACCTACATGGACACATCATCCACCCAGAGTCCATAGTTTAATTAGGGTTCACTCCTGGTGTTGTACATTCTATGGGTGTAGATAGATAGACAAATGGATAATGACATGTATCCACCTTTATAGTATCACACAGAGTAGTTTCACTGCCCTAAAAATCCTCTGTGCTCCACCTTTTCAACTTTCCCCACCCAACCCCTGGCAACCACTGATCTTTTTACTGTCTCCATAGTTTTGCCTTTTCCAGAATGTTGTGTAGTTGGGATTATATAGTATGTAGCCTTTCATATTGGCTTCCCTCACTTAGTAATAGGTATTTAAGGTTCCTCCGTGGCTTTTCTTGGCTTGATAACTCATTTCTTTTTAGTGCTGAATAATGTTTCATAATGTCTGGATGTACAAGTTTATCCATTCACATAATGAAGGACATCTTGGTTGCCTCCAAGCTTTGGTAATTATGAATAGAGCTGCTATAAACATCTGCATGCAGGATTTTATGTGCACATAAGTTTTCAAGTCTTTTGGGTAAATAACAAGTAGCACAATTGCTGGATTGTATGGTAAGAGTGTGTTTAGTTTTGTGAGAAACTGCCACACTGTCTTCCAAAGTGGCTGCACCGTTTTGCCTTCCCACCAGCAACGAGTGAGAGTTCCTGTGGCTCCACCTCCTCATCAGCATTTAGTGTTGTCAGTGTTCTGGATTTGGGCTATTCTGATAGGTGTGTGGTGGTATCTCCTTGTTGTTTCAATTTGCATTTCCCTGGTGACATATGATGTGCTTATTTGCCATCTGTGTATCTTCTTTGGTGAGGGGCCTGTTACGTCTTTGGCCCATTTTGTAATCTGAGCAGTACCTCTTTTTGAAGTTTAGAAGCCTGCCACTTTAGACACATGAATACTTGCCCTGCATTGTGGACATCAACTTGAGAGTGCAGGCCCCGCCCCCCGAGCTCACAGCCCTCTGCTGCACCACAGCATCTCCCCAGGGTTCAGTCAGGACTCACGTTGAGCTCTCGCGCTGAGCTGGACCTTCAACATGCCTCGATCCAGAAGGAAAGTCTAGGCTTGCAGCATCAATCTCCGCTTTTTAGACTGACCCAAGACTATAAATGTGACAAGGCAAAAACTTTATGGCTGTATATCAAAAGATTTATTTTAGTTTTTTTTATGGACTAACACTGAACAAAACAATATTACTATGAAATGAAAAAATTAAACCTCTGTAAGTGTTTACAAATGCAGATTTTTTTTTAAACTTTATTTGAATAGATAAACAATGCAAGAGATACATAAGGTAATTCCAGAAATGCTTCAAGGCAATACACGGAAGGTCTGGAAGGCCCCCAGACTTTTTTAGGTCCTTTTACAGCTACAGATACCCCCACGTAAAGGGTAAGTGTATTGATGGGTGCTAATCCCACATTATCTAACGCTACTGAACAGACGTATCAACTGGGGAAAGTATAACACGGCGCCTATTAACACAATTTGAGGTGAGAAAAGAAGCAAGGAGTCCGTTCATAATTGCTCAATGCGCCCACATGGAGACAGATAAAGTGGCCGTCAAGAGATAAAAAGGAAGACATACAGACTTGAGCCCCCAGGAAGGAGAAAGTTAAACATCATCTTCATTCTGTGCTTCCAACACAGGCTCCTGTGAAGTGGCATTGCCAGCCTTGCAGCCGTACACACTAGAAACTCCGGTGTCATCTCTAACCCTCACTGTTGTGGATTGCAATGCCTATCAGCTGTATTTTCCAGATGTTTCTTCCCTCCACTTCCACTGTCACTGCTATCAGTCATCTTTGTAAATGCATCTTTGGAAAACACAGATCTCATCATGTTACACTCTGCTTTTAAATTTCTAGTGATTTCCTTTTGCCTGCAAGATCAACTTCAAACTCTTCAGCAAGGCATTCTATACCTTTCACAAAGCTTGTTCTCAACCCACCTTCCTACCAGCCCTATTGCCTCCCTGCCCCTCAATGCCACCTGGATACACAGGACTACCTTCTGTGCCTGAAACCAAGCTATTTATGTCACTTTGTCCTCTGCCAGGTCTCACCGTCATGATCACTGCTTCACCCTGCCTCCCCATCACACCCAACACACACACACACACACACACACACACACATCCTTTTCCTAATTATCCTAGGAACAAGCTTTGCTGGGAAGCATTCCCCAGACCTTCCAGGAAAAATTAATTTCACCCTCTTTTATGCTCTTACAGTATTTTTTTTTCTATCACCAGTATAAATCCTATAGTATAGAAAGGATAAATAATATCACATAGTTTAATTAAATGTTTATGTATGTCTCTTCTGCCAGATTATGAGCTTCTTGAAGGCAAGGTCCACATTTTTGTCCTCATTTTTTTTAATCCCCTGCATCATACATTAAAGACACTCAATAACTATCTTGAGTTAAAATTGAATCTGATTGGGGGGCCTGCCTGGTATCATAGTGGTTAAATTCGTGCGCTCTGCGTTGGCAGCCCAGGATTCATGAGTTTGGATCCTGGGCGTGGACCTATACATTGCTCATCAAGCCATGCTGTGGCAGCCATCCCATATACAAAATAGAGGAGGATGGGCACCGATATTAGCTCAGTGACAGTCTTCCTCAAGCAAAAGAGGAAGATTGGCAACAGATGTTAGCTCAGGGCCAGTCTTCCTCACCAAAAAAAAAAAAAATTGAATCTGATTAGAAGGAGGTAACAAGGTTCTAAATGCTGTACAGATAGAGGTTAAGAAGACTGGTTTCCTTGAGCAGAAATATTTGAGAAGGCTACTCATTGGTAAGGATGGAAGGTTGTTAGGGGCCAGATCATAGAGGCCTGAACACCAAACTAAGGTCGTTATCTCTTATCCAGCAGGGTTTGGAACCAGAGAGAGACATGGTCTCAGAGTTTTGTGAGGATTTCCAGGCAGTGAAGTGAAAGCAAGTGAAGTTAGATCTAAGAGTCCTGACGGAAAGTGGCTGGGCAGCCACACATATGGACGGGAAACCCTGAGCTAGAGCCATGGCCATGAAAATGGGAGGAAGAACCAGACCTGAAACAGTGTGGGGAGAATCAAGGGCTGGGAGGGCTGGCCTGGGGGGCGGGGGTTGGGTGGTGCTGGGAGAGGAGGAGGCATGAGTCTGGGCTCTCCAACTCACCGGGAACGCCAGTGGGGAGGCTTCCTTGCCTGTCCGTTTCCTCTCCTTAATACGTAGCACATTCCTGGTCAGCCTTTGTTGTGGGCTGGTCATTTGTCCTTTCCTTGTTGTTTACAGCCTCCAGGTATTTGTGGACAGATCTTATCTCCTTCCCCCTTAGTCACCTCTTGGCCCCACTCTGCATACTTTACTCTTTTAAGCTCTGCTCCTGGGTCTGACCTTTGGCCACTCTCTGAAGGATATTTCTTTTGTGTCTTCGGATTTTTTTCCATTTTGATTATTTTAAGAGATGTGATCAACTAAATACGGCCTGGCAAGTATGGTCTTGAAGTAGAAAAAATAAATTATATATATATACACACACATAGATAATTGTGTATGTGTGTGTAGGGAGTGTGTTATGAACTTGAGGCATCAGTCACTCACCCTTGTGCTCTGCAACCATTAGTCTGCAGCCTGGATTCTCCCAGTCTCCCCAGAAATGAATCCACTCTAAATTTAGAAAAAAAAAAGGGGATGCAAAATCAGAAAGTGACTAGCGCCTGCTGCCTGATTCTCCTTTAGTCTACATCCATCTCTGTGAGGTCTTGGGGTTTATGGGAATGTGCTCATTTTCATGACCCCGTTACTATGTGTTGTTATCAAAGGGGCCAGCTCCATTTCGTCTTCAGTTTTCTCATCCTTTTTCTGTTGCATGTTGCCCTCCTCTTCCCACCCTGGGTCTGTTCTCTAGTGAGCTGTCCTCACTTACCCTTTGTCACAGCATACTGGTTGATATCGCTTCTAGAAGAAAACGTAGGAGAAAATCTTCATGACTTTGGGGTGGGCAAACATTTCTTAGGACACAAACCCGGGGACAAGCTCTGACCATAAAGGAAAATTGACAAGTTGGACTTCATGAAAATGAAAAGTGATTTTTTTTTGAAAGACATCATTAGGAAAATGAAAAGGAAAGCCCCAGACAGGGAGAAAATAGTCATACTCCAAATATTTGAAAAGGAACTTGTTTCAGAATATATAAAGAATTCTTACAACCCAGTCCAAGTTCTTTAAAAACTAGCAAGACATAAGAACAGAACTCCACAAAAGAAGTTATGTGAATGGCAGAGAAGCACATAAAAAGATACTGAACATCATTAGTCATCAGGGAAATGCAAATTAAAACCACAGTGAAATACAGCTACACGCCCACTACGGCCAAATTAATGCCAAAATTAAAATGCCACGTGATGGCAAGGACGCGGAGCAGCTAGAACTCATACTTTGCTGGTGGGAGTATAAAATGGCACAGACACTTTAGAGCACTGTTTGGCAATTTCTTACTGAGATTTAACATATACTTACCAAACAACCCAACAATTCCACTCCTAGGTATTTACCCAAGAGAAAAGAAAGCATCTGTCAACAAAATACTTACACACCACTGTTCACAGCAGCCTTATTCATGATATCTAATAGCTGGGAAAACCCAAATGTCCATCAACAGGTGAATGATAAAAATTGTGGTATATTCATACAATAATATAACAATAAATACAACAGTAAAAAGGAACAGACTATTCATACACAGCAACATAGCTAAGTCTCACACACATCATGCTGAGCAAAAGAAGCCAGACATGAAAGAGTGCTTGCTGTGTATTCCCTTTACGGGAACTTCCAGGCAGGCTGAACTAATCTACAGAAAGTGACAGAAAGCAGGGCGGTGGTTGTCTGGGAGTGGGGGCGGTAATTGACTAGAAAGGGACAGGAGTGAACTTTTCGGGATGTTGGAAATATTCTAATCTTGACTGAGGTGTGATTACATGTATACATATGTATATATGTTTTTCAAAGTCATCAAACTTTGTACATTTTGTTGTTTGTAAATTATACCTCAATAAAGTCAATTTTAAAAGTTCAGCCCAAAACACAAGCACATACACATTGCTAGAAAATGAGACTACCAGTTGTTTATGCATTTATGTGAATTTAAGCCAATGTGTTCATTCCCCCAGGAACATTTATATTTTAAGATACAACTGATGCTAAAGGCATCAGCAAGGAGGTATGGGATAGGAGTTTGGACTTGGAAGCACCTTCCCCCGCTTCAGTAAATTTCATAGGCACTACTTATTCATAAGGCTAACCTTGGTTTCAAACAAATAAATGGAAAGTAGGCTGTGTAAAGTTATAAGAAGAGATCCAAACTGAGATTTAATCTATAACTAATTCTGAAGCCATCGCTCGTGAGTCTCATTCTCTGAACTTCTATAAAGTCAATATTCTTCTGTATATGGTGATTCTACTCTACGTTAAAAAGTAGAGTCTACTAAGATATTCGACCTCCATGAAAATAAATGAGCTTTTTATAATGCTTGATGTGCATATCAGTTGTCTGGCTGACAAGAAGTACTGGGAAAGCCTGGTCCTTTCCTTGGACCTCCCTCGTCTCAGCCGTCCTCGCTGCCGGCTGCTCAAGCACCAAATCAAATGGCTTCCCAGGCATCACATGGCTCCTGTGCTCGGCCTTCCCAGAGACAAACCTTCCACGAGGCCAGCAGACGTGTTCACCCACTAGCCAACGATGTTTTAGCCAATAGAACAGACTTTGAAAGAGAAGTAGACACTGGACCTTTTGAATCTGGTCTATGTTCAACTACAGTATCCTAATGATGAATATTTAAAAAAAAAACAAATTCCCTAATAAACCTCCAGGACTATTTGTTTAGGTGGGTTAGCATACAATGGAATGTTCCAGTGAATGTCGGAATTCCCGGCATATTTTTGTAATATGGACGAAGTTACTTAGAATTGTAAAGTTAAGTACAGTAGAAGCTTTTGAAATTACCTGGGGGAAATTTAGTTGCTAAGTACAAAGGAGTAAGAGCAAAGAAGTTGATCAGAAGGAACCATCTAATCAAAAATGTCCACACGGAAAGAAGATGAGGAGATTATCCAGTACCGTCCCTTCGTTTTATAGGCTGAGAACTGAGGCCTAGAGAAGTCTTTATACCAACAACAGTGCCTTCTGTTATTTCACGGAGAATCAATTACTCCTTCTCATGCTCACGTCTCCTGTAAGGTGGGTGGGGGTGAAGTCTCGGCAATGGTGACCCCACAGCCAGCTGTGAGTGGAGAACCAGAGGAAGCGGGCGTCCCGGCACCCAGCTCCTGCTCTACCCAGACTCCTAAAATCTAGAACGGTCACTCATGTTTGGGACATTTTTATCCCTTTTTCCAAGTGTTGACGTCCAAATGGGCCCTTTCCTTCCTCAGAATTTGCCAGTTGCCCTTTTTCTCCTCCCTCCTGTGCCCCTCCTCCCTTGGGATTTCAGATTCATTGAAAAAGAACTTGTTTCACTCTAGGGGTAAGGGTTTGGAAACTTAAGAGCAGGGAGTCCCTGGCCTCTCGCTGAGATTTGTTCCCGGAAACCTATAAGGCGGGTCGTCAGGAAAATGTTACGGCCGGGGTTGCATTTCTGACCAAAGACTCAGCAGCATATAAATCAAAGATGTGAACAATGATATGTCCTTAAACCAAGACGTGACACCGCAAACCGCTCGTATCTCCTAAAATAATTCTTTGAGCGGCCAGACTGCATACGCTGGACTCTTAAAGGGAGCATTTGCCCTCCAGGTTGAGTCTCTGGGAAGGGACAGGGGTTGGTAGCCACTGGCCTGTGCCTTCATTGGAAGGATGTAAAGAAATTCAGTTTCATTTTTAAGCACTGAGAATTAAAGAAATTGTTTTAGTAAATAAGAAAATGTCAATTTGCTTTTTTTAAAAAAATCCAGATCGGTAAGTTTTGTTTTAATAGAAAAAATTTGTAAACAAGTTTTTAAACATTTGGTAAGTTCAGTGGGTCCTGTAGGCAGCCCACAAATTGCTAAGTCCAGAAGTATCACAAGATTCTGGAGAGTGCTTCTTTTATATCATACTCTGAAGAATATGCCTGATTCTAAGTATAAAGAAAAACAAATCCTTGAAACCTTGAAATGATAAAGTTGCTTCATTTACTTGTATATGGAATAAAATATCTAAAACATCTCACAACCCTCAAAGAAGGGGGAAAAAGACTTTTGAGAAATCAAACGTAATTCATCCCAAATCAAACTTGAAAATTCACCACAGTGGATTATACAGTGACCCAAAAGTAAATAGTGGACTATAAAGTGACCTAAAAATAAAATTCACAATAGGTCATTTTATAAATCTTGACCCCAAATATGGCTTTGAATAAAAGCTTCGTTAAAACACTTGACCCTATGTAAGGTGTCGTAGTCATTTTCTGTTAAAACGAGATCCCTGCCCTGGTTAGAGGGCCTTCCCCATGTCAAACAGCCAGGACTGTCAACTCAAAGGAGGGGAGAGGAGGAAATGCCTCCCCGTGCATCCCCACCTCCACACTGAGCAGTAGCGTGGAATGGAGATATCTCAGAGGGAGGAAGATCACATGTGAAAATGTGGAGACCGGATCAAAACAAAACAAAAGATTGGCAACCGTGGGAAACCAGGAGGCCCATGTTGTCACACTGGGTCCTATCCAGGACGCCCTTGGCGGTAGAGCACCCAGTACACCCGCGAGAAGCTGGTGGACACTGGAAGGCTGGCCTTAGGCAGGGCTTGGGATGAGCAAGGCCAGCAGGTGGAATACTGGTCCTGGTCGGCCCCCAGGAGGTGAGGGCTGCGGAGAGCACTCACCGCCAGCAAGGTAAGCTGGAGCCAAAGTGGGACTCCAGTCTCAGCAGGACTAGAGAGCAAGCCAGGAGGACAGACCGCAGGCCTACATGCCGGGGTGGGAGAGCCCGCACAGGCCCCTGACTGAGCAGCCCCAGACCAGACCTGCTGGTGGCAGATGGCCTGAGCAGGGTTAGAGGCGCCAGGGCCGGCAGATGAGTAGGAGAGGAAAGGCAGGAGCATCCTAAAGACAATCCAGAGAGAACTGGAGAACTCCAGCTATGAAAAAGAAAGCTCATCTTTTAGTGGGTGGTTAATTTGTTTTGGAATTGAAATTGTGTTAGCCAAACTGATTTACTTTCATGATTCTTTCAAGCTTGCTAAGACAGGGACCATATTTTGTTCTTCTTCACTAGATGGATCAATGCAAGGCAACTAGCGCCCACTTGTTAAATACTCATTACAGACGTCTTCTAAGCTCATGGCCCTCAGAACTGCAAACAGGCTTGTCCACGGTGACTCTGTTTACTGTTCAAAGTCTGTTTGGTTCTAATTTGGTGGTTCTGACTCATTAGAATCACCTGGGGACATTTTTAAACTCCTGCTACCCAGGCCACACTCCCCTTTAATTAAATCGGAATGTCTGGAACTGGGATTCCAGCACTGGTATTTTTTTAAAACTCCCCTGGTGGCTTCAGTATGCAGTCCAGTTTGAGAACCACTCTTGTAGTCCTTTCTCAGCCCGAGCAGCCCACTAGATTAACCTAGGGAGCTTTAACAGTTCCTAATGCCCAGTCCCCATCAGGTGCCTTAATTGGCGTTGGGGTGGGCCCTTGCAACACTATTTTAAAAGCTTCCCAGTGGAATCTAATGTACAGCCAGAATAAGAAGTACTGCTATAAGGCTCAAGACCCACAAAACACTACCAGGTCGTTGGTTTGCGGTTCTTTCCAAAATTTTGCTTAGAACCCCCGACTTAAAGTACACTGTGGATTTGCTCTAGTATTTTTATAGGTTTACAGACTTCTTGCCAGCTGCCAGACAATTTTTAAAGAATCAAATAAAAAGTTCTATAAAATCAAGAAGTTATTTCCATATGTATTTTATCATGATTTTTGAAAAATGAGCATTAAAAGCGATTCAGAACCAAGTGTGGCAGGATGGCTTGCGTAGTTATCACTAAACCACATGGAAAAGGCCCAGAGCAGCCAGACCTAGACCACTATAGAGAAAAAGAACCTACCGCGTTCAAGCTTTGACCTATTTCTTGCAGTTGTTGAAAACTATGAGGCATGAAATCCAGATTTATGACTTTTTAAAAGGTTATTTGTGGATTCCCAAGGCGATTATGTTCCCATCACTTATGTAGTCTTTAAAACTCAAATGATGCTTTGAAAAAATCCATGTTTGGCACACACAGAGTTCGAGGCTGGTCGTCAATAGTGTTCAGTGAAAGTAAGGGAAAAATGCATTCTGCCTTTGCTTAAATTATGGTTTGTTAGGGAGACCAGACAGAGAGGCTCATTTGTATGTAATTTTTGGGAAAGCTAAGCCAGAGTGATTCTCTTTGTGCACTTTATTTCACTTTTTGCATAAGATGAGAATTTGAGGAAAACATCTTAGGGTGAGCCCCTTCACACTGGACAGGGCATTCCTTCCATCTTTTCAACAACACCGTGGATTTTACTTTTACTAGGAGTCTCATTATAGAAGAAGCGTCACCCATGCTTTGCCACGTGCACCAACACTGATGGGAGCCAGTCAGAGGATTACCTTATTCACTCCTCTTTATTTGTGTATAAACTCTTTGGAATTTCAACTTTTATTTCTGAAGCTGTCATGTTGAAACCAATGCTAATTATACATCGATTATATCTCAATAAAACTAAAAAAAAAATTTTTAAATGATTTAAAAAAATTTAGAAACCAATGCTGATTAGAGAAACTATACTCCTATGCCTGACAACACATGTGTTTGCCTGAGGCTTTTTCTGCCAAGAACCATAAGGATTCTTGAACTCATTTGCACCATTTTTATTGGTCTTTAGAGTCTCCTGCTTGTCTGACTGCTAAATGTTGCGTGCTCCCACTTCTAAATCGATGCAGATGCGTGCAGTTCAGTTGCCACTGGGTCTCTCATCCCATCTGTAGGAGCTGGGTGGGGACAGAGGCCTCTCTGTTCCATCCCAGAGCTCAGACCTGGGCAATCGCATAGACATGGGGTGGCAGTGGTCTACCATCTAGACCACGTTCTCCTTTATCAACTTATCACATTGAGCATTATGTACGATTCTTTAAGGATACATATGTCTTCTGTAAGTCCCAGGGGCACTGCAGTCTTCCTTGAGCGCAGGCTCCCTGTCTCTGCCTCCCCCACCGCCCTCATCCAGTTCCTGGCTCAGCCCTCAGTTGTCTGCGGGTCATCAGTTAGAACATGCTCTTATGAGTTCACCAGTGTTAGGCGTGTGTCTGATGGCACGAAGAGCAAAGTGAAAGACGTCCTCCACCACAGCTCTGGGAGGTTGTCATCTGTGCTTTGTCCCCAAGGAAACTGAGATCTAATGAGGATTACACAGCACAAGGTCACGTAGCTACAGGATGGAGGACCCAGGACTCCATGTGCAATCTTCATAAAATCAAATCCCACATTAGCAAGGAAATCAGGCTGGAAGTTGGACTAGGGAAATTTAATGAATTCAGACCTATCTGAAAGACAAAGATGGTTCTAGAATAGAAGACCTGAATATCCCCAGATAGTTACTATCACAGAACTGAGAAATGTAAAACGAAATTCAAAGGTTGTTAGTCATTCCTGGGTTCCGCAGTCGTGAATTTTAAGGCAGTACATTGTGTGGTGGAGGGTGTAGGCTCTATATGTGTAAGACAGGTCTGGTTTGAATGCCCGTCCCTCCACATACCAATATGGCACCTCGGCCAAATTACTCTGAACCTCAGTTTTATCAATAAAACATGGGTAATAATGGCCTCTGCCTCACAGGATTTTTGTAGCAATTAAAGTTAGATTTTTCATGGAACATACCTAGAATAGTTTAGCAAATGTGCTGTGTGCAAATGCTCAGTAAATGTTAATGATTATTATTTGATATCTTGGCTGTTAATTTTAACAACTACTGCCTTCCTAATCTTAATGAATGGGACCACTAGCTGTCAAGTTGTGCACGCCAGAATCCTAGTAGTCCTCCTCTCCGGGAGTCTATATATAGAGACTGGCACAGGGGGGAGGAGGAAGTGTCTGAACCAAGGGAATAATGTGACAGCTGGCATTTCGTTAGCAGCTCCCCAGGAGCCAGGCATCATGCTTGGCATATATTTTCAGTCTTCCTTCCAGCACTTCTGCTAGGTGACTATTATGATCATTTACACTTGTAGAAGCTGACTTAAGAAATCTGGGGACTTATGCAAGGCCACTCAGATACTAAGTAACAGAGCTGAGACTTAAACCCAGGTTCTTCCTGGAGCCCAGGCCTGCACTGGCTCCACTGTGTCACTCAGCCTCTAGGACAGGAACTGTGGAGCGGAGGTGACACAAGAGTTGTTACTGGGGCGCTAGAGTGGCAAGGTAGCAGGAGAAATCAAAGATGTTCCTGAAGTTTCAACACTGGGTGATCGCGACAATAAGAGGAGCAAGAACCAGGAGCCAGGTTAAGAAGGAAGATGATTGATATTGTAGATGCGCTAAATTAGACACCCTTGGACGTGTCCAACAGAGGTTAGGAATGTGTCACATAGAACTGAGTTAGCTAATAACAAAGCTGTCGCCTCATGGCTAGTTTTATAGATTCAGCTTCCAAGTGACTATCTCACAAAAGAACAAAATGGCCCCTGCAACATTACATATACACAGGTGTCGCCACCAGTTAGCTGTAACGTACCTGAGGTATACCATCTAAGAATAACAGCTGACAGCATTCATTCGTTCAGCTGTTTATCAAGAGCCTCCTATGGGCCAGGAGCTGTGCCTGGTGTAAGCGGTCCAGTGTTGGGAGGAGCATTCTGCTGGAGCAGGCGGAGCGGCAGCGCCACCCCAGGGGACGGGCAGGTTCGCATGCCCAGCAGACTGCTCTCCCAGCCCCTGCTCCTCACCCCTTAGCTTTGCGACCTTAGGCAAGTTACTTCCTCTTCGCGTCTTCAGTTGCTCGTATGGAAAAGGGGGGATAATAACAGTACCTGCCCCGTAGAATTTTTAAGAGGATTAAATAAGTTAATATTTATAAAACGTTTAGAACAGTGGCTATCACCTAATAGGTGCTTAGTATTTATTAAATAAAAGGATGATACAGATGTGGTTTAGCTGGGGAATAGCAAGGGCTTCCCTGAAGAGATGGCAGTTGAGCCCAAATCCAGATGATGAGTGGGAGTTACCTGACTGAGAAGGGACTGACACATTGTCCAAGCAGAGGGGGCAGCATGTGTAAAGGCCCTGTGGCCAGAAAGAGGCAGAGAGCATACGAGGCTGGAAGGAGACTAGTGTGATGGGACAGAGGGAGGGAGAGGAGGATGCTAGATTGGGCCACGGATAAAAGTAGGGGCCAGCTCATGGAAGGTCCTGTATACCATTCAAGAAGTTTTGGTTTTTGCTCTGAGTAATGAGAAGCTATTGGAGGGTTTTAAGAGTATATTTGTGTAGACATTGTGTTGAGCAAAAGAAGCCAAATACAAAAGGGTACATACCATATGCCTCCATCTTTATAAAGTTCAGTAATAGATAGAACTCATCCATGATGATGGAGCTCAGAAGAGTGGTTATCTCTTGGGGCGGGGATGTGAATTCTCTGTGGAGGGGCAAGGAGAACCCTCTGGAGTGCTGGAAATGTTCACCATCATAATGGTGATGGTGGTTACACAGGTGTGTGCATAGGGTGTAAGCTTAAGACTAGTGTACTTATGCACTTTATGCATTTAATTTGTTGGTGATGCCATTGAGTCGATTCTGACTCCTAGCGACCCTGTGCACAGCAGAGCGGAACCCTGCGCGGTCTTTTTGCGCCATCCTCTCACCTTCCAGCACTATATCAGACAATGTTCCAATGCTATTCATAGGATTTTCATGGCCATTTTTTCGGAAGTGGGTGGACAGCTCCTTCTTCCTTGTCTGTCTTAGTCTGGAAGCTCCACTGAAACCTGTCCACCATGGGGGACCCTGCTGGTATTTGAAATACTAGTGACATAGCTTTCAGCATCACAGTGACACATAGCCACCACAGTATGACATCCAACAGATGGGTGGTGTGGTTCCCTGACCAGGAAACAAACCCAGGCTGTGGCAATGAGAGCCCAGATCTTAACCACTAGACCGCCAGGGCTGGCTGTGCATTTAATACCTCATTTAGAAAAAAAGAAATACATGTGAGAGATGACACAGGAGTGGGTGCCAGGACCCAGTTTGTAAACTACTTCATTAGTACAGAAAAGAAATTATTGCAGCTTGGCTAGAATGGTGATGGTGGAGTTGAAGATAGATGGATGGACATCAAATGATATTCAGGAGATCAAATCTACAAGACATGGTGATGAATTGGATAAAGAAGATGAGGGAAAAAAAGAAGTCAAGGAAGATTCCTGGGTAGCTGGTTCCATTCACTGAGATTCTGAAAGCAATCTTATGTAATTATTAGGAATGTAGCTTGCCTGGGTTAGAATCCAAGGCTGCTTCACGTCCCAATTATGTGACCATGTGCAAGCTAACCCTCTCTGTGCCTTATTTTCATCTGTGAACTGGAAACAGCGACAACGTCTCTTTCATTATTTGTTTCAAGGATTTAAGTGAGCTAATTCATGTGAAGTTCTTAGAAGTGCCTGCACACAGTAGGCTCTTACTAACTGTTAGCTATTATGTAACGGGACCCGGTTTGGGAATGAGGAGCATGAGTTAAGTTTTAGACATGATGAGTGTGGAGGGCCTGTGAGTCATCCAGAAAGAGAGTCAGGCTGGCAGTTGGTTGTAGGCCCAGAGCTCGGAGGAGAGCTCTGTACTAAAGACGGAAAAGATATGTGTCAGTCATCTGTTGAGGAGTGAGCCTGCTTGTGAAGAGGAGAGGGCTGTGAGGAGTCTCAGGATCTAATGGCCCAGTGGGAAGATGAGCCCAAGCAGAGGGGAGGGGCCGAGGGAGAATGCCAGGGGGATATGTCCCAGGGCCAAGGGGACAAGATGTTTCACAGCGGGGAGACAATGTCAGCAACAGTGTTGAAAGCTGCAGAGAATTCAGTCCGGATGAAGCCATCTTCTGCCAGACACTGTTCCAAATACCTCAACCACATGACCATGTGCTCCTGTCCTGTTCCCACACCCTGGGCAGCATTGGCATTGACCCACGCTGCATGTGAGCCCACTGAAGCTCAGGGTCGCATAGTAGGTGGCAGAGATAAGATGTGACTGGAGGGGGCATCCATGATTTTTTTGTTTTGTTTTTTTTTTTAATTGAAATCTATTTGACATATTGATTGCATTGTGTAAATTTAAGGCATGTGACATGTTAATTTGATGCATTTATGTATTGTAATATGATTGCCATTGTAGCAATAATTAGCACCTCTATCAAGTTACATAATTATCTTTTCTTTTTAGTAGCTGGAATACTTAAGTTCTAGTCTCTTAGCAAGTTTGATGATTATAATACGGTATTGTTGTCTATATTCCCTATACTGTGCATTATATCTCTAGGTCTTATTTACTACTTGCTGTAAGTTTGTTCCCTTAAACATCGTCTGTCATGTGCCTCCACCCCCAGCCCCTGGTAACCACCATTTTATTCTCTGTCTTTACAAGTTTGACTTCTTTAGATTCCACATATAAGTGAGGTCATATGGTATTTGTCTTTCTTTGTCTGACTTATCTCACTTAGCATAATGCCCTCAAAGTCCAACCATGGTGCTATAAATGGCAGTATAGCCTCCTTTCTCATGGCTGAGTAATATTCCATTGTGTGTATATATACCACATCTTTGTTATCCATTCATTCATCAATAGACACTTAGGTTGTTTCCATATCTTGGCTGTTAAAATAATGCTGCTATAAACGTAGGGGTGCATATATCTTTTTGAGTTAGTGTTTTTGTTTCCTTTGGATAAATACCCAGAAGTGGAATTGCTGGATCATATGGTAGTTCTATTTTTAATTTTTTGAGGAACCTCCATACTGCTTTGCATAGTGACTGCACCAATTTACATTCCCACCAACAGTGCACAAGGGTTTCCTTTTCTCCAGAGGGAGCTTCCATGTTTTATCATCGTTTTCTTCCTCCCTACCACCCAGCCCCTAGTAGGTATGTGGGAATTTGAGATCAAAACTCTTAATAGAGGTCCTGGCTTCCTGTATTGCAGGCCCATTTTGTTTTACTCTCTGTAGCTTCTTGCACTTAACTTTTCTCTGCTTTGGTTTGCTTACAGGTAAAATGAAAAAGTTGGACTCAAATAATCCCTTTTATTGCTAGAATGTTTCATTCTAAATGTGAGCAGCTTTAAAAAATGTACTATTTTTAGATGTTACTCCAACTGTACTTCTTAAACTGAGCTGTGTGTGCCCTGATCTTTCTTATGTGATATGTTTACTTATTAATAAGTAATTTAAAACATGTTAATAGTAAAACAAGCAGATATATTATATAAAATATGAGACCTTACAGGAAGTTTACTCTGACAGGAGCTGCTTTGGGCTTTGCTGTCAGAGTCCTTGAGAGTCAGAAAGTTTGGGAACACTAGCTACAGTAATTTTTTTTTTTTAATTTTTATTTATTTATTTTTTTCCCCCAAAGCCCCAGTAGATAGTTGTATGTCATAGTTGCACAGCCTTCTAGTTGCTGCATGTGGGACGCGGCCTCAGCATGGCCGGAGAAGCGGTGTGTCGGTGCACGACTGGGATCCGAACCCGGGCCGCCAGCAACGGAGCGCGCGCACTTAACCGCTAAGCCATGGGGCCGGCCCCTAGCTACAGTAATTTAAACAAAGAAAGTCTATGTTACAGTTTGGTGTCTTTATTCATGATTTTTAACTTTTTCTTAACTTTTTCAAACCATGTTCTTCGTTACTAGTTAGAATACCCTTTTATAACTTACCCTAAATCTTACCTCTGTGTTCCACCCCTTCCAGAGTTGGGGTAGTTAGCTGTTCTTTGCAGACTTTCTAGTGCAACATTTGGTCAGAGTCATAATCTTCCTCAAATCTGTTTTCTCTCAGTGATGACAAAATTGCCCAGAGAAAGGAAAGCATCTGTCTTCTTTCCTTTCAGCTCCCTGGTTTAAGACTTTCTTTCCTCATGATGAAAAACCATAATATCATTCTGCTTAGAAAGTGCAGACCTCTAAACTCACTTCCAACAGAAGGCAGGATTTATTAGTTTGTTATCACTCAACTTTCCCATAGCCCGTGGGTCTCCAGGGCCAGGATTTGACAAAACTGTTTGATACATTCCTAAAGCTATGTATCTTTTAGCCCATTTCCCCAAATCTAAGATAAGACATTGGCTTTTCTTACAAAAACCCCTCTCGAGCTCTTTCAAAGAGTGTCTCACTAACAGTGTTTCAAATTGCAACATCCAGACTCGGAAGTTGTGAACTGCACATTGAGCAGGAAAGGAATCCATCCTCTCCTGGCTTTAGTTGTCACTCTGTTCAGGTGACTCCTGCACCAGCTCTCAGAACGGTACCTCACGCTGCCTGATTTGTGACATGCCTCTCCGTCCGAGTCATCATTTCCAGAACCAAGCCTGCGTCCTCCCACTTGTCACACCAGCTCCCCCCAGCCAGCCCACGTCTCCCAGTGGAGTCACCTCTCTTCCCATCCCCCTGGCTAGGGAATTACCCTGCAGCTTCCTGCTCCTCATCCTCTACACGCTGTCCATCAGTAGTCCTCACCTTGTCTTTTAAGATCTACCTTAGACTTACTACTCTTTCCCCATGCCCTCTGTGACCCCGCTAATCTAGATCCGTACCCACTCTTTGCTCTTCCAGCATCAGAATCTGCCTTTTCCGATGCATCCTCTGCAATTTCCATTGTAGTCTCCGTAGACCCTCCCCGCCACCCTGAGCCCAGTCGAGGACCTGTTCCAGCACCCTCTGCCCTCCCTCGGCTGGCCCAGCCTCTGCCCTGGTCCTCTCTTTCCCCGCCTACTGCTCCTGGCGGGACTGCTTAGGCTGATCGCCTCGCTGTCCACCCAGATCACCTCCCTGTGCTTTCTCAAGTCCTACTCCTTCAGGCTGGCTGAAGGCCCTGCTGCCCTGTGGAGCTTTCTCCCATGCTCCCACCCACCCTGATCTCTGCCCTTTGTTGAAATCCTTCTTGTCTTGTCACTGCCACCTTGATTCCCCCAGGGGGTAAGTTTCTCTTCCTACTAGAGTAGAAGCTTTCCTGAAACCAGACTCTATATTCTCATCGGTCTCCCGAGCACAACACTCCACACTCACTCAATAAATTCATTGATTCACAGATATGATTGAGCACCTACTGTGTGCCAGGCATTGTTCTAGGTGCAGGGATATATCCTTGAACAAAACAAGGATTCCTGCCCTTGGATTCTAGCAGGAGGAACGTAAAATAAACAGTGAGTAAATAAATTATATGTTATGAGATGGTAAAATGTGTGGCAGGAGAAGAAGTAGAATAGATTAAGGGGATCAGGATTGCTGATGGTGAGGAGGGCGTTGGGAGTTTGAGTGGGGTGGGTAGGGCAGGCCTCCTTGAGATGTGACAGCTGAATAAAGACTTGAAGGAGGTGAGAGAACTAGCCATGTGGACATCTGAAGGAAGAATATCCCAGGCAGAGAGGCAAGTTAGTGCAAAGGCCCTAAGGCATGTGTTCAGGAACAGCAGGGAGGCCCGGGGGGGAATGGAGTGAGCTAGGAGGAACATGCTAAGAGGGAAGTGAGAGGCATTTCCACGTTGCCCATTGCAAGGACTTCAGCTTTTATTTTGAATGAAATGAGGTGCCAGCATCTTGAACAGGTGACATGATCTGACTTACGTTTTTAAAATTCTCACGCTGTTGAGAAGAGTCTGTAAGCAGGTCAAGTTTAGAAGCAGGGAGACCAGTTCAGTGTGAGGTGATGCTAGCTTGGCTTGGACCAGAGTGCCCAGCAATGAGAGTGGTCCTCGTCTGCACATATCTTGAAGGTGAGCTGACTAGATTTCCTCATAGGTGAGGTGGGAGGAGTGAGAGGGGTGAGAAGTCAAGGCTGGCCCCAGTGTTTCTGGCCTGGGCACCTGGAAGGATGGAATGGCCAAAATTTGAGATGGAGAAGGCTGCGGGAGTAGCAGGTTGAGGGAGGAGGAGGAAAGGCCGGGATTGGGTCTGAGAGGTCTGTCGGACATCCGAGGGGACTGGCAAGAAGGCAGCTGGACCTGGGATTCTGGAAAGAGGTCTGAGCTAGAGACAAAATATGAGAGTTATCAGTGCACGGTGGATCTTTGAGGCCATGGCGCTGGCTGAGGTCACTAAGGAGTGAGTGTAGAAAGACAAGGACCGCAAACTGAGTCCTGTGGCACTTGGGCATCGAGAGTCAGGAAGAAGAGAAAGACCCAACAAAGCAGCAGCAGCTAGGGAGGTGGAAGGAATTAGGGGAGGGTGGGTCATAGGAGCGAGCAAAGAAAGGGACTGAGGGAGGGGGAGGGGTCATCAGTGTCCCAGGTCCTGCTGGTCCCTATGAGATGAGGACTCAGAACTGCCCTTGGTGTCAGCAGTATGAGGTCCGCAGTGATGTGACAGGAGCAGTTCCACGGACGTGATGGGAGCAAAAGCCGATCACAGCGGATGGACGGGAGGAGAATGAGAGGCAGGAGCATGGACCGCTCTTTCAAGGAGTTGTGCTACAGAGAGACACAAAGATGTGGGGCAGAACCTGGCAAAGGAAGTAGAACAGGGAAAGGTGTTTGGGAGAAATAGTGGTGTTTTTGTATGTCAGTGTGAATATGGTGAGCAAAACTTGATGATCAGGAGAGAGACGCAGAATTGATGGAACAAGGCCTCAGCAGGGGAGAGAGCCCCGTGGTGTACAGTTGGGTTCAGCCGTAGTAGGGATGGTCCATCTACAGGATCAGCTGTTCTGCTGTGGAGGAATCAGTGAGGTGTCGTCAGCTGAGTGTGAGGAGGGATGAGGTGCTGGAGACCGGCGAGCTGTGAGCAGCCATCTAGGAGATGGATCATGGGCTTGAAGTGGTTTAGGAGTGGAGAGGGGGCGTGGTTGGGGTGAAAGTGAGAAGGTGATAGTATCAACCGACAGAGGCCCCAGCCGGCTTCCAGAAGGAATGGGCCAGAAAGACGGGAGATGGTGATGAGAATGTGGGACATATGAAATTCTGCAACTCCCTAGGGGGTGAGCCTGAGGTAGGTGGAGGACAAACTCCTCAGGAAAGAGGGGTCCAAGAAATTGAGAGCACACGGTGTTTGGAGGATCGCCTCTGTGTCTTTTTAAATGTCCACAAATTAGAACAGGAGTGGTGATGGAGAGTGACAGTGAGCTCAGAAATAAAATGGCCAGGAGATGAGAGGAATGACAGTAACAGGGAGGGGTCGTAGGGGTCTTTATGTATTCCTCATATGAAGACTTTGTCTTTTTTATTTTTATGGGATTTGGGTAAGTGTCACAATAAAGGTGTGTTCTGTATTTAGTTCATTATTATTTTTTAATTTCCCAGGTCTGTAGACATCATTTGTTTTTCTCTCCAGTTCTAAGGACAGCCAGTTCATTTTACCTTTGACAGACTCAATCCATCCGACGTGGTCAAGGGTAGGCACTGACATTTTTAGAAGGTGAAACTTCTCATTCTCTTTTGTGTTTCCAAACAGTTGCTCTGAGTCTGCCATCTTCTCTGTTGAGATGGTTCACACTAGGATCTGTTTTCTAAGATGGTTCCCCAAGAGCTAGGGATTTCACCCAAGTGTGAGTGCCTCGGGTGACTCACGATAAGAGCCCCTTCAAGTCACTGTGCTTCAGGTGTTTTCGTTCTCACGTTGATGTCAGAGGAGCCGCGTGTTTCCGTGGTCTCGGGCCTCCTCTCACTCGCACCCCCAGGAGAGGAAGACTCACTTGTAAACTGAGAGTTTGCAAGGAGCTGGGCATCCTGACTCAGCCCCTCTGTGCCCCCACTTCGGATCTGCCCACCTTCCCGAGGCAAGCCTTCCTGTTCACCCACTCTCAGCTTGCCCCTGCCATGGAGGGGGCCCTTGCTCCGGTGCCTGCTGTGAATTTGTGGTGCCACCTCCTAAATCACTAGGGCAGTGTTAGCAAGCTCACATGACCGTAGGTCTAGGGCCCAAGTCTCCAGTCAGCTTTGTGAATGACAGTAGTGATTATTATCTCAATTTGATACCCTATATCTGTCTCCCAGTTAGTATTGAATTGGGGAAAGAGAGGTATTATTTATTGGAAACTTTAACACGTCAGCTGCTGAACTTTCCTACAAACACCATGCATGGCTCTGTTAATGTCTCCAGTACTAACCTCCCCCATTACACACAGCAGCATCCTGGTGAATTTGCCTTCTTATTCCATCTTGATCACTTCCTCTCCCCTCCCTGTGCCCTGCCCTTCTTTAGTTCTTGTTGAATTTATTGCAGTCCGTTCCTTCGGGTCTTCCTGTTTCTGATGTCAACCCTTCCATGTTGTCTGCAGCGTGATCTCCTAAACACACGGATTTCGTGACCTCATCTCCTGCTCAAGGTTTTAGTGTTTCCTCGTTAACTGGATAGGATCCTATGTAATCAAGATCACTCCGGTGCCTGCTTACTCAGCCTCGTCACCTTGGCACATACTTGAATGCTTTTAAAAGTTAGCTCTTGTTATTATGACCACCTGCCCGACCCTGCATCCGTCACACGTCACCCCCCAGCGATCCTGGACTATTTGAGCAAGCGTGTGGGATCTTTCACACACCTTTTACCTGAAGTGCCCTCCAGTGCTTTTCATTGAGCAAACTTCCTTCAGCTCACTCTCCAACTGCAAGGCAGATGCTACGGCTGTGAGGTCTACTCGGGTTCTCATTTCCCATCCTATGAAATGACATGTCTTGTTGTGCTGTAATTTCTAGAAAGTCCTGGAGAAGCGACCACTGTGTCCTTCCATTTCTGTCTCTTCAGAACTTAGCCTGATACCCAGATGAATGAGTAAATGAATTAAATAATGAACTGACAAAAGAATCAACAAGTATTTCTCCTGCAAGGAGAGGTGTGGGGACCGAGAGCATTGGTTCTGGAGCTCAGCCCTGAGCTGCACGGTGGCAGGCAATGGTAAGAGGATTTTGCATCTTAGGAAGCACAGGAAAGCATTTCCAGGATCTCAGTGACATCAGATAAGGAACTTTGTCTCCCTGAGCTTCAGTTTCATCTTTAAAATTTGACCCATGGTTGAGATGATCTCCAAGATCCTTCCCAACGCTGACATTCTCTGCCTTCTTCCACAGTATCCCCATTAGCCAGAAGTTATCATTGAACTGAGGCATCCAACGCTGGCACATTGTTTGGCTCTGCCCCTCTCTCGCCTCCTGTCCTCTCTTGTGCTGCGTCTCTGGGGTCAGCACCAAAGTGTGAGGCCAAATGGAGCACAGGGGTCCAGTTCCCTTCCCAGCCTGGCTGCCCCCACCTGATGGAGCACTTCAACCAGCTGGACCTCCCTGCAGAGGACCCTAAGAAGGGACCACACGGTGTGGATGGTGGGTGGGAGGGAAGGAACCGCCTCTTCTGGTGGTGGGAATTTTCAGCTATGTTAACTATGTATTTACCATTTATTATTATTTTAAAAGAAAAAGGATCATAGAACCACCCTCCCACCTAAACATGCTGTCTCTTCACTCTTGACGCAGTTGTATTAGTCAGGGTTCTCCAGAGAAACAGAACCAATAGGATTTATAGATATAAGAGGAGGTTTATTTTAGGGATTGGCTCACATGATTATGGAGGCTGAGAAGTCCCATGATCTTCGGTCTGTAAGCTGGAGACCCAGGAAAGCTGGTGGTGCAGTTCAGTCCTAATCCAGAGGCCCGAGAACCAGGAGCTCTGGTGTCCGAGGGCAGGAGAAGATGGACATCCCAGCTCAAGCAGAGAGAGGGAATTTGACCTTGCTTCACCTTTTTGTTCTATCCAGGCCCTCGAAGGATTAGATGTTGCAGAGACACCGTCACACACGCACCCGGAAACTAGGTTTTACCAGCTTTCTAGGCATCCCTTAGCCCGGTCCAGCTGACACATAAAATTAACCATCACACCAGTCAGGTATGGTCTCGGCCTAACCTTTGCAGCCACAGCAGCTACAATTGCAGATATCTACTGTTGTACTTGTGTGGTTGTGAGCCTGAGCTGTTCGCTAGTGCTACGAGCTGAGTTCCAAGTAAGTGCCGCAGTCTGGGGGTGGATAGGATCTTAGAGGAGCACCATTCAGCAAAGGCTCCATGGGAGAAGAAACATGGGGTATAGAAAATTAAAATGTCCTAGAAAGAAAAATGGGATATAGAAAAATATGAGGCTAAAAAAGTATATTTTTTAATTTTTCTATCTTTTAAATTAACGTACATTAAAATTGACTTTTTTTTGGTGTACAGTTCTGTGAGTTTCAGCATACATGTGTATTTGGCCAATCAAACTACAACCCACCATGCATTGTGAGACCCATCCTTATATTATTGTTCCTAGGATGTGAGGAAGTGCATCTTAGATCTGAAGAGGCATGGCATTATTTCATTTGATGGGTATGACGTGGGGATGGGTGTTGCTCTCCCTCTGTTACTTGTGAGGAGTAGAGACCATGTGAAGATATGGGAAGACCAGGACGTTGGGGCCCGACACCCTTTGTTCAGAACCTGACATTACTATTTAGTGGTGTGTGATCTCAGGTGAACCAACCTCCCTGAGCTCCAGGTTCCTCAAACGTGGAATAGTTGGCCTTGAGAATTCCATAGTGAGGACTTGTACCTCCTCTGCTGCATATGGCTCCAAAGTACCTCTAGAAACTATCAGTGGGTTGGAGAGTAATAGTCAGGGTGAGCTCTTCCTGAGGGAAAAGAAATTTGCTAATTGAAATCTAACACCCGTGTCTGGAGTAAATGAACCGTCAACACCCTCCCCTGTGGGGTGTCCACCCTCGTCGGGGTAAATAACTGGGAGTCACTGAGGCTGGAAGCATTGGGGGGAGTTCTGCACTGCTTACCTTTGTAAACAGTGTGGTCCGCCTTGACTGACAAGATAGACTGGAAGCACCTGAGCTAAAACCTATTAAATCAGTATAGCTTGCTTGACGAGGACACAGATGCAAAGGCAACATTTTATAAAGCAAAGCTAATGTCTCTTTGGCCTTCAGTAACTTAGACCCTTCAGCAATGTCCTAATCCTTTACAAACAAGGGTTCAAATGAAGAGCTCAGGGCAGAGAAAGATTTCTACCTTCGGTCAGCTGCCTCCTTGTCTTTTATATATATATACATAAATATGCATACTTATACATCCAAACATATATATGTATATATAATGATTATTTTATGTCAGCATTCACAGAGAAAAGTGGGAACTCTTCTGAACTTCACCCAAAATTCACCCTGACTACTGACCTGTCCTGTTTAATTTGGAGGCTACTTAAGCCTAGAAGAGTCCAGTAAATGCCACTTAATCCCCTTTCCTTCCATGATTTCTTTTAAACATCAGACATCCTGGACTCTGTAGGAAAAGCTGTGCTTCATTGAAAAACTCTGCTTTTTCAGACTGTGCACATCCTCCCAGGTTGTCTGATTCCAGCTTTCATTGCCTTTGAGCTGTTTCACAACTCTGTAAATTGTAAATCCTGCTGGCAATGCAAACAATTTTTGTCTGTGGACATGAAATAAATTCTGTCCAGTGGAGGGAATATCCTCCTCCTCCACAGAAAAGCCGATGTTTTCGTCCATTTGCAAGTTCATTTCAATATTCATACCCATAAATGTGTTAATTCTCCTTTGACCCAGTTACAGCATCTGTCAGAGTCAAATAAAATGAACACATCTTAGATAACACCTATATGAGTTATGATTTTTTAAAAATTATATTTTAGCCATTTTTAGCTAGAAACTTCTAGGTCAGTGTAGATAAACCTGGTTATCTCTGAGGTCATCTTTGAGGAAAGAACAGAAATAACACACCACCATCACCCCTGCAATCTGCTCCTGTGCCCTCCACTGCCCTGTAATAATGCCTGCATGCCCCACCCAGATGCCTTTTTCTGGTGATTGGCAGCATTTGTTGTGTCTGTGTGTGTTTTGATGAGTTTGAAATGAAATTAGGATTTAGAGCAAATTGCTGTGAATTGCTATTATACTAGGGATTGAGAAGGCAATGAAAATAATCAACAGCAAGTTGACGTTAAAATTTGTGCATTTGAAGCTTTTCTCCTAGATCTTGAAGTAAAAGGTAGCCCTTCGGGGTAAGGCCTGCTGGTGGCAGAAGCAGAGGGCACCATCGGGCACACTCAGCATTCTCAGCTGCTCTGTTAAACTTTTTGTGCTGCTTGCAGCCTTATAATTCTCAATTTATTTTTAAAAATGTACCAGTGGGGACAAAATGGTGCTTTGCTAGAGAGGAAAGTTGACTAGCCATGGTCAGAATTATTAAGGCAATGTCACATCCTACAGTCGCAAAGCAATCTTATGATCTGTGCCTTCAGAGGCAGAGTGTGGTCTCCGGGGGTGAGGCTGCATTGGTCCTTGTGTGTATAGACCCATCTCATCATCACGAGGACCTGAGATGTGAAAGCCCTGGGGGGACTGAGATGAATAACAAAGGTGGTCTGTCCTCAGGGAGGATTGGGAAAGGATGACATTCGTAAGACCTTCCGCTTGCTGGAATGAGTTTAACTGAAGCAACTCAGTAATGAGCAGAATCATGTGTCCTATTATATTTGTAATATAAATAAAGCCTGCCAATCACCTTCGTTTCTATGGCAACACACTCCTATACATGCATGTCCTAATATACATCAGGGAGTGTATTTGTAGGATAAATTCCCAAATTAACTTTTAATTTTGAGTAACTTAAATCTTGATTATGCTTTCCCAGAAGTTATTTTACTTAGGATTGGAAAGTCAGCATGCATGTAGTCTCAATTATTTTGAGTGAAGAATCAGATCTTTGTAATTCTTTGCCTCCTCTGATTTCAAGCTGAATAAGTAAATACAAGGAAGCATTTTCATTTGTTGACTTTTGTATTACGTGTGAGGTCAGGGACTATGTCTTAATCGCCTTTGCTTCCCCAGCACCTTGCATGTGCCTGGCAGACAGTAAGCATTCAATTAACGTGGGAGGAAGAAAAATGAAGAATCAAAGAAATTAGCTACTGAAGTCACATTGTAAACATTTGAAAGGTTTACATTTGTCCTTTTCTCCTGGATTAAAAATGGGCTTGATTTACTGCTTATCGGTATACCAGCAAACATCCTTGATCTCACTTTTGTTGTTAAGAAAATCTGTATCCTAAATATATGTGTTTGTGTGTGTGGCCGTTGCACAGAATTTAGAAAAATACACAGCAAACTCTTAACCGGGGTTACCTCTGGTAAGTGGCGGGGGGGTGTGAGAACTGAGGCATCTGAATGCTTTGGGCTTCTGGAAACAAAAATCTTAACGAAAAAGAAGCTTCAAGAATTAAGATTTTTTTTTTCCCCTGACATAAGAAGGACAAAAGAAGGACAATTCCTAGTTTGGTCAGTCCAGTGACTTAGAAACGTTATCTAGGACCCAGGCCTTCCCATCTTCCCACTTGGTCATTTTCAGCATGTCCCATGGCTTCAGGTGGCTCCATGTATCCTGTGTTGACGTGACAGAGTCCAGCAAATAAGGGAAGTCTTTTTGCTTCTGCATCAGTTTATGTTAGTGAGGAAGAGCTGCCCCCAGCAGACTTATTCTCAGGCCCAACCCATGCCTAACCCAGTCCTTTGCAAGGGAAATGAGATCGCTGTGATTAGCTTGGCCCAATCCTGAGTCTTCCCTTTGGGCTGGGAAGACTCCCCTATCTTGAACACAGGCCCTGCAGAGGTGAGCACCCAAAAGAAGACGATGCCCTGCCATTAAGGAGAAAAAGACGGGAGTGGATTTGAGGAACAGACAGCAGGATCTAACATAGGAAAATTGACTTTTTACTTTATGCCCTTATGTATTGTTTCAGTTATCAACCACTTTTATAATTAGTTTTTTAAATGTGTGGTTATATCCAACCTTAGTAAGAGTCTTTCTTGATCTCCAGTTTCAGTGTAACATGGTCCAGCAATTCACCGACTTTATGGATTGTGGGTGTTTTCTTCCAGCTTGACTCGTCATTTAGCCACAGCAGATCTCCTGGCAGGCTTCCACCTGTGTCTTCATCTGCAAAATTAAATGAAAGCCTTTCCACTCCCGATCTCAGAGGGATAGCGGAAGTCACTAAACACAGTAACAAAGTTACCGCGCGAGTAGCATCGCCATGTGCATCACTGGGATCCTGCTGCCGCCTCCCCAATCAGATGAAAGCTGTCACATGCGACGTCTTACACTGCAAAATTCAAAACTGGCAATGAGAAAAGAGAATTAATTCCATGGCCCTATTTAAGTGTATTGGGTCGATTCCGTTAACGTTGGAGCTGTTTTTTTATAGTAAGATCCTCTCTTCTTAAAAACGACAGTGTTATGAAAACCCAGTGGAAGAACAGTTCATTCTTTCTCTGATTTTGTCAGAGATGTAGACTGAAGAATGTCTTCTTTGCTGCCTCCCCTCCTCCACCGTCAGCCCCTCTCCATGCGTGGCCCTCTGCTGATGGGGGGTTCCCTCCACCGCCCCCCGGCCCAGGACACCCTCCTCTGAGAAGCACCTTGATCTCTTTTCCCACATAATTCCACCAACATCCCTAATTTCTCTGAGCCACTGATCTCAAATGTTCAATTCGATCCTCAGGGAAATAAGGGGATTAAAATACTCAACATGTGGATGACAGTTAACCCTCAACATCTCCCAGAGGGTATTTCACTTAAAAAGAAGTCTTTGTAGTTAGTGAAATGTGTGTTTAGAATAACTCGGCCTTCCCACTGTCCCTTGGGCCAGCCAGACAACCACAACTTCATCAGAATAAAAAGCGCAATTTACATCCCTCTTTCTGCAATGTTTCCCACTGTCTAGATTCTCCTCATCACCATTTCCACAGTGACTCACTGAAGTAACCTCTGGACGCTCGCCTCCCCCCACCTGATGTGTTGGGGAACAGCTATAGGAATTCTGCTTTGTTCTGCCCCGTTCTCTCTTTGCCCATTTAAACTGTGGGGCTGGATTTAGAGCATGTTTTAGGTCCCGTGAAAGTCCATTGCCGCCGGGGCCCCTGAAGCACCGTGGATGGGACCACTGTTCACAACAGCAGCTACTCTCGTGCAGTCGGCTGGTGCCGTGTGGGGCTCCTGCTCCCCTTCCACAGGTCACCCCATCACTTCCACAGGATTCATGGGCCGCAGATGCAGCCCTCCTCACTCCACTGAACAGTTGATTACTTTCCATATTTTGGCTTAGAATTTATCTTAATTCAAAGCCCTAGACATTTTTGCCTATAAATTTGTTTTGCTCGTAGGCTGCTTCAGAAAATGTCCATTTTAGCTGCTCATTATCTGTCATTATCATTAAATGTCATTATCTCCCCTGGGTCCTCAGAATTCAAAAATTCATCTGACACAAGGCAACCTTAGGTTCTGTTGTTCTCCCAAAAGAGAGTGAGCTTCACTGTTGACCTTTGCTGAATAATGAGACGGCTCAGTGCTGCCCTAACCCTCCCTCTGTCTTTGCCCCACAGCTGTGCCGCCTGGAGCGCCATTTGTCTGCGGGGCAGGACCAGGGAACCCTGTTTGCCGATCAGCCGATGATGTTCATCAGCCCAGCCAGCAAGCCTCCCAGAACCAAGCTGTGGGAACTGGTCCTCCTGTGTGGGGGTCGGATCACGCGCATCCCTCGCCATGCTGGCATTTTCATCGGACCCTCCCAAGGAAAGAGGAAGGCGACAATCAAGTATCTGTCGGAAGCATGGATCTTAGGTAGGAGTCTGCACCCAGGAACAGCCATGGGTCATATAGGGGACACGTGGGGATGGACGAGGAAGGCGTCTTCTGATTGCAGTAGCCATTGGGCATCCCCTTTAGAGCCGCTGTTATGGGGTCTGGGCGACATGGACAGGTTTCTCCAGGGGAAGCATCGTCCCCACGGCCCCTTGCATGCAGCCTGGAGCCTTTGGATGGACATCTGAGCGTCCACGCCTCTGCTTTAACAGAGGCCTGTAATTATTATACGTCACAAGCCGACCTAGACATGCCTGCTTTTTACTGTGGGTCGGAGTGTAGTTCACGAGGACAAAGGAGCTCCTGTGAGACTTAACCTCACTAGCGAGTGTGCAAGAACCAGTCTACACAAAGGGGCCCCAATCTTAGGGCCACAACACAGGCCACCCACCCGCAGCTCTTACACTCTCTCTCCCCGAGGGCCTGCCTCGCTCTGCAGCCAGCGCCCGGCTGCCACGACCCACCACCCAGGCTCCGTCACTCCTTCCTCGTGTGCACCTCTCCTGATAACTCGTTTGTTCTTGTGCTCAAAGTGGTTGCCTTTAGTGCAAAAGGAGCTCTGGCTTTTATTTCAAAAAGCAAGCGTACTGTGAATGTGATGTACATGTCTGGCATCAACTCAGCGTACATTGTGCCAAACACTCTGCTGGATTCAGCAGGGCAAGAGGTGGTAGGGATAAGCCGTTATCTGTAGGAGGCTGGAGGCTGCCATTGTGGTGACAAGCAAGTTTTGCCTGTTACCCAACTCTGAGAGATCTGTAGGGGCCACCAGGAGGAGTGGGCTAAGACGACTGTGAGGCGGGACCCCAGGCAGCAAGGACAGCCGTGAGGAGGGGTACAGGGGAGAGGGGAGGGGCAGTATTTGTGCTGTGATAGTCGCACGTGGTGGAATGAACTTGGGGCTCCACTTTGGGGGTAAACTTGACTTCTCCCTCCACTGGGTTTTGATGAACATGTTATTCTGCTAGGGCTGCTGTAACAAAGGACCACAGACTGGGCTTAAACCACAGGAATTCATTCCTCACGGTCCTGGAGGGGGACATCGCAGATCAAAGTACCAGCAGGGTTGGTTTCTCCTGGGGCCTCTCTCTTTGGCGTGTAGACGGCCGTCTTCTCCCTGTGTCCTCACATGGCCGTCCCTTGGTGTGTGCATCTGTCCTAATCTCTTCTTCTTGTAAGGACACCAGTCATAGTGGATTGGGGCCCTCCCTAATGACCTCATTTTAATTTATTACCTCTAAAGGCCCTATTTCCAAACAGTCACATTCTGTGGTACTGGGAGGTAGGGCTTCAACATACGGATTATGAGGGCACACAGTTCAACCCATAACAGTGAATTATTCCAGTTTCGGCACCTTTGGCCACGATCCTTACCTGGCCTCTTGAGACTTGAGAAGTGCATTCTCTCTCTCCCTCCTCCCAGCCCCCTGTTTCTTTTTCAGTCTTCCTCCTATTTCCCTCCCCCGTCTCTGAATCCCAAACTTCTGGCTTTCCTCACCGCTTCCTAGACTTTATCCTTTAACAGATAAGTAGGTACGGTATTTGTCCAAGTTGCTTTCATATATAACTACAGGCATTTTATGAGCATCGTTTAAATGACTGATGATCACCCTCTCATGTATTTTAAAAGTATGGCAATCAAAAGTAATTTTTTACTATCTGGCGCAGAGTAATTTATCTTTTCCCTGGAAACTAACTTCAAAAAAAGACTACGATTTTAGCTCCAGTCCAAAAGCCAAGAGGCTGTTTACTCTTTTCTAAATGCCAAGAATATAACCTTCAAAACATCCTATGTTCTGAAACAGAGGTTCTTGTTTTGTTTTTTAGAAAAGTGCATGTATCAAAATGACACCGACTGGGGACCAGAATTGTGCTTTTAAAAAAAGATATCTCATTCAGCAAACGGAACTGTGCAAATGATTGATATCAACAGCTAATCTTTTCAAAGTTTGCCAATCATGTAGTGTGCAGAGGGCCGAAGTCTGGGTCTGCGCTCTTATTATTTCCAGGTTGGGGAACTCTGTCGGCCCCTTCCTGTCGCTCATGCATTTCTGTGCGCAGATCAGCACAGTTCAGCCGCCTGCCCAGTTCCTTTGGTTGTTTTGCTGCTCAGCTCTACTGCTGGTGGGTCTTTAGGAGGCGACCGTCTACCTGCTGGCCCCCAGGGATTAATTTTCACAAGGCCCTCCGGAATTCTTTGAGTTTCAGAGCTGGAGCTGTGGACCTGTTTCTGTTTCTTTCCTCTCCCATAATTCATGTCCTGTTTCTGATTTGTCATTGATTACACCATCTGTGTGTGCCCTTGGCAACATCCGGGTATTGTGTTCTGGCCTCCTTGGCTCTCCACGTGGTGAAATCCTCACCCAGAAGATGAGCCTCCTGACTCTCTGGCCACTGCCCCTGTCTGCGCTGCGTCCTCGCCAGCCTGGTCACTTGGGTGTTAGAACATGTGTTTTTCAAATGTTTCTTAGTGTATATTCTTCTCTTTCTGAACTGAGTTACAATAGCATAGCTGCAGCTTTTATAAATAAAGGAGGTTTCATTTTTATGTCTCTATACACATGCATGGACGTACAAAACATACAGTCCAGAGCGTTGCATTTTCTGCCCGTCAAGGCTCTGCCGCTAGCTTGTTCTCTGACCAGAGGCAAATCATCTATTTTCTCTGGACCTAATTTACTTCATCTGTAAAAGAGTAATAACCTCTGCCCTGCTTACTACATATGCTGATCAAAGGGGAAAACAGTATAAAATATCTTACATCTACCATGGGCATTGTCCAATATCATCGGGTGACAGTATCCACTGGCCTGTAGAGTAGGCATTCCTGACGCTTTGACAAAGCAACATTTTCTCTTTTGAAGACCTTTCTCCTTCCCATTAGCTTCCATTATAAATAGTTCTAGGGAATATTTTATTCTCAAAATGTTGTGAAATTAAAATTAGGAACAAAACCACTTTTCAACTAAAAACAAAACCATGTTAAAGCACCAATTTAAAAGAAAATGAGTTATGTTGTGATAAATTATGAAAAGCAGTATTCAAAATTTATAAATTAAATGTGTTCCAACTGGAATATCAGCTGCTGTGTGAGGTAGAGTCCCTAAGACTTAAGAGCAGTTTGAATAAAGCAGTGAAAAGTATTAAAAGTAGCTTGTTGTATCCACTTTCAGATTTGTAATTTACCTTCCAAAGTAAAACTTCCAGGGTTGTTTTAGTCCTTTCATATTTATTCCTATATTTTATCGAGTCTTTGTTTTTGCAGACATAATAAAGTCAAAGAGGATGGACAAGCAGATTTTTTTTTGTTAGAAACCTCTAAGAAGTTCCTTTTTCTTTTCTTTATATTTCTGGCAGAGGGGATGGTGGGCATGACTAAAAAAAGGTCTCTTTCCCCAGGACCTCTGACATCCTAGCCCATAATCCATCAGATCAGATAAGCCATTTATCCCTTCACCGTCTGTATCTTAAAAACAATGACCCAACGTTTATGCATATGAAAAGGACTGTTAAGTGGGTATTCTAGTCCTAAGAATTCCTTCTAACCTCTAGCTCTTTCTCCGGGAGACACAGCCTCTGGGGTGTCCATTTAGCATCCAGCCAGCTTACCCTACTGACTGCCTCATGTTGCTGGCATGAAACGGTGTGAACTTATGAAACCTCCAAACGGGGCTCCCCATGTGAAACTTAAGCCTCGTCTTACTCATTTGCTCCAGGAGAATCTCATACACAGCCGAGCTGCCTTATAACGAGGCTGTTTGAATGGTCGTGATTATGTTCCCGATTCAGTCCCCAGAGCCTTTTTTCCCTGAAACAGCAGGATCCTTAGGCCAAGATTCTTGATGAGTCATTCAACCAGAAGGAGAAATGGGGATTTTCTGAGAGAAAACACTGCGGGCTCTTGAATATTATGAAAATAAACAGGAAAACAAAAATCAAATTCCCGGCACTAGGAAGCAAAATGTTACCTTTACCTGATGTTGGTAATGCATGCTATATTTGAGAGCATTTTCCAGTAATTTCATTTCCCCCAGCAGGCCCATAGAATTCCCATTTTATGTCAAGAAACTAAGACCCTGGGGTCTGAAGTGACTTGGTGCCAGAAGTGAGAGCTGCGAGGGGCTGGGGGCTCTATGCCGTTCATCGCGGGTCTGTGACTTTTCGTGCTTTAATCATTGCTGTTCGCTCTTTTATCCTGCGTTGGTGTTATCACTTAAGGTTGGTTTGGCCTTTCTCATAAGACATATTTCCAGTCTCGGGCGCCCTTTTATTGTCTGGGCTATGTTGAAGTGATAAGACATACATTTTATGCTATTGTGGGAACATAATGTAATATTCTCAACAGCGTTGCCAAAAAAAAAAAGTTTAGCCTCGGCATGATTTCCTTATAACTTATAAAAAGCATTTGATTTGAATGTCTCCCTATGTCGCTGTTTTCAGGAAAAAGATCGCTGATAGCGTGTGGGCCCTGTGCATGCTAACATAGGTCATTGTTTCCCCTGATGGCTGACCGAGAACTCCGCCCAGAAAAATGCATGCTCTTAAATGTGCATTTTGTTAAAGCAAGGCCACTCCGGAGGCCTCAGACCTCAGGGTTTCATGATTCAATAGAAACTGTCACGGTTCTTCAAGATTGTCTCAGCCCACATTTTCATTGAGTAGATAAGGAGCTCCTCACAGGGAGGTGAGGCCAGTTGCTGGGGATGGAAAGAGGAGGAGAAAGGAGAACTGGGAGGTGGGCCTGCTCAGAGCCTGCTCCCCTCCTGAGAACACTGCCGGATTTCATCCTCGCCCAGGCAGCCTTACCCAGGAGCTCAGCAACCATTCAGACAGTGACTGCAGAATTTTAAGATGCAATTTCAGGCAATAAGATGAATTATTTTTGTTTTGAGCTGTTCTCAAAGGGGATGAAATCTGCCAGAATGGAAAGGAAGGAGAACTAAAACTGATTCGCGCGATTTTATACTTTCAATATCTTATGTGTTTAGGCTTTTTAAAAAAATATCATTAGTGGGTTTTTTTAATTAACTGCTAGCTGCTAGAGCCTTGAAAAGATGTGGAAAGAGTATGCTCAGAAAGTGCATTTCTAAGCTCTCCCTGTAATTGTGTTCATTGGTCATCTAGTGGTCCCAGATGGTTCTCTCTGAGATTTCCTAACCTGTCTCCCTGGGTTCCCCTTTGTTAAATTTACACCAGCCGAACTCGTCGCTGGGTGTGAGCGCCATCAGTGATGTGAAGGGTAAATAGCATATTAAAGACCAGCACACAAACTGGGAAATAAAGACCCTTCTCTGCACCTGACCAGCCACGCCTGGTCCTCAAGCCTCACTTAAAAAAAAAAGGACAAAACAATCAGCTGCAGATTCAACTCAGAATGAGGACTATTATAAACGAGGCAACATTTTATATCCATCTCTAGAAATGTCGTTGTCAGTTTGGGGAGTCAAACTGGCCACTTACAGGCCAGTGCTGAGCATTTTGGTTGCGACAGGTTAACAAGACTTTACAGGTTCAAAGCCCTCTGCAAAAGCTCCCCTGCTCAGGGGGCCGGGGGGGATATGGGGGGAGTGCGATGTGCAAGTGTTTGACCACAGCCCCGCGTCTCCGAGGGCTTAGGGCTAATGGACGGAAAGGAAACTTTAAAGCTCTGCCTTCTCCTAATGGTCTGTTGCCGGGAGTCTTGGCATCTTTGCTTGTTGACCTGGTATATTAACGCTTTGGGTTATGACTGTGAGAGAGAGATTTCCTGTGTCTCCAGAAGCTGTTGAACTTAGTTCTTCAGTTGTTGTTGTTGCATGTTGGGCAGTTAATGTTGACATCATAGAACCTGAAGTGATAGAGCTCATGTTAGGACAGAATTGTGTCCCTACATTCATCTGTTGAAGTCCACATCCCCAGTCCCTTAGAATGGGACGGCATTTGGAGATAGGGCCTTTAAAGAGGTGATGGAAGTTAAATGAGGTCATATGGGTGGGGCCCTCATTCAATAGGACTGGTGTCCTCATAAGAAGAGGAAGAGACACCAGGGTTGTGGGCACAGAGGAAAGGCCACATGAGGACATAGAAGATGGCCATCCACATGCCAAGGAGAGGCCTCAGGTGAAACCAAACCTTCCGACATCTTGGTCTTGGGCTTCCAGCCTCCAGAACTGTGAGGAAATACATTTCTGTTGTGTAAGCCCCCCAGTCTGTGGTGTTTTGTTATGGCAGTCCAAGCAGACTAACACTGCTCAAAATGAATTCTGAGATCGTCGGTAGAAATCTGTTCCTTTTATAGAAGAGGAAACTGAGGGATCTGAATTTCTTGGCCAGAACCACATGGTGAATGAAAGACCCAGAGTTCCTGGTCACCTGCCTCTCGGTTCAGAGTCTTCCTTTGTAAAAAGTCAGATCTTAATCTCCTCTCAGTAAGTGAAACATCTCTTCATCTGTGCAATCACTAACTATAGTGTTCTCAAACTGAGCCCTACAAGGACTGACACCCCACAAGCCAGACTGGGAGTGAAGTGTTCCACCTCCAAGTGAAATAACAAGAAGCTTTTCCCGATTTGCAGGATGAGAAAAAAGTTATTGGGTTAAATTATTTTTTTTAATCAATTTTTCTCAAATTTTGGTGCTTGCAGATGAATGAATATGTAGCAACAAATAATACAGAAGAATGTAGGAGGAAAGAAATAATAAAGATAATACCAAATATTAACAAAATTGAAGCAAAGAAAAAAAGTTCTTTGAGAGTAAAAAAGGTTCTTTCAGGAAAAAAAACTTAGAGTCAAAATCCTAGCAATATTGAAAAAGAAAGGAAAAGAAAAGGTCGAGCTCAGACCCCCATGGGAGTGCATTTGTGTTGGGAAGGCTACGATTACATTCTGGAAACTATTTTGAGCTACCACTAAGATGAGCCAGTTTTTCTTTCATTTTTTTTTTCCTATAATCACAGAATAAACCCATTATTTCTTCTTTGTACCTCACAGCCATCATAGCTTTCCATCTTCTATTGCTGATCATCATGACTTCTTAGGTCCTTCAAATATAATTTGTCCATCCCTCTGGATAATAATGGTAATCCGTAAGTTAAATTAAACTTAATTTGTGATTCAATCAGTGCAGACAATTCACTGCCTTCCCCGTTCATCCTAATAGTAGAAGTAGGGTTGGGAGCGGTCAACTTTCCAGTATGAAGGAAAGAGTGAAGGGGTTGCTTCGAGCCGGCTACGGAGCGCACTTGTGCTGGCCTGTTCACCTGCACCCGGAGCTTATCCTGGACCTGGTGACTTCTTGTGATTCTCATAAATAAACAAGTTTTAAACTGACAGGACTTTACAGCTCGCTAGTCGAGCTTCTTCTACCAAAATATGAAGACCTGACTTTTAGAAAGTGTGCTTACTAACTTTGTACTCTATATCAAATACTCAGCTAGGGAGATAGGATGGCATGACCTAGAATGCGTCGTTACTGTCATAACTAAAACTTACTTATATATTTATTTGCACTCTGCCAGTCCATGACATGGGAGACCCGTGTCAGTTAGCTACAGCAAATACTCTGGTACAAGGGAAACTTTCCAGCCTGTCTACTAGGATGTTCTGCCATGATGGGAATGCCCTGTGTGTGCTATATCTAATAGGACATGTGGCTGTTGAGCACTTGAAATGTGGCTTGTGTAACTGAGGAACTGAATTCTTTATTTCATTCTATGTTATTTTATTTTGTTTTACTTTAAATAGCCACATGTGCTGTATGGACATGGGAAAATATGGACAATGCAGCTCTAGACCATTTAGGATTTTACAATATGATTTTGTGTCTATATTAAGGGTTATTATTTTAGTGTGTGGCTGGCCCTCATGAATGCTAAACTGCTTTTCTCTCTCTCCAGATTCGATCACTCAGCACAAGGTCTGTGCCTCTGAAAACTACCTGTTGCTGCAGTGACGGTGTCGTGTCACTCAACACGTGGCTGCTGCAGACAGCTGGCAAAGTTGTCTTTGGACAGTCAAGTGAGAAACAAAACTGTGAGGAGAAGGAACTGACATAAAAAGGAAGCCTTTCTATATCATCACGTTTGCCCTGTGGGTGTTGTGGGTTTCGTATAAAGAAGCTCCTTTGTGTGACTTTGTGATGTCTGAATGTGTGTTTCAGAGAAGCCCTGACCAGCCCTACTGCCTTTTCTAGACAATGCAGTCTTTGTATCTTAGTTAACGATCATAATTAAAAGGTCACAGAACCTTTGTCATTGAAGCACCATACTGTGAAATAAAGAGTAGGAATTAATTTAAATTGTTTTATTGCTGAGAACAATCGAAGAACCCCCTAAGTCTCTTGGTTAGACTCGAAGATCTTTATTAGCGTATCATATACTAGACATGAAGGATACTGATCAACTATTGGGGTTACTTTTTATGTACCTGAGATTCTTCCCAAGGAACTTAATGAGGAAGGTGTGGCGAGCACAATTACTGGTAATTAGTGCCATTAGAGCAGGCCTACTTCTGGAAGCTTAGTTTATGGTGAGGAGAGCATTGCCAGCAGGAGATCACGGCCGCCATTGGCCTCCATGATGCCTGCTGTCCTGGAGAGAAAATTGGCAGTGGGGCTGAATCATAGACACGCTGACTGGTCAACTTCTAAAGGAGAGAAACGCTGAATCCCATCAAGGTTGAAGGTGCCACTAAGGCTTCCTCATGATACTGTTCCCTCTCCATGTTGTTCCACTCTTACTCCTCTCAGCTGTTATTCCTACCTCAACAAATATAATGGGTCAACTTCTAGAATACCTTCGAAAAAGGAGGTAGCAATGCACATGGAAGTAATGAAGGGTTTTCTCTTAGTTTTAATATAGTGTATTATAAGACTCATGCCCCAGCAACAGTTGAATCTCAGTGCAACTCAGCAGGCCTAAGTCTATTCCTTCCATGTTGGAAACCCTGTTTCACTATATCCACTAGCATCCTGGGCTTAGCTATTTTGAAGCTCAGGTACTTTGGCAGAGCTCCCACAACACCAAAAACTCCTGAGGAGGCCGACAGAAATTGTGCTGATTCCTGTTGGGGACAAGCCACAAAGAACTTGCCATCCCCACCACCCCCACATTGGCCATAGAGTGCCATCCATGCTGTCTGCCCACCCAGGCCTACATCCTCAGTGCTAAGTTCTGGTTCCTGATGCTGGCCTGCCAGTGGCCAATCATGATTCTCTTCCTAAATGCTATCATTTTATAAGGACACTGATTTGTGCCAGGCATTACACTAAGCATTTTATATGTGGTACCTCATTTAATCCTCCCAACAATCCTAAAAGTTAGTTACTACGGGTCTGCAATCCCTTACCCAAAACACGTAGGGCTGAAAGTCCCTCAGAATTCTGATTTTTTTTAAATTTTGAAAGGTATGTGGCTCTTACCATTTCTATTGAATATTGTATTGAAGATTCTACCCAGAGAAGGCAAGAAAAAGGAATTAAAGGCATACGGATTGGAAATGAAGACGTAAAACTATTCTCAGATCACATGATACTATGTGTAGAAAATTATAAAGAATCAAAGAATAAGCAAGTTTAGTAAGATTACAGGATACAAAATAAATATACAAAACTAACTGAATTGTATTTCTATAAACTATTGATAAACAATTAAAAAATAAAATTAAGAATACAATTCCATTTACAATAGCATCTAAAAATAAACTTAATAGGAATAAATTTAACAAAAGAAGTATAAGACCTGAACACTGAAACCTACAAAACATTGCTGAGAGAAATTAAAGGAGAAATAAACGAGGTTCATGGATTAGAAGAGTCAATATTGATAAGATGGCATTTCTCCTCAAGTTGATCTATAGATTCAATGTAATAATCAACATCCCAGGTGGCTTTTTTATAGAATTTTAAAAGTTGATGCTAAAATTTATATGAAAATGCAAAGAAACTTGAGTGGACAAAACAATTTTTTAGGAAAAGAACAAAGTTGGAGGATTTACACTACCTGATTTCAAAACTTACTATAAAACTACTGCAATCAAGAAGTGTGGTTTTAGCATAAAGACAGAATATAGATCAAGGGAACAGAACAGAGAATCTAGGTATAAATTCTCATATTTATAGTCAGTTGATTTTCAACAAAGGTGCCAAGGCAATTCAATGCAGTAGGATAATCTTTAAAACAAATGGTCCTGGAAAAAAGGAAAAAAATGAGAAAGAAAAAAATGCACTTATATCCTTACCTCACGTGCAAAAAGAAAAGAAATGTGTGTAGATCCTTACCTCACACCATAAGCAAAATTAACTCAAAATGGATTAGAAACTTAACTCAGGATCTCTCAGCCTCAGCACTATTGACATTTTGGACAAGATAATTCTTTGCTGTGGGGGGCTGCCCTGTGCATTGTATTATGTTTAGAACCATCTCTGGCCTCTACCTATTAGATGCCAGTAGCATACCCCACCCACTTGTGACAATCCACGATGTCTCCTGGAGAGCAAAACTGTTCCCAGCTGACACCTAATGTGAGAACTAAAATTATAAAAAGTCTAGAAGAAAACATAGCAGAAAATCTTTCTGACTTTAGGTTAGGCAAAGATTTCTTAGATATGATACTAAAGGTACAATTCACAAAAAAATAAATTGTACCTCAATTTATTCAAGTTAAACTTTTGCTCTTCAAAAGAAACCATTAAGAAAATGAAAATACAAGCCACAGACTAGGAGACAATATTTGCAAACTGTATCTGATAAAGGACTTGTGTCCAGACCATGTAAAGAACATCTATTCATTAATAAGATAAAGAATGAGCAAAAGATAGTTCACACAGGAACATACAGCAATGATTAATAAACACATGAAAAGATGCTCAGCATTAGTCATTAGAGAAATGCAAATTTAAAGCACAATGAGATACCACTACCCACCCTCTGAAGTGGGTATAACCAACAATTTTGACAATACCAAGAGTTGACCAGCATGTGGAGAAATTAGAACACTCACACATAGCTGGTATGACTGTGGAATGATACAGCCACTCTGAAATCTATTTGGCACTTTCTTTTAAAATTTAACCATACACTTACCACATGACCCAGCAACTTCACTCCTAGGTATGTACCCAAGAGAAATGAAAACGTGTCTACACAAGGACTTGTAGACAAACGTTCACAGCAACATTATTCACAACAGCCAAAAACTGGATGCAATCCATCAACTGATTAATGGATAGACAAAATGTGGTCCATCCGTACCGCGGATTGCTACTCAGCCACAGAAAACAACAAAATACTGATATATGCGACAACCTGGGTCATCCCCCACATCATGATAAATGAAAGAAGCCAGACTCAAAAGACTACATACTGTGTAATTCCATTTAGATAAAGTTTCTAGAGAAGAAACCATAGAGGCAGAACACTGATCAATGGTTTCCTGCTGCTGGGGGTAGGAATGGGCATCAACAGCAGACATTTTGGGGTGATGGAAATATTTGAAAACTGGACTGTGGTTTTGATTGTACATCTGTATACATTTAGTAAAATCATTGAGCTGTACCCTTTCAATGAGTAAATTTTATGTTGCATAAATTATACATCAATAAAGCTGTTTTAAAAAAAAAAAATCTATGTGCCAACCATGGAGCTGTACTTCTTGGCTCTCACTTTAAGAAAGAACCTTCTGCTCAGCTGTATTGAGTACAGTTAGCTGACAGCCTCCAGCTCTAGCCTTTAGCACTCAAAGTCCCACCTCAGCTTTCAAGGCAAGGCCACGCTCCCGCTGGGCGGTGAGTCCCCAGCCAAGGGCCCAGTGAGCGCAGGGACCTGGCTAATTCTGCTGACACCAGCCCCCTTTACTGGGCATCTCGGCTCCAGAACTCCCTGTTCTGCTCTGCAATGTGGTCTAAGGCTCCCTCTGCCCACTCCTTCCTCCTCCAGTCCTTTCGCAGCCGTCAGCTCTGCAAGACGTCCTAAAGATTTTCCTTGTGGGATCTTGCTTCCTCCCCCTTTTATTTTTCACAGGAGTTATCCCCAGTAACCCTCTTGCCCTCTTAACTCCTATCAGCCTCAGCTACCCAGACGACCTACCTGCCAGAAAGTACTGTGATGCAGATAATTCCCCAATGGCATCTGGGGCAGCAGCCTGTAACCTAGTATTTCTTCAGTGACACATATCGCCTTAAGTGGGAGACATAAAACTATTAATAGTCTTATCTATATTCAGGTCAGATTTTGCATCTAATTCATTCACAAAACCTATTTTTCAAAGCTTCTGGATTTTGGAATTGTGGATAAGGGACTGTGGGACTCGTACTCATACTATTATCTATAGATTTGCTGCTTTTCAGAGATTACATAACTTGTGCAGTCACATAAACCAGTTGATGGAGGAACTGGTGTTTGAACACAGCCCGTCCCTACACAGCATTGCAAGCTCACTCAGGCTTAACAGGCACCTTTGAGAATGTCTGATGGACTGGAAATAATTTTCAAACGTTCCCTGCATGCCCACCAGGCACAGGTCAATATCCTAAGTACTCTATGTGTGTGTCCAGTGGACCTCATATAACCACATGGCCCTTAAACTTAGAATCAAAGTATTTCCACAAAACAGTTCCTTTCAGCCTTTTTTTTTTTCCTTTGGTAAGGAAGATTGGCCCTGAGCTAACATCTGTTGCCAATCTTCCTCTTTTTGCTTAAGGAAGATTGTCCCTGAGCTAACATCTGTGCCAGTCTCCCTCTATATTTTGTATGTGGGATGCCGCCACAGCATGGCTTGATGAGCAGTGTGTAGGTCCCCGCCCAGGATCCGAACCTGCGAACCCCGGGCCACTGAAGCAGAGCACGTGAACTTGACCACTACACCACCAAGCTGACCCCATTTTTCAGCCTTCTTTAAGTAGCAACATTTTTTGTTCAAATGAGGTAGCATGAAAGTTGCAATCGGTAATGGATCACATCAGAACTGCTCTGATTAAAAATTAGGGAGGGAAAGGGAGAGGGTTCCAGATCCTCACCCAGAGACCACTGCCATCTCACAAGGAAAACCTCACAATGCCTCTGTAGATACTTAGGAGATGGTCTCACAACTCCCCGACTAGTCCAATCCTTCCCTTCACTTACAAAGACACTGACACCTCCAAAGTCATTCAACAAATGAGCAATAATTCTAAGAAAAGAATCTAAATATCAAAACTCCTTACCCACAGTGCTTTCACTTTTTGCACCCAAGATGGCACAAACTGAAATTGTCTACACATATGGAATAACTTTGCTCAAACTCAGAAAACGGCTTTGAAAGTCAAACATAACCCACTGAAAAGATGAACCGCAAATGAGATGCCATTTGACGTAGTCAATTAAGTTTCTTTGTGTTCTGTAAGCCGCTCCCAAAATTTTGCACATACATTGCCACACTTTTGGACAGAGCATTTTTCACCATATGTTAAATTAAATATTATCATCTTATGTTTTTAGAAATGCTATTTAGGGGCTTAAGAGATTTAATTTCTAGATAGTTATTTACAATCATGCCCCCTTATAATTGCATTTGAAAAGTGTGTGAGGAAATTCTGAGTGCACAAATTTAAGGAAGGAGTTATATAAGTGCTTCTCAAACTTTAATGTGAATTTAATGTGAATCGTCTGGAGATATTATTAAAAGGTCAATTCTGATTTAGTAGATCTGGGGTGGGACCAGAAATGCTGCATTTCTAGCAAGCCCCCAGATGATGTCATGGAAGCTGTTTGAGTAGCGAGGATTTGGAATACTCAGAGGGATGTTATAAATTTACATACCATTTAATTCTAAACAGGCATCAATACTTTGGGAACTTTAGTGTCTTGGTAAACCAAATTGCTGTTCTAGCAGTGTGTTGCAAATATGTTGTCAAATTCTTATCAAGGTACTTTGAAAATGCGTAGAGCAATGACTCTCAACTCCTACAGAATGTTAGAATCACCTGGAGAGTTTAAAAATATACAAACACCATGGGCTGGCCCCGTGGCTTAGTGGTTAAGTGCGCGCTCTCCGCTGTTGGCAGCCCAGGTTCAGATCCCAGGCATGCACCGACGCACCGCTTCTCCAGCCATGCTGAGGCCGTGTCCCACATACAGCAACTAGAAGGATGTGCAACTATGACGTACAACTATCTGCTGGGGCTTTGGGGGGAAAAAATAAATAAATAAAAATTATAAAAATATATATATATATATATACAAACACCAGACTGCACCCCAGGATTCTGATTTAACTTATTTGGGCATCCATATATTTTGGGGAGGGTGGGTGTTTGTCTGTTTAGTTCCATGCAATTTGATCACATGGGAGGTTCACATATCCACCACCACGGTGACGATAGAGAATATTTCCATCACAATGATCCCTATGGTGCCCTTTATAACCACACACCTGCTTCCCTGCCAGCTTCCTCCCTTCCTTAACTCCTGGCAACCACTAATGTGTTTCCCATTTCTATGATTTTATCATTTCAAGAATGTTACGTTAATGGAATCGTACAGTATGCAACCTTTCAGCACTGGCTTTTATCACTCAGCATAATTCTCTGATAACTCATCCATGTTGTGTGTATCAGTAGCTGGTTCCTTTTTATTGTTGAGCAGTATTCCATGGTATGGATGTATCAGTTTGTTTAACCATTCACTCCTTGACTAGAGTGAAGATAAATGTGAAATACCCTAGCCCAGTGTGATGTTCATGTGTCAACTTGACTGGATCATGTGGTGCCCAGATATTTGGTCAAACATTATTCTGGGTGTGCCTATGAGTGTTTCTGGATGAGATTAACATTTGATTTTGTAGACTGAGTAAACAGATTGCCCTCTCCAGTGTGGATGGGCCTCGTCCAATCAGTTCAAGGCCTGAATAGAATAAAAAGGCTGAACCTCCTTGAATAAGGGAGAACTCCTCCTGCCCGACAGCCTTGACCTGAGGTATATGTCTTTTCCTGCCTTTTGACTTGAACTGAAACATTATCTCTTGGGTTTCAAGCCTGCCAGCTTCCAGACTGGAACTCACATCATTGGCTCTCCTGGGTGTACAACTTGCCAACTGTAGATCTTAAGACTTCTCAGTCTCCATAATCACATGAGCTGATTCCTTGTAATAAATATACCCTATTGGCTCTGTTTCTCTGGAGAGGCTTGACTATTACAGTGTGTAACATGAAGTAGGTATTTAAATGTTTGCTGACTCTGGATTTGAATCCAGGGGGAATTGGCAATTAAATAAGCCCTTTGGGTCTTTAAAGGAAGGATGTGTGGTGGTGTATTGTGATGGATGATTTAGGAGTCTAAGCAACTTGGCAGGGTGGATCAAATGTCGATGGGGCAGGTGAGGAGAGCAGAGCCCAGTCTGTCCTCTCCCTCCCCCTAGGACGGTTCCTGAAGCAGGATGAACACTGGGATCCAAGCTCTAACCTGGGTGAAGCCATCAGGCACAGAGGTTATCAGACCAGAGAGAAGTCATGGAGTATCATGGAACCTGTTGGTAGAACTAGGTTCTATTATTTACCTACCACTCTATAGAACCAGGGCAAGTTAACTTCCCTGACTCCCAGGATTCTTATACATAAAAGGGGGTAGTTGCTGCACTGCACATCTCATAATAATGCAAGGATTCTTGTAAGGATCGGAAATACAAGGTGTGAGCAGTCTTTACAAACCATCAGGCCCTATGAAAACATAAACTATGATTATTCTTATTCCTATTCTAGCAGAAACACAGGAGCTGGTTTGCGTTAATCATCAGGAAACAAAAAATCAGGACAGATTGACAAGGTGCCTAAGAATGAGCCACTGGAGAGACACTCAGAGCGTTGTCTGGGCCGTCCTGGCCCAGGATCACCTGCAGTGCCGATTCCTGAACCCATCTCAAAAGACCAGAATCAGGAGCCTTGGGAGGAGTGACTAGTTTAAACCCGAAGTTCGAAATCTTTCAGCTCTGCTCCTTATAGGGAATACCATAACATCCAGGGCTCCTGGATATGATCACACCCGGGCCAGTGAGGGTGAAATCAACACTCTACACTGGTCTTTAAGAAGGAAAGGAAAACACAGGTGTTCATTGTGAAGAATTAAAATAATGAAATCCAAAGCATGAAGCTAAAGCAAAATGTGCAAAAATTGGCCACACCATAAAAAGCCCTATTTTACACAGCGTGTTGTTCTGTATTGTGTAGGATATCAATGTAGGTTAACAACTACAGGTAAAACTAAATGGCAAACTTATTTCTCCCTCTCTATGTTAAAAGCCATTCATGGTTTGCTATTTTATTTCACCAAACAGGTGGTGACTTAATTGCAGATACAGTGAAAAAATGATCATAACCATTCATTTTTGTGCTGTTCTTGTCATCACTTCCTTATGTGAACTTCCTCTTAGTTAGAGGAAATCATATTGAGAAGGAGGATAGGTTTTGTTTAGGGAGAAATGCAAAGAAAACAGATAACAGTCAAGTTTTTGATTTCCAAAAAATCACAGAAGAAATAGACTAGGCTTAATAACCTAAAAATACTTTGCTACAGCATACCTAAAAATACTGAGGAAGAGATTACAAACTTCTTTTTAAATATATTGCAGAAATCCTCATAAGGAAAGGAAATCTCCAGTGGGTGGGGATTCAAGAGAGAGCTGGAAACAGAACTGCCTAGAGCCTTAGGGCCAAACGCTGCTCCCCAGGAATAGGGAGAGTGGGATCTTGAGAACCAGTGGCTTGGGACTTATGGCAAAAGGGGTCAGCAGATGAGGCCGTGGGCCTGTGTAAAAGGAGTGGTATTGGAGCTGAGACTCTCCAAATAAAATCAAAATTCTGGACAGGTACAAACTCAGTGAAAGAGAAGACTAGAAAAAATTCTACACTAATTGACAAAGAAGCCAGACTATCTGACTCAGAGTTCCAATCAGGGAGGGAAAAAAAAAATGCTTTCAAACAGACCATGTTTTCTGAACTAAAAACAATTTAGAAAATCAATGGCATAAAGTCCGGAAACTATATTTGTAAGTTTGAAAATGTACTTATAAATAATTGGTAGAGCAAAAGAAACCATAAAGGAAATGAGGTAATATTTAGAACTGAAGAAAAACTCCTGGGCTACAGCTAAAGCAGTACTTTGAGAAATATATACAGCCGTAATTGCTTTCATTAGTAAATAAAAAAGTAACTAAAAATTAATTAGTTAAATATCCAGCAAAAGAAGTTGGGAAAAGAACTATATAGTAAATTAAAGAAAGTGATAGGAAGAAAATAATAAACTTGATAGCAGAAATTAACAAAAGAACAATAAAGAAATAAGAGAAAGAATCCATTCAAAAGATGATTCTTTGAAAACACTGATAACATAAGTAAATATCTGAAAGCTTAATCAAGCTAATTGACATCATAAAAACATAAGAAGGCAGTGTAAAACTCACTAGTAAAGTTAAATGTATAGTCAAAGTTAGGTTCTGTAATGTTAATGGTGGTACATAATTCATTTACAACTCTAGTTTGAAAGTTAAAAAACAGGGACCGGCCTGGTGGCATAGTGGTTAAGTTTGCACACTCTGCCTCAGTGGCATGGGGTTTGCAGGTTTGGATCCCGGGCATAGACCTATGCACTACTCATCAAGTGCTGTGGTGGCATCCCATATAAAGTGGAGGAAGATGGGCATGGATGTTAGCACAGGGCCAGTCTTCCTCAGCAAAAAAGAGGAGGATTAGCAATAGATGTTAGCTCAGGGCTAATCTTCCTCACACACACACACAAAAAAACAAATGTAGTAAAAATATCCATAACTGCAATAACTTGTTATTACTTACAACAATATAAAAAAATAAGTAAATTGTAACATTGATAACCTAAAACATGAGAGGGAGGAGAAGTAAAAGTGTAAAGCATAGGAATTCTATTGAAGTTAAGTTGTTATTAGCTTAAAATAGAGTGTGATAATTTTAAAATATTTTATTTAGGTCTCATGGTAACCACAAGTGAAAACCCTGTAGTACAACACAGAAGAGCATGATAAAGAAGTCAAAGCATACTGATGCCACGGACATCAAAACACCAAAAGACAGCAGCAGGATAAGAAGGAATAAGGGATCTGCAAAACAACCAGAAAACAATTAAAATGGCGACAGCTAACTTATCTTTACTTATCAATAATTACTTTAAATGTAAATGGGTTAAATTCTCCAACAAAAGACACAGAATGGCTGAAAGGATAAAAAAAACAAGATCCAATAATATACTGCCTACAGAAGACTCACTTTAGCCTTAAAAACACACATAGACTGAGAGTGAAGGGATAAGAAGATATTTCAAGCAAGTGGTAAGCAAAAGTAAGCAGGGGTAGCTATACTTATATCAGACAAAATAAACTTTAAATTAAAAATGGTAGAAGAGACAAAGAAGGTCATTTTATAATGAGAAAGGGGTCAATCCATCAAAAAGATATAACCAATTGTAAATATTTCTGACCCCAATACCTAAGCAACTAAATACACAAAGAAAAACTACTAGAGCTAAAAAGAGAAATAAACAGCAATACAGTAATAGCTGAGGACTTTAATACTCTACTGTCAACAATGGATAGATCATCCAGACAGAGAATCAATAAGGAAACAGTGGATTTAAACACTTTAGACTAAATGACCTAACAGACATACGCAGAACATTCTATCCGACAACAGCAGAATACACATTTTTCTCAAGTGCACATGGAATATTTTCTAGGATAGACTATATGTTAGGCCGTAAAACAAGTCTTAGCCAATTCAAGAAGATTGAAATCATACAGAGTATCTTTGACCACAATGATATGAAACTAGAAATCAATAACAACAGGTAAAACTGGAAAATTCATGAATACATGGAAATTAAACAGCACTCTTCTGAACAAACTATGGATCAGAAAAGAAAGTAAAGGGGAAATAAAGTATCTTGAGACAAAGGAAAATGGAAACATATACAAAACCTTATGGGATGCAGCAAAGGTAGTTTCAGAGAGAAGTTCATAGCAATAAATGCATACATTAAGAAGCAATAAAGATCCCAAATAAACAACCTAACTCCATGCTTTAAGGAACTAGAAACAAGAAGAGTAAACTGAGCCTAAAGTTAGCAGAAAGAAAGAAATAATAAAGATTAGAGCAGAAATAAATGAAATAGAGAACAGGAAAACAATAGAAAAGATTAACCATAGTAAGATCTTGTTCTTTGAAAAGATAAACAAAACTGACAAGCCAAGGATAAAAGAGAAAGGACTCAAATCAACAAAATTATAAGTGAAAAAGAAGACATTACAACTGATAGCACAGAAATACAAAAGATCATAAGAGGCTACTGTAAACAACTATATGCCAACAAACTGGACAACCTAGAAGAAATGGAAAAAATTCTCAGAAACATACAAACTACCAAGACTGAATCAGGATGAAATAAAAAGTTTGAATAGACCAGTTACTAGTAAGGAAATTGAATCAGGAATCAAAAATATCTCAATGAAGAGAAGCCCAGGAGAAGATGGCTTCATTGATGAATTTTACCAAACACTTAAAGAAGAATTAATGCCAATCCTTCTCAAACTCTTTCAAAAATTGAAGAGGAGGGAACACTTCCAAACTCATTTTATCAGGCCAACATTACCCTGATACCAAAACCAGAAAAGGACATTACCAGGAAAAAAAAAAAAAAAAAACTACAGACCAATATCCCTAATGAACGTAGATGCAAAAATTCTCAATAAAAGACTAGCAAATTGAATTCAGCAGGGTATTCGCCATGACCGAGTGGGATTTACCCGTTGGATGAAGAGTGGTTCAATATACGCAAATCAATCAATGTGATATGTCACATTAATAGCATGAACGGGGAAAAATTATATGATCATCTCAGTAGATGCAGAAAAAGTATTTGACAAAATTCAGCATTTGTTCATGGTGAAAAACTCTTAACAAATTAGGTCTAGAAGAAACTTACCTCAGCGTAATAAAGGCCACATGTGATAAGCCCACAGCTAACATCATACTCAACGGTGAAAGGTTGAAAGCTTTTCCTCTAAGATCAGGAACAAGACAAGGGTGCTCGACTTACTGCTCCTATTCAACATAGCACTGAAAGTCCTTGCCAGAGCAATCAGGCTAGAAAAAGAAATGAAAGTCATCAGAATTGGAAAGGAGGAAGTAAAATTGTCTCTATTTGCAGATGACATGAGTTTATATATAGAAAATCCTAAAGACTTCACCAAAAAACTGTTAGAACTAATCAATAAATTCAGTAAAATTGCACCATACAAAATTAACGTACAAAAATCTGTAACATTTCTACAACATTAACAACAAATTATCTGAAAAAGAAATAAAGAAAATGATCCCATTTATAAAAGCAGCAAAAACAATAACATAGGAATAAACTTAACCAAGGAGGTAAAAGATCCATATGCTGAAAACAACAAGACGTTGATGAAATTGAAAAACACACAAATAAATGGAAAGGTATCCCATGTTCATTGATTGGAAAAATTAATGTTGTTAAAATGTCCATACTACCCAAAACCATTTATAGATTCAATGTAATCTCTATGAAGATACCAAAGGCATCTTTTACAGAACTAGAAAAAAACAATCCTAAAATTTATAGAGAACCACAAAAGACCCCAAATAGCCAAAGCAATCCTGAGAAAGAAGAACAAAGCAGGAGGCATCACACTTCCTGATTTCAAGCTGTGCTAGAAAGCTATAGTCATCAAAATAGTACGGTACTGGCATAAAAACAGCCGAATAGACAAATGGAACAAAATCAAAAGCCCAGAAATAAACCAAAGCATATATGGTGAAATAATATTTGACAAAAGAGCTAAGAATATTCAGTGGAGAAGACAATCTCTTCAATAAATTGTCCTGTGAAAATTGGATATTCACATGTAAAAGAATGAAACTAGACTCTTATCTTACACCACTCACAAAAATTAACTCGAAGTGGATTAAAGACTTAAATATAAGACCTGAAACCATGAAATTCCTGGAAGAAAACACAGCAAAAATTCTTCTTGACATGAGTCTTGACAATGATTTTTTGGATATGATACCTAAAGCATAAGCAACAAAATGAAAAATAAATGTGGGACTATATCAAACTAAAAAGCTTCTGCACGGCGAAAGAAACTATCAACAAAGTGAAAAGATAACCTATGGAATGGGAAAAAATATTTGCAAATCATGTATCAGATATGGGGTTAATATCCAAAGTATATAAAGAAGTCATACAACTCAAAAAAAAAATCCAATTAAAAAATGGCAAACGATCTGAATAGACATTTTTCCGAAGAAGATATATGAATGGCCAAGAGGCACATGAAAAGATGCTCAACATCACTTGTCATTAGGGAAATGCAAATCAAAACCACAATGAGAGTATCACCTCATGCCTGTTAGAATGGCCATCATCAAAAAGACAAGGGATAACAAATCCTAACAAGGATGTGAAGAACCGTTAGTAGGATTGTAAACTGGTGCAGCCACTATGGAAAACAGTATGGAGGATCCTCAAAAAAATTTAAAAAAGAACTACCATATGATTCAGCAACTCCACTTCTGTGAATATATCGAAAGGAAACAAAACCGCTAACTCAAAAAGATATTTGAAACTCCCATGTTCCTTGCAGCATTATTTACGATAAGCAAGACATAGAAAAAAGTATAATCCCAAGACGGCCCAGGTGTGGTGAACTCATGCACATAAACTGGTGCAATGGTTTTTTAAAGCAATTTGTCAATAAACATGGACTCATGAGTACATCCATATCCTTGATCCCAGTAATTAATCTGAAGAAAATGTTCTAAAAAAAGGAAAATGACATGTACCCAAAGGTGTTCATTGCAGCATCATTTACATTGAAAAGAAACTGGGAACAATCAAATATCAAACAATGTGGAAATTATTTAGTAAGTTATCATACATCAGTCTGACAAATGTCAAGCAGCTGTTACAAATTATAACTATGAAGACTGATAATACGGGAAATGTTTATGATATGAAGTAAACAAGTACAAAATTATAGTTATACTGCAATAAGAACCATACAAAATTGTGTATGTATAGTGAAAAAAAAGGAAGGTGACATAGAGACATAGTTTGAGTGGGGTAGCTGGACCATGATTAATTTTTTATTTGATATTTGTTCATGTTACAATGTTTGTTCAGTAATATTACTAATAATTTTGAAAAGAAAAACTCAAGCAATTACCTACTCAAAGCCAGTTGCACTCGAAGCCTGATGCACGTAGCAGTTTGCATGTTGAATTTTGGCTGGCTCCTGTTTCTTTGCCTATGTACCAGTCCAAGGTTCTTTGGTCAAGTTAGTTAAACACCAAAAGCCTGAATTTCCTTACCTCTAAAATGGGAGTATTAACACCTACTCAGAATCCCCTTAGGGGGTCAAGTTGCTCAGATCATAAAGCTCTTTGCAAACTGAAAATGAAGACCCATTCAACCTCTTATCTCTGCTGCCTTCCCTCCAGCTTAATCAATTCTTCCCCTTTTTTGAATCTCTTTGTTCTTTAATTTTCTTTTTCTGTGTTCAACTCAATTATTTTGCCTTCTGCTCCACCTCCTTATTTTTCCCTTCCTTTCTAGAGGTCAAAAGGGGTTTCATAGTCTTCAAATCAAGGCAGAGCTATGGTCCTTTCTGGAGGCTCCAGGGCAGAATTCCTTTTCTTGCCATCTCCAGCTTCTAGAGGCACCTGCCTGCTTGGCTAGTGGACGCTTCCTCCATCTGCAAAGCCAGCGGAGTCTTTATCACATGGCTTCAGTCTGACACTGACCGTTCTGCACCCGCCTTTCCCCAATTCAGGAGCTTGTGATGATACTGATTACCGGCACCCCCCCCCCGCCCCCCCCCGCCAGCCGAAGATCCAGGATAAGCTCTTTATTTTAAAGTCAGCCAATTAACAACCTTTCTATCTGCAACTTTAGTTCCCCCTTGCCGTATGAGGTCACATTGCCACAGGCCAGGGGCCATTCTTCTCCTACTGCATTGCCCCTTCATTCCTCACTCTCAGTCTAAAACAGCCTTGCTGGTCACCCATCTCAGTGGCATCCAACCCTGGGACCTAGGACAAGGTGTTCGTCATCTCAGAGCTGCAGTTTCTTCAACTGGCAATACTGTTAAAGAAAAAATACGTATTCACAGGGCCAGGCCGGTAGTGTAGTGGTTAAGTTCGCATGCTCCACTTCAGTGGTCCCTGGTTCGTGGGTTTGGATCCCGAGCGCGGATCTGCACACTGCTCATCAAGCCATGCTGTGGCGGCATCCCATATACAAAGTAGAGGAAGACTGGCACAGATGTTAGTTCAGGGAGAATCTTCCTCTGGCAAAAAGAGGAAGATTGACAATAGACATTAGCTCAGGGCCAATCTTCCTCACCAAATAAATAAATAAATAAATAAATAAATATATATATATATATATATATTCACGACACTTGTTAAAGCACAGTAAGGCAAGCTGTATTCAAGGGGTGGGGCATGGCGACGGGTGTGGGGACCCCTGCAATGGGGTCTTGCAGTGGGGCAGAGAGATTGGACTCAACTCTGAATACAGCATGAGCAAGTGGGGATTTACAGCCAGGGAGCAGGGTGGGCTCAGTGAGTGGAAAATTACTAAGAGGAAACCCCAGGGCTAAGGAGGCTTCTGACTAAGCCAACCCAACAGGTGTCTTGCTGAAGGCAGGCCAGGAGGTCGGACATCACCTGGGGGTTGGTGGGGCATGAGGAACCGATCAGATATCGAGGGCAATCAGATATCAAGAGTGGAGGTTCTGATTAAACAGACTTAGCAGGGTTCTCGCTAAAACTGAATTGTACAAGGCCGTGTAGAGATGGGCGTAAGAGAAGCTTCAGGAGCCTGACTCAAGTTTAATCAAGCACAGACTCTTTGTCAACAGTCACAACAACACTTGTCCAGGTCCCTCAGGATGGAGGTCAGGCAACACGGAAGAGCTCGTCTGCAAGAGTGAGGGAGCCAAGGCAGCCGTGTCTGCATCGTTCAGGGAGTCGTGTCAACCCCAAAACACGGATCAACCCACCGAGAGGAATTCCCAGCACAGTCAAGAAATGCCCAGCAAACAAGCCTCACTCCTGACAACTGAAACCATGAAGAAAGAGTAGAAAACTTTCTTTACTTACAATTATTGTGTGTGTTTAGCAATTAGTTAACTTATTTGACCACACCGTAAGGAAGAAATGTATACATTTGAAAGTGATTCAAGTTTTATGACCTCCTGTTGAATTTTGCTTCATCTTTTGCTTTATTTAAAACTATAGAGTCTATTTTCTGTGCCAGAAAAACAGTATCTCCTTTACCCCCTAACATTTGTCCTGTTAACTGAGACAATAATGAAAATTATTGAACTGAAACTAAGCAAGCACACGCAAAGATTCTTCAGGCGTAACCAGTGTTTGGTTTGGTATGCGTTCTCAGTTTAGGCGTGAATATGTTCCCAAAGCCTTGGGGCCTTCCAAGTCCTAAGCTCCACCTAGAACCCTAAGATGCTGGCCCCAGTCGTCCCTTCATTAATCTGGTTTCAATTGTTTAAATGTCTGGATTCACAGCTTATCTATGAGAACAAATAGTTTTCCATCTCTACTATTCCAGAGAGAAGATTTACTGAAAAAAGTTAATTTCGTATCCCCTCCTGCAAGCCAGCTGATGAAATCCCAGCCAAACCTGAGGAGAGAGGTATTGTCAGGAGGAAACATGTGCTGGGGATGGCCCAGCCGTGGGGCCGGCTGTCTGTTAACAGGAGCGCAGGGACGAGGAGCATTAGCAGTGGTTCTGTCGGCTCGAGGCTGCCACAGGGGCCCAGAGAGCTCGGGAAAGAAGAGACTGCCAGACCCAAGGCTTGGCATGAAGAGCCAGCTGTCAGCCAGACAACATACTCAGCCAGCAGCTTGAAACTCAATCATTAAGTTATCGGGGACTGGTCAGAGAAAAGAGACTCTTGGTCCTGTTGTGCAGAGCTGCTGATGGCAGAGGGCAGGAGAAGGGCTGTGACTCACGACGCCACAAGTTTTGTTCCAAAAACAGAACTGGGGACATTCTGTGGGATAGAGCTGATGGCGCAGTAGGAGGCAGAAGGCTCAAGAGAGACTCCATTTCAGAGGGGTGACGAAAGACTGTCACCTCGTCTCTGTGGCCACAGAGCCCAGCAAAGATTGTGGAGGCAGCCCTCCAATGCCGTGAGAGACTGACAGAGGAATTCGGCTATTTTGAACTCTTTGGCGTTTTGCTTTCCTTGAGCAATTCCCACCCCACCCCCCCTTTAATGATTTATTGGATTCAGGGGCCACCTTCTAATATCCTTTGAGCCCAAATTAGACTTTAACACTTAACATAGCTATGCTCCAGGGGTTAAGGGCTTACTTCCTGCACTAAAGGAGCAGAGATTTGGGTAAAATGATCACTATGATCCTTAATTTTGATGGACCCCAGTGAAGTTACCCTGTCACCAGAGGCAAAGGGATAATATTTTTAAGACGTGGGAATCTTTTCCACACTGTTGTTCAAGGCAAGACTTTTGCGGCTTTATCTTCTCGTAGGCTGTCTACACCCGCTCTTTCCCACCTTGGATTCACAGTGTTTGTTGTCCTTTCCCGACCAACATTCATCTTCTAGCACATATCCGAGGTTTATTCACACCAAACAACAACAGCCCACATTCACAAGACATTTATTGAGCACCATTCTACATGAGGTATAGATATATACCTGGCTCCGGGGACCAGAAAAAACTAAGACAGAGCAGCTGCCCTCAGCATTGACAGTCTTGAAGGGAGTCGGGTTGGAAAAGCAATTACATTGCATTGTGATAAGCTCACCAAAGATGGGGAAAGAGACAACTCTGAGAAAGGAGTGAGTAGTTCTCCAAGGCTAGGGAGAGGGTTTAGGAAATGCTTCCTGAGAAACAGACATCCAAGGTAGGTTTTAAAGGAAGCTGAGGCATTCACTGGGGGGTGAGAAGGAAGAGGCCATGGAGGTGTGGGGAAGCCCACTGGGCTTCAGGAGCTCTGGGGCTTCAGTGGGAGGGGACAGTAAGAGGAAATGCGACAGACAGACGAGCCCAGGCCAGATGTGAGCATCTGCTGGTTACGAGAGGCTCCTGTAATTTTCCAGGCAAGAAACGTCAGAGTGCTGGACCACTTGCTCATGGAGATGAAAAGGAGGAGATGCACTTGCAGGCTATTTCAGAAATGGGATTAAGGGAACTTGCTGATTGAGTAGCTATGCAGTGTAAGTAAGAAGACAGAGCTGAATGTGGATGAGTCTCCTGGACTCAGGCATACAGTATGAGAACTCTCAGGAAGGTCTACATTTTAATAGGAATCAAATCCATAAGCTAAAGGGAAAAAATGTGTCGGAGTGCTTTAGCCATTAAAGGAGCATGCAGTCCAGTGGATATAAAGAAGCCAAGTTCTTGTTGCTGAAGACATTAGTTAGAAGGATGGGGGAGGGGCGATTAAAGACAAATTCTGTTTCATAACTATTTTAGGCATGTTGGATATTCTGAATAGTTGTCAGATTTCTAAACCTTGACATTTGCGCTATCCAAGAAATTAAATGTGACTTCCATTTTCAGCAAGATAATGAACATTATAATGGACGTCTAAAAATGCAGAATGAAATATAGAGAATTTTCTTTCGAATGATGGATAAACCTGCAAATTCTAATGTTGGAAATAAAATGGAGAGCTGGGTCAAAATTGACCTAGTGACCTAGACCCGTGTGTGTGTGTTTGTGTGTGTGTGTGTGTAGGGAGTGAGAGAAAAGTGGAATGGACAGCACTCCTGATAAAGCTGGGACTGGGGAAAGGTTATGCTCCTAGGAAAAGAGCTAAGCAGGGGAAAGATGACTTCTCTGCAAAGACAAACAACAGGGACATTGTCTTTATCAGCAGCTTCCTTAGGCACCTGGAAGAAGCAGCATGTATCTTTCAGGGAAAGTGTCCCTTAACCTGGGCTTCTGCTAATACTCACAATGTGACCACAGGTTTGAATGCACCCACACTTCCAAATAACCATCAAGACCATCTTCAGGAAAAGCAAACAATATGACCATACCAACCACAACCTCAGACCCTGAGTCATCAGACATAGATTATAAAATAAGAATGTTTGACAGGGGGAAAGAAATAAATGATGGACATAAAAGCAAGAGAAAGGAGCAAGAAATGCCATAAAATGACAAGCTAGAGTTGAAAAATAACTAAATAGAACTTAGTAAAAATTTTTAAATTTTAACAGTGTTGAGAAAGCCATCCCTCTGAAAACAGGGACAAGACAAGGGTGCTCACTCTCGCCACTCTTATTCAACACAGTACTGGAGGTCTGGCCGGAGCAATTAGGCAAGAAAAAGGAATAAGAGGAATCCAAATAGGCAATGAAGAAGTGAAACTCTCACTGTTTGCAGATGACATGATCTTATATAGAGAAAACCCTACAGAATCCATTGGAAAACTATTAGAAATAATCAACAACTACAGCCAAGTGGCAGGGTACAAAATTAACTTACAGAAATCAGTTGCATTTCTATATATCAACAACGAACTAACAGAAAGAGAACTGAAGAAGACAATCCCATTTACAATTCCAACAAAAAGAATAAAATATCTAGGAGTAAATTTAACCAAGGAAGTGAAAGACTTATACAATGAAAACTATAAGACATTATTGAGTGAAATCAATGATGACATAAAGAAATGGAAAAATATTCCATGCACTTGGATTGGAAGACTAAACATAGTTAAAATATCCATACTACCTAAAGCAATTTGCAGATTCAGTGCAATCCCAATCAGGATCCCAAGGACATTCTTCGCAGAAATAGAACAAAGAATACTGACATTCATGTGGGACAACAAAAGACCCCGTATAGCTAAAGCAATCCTGAAAAAGACGAACGAGGCTGGAGGCATCACAATCCCTGACTTCAAAACATACTACAAAGTGATAGTAATTAAAACAGCATGGTACTGGTACAAAAACAGACACACAGATCAATGGAACAGAATTGAAAGTCCAGAAATAAAACCTCATATCTATGGGAAACTAATCTTTGACAAAAGAGCTAAGGACATACAGTGGCGAAAGGAAAGTCTTTTCAATAAATGGTGCAGGGAAAACTGGACAGCCACATGCAAAAGAATGAAAGTAGAACATCTTCTTTCACCATACACAAAAATTAACTCAAAATGGATCAAAGACCTGAAACTATAAAACTCCTGGAGGAAAATATAGGTAGTACACTACTCATCATCTGCCATAAAGAGATCTTTTTGAATTCCATGTCTACTCACACAAGGGAAATAAAAGAAAAAACAAACAAGAAAATATAAACAAATACCCAAGGACTTCATCAGATTAAAGAGCTTCTACAAGGGAAATGAAACCAGGATCAAAATGAATAGGGAACCCACCAGCTGGGAAAAAATATTTGCAAGCCATATATCTGACAAGGGATTAATCTCCATAATATATAAAGAACTCACACAACTGAATAACAAAAAAACAAACAACCCAATCAAAAAATGGGCAGAGGAAATGAACAGACACTTCTCCAAAGAAGATATACAGATGACCAACAGGCACATGAAAAGATGCTCAACATCACTAATCATCAGGGAAATGCAAATCAAACCCACACTAAGAAATCATCTTACATCCGTTAGAATGTCTATAATCACCAAAACAAAAAGCAACAAATGCTGGAGAGGCTGTGGAGAAATGGGAACCCTAATCCACTGCTGGTGGGAATGCAAACTGGTGGAGCCTCTATGGAAAACAGTATGGAGATTCCTCAAAAAATTAAAAATAGAAATACTTTATGATCCAGCTATCCTGCTACTGGGTATCTACCCAACGAACCTGAAATCAATAATCCAAAGAGGCTTATGCACCCCTATGTTCATTGCAGCATTATTCACTACAGCCAAGACATGGAAGCAACCCAAGTGTCCCTCGACTGATGATTGGGTAAAGAAGATGTGATATATATACCACGGAATACTACTCAGCCATAAAAAAAGACAAAATCGTCCCATTTGCAATAACGTGGATGGACCTGGAGGGTATTATGTTAAGTGAAATAAGCCAGAAAGAGAAAGACAAACAGTGCCTGATTTCACTCATAAGTGGAAGATAAACCAACACACAGACAGATAGAACTGTTTGGTGGTGACCAGGGGCTAGGGTGGTGGTGGGTGGGCACAAGAGGTGGAGGGATGCACTTATATGGTGGCTGATAAACAATAATGTACAACAAAAATTTCACAATAAAAAAATAATTTTATACATAAAAAAATTTTTAACAGTATTGAAATCTTTCTGAATCCTCACATAAAAATAGATGTCCTGGATAGCAAAACCAAATGAAGGTATTCTCATGAACTCCAAAATGCAAGCATGTGGAGCCAAATCACCACCAGCCGCAAGACCTGTGGGATACCAATATCTATACAGGAGGAAGGAGGAGGAGGCTACACGGCTGATACCTGAGAACAGTAGAATCCCCAAATAGCTAAGTTATTACTAGAAAGCACAGCGGGGCCAATTTGAGAACAGAAGCTGATTTTTGCCTAATCCAATAGCATGTGAGTGTAAGGGGTCCACAGTAAGAAGGATTGAAGGGTCCTGGAGCAGTCTACACCCTATGAACTCTCAAAACTGACCCACCTGATTGCCTTTCTAGGCTAGAGTCGTACACCAAAAAGAAATTGCTGAGAGTGGAATCAAAATTGATCAAGACAGGCAGGACAGAAAAAAAGAGAGGGTCAAGAGGAGGGGTTGGCAAACTTCTTCTGTGAAGGACCAGATAGTAACTATCTTAGACTTTGAGGACCAGACAGTCTCTGTTGGAACTACTCAGCTGTACAATTACAGTGTGAAAGCAGCCATAGATGGTATGTAAATGAATGGATGTGGCTGTGTTCCAATAAAACTTTATTTACAGGCACTGAAATATGAACTTCATATAATTTTCATGTGTCACAAAATATTGTTCTTTTTTGTTGTTATTTCAATCATTTAAAGTAAAAATCATTCTTAAGTCACAGGGCGTACAAAAACTGGCAGTGGGCCAGATTTAGTTTTCCAAGCCCTGGTATCAATCAAAGTAGGGTAGAAGAAAAAACACGAGTTCAGATGCTCAACATCACTAATCGTCAGGGAAATGCCAGTCACAACCATAATGAAATATCACCTCACACCTGTTAAAATGGCTTTTACCAAAAAAAAAAGAGATAACAAATGTTGGTGAGGATGTGTAGAAAAGGGAATCCTTACGCACTGTTCGTGTGAATGTAAAATGGTGCAGCTATTATGGAAAACAGTATAGCAGTTCCTCAAAAAATTAAAAATTGAACTACCATATGATCCATCAATCCCACTCCTGGGTATATATCCAAAGGAATTGAAATCAGGATCTTGAAGAGAGATCGGCATGCTAATGTTCATTGCAGCATTATTCACAACAGCCAAAATGTGGAAACAACCTAAGTGTCCATCAATGGATGAATGGATAAAGAAGATGTGGTGTGTGTATGAGTATATATATATATATATATATATACACACATACATTCATACATGTATACATGAAAGAATATGATTCAGCCATGAAGAAGAAGCAAATTCTGCCATTTGTGTCAACATGGATAGACGTTGAAGGCATTACGTTAAGTGAAATAAGTCAGAGAAAGATAAACACTGTGTGATACCATTTACATGTAGAATCTAAAAAAGCCAAACTTATAGAAACAGAGAGTGGAATGATGGTTATCAGGGGCTGGGGGTGGGAGAATTGGGGTGATATTGTTTCAGGGTACAAACTAACAACTAGAAGATGAATAAGTTCTGGAGATCTAAGGCACAGCATAGTGATTATAGTCAACAGTACTGTATTATAAACTTCAAAGTTGCTAAGAGACTAGGTCTTAATTGTCCTGACTACAAAATTAAGTGATAATTATGTGACGTGATACACGAGATTTTGGCTAACATTACGGTGCTAATCATATTGCAATACATAAATGTATCAAATCAATACATGTACGCCTGAAGTTACACAATGTTATGTCAATTATATCTCGATAAAAAAATACATTTAAAAGAAAAAAAAGCTCAGAAAGTGAGCCACCTGATATTTGAACACTACCAAAAACAGCAGAAGAGGGAGTTTTGTGAAGTTAGAAAAGCCACCCTAAACTGTGTTTTATTCTAAAAGTTCAGGCAAACTAATGTCATATAAAAACAAGCAGCAGAAAATTATCAAGGTCAAATCCCGTACAAAGTTACTAAAGGAAAAAAGAGAAAAAGGAGTACAATGATATTGTATAGACAATAAAAGCATGAACTAAGACATGGCCCCCAAAATATTTCAAAACAGGCTAAATGACTTTAAGAAAATGATGAAAGACATGAAGTAACATATAAATGAGAATTAGAAAAACACATCAATGAGGCAACAGAATTCAGGAAAGAATTAGAAATAAAAGAAAAATTAACTTTAGAAGCGAAGATTAAACTAGAATTAACACAATAACAAATAAACACGTAATTCTTAAGAAATATAGAAAGTGAAAATGGTAAGGTTTTAAAAGCAAAATGAAATGAGGAAAGATTTTAAAAGACATCAGATAAAGTGACAAATATTAAAGATAGGCAAAGGAGATTGCACATAGGAGTTCCTAAAGAGGAGATCAAATCAAAGAACAAAAAACCCTGAACTAATACTAAAAACTACAGTTCAAGAACCTTTCCTTAAAAAAAGAAAAAAATTTGAAGCTATATATTGAAAAAGTACACCTCATACCTGAGCCTATTGACCCAGAATGGTAAAAGTACTAAACTTAAAAGAAAAAAATCCTTTGGGCATTCAAAAAAAAAAAAGGAACATGTGACTATTAAGGGAAAAAAATTAGATTATCATCAAAGCTTTTGACAGCATGCTTTATGAAAAGAAAATGAAACGTATTTAAGAAACTCAAGGAAGAAACATATGAGATAAGAATTTTACATCCAGCAAAATTGACTTTTAAGTATAAAAGATACAAACTTATCAACATGCCAGAACTCAGAAAAAATTATTCCCTTGAGCCTTTCCTGAGGAATCAAGCTTCAGACAATCAAAACAACTGAAGAGATATTGACTTAAGCACTGGTGGAGAAGTGTATATATATATATACACACACACACATACACACATATGTCACACACACGAATGAGTGTTAAGAGAGAGACAGTATGTAATGCCAATAGGCTCTGACCATGTGGGTAAAGTACAACTGTTTGAAAAATGGTGGGAGGAGAAAAAATGGAGGGAGAATTGGAGAACATACGCAAAAAAATGTAATGTTTTTGGAATCATATTGGTGGTGGTATTGGTATTATTATTCTGAGACTGCTGTGTGTGTAATATGGTGTAAAACCAATGAGTTTTCATGGAATATTCCAATTCTATCATCTCCTGTGTCCTTGAGAATTATGTTCTCAAGTATAGAAGAAAGAAGATACAGATGTAATTAAGAAGAGGTTAAGCTCTATAGATTCTAATTTGAATTGAACTCATGAAATATTTTACTTTTAATATACGTATGTAGTTCTTAGCTCTGTCCACTAAACATCCCTTTGTGCCAAAATTGTGGTCTTGAAATACCATTTCTTGCTGAAAGAAATCAAGGCTTCTGGGAGAAATGGCTGATTTCATGTCTGCAAAAAGAAAAGTATGAGATGAGTCTGGAACATCTTGTCATACTAAATAGCAAGGAAACCATCAAAGACTAAGTAAAAGAACCTAGAAGCCAACTGCAAGAGGCTCTCACTAGACAAAATGAGACAGTTTGAGGTTTAAAAATAATTGCAATGGATTAAAACCCCTCCAAGATTTAAATCCATGAGTTCCCAATGCTATTGAAATTGACAGGAATGAAAAGGAACCAATTCATTACCCTGAAAAATGGTAAATAAAGGGAAGCAAAAGCATTTATCCTGCCTTTCCTTTATAAACTGTACCACTTGGGAAACAAATAGTAGATGAGAGAAAGTGTATCTTTATAAAAGTATTTCAACTAATAAATGAAAAAGAAATGATATATTTAGAAGATTGCCCTTTGCAACTCCCCATGAATGAAAACAGACATTAAGTATCAGTATCAATGACTCCTAAGATTTTAAAATAGACAACCAGGCATTATATTCTTCTGGTAGGCTTGACAAAGAGGTTGAGTTTGAGTGTGACCCAGTCAGTGGATTTAGCCACCAATTTTCAGCAAATGTAGAGGATAAAGGAACACGCTGAATCTCACCATGAACATGCAATCACCAAAATCCATGGGATGGAAAGCTATATAGATCAAATGACTTGGGTTTTTCAAAAGATAAATTGGGTAAATTGTAAGGGAGTGAAGGGGATAGAGGAGAAACATATCGATTTTTAAAAGACTTAAAAGATATATCAAAAAAAACTTAAATGTCAAAAGCTAAGAAAAAATATTTAATGGAAGTATAATCTACAAAGTAAACATAGTTCAAGAGAGAATTAGTAAACTGGAAAATATATCCAAAGAAATTTTCTGAGGATGCATCACAGAAGGACAAATAGAAAATATGAAAGAGAATTTAAGAAAAAAAAAATGAAAAAGTCCAACATACTTTGATTTCAAGTTCCAGAATAAAATGGTAGAGTGATGGGAGGGCAGTTATATTTAAAGAATATTTAATAGAATACTTAAAAAATAATGGCCAAGAATTTTCCAGAATTTAGGAAGTGATATAATATACAAAGCAAAATAAATAAAAATAAATTCATGTATAGATACCTCTTAGTCATGCTATATACCATCAAAGACAAAGAGAATATTATAAAAGCAACCAGATTATCTACACAAAAATATCAATTAGACTGACAGCAGTCTTCTTAATAGTAACAATGGAAGCCAGAAGAAAGTGGAATATCTTCAAGGTGCTGGATGATAATTGTAGATCTAGAATTACAAACTCAGTGAAATTAACTTCCAAAAATGAGGTGAAATAAAGACACTTTCAGATGGGCAGAAATTGAGAATGTTTACCACCAAAAAACCCAGTAAAGGCACATCTAAAGGATGTACTTCAGTAAGAATGAGACGATCCCAGAAAGAAAGTCTGAATGAAAGAAGGTTCGGTAAGTAAACAAAATGGTAAACATATGGATAAATTTAAATACACATTAATAATAATAGTAACATAATATGTGAGGTTAAAAACTGAGATTGATTCAAAATATATCCCAGTGGTATCTAGGCTGGGAGCAAGTGGCTGCCTTTTTGATAGGCTCAAATGAAAATGAAGTGAAAGGAATGATTCCTTATGTTTTCCTACGTGCAGCTATCATTTATGGACATTTGATACATTCCCTAGTTATTAAAATACATTAATTTTTAAATCCACACCCAACTTAAAAGCTTCAGGGGTAGCTCTGGCTGGGAAAATGGACTTTATTCAGATGGTTACCTCCTTCTCTCAGTGCAGTCTCCTCAGAAGAGCAGCTGTGTCTCCCTCCCTGCAATACCCAACTGCCCCTCGCTCCCGCAGCAATGCTGGTGTGAGGACCTGGTGACTGCTCGTGACAGTGCCCCTGTGTTGGGGAACAGGGGCTGCTGTGGTCGGGCTCTGGCATTCACTTTGGACGCTCTAGGAAGACGGTTTAGATCTTGTAACAGCGACTAAAGATATTTTGTATCGGGCTCAACAGAGATGATGCCAGAAAAGCATACCTCCAGCTCACAGCGCAGGGGCGCCCTTCAGCTCTCACAGTCAGCTATTCCAAAAGGGAAACTTTCCCTACCTGTTTCTCCCCATCCATCAAGCTGATCCCTTTGCATCTTTTTAAAAGAAAATTAACCTAATTATCCGTTGTTTGCTTCAGTTTTACTTTCTAATTTTAGAAGATGATGTTTTTAACTCCTGGACCAGTGGCTTTTACCATGAGGTTTTTATTTCTTTGGTTTAGAGAGCAATCACAAAACATCGTTATAAATCTTGGAGTCTTTCTGACCAGCTGGATGCTATAGTTGTTGAGACAGTACCTCTGGACGCCTTCTAGAAGTGAAAGTAATTCAGAAGAAATCACTCATATCTGCATCTTACTAGTTACAAAACACCAACAGTGCCCAAATTAGTGTGTTATGTAAGTTTGTGAGCTGGGTGTTAGGAATTCTACTGAAACCTCTCTTAGCTGGTACTTGCTTCCTGATCTGACCATTATATAACTATTATGTATAGCATAATTGAAGTGTTATATATTTCAAATAAATAGAAGATAATGCTATAGATTATCCATTTTTCTTAAACATCTTTCAATACAGATATAGCCCGGGCTCTGGACAGCTGACCTAGTCTTAAGATTTGTTTCCATTTTTTTTGCCAGACCATTTGGACTTTGTCCTAAACTGACCACTGGCCCAAGGGGAGGGTATGGGAATAGAGAACCTGCTCCAAAGAGCATGGACACTATCCCCAGTGGGGAGGAGGTTTGTGGTCTCCACCCAAGGAAGGGGCGCTTATCTCTGGAGCTCTGCCCCATCTTTGAAAAGGAGTGGGAAAAGGAAGAGGAAGAGGGCAAGGGGAGACCCACTGGCCTGCTGGGCAGCCAGCCAGTGAGCAGACAAAGACAGCCATACTGGGCCAGAGCCCTTGCTTCCTGGAGCAGGAAGGAGGAAAGTCAATTCCCACAGGACAACTCATAGAACCTCCAAGGATCTAAAGATGGGGAGCAAACCAGCCGTTTCACTCAGTCCACTCACTCTTGACTCAATTTTAGCTTAAACACTTCCTATGTCAGGGGAACTTCTATTTCAGGGACCACGGGGATGACACAGCTTGAGATTAAGACTTGGGGGATTAAGAAATGGAGTCAGGTTACCATGGCTATGGGAAGAGGGGAAAGCAGAGGAAACACATGTGGGGAGGAATCAGGGCTTCTGCAGCCGTGTAAGTAGGAAAGCATTACAGGGATGGGGTGTTCCCAGTGTGTGGGGCAACAGGCAGGCCATGGATGACAAGGCTGTGGTCAGCAAGGGAGAGGAGCAGGCCTTGGGATCCCAGGTCTGCTCTACAGCTTCCAGGAGGTCTTCACAGTGCTCTGCAGGCTGGAGTGTGGGTATCCCAGAGTCTCTTTCTGCCCCTCCATGCCCTCCCCAGAGCTATGAGGCTCATGTGGCAATTGAATTGTGCCTGGGCCAAGGGTTCCAAGGAATGGTGCAACTGTAAGTGGGGGAAGGTTGCCAGCAAAAACATGATGCCCTCCGTGGAAGCAAAGGTTGCCAGGACAACCTCTGCCAGAACATCCCCTCCCACAGCTGGGCCTCTTCTGCTAGAAGTTTCCCTGAGGGGTACTATTGATGTGGGCCTGGGAAGGGAAGTGTGGGGACTGTTGGTCTAGAGCCTCTGTGAGGCCCCAGTGCTGGGGCAACTATGGACATGGGGACCCCCAGCTACCTGGGCTTTGAGACTCAACTCTCAGCTCTCCCAACTACTGAGTTGCCTCCTCAGAAAAGAGCTCAGGATTTCCTGGATGCCACACAGTGTTGGGGGAACCAGAGGAGGAAAATGGGTCCCCTGCTTCCAGTAAGTTCGTCTATTAGTCCTAGAATCGCAAAGTCAGGAGGGGATCAAAGGTTTCAATGTCTTAGTTTGGGCCTCTGTCCTAGTCTCTGCATATTTTTTTGTGCATGCAGTGGAGGCATTAAAGTGCATTTGTTTAGTAATTTTCATCCAATTTGCCTGTGATGCCCAAAATAGTGGTAAGGGACTCCATGTTAGCTCAAAGAAACATTCATTGCCTTCTTTCTTTTCAAGGTTTAAGCTAAAGAAAGAAGGTTCTAGTGGAAGCATCTGTGTGTTTTCCTACACAGTGTTCTCAGCCCTGCATTCTGGCTGTATACTAGCATTTGTCAGACAAACAGGGAAATCCTCTGTGCTTGGAGCACCAGAAGGCACCATACAGATAAAATGGGGAGGAGAGGGATCAAAGATGCAAGAGAAGACTCAGTTCTCCTCTTTCTCTCATCCTCTTCCTCCATTGGAAGAAAGGTAAGGTTTGGATCAAAAAGATTGGAATAATCCGGAGGGAAAACGAGGTGAACGGAGAGTGTTGGCCCTCCCACCTTACTGGCAGCCTACAGCACTTCCTTTACCCAGTGACACTACCTGCAAAGAGGCACCCAGTCAAAACTGCAAAGTCAGCATCCTTTTCCAGTCACACATCACGTCCCCTTGTGAGCCTCCTCCTGCCACCACTCCTGGGCAGCCCTATAGGACTCTGCAGGGTCTAAAGTTGCCACCCTACTCAGCTCAGCCCATAATGCCCAGATTTCTATTCCTAAATCAGAACTTGCGTTCGTTGACCACCTTCATCAATGATCTGAGTAAAGTAATTCACAGCAAGGTTGAAAAGTCACCTGCTTTTTAAGAGACTGAGGACACAGATGGATAGGACGAACATTATAGAACATTATAGAAGTCTGCCACTGAGGGTTAAGTAACTTGCCGAGGTCACCCACTTCTAAGTGGCAGAGGGGAGACTCAAATTCCATCGGTGTTCTTTCAAAACCAATGTTTCATTTCAAAACCCATGTTCTTTCCCAATAAGATTCCAAAAGACAGAACGCGTGAGAGAACTCTTTCCTTAAGGATGGAAGGACTCCTTATGGATCAGTTGCTTTGAGTTCATAGGGCCTTGCCTCCCGTTTCCCATCCTCCCCAGTAAAATAAATGCATGGGATTCATCTTGCAGCCACATTTGACTCCCTCGCACCCCAGGGAAATCTCTGAAGCAAAGGAATTACTGGAGGAGGGAGGGTGGGTTGGCACAAGAGACACGCAATTGCAAATCAGGAATGTGCCAGCCCTGAGTGGTTGCTGCAGTGAGCCTGGTATGCAATTTCCTTTTTGGAGCACCCACTTGAGATGGTTTGCCAGCAGGTACCAATTAAGCCATGCTAACTAATAACAGCTTCTGAAGGAAAAGGGAAAATGAGAGGATTTAAATCAATGTGATACATTTAGTTGTTACCATGTGAATGTTTTCAAACCAAAATGCTTATTTTGAGATGATTTAGAATTAACTAACTAATAATATAATGCTACCTCCACCAAACAAGATGAGTTATCCCTTGGGGATAAAAATAACAAGTATAATGGCTGCATACTTCTCTTGAAATGGAAGAGACTCTCAAAGTCATGAGTACAGGCCAAAAAAAAAAAAAAATCACAGAAAAGTTAAAATCATATAAAGAATTAAATATCCCATCTAAGCTAAATTATGTTAATACAGTAAAACTAAGCTGTAGGGATTCGGTGTGGAAAGTGGAGTTCAGAATCTTAACGTTCATAGTTGGATCTCTACAGCCTACTAAGAAATGTGTCACCTTATTTACTGCTTTCAAATTTAATAAGCCTTCAGCTAACCATGATAGTCAGAGACAGGAATGTCATAGTTCTCTGAATTCCCTGGTTAATATAGTTAACCAGAAATGCTTTTTTGAGTTCAATCCTTCTTTTTGAAAATCTTTCAAAAATTTTTCTCTGTTTTCTTGTCCTACTAAGTACAATGGACCCACCAGAGACCCTTTATTCCAGAAACTTAGCATTATTGTACCATTCTATGCCTGTGGAATGTCTACGAGATTGGGTTGAGTTTGTAACAAACCTGGAAAACAGCCTGTTGCCTTTTGGATAAGTCTCTGATAGAAATTCATTGAGTTGTGAGTAAACTCTTCCAAATAAAAAAGTGGGAAGTAAAGCCAAGGGATCTATTCGAAGTTTTGTTGAGTTCTATTTCAATAAATAAAGGTCTCCCTCAGTTACCCAGCTTGATCAAACACACACTAGGCAACTATTTTTACAGAGAGGTTTCAAAAAGTAGATGTAATTCTTGCATCTGAGCAGCTCATAGACTAGTATAGCTGTAATTGAGCCTATCACATTGAGATATATTTAAAGTACAGCGGGGATGGGAATTAAATTGGCTGAGGGATGCAGAGGGAAGGAGGAGGGAGATGGCACTTACTTAATTAGCCTTGGAAAACGTGTATGAGATTTCCAGACAGAGGGAAGATGGTGGAAATGCCATTCCTTCTGGAAGAAGGAAGCAGCACTGATAAAAGCATATAGAGATAACTCTATGGCATTTATAGGAGGTAGTAATTTATCAGTCTCTGTAGACTAGAGTGCATGTTTCCATCCATGTAGACTAGAGTGCGTGCGTCTGTGTATGTAGACGAGAATGCATGGTTCTATTTAGACTAGAGTGCATGGTTCTGTCTATGTAAACAAGAGTCCATGGTTCCATCTGTGTAGACAAGAGTGCATGGTTCTGTCTGCGCAGATTAGAGTTAATGGTTCAAGATGCAGAGAGGATGATTACGATACCAGAAATGGAGACTAGAATGAGTTAGTGAAAGGCTGGGTATTTCGTGCTAACACAGTTTGCCTTAATTTAGTAAGCACTGGAAGGCTGCCAGAGGTTTTAAGCAGGAAAACGGTGTGATCAAATTTGTGTCTGGGGAAGGTCATTCAGATAGGAGTGTGGCAGATGGCTTGGGTGGGGCAAGACTGGAGGCAAAAAGACCTGTGAGGTTACTGCAGGAAACTGTTGAAAGATTATGAGTGTCTGAGCTAGAACAGTGATGGTGAGGATGGAGAGGAAGGGAGATTTGTGAGTCTTTTTGAAGTAGGATCAATAGGACCTGTTGATTACCTGATTTGGATGATAGGAATTTTAAGTGGATAGAGGGATAGTTTACTCCCATAAAAATAGAGAGGTTAGAAGGATAAACAGTCTTAGAAGAAGGGACATGAATCTGAATATGCACCAGGTAAATCTGTAGGATTTCCAAACGAAAATCTCTAAGAGCCAGTAGGATGGACCCTTGCATGAATCCCCAAAACAACATCTTAATCCATGCAAAGTTTACTGACTAGAGAATACTAAATAACACAAATATTCATCATTAAATATGTAGTCTGCAAATAGACACTCAAAGATCACAAAACCCATTCGCCACCACCAACTGAGAAGTCTGAGGAGAGTGCTGTGCTGTGTTTGTAATTCAGGTCTCAGTTTCCCCATCGTCTCAGGGCTCACCCCAGCAGAGCCCCGTGAAACAACAACCACTGCTGGCTCCAATCCATTGGCCAGTGGAGGCTCAAAGTTGTTGATTCCTCAGCAAGGAATCCTTTCTGATTCTATGAAAAATATGGTGGATAAGTTATTTCATTCTGTTTAGTGGATGTTATCTTTCTCTCTTTGTCTATTCTTGTGGGCTGACCATGTGCAGTTCCCCAGGCAATTAGGGCCTCCAGCTGCACAGCCTCCAACTGTGTTCCTTTCTATGATACATGCCTGAACACAGGAAGAATCCATGTGCCATGCAAATCATCCCACTGTACGAGCTGAGAGTTCAATGCCAACTCTATACCAGACATCCACCATCACTACCAATGACCATGTAGCTGTACTGAGTTGCTTCTTGGCTCAAAAAAATAATCATGAAAGAGCTTTATCACAAAGATTTAAGTGCCATGTATAATCAAATTTCCCACATAAAATTGGGAGGATAGTTTTATGATTGCTTTGGTTGTATTGTCAAATCACTTTGATCTGAGGTGCAGTAAGCAATGTGATTCCTTCGAAGATTCTGCCAAAGCAGCCACTAGGGTAGAACACATGAAAAGTCAACCCAGCGTGAAACCAGATTTGTTGGGAGATTGAATACGAATGGGGCCAAGGACAGAAGAGAGATAGTGAAATCATTTGCTTTCTTGTTGTGATTCTAGTGCAGTGGATTTCAACCCTGGCTGTAGATTGGAGCCATCTGAGGAGATTATTTTTCCTCCAAAAAAATACTGTGCCTGGGCCCCAGTCCCAGAGATTCAGTAGGGCCCCCCAAGTGCACTTTAAATGATTCATTCTCTGGTGTGTTCCACCATTCATGACATATGAAAACTACTGACCTTTCAGAAGAAGCTGAAAATGACCATAAATGTGCATTCATTTAGCCAACACATGAATACCTGAGTGTACCAGGATGGAGGGATTGGGGGCCTGTACAACACGATGTGTGCTCTGGGGAACCGACCAGCACATTTCTGAGAGAAAACTCAGACTCCCCAGGATTTCCCTGGGTGTTTCTGAAGCTGCAGTTGGGATCAGGTCTTAGTTCATGTGACTTAAGCACAAATTAGCCCACTTTCCGTCCCCCTCAAAAAAAATTACCAAATCTATTCAAAGACAGTTGTCAGCCTGTGAAAGGAGAGGTGGGAGGTACGCATTTCCAACCCTGGGCAGCTAAGTGACTAGAGAGTCTCTACAGTATGTTAGGGGGAACCCACAACAGTGCCAGGAGGGACAAAGAGTAAACATGAGAGTCTGTCTTTAGCCACATTTGGTTCTGTGATGGCAAATCAATAATGGTGCCATAGGGACCTTGGCTGGCAGGCCCTTATAGCTGTGAACTGTGACACCCAGGCCATCGCCAGTGAGCACAGCTGGGATCCAGGAGGAAAGGGAAGCAGCTCTTGGCCCTCAGCTCCCAGGACCCCGGATCTTGCCCTGACTGCCCCAAGCCTGCCTCCACCACACCTCCACTTCCAATGCCTGCCCTTGGCAATCTGGACTTGACCCCACTGTTACCGAGAACCATCCCGAGACCAGCCCTGTGGAAGTGCATCCTGCTTGTCCTAACAGCACTGGGCAAAGTGAGGCAGACAGGAGTAGTCAAGACTTAAGGACAAGGCACAGAGAGAGGTAGAGTCATATTCCACATTGTCATCGTCACAGCTCTGTCTACTGAGGGCCTGCCCGGTGTGTGTCTGGGCTAAGTGCTGTATGTCCATATCTCAGCCAAATATGGAAAACAAGACTTCGATTCCACTTCCAGGAAGCCCAGACACATGGGAGTTGCTGGTTCTGCAAAGGTCTCAGGCCGTTAGGGAGCCCACAGCTTCGGAGTGAGAGCAGCCATCTCTCCGTTAACCGGCCTGGATTCCCTCACAATCCTCTTAGATTTGGGGGCGGGAGGGTAGGGTTGTAGATGTTGCCTACAGGCCTGGGGACTGGTTATAAGTGGGGTGATCGAGTGGTCCTTGGAGTTTAGTTCTGTCCCAGGAGGAGTTGGAGGGGAGGCAATGAAGCCATTTAGAGCCAGAGGGACTTGAGAGATTAGCTGGCCCAATCTTTCATTTCAGACCAGAGGAAACAGAGACTGAGAGAGGTTAAGTGATTGTCCAGAGTGACTCGAAATGTTGATGGCAGAAATAGGGTGAGGACTCCAAGGCCCTAACCTGTCACTCCGGGTTCCCTCTGGTGAATGCAGCGTATGTGGTTTCCAAGGAAATCCGTCAGGTCCTCAACAAAAGAAAACGACGCTGTTGAGGAGAGGTTCTGGTGGTGCATGCAGACAAACCATAACGGCCACAGGAAATGAGTGCTCAAGTGGGGCCACAACAGGAACAAATAGAAAGGACAATGGCGTCAGAGGTGGCGTAAGGCAGCATGTGATTAAGTGACAGATGGACGGCCTCAGCCACCAGCTTTGCAATTTGGGAATTGCAAAGACCAGATCACTGGCATGGGTGGATGGAAAAGAAGTTACTGGGTGAGTTTTATCTTCCAGCTGAAAAGGCATGAACACGTCAGGTCCATGTAGGGTTTAGGTTGTGTTCTTAGATGATCCTAGGAGATGCTACCTGGGCAGCAGAATGGAATTTAATAAAAAGTGGGAACTGTGGATGAAGCACTTCGGTGCATTGTGCATACACAATTGCATTTTGGTGGCCCGATTTTTCTATCTAAGCTGATTGACACAAAAGCATGTTGGGTTCTACCAGTTCTGCTTATGGATTTGCATTAGTGATCATTAATAACTTTTAGTTAGGTGAGGTTTTGTGTGAGGCATATGCAAAAAAAGTTGAGGCAGCAATATGATTTTGTTGTTTCTCCACCACCATACATATCCATTCTTAATTATCTCTAAGGTTTTATACACAGCCAAAGGTCACACTATGATTGAGACAAAATTTTCACTTCAATGGGGAAAAGTTCATTCTTAACACTTTAACACCTCAACAAGGCCAACCAATTCAGCTTCTGAAGTCTCCCAGCCAACTCCCTTCCCTCCAGGATCAATGGCCACTGTCCTAGCCCAAACTCTCATGAGCCCTGAACATTCTATTGCAATAATCTCCTAATTTGTCTTTTTCCAACAAAAAAAACGTATTAAGAAACTAAGACAGTGAAGTTCTTAAGGAACAATAGAGCATACAGTCCCCATGCTGCAGAAGTGCAAATCCTGTGTCACATATCTAAGGCTGGAGGAGTCTGGTGGAATTTTCAGAAATTGGTATTCCTCAGAGGAATGTTTAAAGTCTGCTGTTTGAAGCTTGGTCATTTTACCTGGCCTTCTTTTTTACTCAGATTAATCAACCAGTGTTAGAAATTCATTTGTTATCCCATCTGCAAATTTTTGTAAACCCATTCTCCTCTCTTGTCTTTAAAATAGCCAGCATCCTACAGACAAAATCCAATTTGCAATTAACTTGAAAACATAAGAAAACCAAGAATCACTCAATCAGGGAAAACATTGCACTTTTAGATTTAAACATTTTTTTTCCCTTAGCCAAGATGTATTTATTGTCATTTCCAGAATTACTCTTATAAATATCTGGTTATCATAACCACAAAAAGACAGCCTCTTAGTTTCAACTGCTGGATGCAAGCATGCCACATTTTCAAGATTTCTGGTCTCACCCTTTTAACCCAAAGAATAACTATAAATAGATGGTAAAGTCTGGGATTTCCACAGCTAAGTGCTGCTATAAATAGTTTTAAACATTTTCCCACTTCAAGCTTTCTAAAAGAACATTCTCCACTTCCTTTCTTGGATAACCTCTGGGAATAAAGCGAAATCACATTCAGAAGTTTATTGACGGAGTTTAACGAAACTCTTAATGAACCTATTAGCAACTCTGAACATTCCTCAGCTACTGAAAGAACTGAAAATAAAATGATTTCACAAATTAATTTAAATAGATATTTCCGAGAAATGTATTTTTAAATTAAGCTTTTAGTATCTTCAGCTGTTCTGTCTCATTACTGGGAATTTTTTTTTTTTTTTTTTTAAATTAAGCCAAAACCTGGATAGTTCACTTAACAGTTATTTAACTTAAGTGAAGTTTATCTCTAATTTTCTTGAGAACTTAGCTAGATTGGGAACTCTGGTGGCTACAAAATGAAAGAAATATATTTCTTTCAACTTTCCTTACAATTAACATGCAGAAAAAGAGATGCGAGTTCACTTCAGTGGTCAGGGGTCCAGATTAGTTGTCTTCTTTCTTCAAGAATGTTCATAAGACACCTTGCAAAACACACAGAGATTCTAAGTTCTTTGTAAAATCTCTACCATTTAATGCTTTCCCATGGTGCACGCCTATGGCAGTCAGAGCGAAGACAGAGCAATGCAGAATTGCCTCATCTCTAGAGACAGATGCTTACGTTCTAGCAACCTCTGCTGGTGGTTGTTTTTGATGGGAAGAAAGTAAAATTAGCCACTGTCTTCTAAGTGGCAGGGAAATTAAGCGAAGAAAGAACAGCAATGAAAACAGATGATGTTAGTAAAACTTATGTCCCTGTTTTATATTTTGGTTAAAAAAAAAGGGGGGGGGTTAATGGGAGGCTATAAGATATTTTTTAAAAATTAGATATTTATAAAAATAGACAATTTTTAGCAGTTGTAGATTTACAGAAAATATCGAGCAAAAAGTACAGTGAGTTCCCATATATCCCCTCACACCTTCCCCATTTTCCCTATTTTTAACATCTTGCATTAGTGTGGTACATGTGTTACAATTGATGAGCCCATATTGCTATATTATTGTTAACTAAAGTCCATAGTTTACATTAGGGTTCACTTTTTGTGTTGTACATTATATGGATTTGACAAATGTATAATAACGTGCATCCATCATTAGGGTATCATACAGAATAGTTTTACTGCCCTAAAAGTCCTCTGTGCTCCACCTATTCATCCCTTCCTCCCCACTTACCCCTGGCAAGCACCAATTTTTTACTGTCTCCATAGTTTTGCCTTTTCCAGAATGTCATAGGTTTGGAATCATACAGTATATAGCCTTTTCAGATTGGTTTCTTTCACTTAGTAATATGCATTTAAGATTCCTCCATGTATTTTTGTGGCTTGATAGCTCATTTCTTAGCACTGAATACTATTCCACTGTCCGGATGTACCAGAGTATATTTATCCATTCACCTACCGAAAAACATCTTGGTTGCTTCCAAGTTTCAGCAATTATGAATAAAGCTGCTATAAACATCTACATGCAGGTTTTTGTGTGGACATGAGTTTTCAACTCCTTTGAGTAAATACCAAGGAGCCTGATTGCTGGATCACATGGTAAGAGTATGTCTAGTTTTGTAAGAAACTGCCAAAACCTTCAATGTGTCTGTACTGTTCTGCATTCCCACCAGCAATGAGTGAGAGTTCCTGTTGCTCCACATCCTCTCCAGCATTTGATGTTGTCAGTTTTCTGGATTTTGGCCATTCTAATAGTAGTATCTCCTTGTTTTAATTTGCATTTCCCTGATACCATATGATGTGGGGCATCTTTTCAAATGCTTATTTGCCATCTGTATATCTTCTTGATGAGGTGTCTGTTAAGGTCTTTGGCTCATTTTTTAACCAGGTTGTTTGTTTTGTTGTTGAGTTTTATGAGTTCTTTGTATATTTTGGATATGTGTCTTTTGCAAATATTTTCTCTAAGTCTGTGGCTAGTCTTCTAATTTTCTTGATGTTGTCTTTTGCAGAGCAGAAGTTTTTAATTTTAATGAAGTTCAGTTTATCCATTATTTCTTTCATGGATCACGTCTTTGGTGTTGTATCAAAAGACATCATCATACCTAAGGTCATCTAGGTTTTCTCCTATGTTATCTTCTAGGAGTTTTATAGTTTTGCATTTTACATTTAGGTTTGTGATCCATTTTGAGTTAATATTTGTGAAGGTTATAAGGTCTGCGTCTAGGTTCATTTTTTTTGCAAGTTGATGTCCAGTTGTTCCAGCACCATTTTTTTTTTCAGTTTTACTGAGATATAATTGACAAATAACATTGTGTAAGTTTAAGGTGTACAGTGTAGTGATTTTATATATGTATATATTCAGCACCATTTGTTGAAGAGACTGTCTTTGCTCCATTGTATTGTCTTTGCCCGTTTGTCAAAGATCAGTTGACTATATTTATGGGGTCTATTTCTGGGCTCTTTATTATGTTCCACTGATCTATTTGTCTATTCTTCTGCCAATAACACAGTTCTGATTACTATAGCTTCATAGTAAGTCTTAAAATCGAGCAGCATCAGTGCTCCCACTTTGTTCTTCTCCAATATTGTGTTGGCTATTTTGGGTCTTTTGCTTCTCCGTATAAACTTTAGAATCAATTTCAATATCCATGAAATAATTTACTAGGATTTTGATTGAAATTGCATTGAATCTATAGATCAAGCTGGGAAGAACTGACATCTTGACAATATTGAGTCTTCCTATCCATGAACATGGACTATCTCTCTACTTGTTTAGTTCTTTGATTTTGTTCAGAGTTTTGTAGTTTTCCTCTTGCAGATCTTGTATATATTTTGTTAAAGTTATGCATAAATATTTCATTTTTGAGAGGTGCTAATGTAAATAGTGTTGTGTTTTTAATTTCAAATTTTACTTGTTTGTTGTTAGTTTATAGTAAAGCAATTGAGTTTTGTATATTAACCTCGTGTTCTGCAGCTTTGCTATAACTGCTTGTTTGTTCCAAGAGTTTTTTTGTCAATTCCTTTATATTTTCTACAGAGATGCTCATGTTATCTGTGAACAAAGACAGTTTTATATCTTCCTTCCCAGGAAATAAAAGTAAATACCTTTTATTTCCTTTTCTTGCCTTATTCCATTAGCAAGGACTTCCAGCATGATGTTGAAAAGGAATTGTGAGAAGTGATATCTTGCCTTGTTCCTGATCTTAAGTGAGAAAGCTTTGAGTTTCTCACCATTAAGCATGATGTTAGCTGTAGGTATTCTTATAGATAGTGTTTATCAACTTGAAGAAGTTCCCCTTTATTCCTAGTTTACTGAGAGTTTTTATCATGAGTGAGTGTTGGGTTTTTTCAAATGCTTTTTCTACATCTAATGATATGGTCGTGTGACTTTTCTTTTTTAGTCTATTGATATGAAAGATTGCATTAATTGATTTTTCAACATTGAACCAGCCTTGCATACCTGGGAGAAATCCCACTTGGTCATGGTTAATAATTCTGTTTATACTTTTTTGGGGTTAGATATACCCCTAATATTTTGTTGAGGATTTTTACATCTATGTTCGTAGGAGATATTGGTCTGTAGTTTTCTTGTAATGTCTTTGTCTGGTTTTGGCATTACGGTAATGTTGGCCTCATAGAATGAGGAAGTATTTCTTTTGCTTCTATCCTCTGAAACAGATTGTAGAGAATTGGTATAATTCCTTCTTTAAATATTTGATAGAATTCACCAGTGAACCAATCTGGGCCTGGTGCTTTCTGTTTTGGAAGGTTATTAGTTATTGATTCAATTTCTTTAATAGATATAGGCTTCTTCAGATTGTCTATATCTTCTTGTGTGAGTTTGTGCAGATTGTGTCTTTTAAGGAATTCATCTGGGCTGGCCCCATGGCGTAGTGGTTAAGTGTGCATGCTCCGCTACTGGCGGCCCGGGTTCGGATCCAGGCGTGCACTGACACACCGCTTCTCCGGCCATGCTGAGGCTGCGTCCCACATACAGCAACTAGAAGGATGTGCAACTATGACATACAACTATCTGCTGGGGCTTTGGGGAAAAAAGGAGGAAGATTGGCAATATATGTTAGCTCAGAGCCAGTCTTCCTGAGCAAAAAGAGGAGGATTAGCATGGATGTTAGCTCAGGGCTGATCTTCCTCAAAAAAAATTTAAAAAAAGGAATTCATCTATTTCATCTAGGTTATCAAATTTGTGTGCAGACAGTTATTCATAGTATTACCTTATTATTCTTTAAATTTCCACAGGATTTGTAGTGATGTCCCCCCCAAATTTGATGTCTCCCCCTTTGATTTTGAATAACCTTTTCAGATAAATATTTAGTCAATGCAACATTCAAACTTGATCTCAAGTATGTTTCTTCTCTCTCAAAGGATTTCTCTCCACTTCACTTTCCTAAGACATCTTAGCATCTCACGACAATGGAGACATGACCAGCTGTGGGAGAGGAGGGTGTCGTCAAGATCCTTGCTGGTTTCTGCTGAGATGTGACTGGCTGTTGTTCTTCGATTTCTGTGAGACCCCACTACTAAGCCCTTTGACCTTTTAAAGCTATCTTCCTCTTTCCTCTCGATCTAACTGAGCAAAGTTTTGCAAACAAAATAGCCCTAAGGCAATGCATGTGTTGAACAAACACTTATTGATAGAACCATGCACCAGAAAATGTAGGGGAAATATCAATGAACAAATATCCCTGTCATGTGTCCCTACAGCAAATTGATTTTTTAAATTTTAGTTTTAAATATATGCACCGGAAATCCACTCTTTTAAAACCATAGTTCCATGAGTTTTGACACATACATAGAGTCATGTAACCACTACCTCGATCGAGATGCAGAAAAGTATCACCCTCCCAAATTCCCTAGTCTTTGTAATCAACTCCTCCACCAAACCTTAACCTCTGGCAGTCATTTGTCTCTTCACTATTCCTATTGTTTGTCTTTTCTAGAATGCCATGTAAATAGAATCATGCAGTATGTAGTATTTTCAGTCTGGATTCTTTGATTTAGCATAATTCATCTGAGATTCTTCCAAGTTGTTGCATGTATCAGTAATTCCTTCATTTTATTACTGAGAAGAATTCTATTGTATAGCTGTATCACAGTTTGCTCACCCATTCATAAGTTGAAGGACAGTTAGGTTGTTTCTAGTTTTTGTTGACTTTCAATAAAGCTTCTATAAATGTTAACAAACAGCTTTCTGTATGAACATACATTTTCTCTTGTGTAAATACTTAAGGGGGCATTGCTGGATGAGATGGAAAGCTTTAAGTTCAATTTTATAACAAACTTTTTATGCATCTATTGCTATGATCATATGGTTATTCTTATTTTATCAATGTGATGAATTACATTGATTTTTAAATTTTTTTCAAAAGTTTTTCTTCATCAATTGAAATTATTATGTGGGTTTTCTTTATTTTATTAATATGGTGAGTTACATTAATTGACTTTTGAATGTTGAGCCAGTCTTGCGTTCCTGGAATGAACCTCACTTTGTTGTGATGTATTATCCTTTTTATATATTGCTAGATTTGATTTGCCGATATTTTGCTGAGAATTTTCTGCCTCTGTTCCTGAAGGATATTGGTCTGTAGTTTTCTTTTCTTGTTTTGTCTTTTTATGACTTTTGCATCAGAGTAATGCCTTGTAAAATGTGCTGGAAAATGGTTCCTCTTCTGTATTCTGGAAGAGATTGTGTAGAATTTTTATTATTTCTTCCTTAAATGTTTGGTAGAATTTACTAGTGAGTTAGGTCATTTAGGCTTGGAATTTTTCTTAGTGGGAAGTTTAAAAAAAAACCCACAAATCCAGTTTCTTCAATAAATAGAGAACTACTCAGTTTCTATTTCTTCTTGAGCAAGATTTGGTAGTTTATGTCTTTCAAATAATTAATCCATTTAATCTAAATGGTTGAATTTATGGGGATAGAGTTGTTCATCATGTTCCCTTGTTCTTTTAATGTTCATGGGATTAATATTGGTGCCCCTTCTTTCATTCCTGAAATTGGCAATTTGTGTGTATCTATTTTTTTGGTCAGCCCAGTTATCAGTTTATGAATTTTGTAGATCTTTTCAAAGAACCAGTTTGGGTTCATGATTTTCCTCTATTGTCTGTTTTCAATTTCATTGATTTCTGCTTTTTATGGTTTTCTTGCTTCTGCCAGCTTTGAGATTACTCTTTCTTTCTAACTTCTTTCACACTCCACAAATATGCTGTATTTTTATTTTTATTCAGTTCAAACTTTTATAATTGTCCTAGAAACTCCCTCTTTGCCCCTTTGGCTATTTAGAAGCATGTTGTTTAATTTACAAATATTTGGAGATTTTTCAGATATTTTTCTGTTAATGGTTTCTAGTGTAATTCCATCATCATCAGAGAAAACACTTGGAATAATTTCCATTTATGCTTTTAAATTCTTTAAGGTATGTTTTATGGTCCAGAATGTATTCTGTCTTGGTGAATGTTTCCTGTGCACTTGAAAAGAATATATATCCTATTGTTTTTGGTGAAGTATTCTATAAATATCAATTAGATCAAATTGACTGGTGGTGTTTTTCAGATCTTATACATCCTTGCTGATTTTTGGTCTATTTGTTCTATCTGTTACCAAGAGAGAGGTCTTGAGGTTTCTAAATATAATTGTGGATTTACCTTTTTCTCTTTTTAATTCCATCCAATGTCTTCATTTTTCATAATTTAGTGAGGTAAAATATACATATAAAATTTACCATTTTAACCACTTGTAGGTGTACAATTTAATGGCATTAAGTACATTCATAATGTTATGCAGCCATCATCACTATCCACTTCCAGAACTCTTTCATCATCCCAAACAGAAACTATACTCACTAAACAATAACTCCCCATTCTCCCCTCCATATAATCCCTGGTAACCTCTGTTCTACTTTCTGTCTCTATGAAATTGCTTTTTCTAGGTACTTCATAGTGAAAGAACCGTACAATATTTGTCATTTTGTGTCTGGCTTATTTCACTTAGTGTAATGTTTAAGGTTCATCTATGTTGTAGCATATATCAAAATTTCATCCTTTTTATTTACTTATTTTTTATTTTTTATTTTTTTGTGAGGAGGATCAGCCCTGTGCTAACATCTGCCAATCCTCCTCTCTCTTTTTTTTTTTGTGAGGAAGATCAGGCCTGAGCTAACATCCGTGCTAATCTGCCTCTTTTTGCTGAGGGAGACCACCTCTGAGCTAACATCTATTGCCAATCCTCCTCCTTTTTTTCCCCCTTTTTCTCCCCAAAGCCCCAGTAGATAGTTGCACATCCTTCTAGTTGCTGTATGTGGGACGCCGCCTCAGCATGGCTGGAGAAGCGGTGCATCGGTGGGCACCCGGGATCCGAACCTGGGCCTCCAGTAGCAGAGCACATGCACTTAACCGCTAAGCCATGGGGCCGGCCCCAATCCTCCTCTTTTTTTTTGCTGAGGAAGACTGGCCCTGGGCTAACATCTGTGCCCACCTTCCTCCACTTTATATGGGACACCGCCACAGCATGGTTCACCAAGCAGTGCGTTGGTGCGTGCCCGAGATCCTAACCAGTGGACCCAGGGCCGCCGCAGTGGAGCGAGTGCACTTGACCGCTTGCGCCACCCGGCCAGCCCCCAAAATTTCATCCTTTTTAAAGAATGAATAATAGTCTAGTGTATGTATATGCTACATTTTTAAAATCTCATCTGTTGATGAACGTTTAGGTTGCTTCCACGTTTTGGCTATAGTGAATAACGCTGCTGTGGACATTGGTGTACAAGTACTGGTTTGAATCGCTACTTTCAATTCTTTTGAATACATAGCTAGAAGTGGAATTGCTGGATCATACGTTAATTCTGTTTAACTTTTTGAGGAACCAACAAACTATTGTCCACGGTGGCTGCAACATTTTACATTCCCTGGCAATACACAGGGTTCCAATTTCTCCCCATCCTCACAGACATTTGTTTTTTGTTTTTTTGCTGTCTTTTTTTTCAATGGCTATCCTACTGGGTGTGAAGTGGTATTTCATTGTGGTTTTGATTTACATTTCCCTAATGACTAGTGATGTTGAACACCTTTTCATGTGCTTATTTGCTATTCATATATTTATTTGGAGAAATGTCCATTTAAGTCCTTTACTCATTTTTGAACTGCGGTTTTTTGTTGTTGTTGAATTGTGGGAGTTCTTTATATATTCTAAATATTAGTCTTTTATCAGATATATGAATTGCAAATATTTTCTCTCCTTCTATGGGTTGTCTTTTCACTCTCTTGATAGTATCCTTTGATGCACAAAAGTTTTAAATTTTGGGGAAGTCCAATTTATATATTTTTTCTTTTATTGCCAGTGCTTTTGGTGTCATATCTAAGATATCATTGCCAAATCGAATATCGTAAAAAGTTTTCCCCTATATTTTCTTGTAAGAGTTTTAATTCTTACATTTAAGTCTTTGACCCATTTTGAGTCACTTTTTGGATATACTGTAAGGGAAGGGTCCAACTTCATTCTTTTCCTTGTGGATATCCTGTTTTCCTGGCACCATTAATAAAAAGACTGTCCTTTCCCCCATTGAATGTTCTTGGTACCCTTGTCAAAAATCAACTGACCATGTATGCAACAGTTTATTTCTGGGCTCTGTGTTTATTCCATTTGTCTCTATATCTGTCCTATGCCAGTACCACACTATTTTGATTACTGTAGCTCTGAAGTAAGTTCTGAAATCAGGAAATTTTAGTCCTCAACTTTGTTCTTCTTTTTCAAGATTATTTTGAATTTCCACATGAATTTTAAGTCAGATTTTTCTTTTCCTTAAAAAAAAAATGCGGGCCGGCCCCATGGCTTAGTGGTTAAGTGCGCACGCTCCACTGCTGGTGGCCCGGGTTCGGATCCCGGGCGTGCACCGACACACCGCTTCTCTGGCCATGCTGAGGCCGTGTCCCACATACAGCAACTAGAAGGATGTGCAACTATGACACACAACTATCTACTGGGGCTTTGGGGGATAAATAAATAAATAAATAAAATTATTAAAAAAAAAAAATGCCATTGGATTTTGACAGGGATAGCGTTGACTCTGTAGATTGCTTTGGGTAGTTTTATTATCTTAGCAATAGTAAGTCTTCCAAGTCATGAACATGGAAGGTCTTTTCATTTATTTATGCCTTTGATTTCTTTCAGCAATTTTTTGTAGTTTCAGTGTATTTCTTTTGCCTCCTTGGTTAAATTCATTCCTAAGTATCTTATTCTTTCTGATTCAATCATAAATGAAAATTCTTTTTTAATTTCTTTTTTGGATTGTCATCTTTAGTGTATAGAAATGCAACCATTTTTTACATGTTGATTTTGAATCCTGCAACTTTGTTGACTTTGTTTATTAGCTCTAACAGGTTTTTTGTTGTTATTCTTGAATTTTTAGTGTAATTTTATCAGATTTGCTCCATATATATTGATACTCTGTATTAAGGGGCATACACATTTAAGTTCATTATGTCTTCTTGGTGAATTGACCTTTTTATCATTATGTAATTTTGTTTTGTAGTAGTTTTCCTTCCTCTGAAATCTATTTTTTTTAATATTAATAAGGCCACTTCAGCTTTCTTTGGATTAGTGTTTGCATATTACATTTTTCATACTTTTACTTTTAACTCACTGCTATATTTAAAGTGGATTTCTTATAGACAGTATATAATGAAGTCTTTTTTTTAATCCATTCTGAAAAATCTCTCATTTACTGGGTGTGTTTAGACTATTTACATTTAATGTTATTGATGTGGCTGAATGTGGGCCTACCATTTTTTTTCCTACTTGTGCTATTTTTTTGTTCCCATGCTCCCTTTTTCCTGCCTTTTTAAAAAGTATTATTTGAATATGCATTACTAAGTTTTATTTGTTTGTTTAACTATTTTTCATTACATTGTCTAAAGTAATACCTTTAAGTATTACAACATACATACTTTTATAGTCTAGTTACAGTTAAGTTCTCATTTGAAGCAAAATGTAGAAGTGTTACAACAATATCTGTCTCTTTACCCTCCTCCCTTTTATGTTATATTGTTATTTGTATTACAACTATAGTCATACATTGCTTAACAACAGGGATAAGTTCTGAGAAATGCATCATTAGGCAATTTCATTATTGTGTGAACATCACGGAGTGTGCTGAAGGGGAACAAAATTTGCCACCTCAAAATGTGTCTTTTTAACATGAGGATTATTTTAGGCTGATTATTTTTAAGAAATAAAAGACTCAAAGTTTTCCTGCTACCTCCTCCTTAACTGCCTAAAAGAATTCAGATTAAAAAAACCTGTCTCAGGAAGTGAGTTATCACCTTAACATAACATGAACTAGGTGACAGACCAGGAAGAACCTAGGAAAGCCTGTTTGTTGGGCTCCCCTCTGTGTTCTTCTGTTTCTGTGTGACCAAACAATCACTTGTTTTCCAAACATCTGCTCCTTTTCATTTATCTGTGAATTGCCTTCCTTCCCTTTGAAGTCCCTAGCTCTCCCACCTCCAACATCTTCTTTTGTCTTTAGCTGCAGATGGTATTTAAGGTGAAAGCTTTGGCCATTTAGGTGAGTTACTCAGTTTTCCTGGATTTCTCCCATGTACACATGTTATTAAACTTTTGTTTTTCTCCTGTCTCATGTCAGTTTAATTCTTAGGCCAGCCAGAAGAACCTAGAGGGGTAGAGGAAAATTTCTTCCTCCCGTAGAGTACGTACACAAAGCTAGATGGTATAGCCTACTGCACACGTAGGCTATATGGTGCTGATCTTATGGGATGACTGTCATATATGAGGTCCATTATTGACTGAAATGTCATTATGTGGCACATGACTGTGCATACATTGATAATCTCACTATGTACTGTTATATTATTTGCTTTCAACCATCATATACATTTTAAGTAGCTAAAAGGAGAAAAATACTTTATATATTCAGATATTTATGATTTCCCTTGCTCTTCCTTCATTCCTGAAGTTCCAACTTTCCCTTAGCCTGGGGAATCTCCTGTAGCATTTCTTCTAGAGCAGGTGTGCTGTGTCAAATTCTCTTCATTTTATTTCAATTTAAAATGTATTGTGTCTTCATTTCTGAAGGATATTTTTGATGTACATAGCATTCTGAGTTGACAGTTTTTTTTTTCTTTCAGTATTTTAAAAATGTCCCACTGTCTTATGGCCACCATGGTTTCAGATGAGAAATCTTCAATCATTCAAATTTTTCTCCCTCCATATGTAATGTGTTGTGTTTTATCTGTTGCTTTTATTTCTCTCTTTTCTTCCTCTGTCTTTTTCCATGTGTCTCTCTCTTTCTTTTTTTTTTTTATCTGTCTTTCTTTTTATTCTTTCTTTCTTCCCCATCCCCGCTCCTCCTCTCCTCCTCCTCCTTCTTCCTTTTGCAGTTTAATTATGATGTGTCTTGGCATGATTTACTTCAAGTTTATCCTGATTGAGGTTCACTGAGGTTTGTGTGTTTCCTGAAAGTTGTTAAGTTTTAAGTGTGCTTTTTTTTTTCCAAATACTTTTTCTACTTCTGGGACTCCAATGTCAAATGTTAATGCTTTTGATATTACCCCACAGGTCCCTGATGCTCTGTTAATTTTAAGTCTTTGTTCTTTCTATACTTCAGGTTGGATAACTTCTACTGACCATTTTCTAGTGTCTTTTCTGATGTCTTCATTCTGCTATTGAGCCCTTTCAGTTAACCTTGGTCATCTCACCATTTGTTGATTGTCTTTTCCTAGAGAAATGGTCATATTTTCATGGTTCTTTTTATATTAAATAATTCTACATTATATCTTGGACATATTAAATATTGTGTTGTGAGGCTCAGGGTCCTGTTTAAATCTTTTGAGAATGCCGATTTTTTGTTGTCTGTTGTAGCAGGCAGTCAGCCTGCTTAGGTTGAGCATACAGGTTTCTTTTTACCTTCTGTGAGCAGTGTTTTCTACCTCAGTTCATTTTCCAAGTCTTTTCTACTGTTCTTTGGGTCTGTTCTGTGCATTCACAGCTCTGGATGAGCGTGGGGCTTGTGAAGATTCATTCACAGACTTAGAGGATGCTCTTCTCCAACTCACTTCTCTGGGATTTCCCTGACATTGTCTAGCTTCCAGGGCCCTCTTTTCCCAGTTCCTCTGCCCATAAAGATACTTTCCTCTCAGAGTTTAGGTGCCTACGACACCACCACAGCCGTGTATCCCTGCAAGGTGAGCTGGCTTTATGGCTGGGCCAATAGAGAAAAAAATTAAAACAGAAAATAGATTTCCCATCCCCTGCACTCTTCAGCTCACAGGGCCCCTTTTCTCGATTTCCTGGCCAGAAAAATAGGGTTTCTACCAGAGGTTTTGCTCTCTGCACCCACACGTAGTTCTATAGCTGAAGTTTCCAGGCCAGCCTCAGGAGAAAGTCAGGAGATACAGAAAAAACTCCTGGGCACTCGCTGATACCAATCATTTTTCAAGTTTTTCTTTCCTTCCCATATGCCCGCTGTGTACTTTTCAGCCTTCAGGTAGTTGCTATTTGTATTGCCTTGAGAGATGTTAGGTGTAATCAATGAGAGAGTTGTGCACTGACACGTCTGTTGAATGAAAAAAGTCTGGTCTGTCTCTCTTACTGGCCTGTTAGCTCCATGAAGACATGCACTGTGTCTGTCTTCTCTAATGATGTTACTGGTGCCTGGTCCAGTGTTGTCCATGATAAGGTCAAAATAATTATCAAGTTAAATGATACTGGGCAAAGAAGAATCAATAAGAAAATAATACTGAAGTGAATTAAAAATGAGAATTTAGCCTAGAATATGTGTAAGGAGTCTAAATGTGAGATAATGTTGTAAGAATGATATATCTTTTGCTTAAGACATGAGATTAATGGTGAAAACTCTGTAGACACACCAGGGTTTTGAAAGATATAAGTGGGAGGATTTTGCAGTTGTAATATTAAATAATAAGTAAAGCTCTTGGCAAAGAGGACGAATCCAAAAGTAATATACTATTCAGTAAACAGTAGGAATTGGCACGGATTTCCAAAAGAGAAAAAACAATCATTTAAAAATTTAGGCTTTAGATTTTGATAAGAAAAATAGTAACAGTGTGGTATAGAAAATAAAGGTAAAGTGGAAGCTTATTATCCCCTCTGAACAATATATAACAAAAGGCCTGAATGCCAGAGACAATGGGAGCTGTCCTTTCTAACCATCCTGTGAGGTATCACTGCCTGTCCAAATGAAGCTATCAGAAAGACACTCAGAAGCCGGATAATAAAATGGTCACAGGTCAAGGAAAGTGACACATATCTAGGGCCATCAGTGCAGAGGGAATGACATTATATAGGATGCCTGTTGACATCCCTTGGCAGATGACAAGGGGAATTATCACGGGGATTCTCTAGTAGAACAGAAGAGTGATTTATGTTTAGTCGCAAATGGCTGTAGCTCATTCAAATGGCCAGTCTCCAATGGTAGTGTTTTCTTTACAGAAATGAAAAGAATGGGGGAAAGGAACATTTCCAAAATATATTTCTTTCAATAGAAAAAGAACAGTGTGTTTAAATGACCTAAATTATTAGAAGAGTACAGATTAGAGAAATGGTATGGTTGAATCTTAACAGTCTTACTATTTCAGAAATTTTGAAGCAATGTATAAGAAAAAACTTTTGAAAAATAATTCTAATAATTTTTAACATGTTTTAAAGCATGAAAAGCCTAAACATAATACTGTCACCATTTCTAGCAAATATGAGTAAGTATTATTGCATAATAGACATAAAGAGAAATAGACTGTGAATGGGGGAGGTGAGGGAGGGGATGCAGCACTGGTGAAAACAGTAACAAACTATGAAAGATTCCCACTAACACATCAAGGAAGCTGGAAAAAGCCCTTCCACACTCTAGTGACCTGGTTGACCAATTGGAAGGTCTTTAAATCTATACTTTTTGTCTCCAAATTAATAACTTCACTTGTAATCAAGTCTTTAAATGTAATTTTTGTCTTACTGGATGTGCTATAATAAAATTGAAGTTAAGATGCAGGGCAAGAAATCAGAGTGTTCACTATCAAGTCCATTTTATCTGCCAAGATAAACAGAAGCATGTGCAGCCAAATTTAAATCTGCGTGAAAAATACTATTGACTTAGCATATACATAGACACATAAGCCAAAGGCAGGTAGAGTTTAAGAGTAGAAGGAATAGTGACAGTGGACTGGGAACCAGAGTTTGTATAGTTTGGTCCCAGCATCACCATATACCAGCTGTGTGACCCGGGCAGACTCAGGATTTCTTGGGCTCGATTTCCTCATCTTTAAGATAATAGGCTAGCTCAGCGTTCCAACAGTTCTTCCTGGCTCTTCTTATGGAACTTTTGGATGAGTGAGATGTTTCTCCTTCTAGAAAGATGCATATTCTCATACATGCAGATGACATGACATAGCACACACTAGGAGACTCCGAATAGATAACTGGCCCTGCGATCTCACTACCACTAGAAACAAGAGCTACAGATCAATTATCCTAAAACAAAAGTTGCCATTTTTAGCAGGTACCTCCCAGCTAGTAACTGGTTTTTAGGTAATAATCACATAGAGCAGGTCAACCTCATCGGTTATCCAAGTGTAAGCAACTAGCTTATTCTGGAAAGTACAATAAGTTACTTTGTTCAAAGCTGAACATTCAGAAATAATTAGACTGCATGACTAAAAGCTAATAGAGGAGAAAAATTGAAAAAATTTGGTTAATTAAAAACAAAACCAAAAAAGGGCAGGCAAAATGGAAAAGGCTACTCCTGATTGAATCCTGGAACAGATAAAGGACAATCATGGAAAAACTGAAGAAATGCAAATAGAGTTTAGAGTTTAGTTCATGGTAGTGCAGTAATGTTAATTTCTTGGTTTTGACACGTACACTATGATTATGGAAGGTGAAACTTGGTCAAGTGTGTACAGGGGCAATCTGTATTATCTTTACAATTTTATAAATCTAAAATTATTCCAAAATAAAAGCATTTATGTTAAAAGAGTCTTTTTTGAGAGAAAAAAATATTTTGTATAAGGTCATCTTGGAGGCAGTCCAAGAGGCTGATGTAGGAATATCCTGAACTCACCTCCTCCCATAGACACACTGAGTCTACAGCTACATATGGAACAATTCCTTCTGAAAAAGACCTGAAAACTAGCTTAGCAGCTCCTTCACATCAGCAACTGAGGAAAAGGCCACATCAAGGCAGGTAGGAGAGGCTGGGACACAGTCTTGCCATAAACCCTACCCCCAGTGCAGTGACCCACAATCGGGAGGGAACTCACAAACCCAGTGCTTCTTCCTGAGGAGTGAAAGAGTTCGTACCCAACATCGGGCACCGCAACTTTTAAGGCCTGCACCTGAGAGATGAAACCCCCAAACAGGTGGCTTTGAAAACCAATAAGGCTCATGTACACAAGACCCAAAGTAGGGATTGCTGAGAAGATGGTGGCATGGGAGGACTCTGAACTCATCTCCTCCCATGGACATAACAAATCTACAACTACCATGGAACAATTACCTCTGAGAAAGAACTAGACTCTGGATAAAAAGAACCCCCACAACAAGGGATGACACTGACAGAGGTGGAAGCAGCAGAGATACCCCTCTTCTGAGGAAAAAAACTACATTCTAGCCACGGTGCTTCATGGCCAGGAGCAATCTTAAGGTAGGAAGCTTTTTTGGAGATGCGAGGGATCTGAGTGGAAAGCTATGCCACAATAGGCAGCCTTTGATTTTGGCACAACCAAGATGAATGCCATAATACCTGGCTTTACTGCCTATGAAAACCAGTGTGAATACCCCCAGAAAAACTATCAAACATAAGTAAAAGAAAAGCCTGCTATTAAAGGGCCCCCACACAGATTCACTCATTCCAGAAATCAACACAAAATCACCAGAAAGGTGTATGGTCCTTTGGTAAAAGACACTCACTTGATAAGCTCTGAGTGCATCTCAGAGGGGCAGGAGGTGGCTGGGTCCACCTCCCCAGGGACTGAGACACTGGTGGCAGCCACTATTGTGACCTAGTACAGGTGTGCCGACACAGACACTGTCAGATGTCATGAGATTTCCTCTTCTGGCCTGTTAGCACAGGGGTTTGTCCTGCCCACTAGAGCACCAATTTAATCCAGCTCAGCCAGGACAGGCAACCCACTCTAGGGACTGGCCCCACTTACCAGCAAGCACACAGGGAATGTAGGCAGGGTGTGTTGCACCTCTGCTGCAGTGGGTCTGCCTCTGCAGGGTGGGAAGTACATGCAGGGTGGTATTGCCTTGGCAGGGTGTGTGGGCCCATGGGCAGTGGGGCATATCAGCTGCAACAGACTTGTGCAGCTGGCCATTTCAAATGCCCACATACGGGATCTGCCCCACCTTCCAATGCCTGAAACAATTGAGTGCTGCCATGCCTGGGTCCAGACCCACCCAGCTGTGCTCCTGAGAAAGCTGAAAACAGCCTTGCAGGCCAGAGGGTTTTGGCAATTGTAAGCCCCTGAGCCTAGCAACCAGCCACACTGGGGGCCTGACTCACTTAACAGAAAAACAGCAACAGGTACATGCTATTAGACCTTGCAGCCAGCCATGCTGGGGTTTGCCCCACCCAATAAAGTGACTAAAGTGACCATAGCAGCCACATGTGGCTGAACCCTCTGACCAGCCAATCCAGGGGACAGCCTAGCTTACCCACTCAACTGCAGCAAGAACAACCCCACCACAACAGAGGGGCATATTTAGCCCACCCAGGGGACACTTCTGGAAGATTTGGAACTGGTGACAAGAGGGAAGCACATTGCTGGGCCCCATAAGGCATCTCTTACATAAGGTCACCTCTCCAAGATTGGGAGATGTAGCTGATCTACCTAATACATAGATATAAGCACAGAATAATAGCCAAAATGAGACAAAGGAATATGTTCCAAATAAGGGAACAGGATAAATCCTTAGAAAAAGGACTAAATGAAACAGAGATAAACAATCTACATGATAAATTATACAAACTAATAATCATAAGGATGCTCACTGATCTTAGGAGAAGAATGGATGAATTCAGTGAAAACATCAACAAAGAATTGGAAAATATAAAAAAAAAAATCAGAAATGAAGAATACAATAATGGAAATGAAAAATTCACTAGAGGCAATCAACAACAGAGTAGACGACACAGAAGAATAGATCAGTGAGCTAGAAGAGTAGAGAAAATCAGCCAAGCTGAAAAGAGAAATGAATTAAAAAAATGAGGACACTCTAGGGACCTCTGGGATATCGAGCATACTAACATTCATATTATAGGTGTCCTGGAAGGAGACGAGAGAGACAAAGGGGCAGAGAGCCGATCTGAAGAAATAACAGCCGAAAACTTTCCTAACCTAAGGAAGGAAACAGACATTCAGGTACGCAAAGCACAGAGAGGACTAAACAAGATGAACGCAAAGAGGCCCACACCAAGACATATTATAATTAAAATGTCAAGAATTAAAGATAAAGAAAGAATCCTAAAAGCTGCAAGAGGATGACAAGTTACATACAAAGGAAACTCCATGAGGCTATCATCTGACTTCTCAGCAGAAACCTTACAGGCTAGAAGAAAGTAAGTGGCATGATACAATCAAAGTGCTGAAACGAAAAAAAATTTACAGCCAAGAATACTCTACCCTGCAAGGTTATCATTCAGAATGGAATTAGAGATAAAGAGTTATACAAACAAGCAAATCTAAGAAAGTTTATCACTGACAAACTGGTCTTACAAGAAATGCTAAAGGGGCTTATGTAAGTGAAAGAGAGAAGACCACAAATAGGAATAAGAAAATTATCAAAGAAAAAAAAAATCACTGGTGAAGGCAAATGTATGGTAAATGTAGCAGATCAACCACTTATAAAAGCTAATATGAAGGTCAAAAGACAAAACTACTAAAAATATCTATTTCCATGATAAGAGGTTAAGGGATACATATACACAAAAAAGAAGTTAAATATGATATCAAAAACATAAAATGTAGGCGGAGGGGAGTAAAAGTGTAGGGCTTTTAGCAAGAGGTAAAATTCAAGAGACCATCAACAATACAGATTGCTATTTACATTGGAGACCCAAAGTGCTGTAGCAATCAGAGAAACAGCTCTTAAAGGACTGCACTCAGGCTCCCTTGCCCCAGGGCCTAGCATAGAAGCAGCCATTTGAAAAGTGCCAGACTATATGTGAAAGTGATTCATTTGTGAATCTTAAAGCATTGGCCATTGGGCAGAGGGGCAGGGGCCTGTTGGGATACACTTCAGGGTCCACAGAGGTGCTAGAAGCACCATTTTTGTGGTTTTTCTCTACCTTGCTAAAGCTAGCAGGCACAATTCTTTTCTTTTTCTTGGTTGAGTGCCATCTTTACCCTTCAACCATCTTCGGGTGCCATCTTCGCGCTCTCCCCGTGCCTTGCTCAAGTCAGTGGGCACCGTCACTGGCATAACAATTGAAGAGACAGTTCTTGGCAGGCTACCACCCCAAAGGCACTGTACAAACAGCCAATGGAAACACATGTCCAGTCTTTCTGAGAAGGAAGCTCTTTTGCTTCTTCAGGAGCTTTGGATGAGGAGCAGGCTTCTGGTTTGGCACACATCTTGGATCTTACTGAGTTGTTCTCAGAGAATGGAGGCCAGTAGATACATTCTTTGCGTTCTCCCTCTGCCTCACTCCAGCCATCTGGTATCTCCCAGAAAGGAGCTTATACCCTTGTGTGGCACCACAATTTTTGCAGCTGCTACCGGGGTATTACCACACAAAGGGCACGGTCTGCTCACGGCGAAACAAAAGCCAATCGTCAAGAGGCAAGGTGGTGGCAGAGAAAGGGCAGTTTATTACAGCTTGCTATCAAGGGGGAAGATGGCCAACTAATGTCTGAAAGGCCAGTTATATAGGGAGCTGGTCTCCAGGTTGGGGAGGCATCTGGTCTCAGGGTGGTGGCATCCATCTGATCTTGAGGTGGAGGTAGGCATCTGGTGTCAGGGTGGAGGCAGACATCTAGTCTTAGGGTTGAGGCAGACATCTAGTGTCAGAGTGGGTGCATCCATCTGATCTCGGGATGGAGACAGACATCTAGTCTCAGGGTGGGAGCATCCACCTGATCTCCGGGTGGGGGCAGACATCTGTTCTTAGCTCCTGATAGTCTTTTGTTTTACTGGATATGCATCAGAGACCAGAACAATGCCCTATACCCTGATCTTTCAGTTGTCATTAATTATGGCTATCAGCATAGACTTTCCCCCTAAGGATCATCACATTCCTAAGGAACTCAAGAGAACAAAATTATCAACTTATAGCAACTGGGAGAGGCCATAAAATCCACAGAGCATGTCTGGGTTAGTTAATCAGAGGTCATTCAAAGTTACAATATGGTTTCTTTTCTACAATATGTCTTCCCTCATGTCAACTTTGTGTTGAGCTGGTATCAAGGGGACATCTCTACATTGCCTGGTTCTGGTGGTCAAGGGGTTTATGCCCACAGCTCCCACAGGGCTGTAATCAACAGAGAAAGAGTTCTTAAACAGCTACCACACTCAGAGCGCAGCAAGAGGTAACAGACCCAGGAGCTCAATCTTTCTGTGTAAGAGGCTTATTAATTTATCATAGTTGCAGCATGAAGGGCAGGCTTTTAATGAAACACTCATCTAAGAGCTGACTGTAATCCTTTTCAGAGACCTTGGAAGGCGGGCACTATTTTCTCACTGTCCCTCTGCAATGCTCCAGAGCACCAGTGTCTCTCAGAGGGTGGCTCTTACATGTGTCTGATGCCCAAGTTTCTGCAGCTGCTGCCCAGGGGATGCCCCTTGATCACCTGGCTCTGGTGGCCAGGGGGGCTTCCATTCCTGGGTCCCATGGGACTGTAACAATTGGTGAGATAATTCTTGGTGGCTATCACTCCCAGGGCACTGCACAGACAGCAGACTGAAACATACATTTAGTCTTTCTGAGAAAGAGGTCTGTTTACTTGTCCTGGAGCTTTGCCTTGAGGGACATCTTCAGGTTTGGCACATCTAAGGACCTATGGATCTGGTCTCAGGGAACATAGGCCAGTGCATGCCATCTTTGAGTTCTCCTTCTGCCCTGCTACAGCCCACTGGTATGTCCAAGAAAGGAGCTTATAAATTCTTCTGGAGCCCCGATACTTGCAACTGCTACACTGGGGACATCTCCAGATCACCTGGCTCTGAAGACCAGGAAGGCCAACACTTGTGATCCCATGGGACTGTATATATTTGCATACATTCAAAGCTTCTGCCTGAGGGTCTGGCATCCAATCAGCATGAATCTAGGTACTGACTGAGATCCTGCCCTTTGAGACACTGACGGGTCTTGGCACACCCTCAACAACTGGGAGCTATTAAAAAATGAAATAGGCTGCTTGGGCAAATGAAAAAGTTTGAGACACAATTAAGAGCTAGGGCAAGGTTGAACAACAAGGTTTATCTCCTACATGAGGCCACTCCCTCAAAACTGGGAGAGGTTGCTGTTTCATCTAACACATAGACACCAACACAGAGAGTCAAGCAAAATGAAGAAACAAAGGAATATGTTCTGCCTGAAAAGGTTCCTAACCTGGGGAAGGAAACAGACATCCAGATCCAGGAAGCTGAGGGAGTTCCAACTCCTATAAGACTATCAGCAGATTTTTCAGCAGAAACTTTGCAGACCAGAAGGGAGTGGCACAATATATTCAAAGTGCTAAAAGAAAAACATTTCCAACCAAGAATACTCTCTTCAGCAAAGTTACCATTTGGAATTGAAGGTGAGATAAACAGTTTTCCAAATAAGGAAAAGCTAAGAGTTCAACACCACTAGATCTGCCCTACAAGAAATGCTAAAGAGACTCTTTATGCTGAAAAGAAAGGGCACTAATCAGTAACAAGAAAACATATGAAACAATAAATCTCACTGGTAAAAGTAAATATATAGCAAAAGTAGTGGATTAATCACTTATAAAGCTAATATGAAGGTTAAAAGACTAAAGTAGAAAAATAACTGTACAATCATTAGTTAACAGATACACAAGCTAAAAAGATGTAAAGTGTGACATCACAAACATAAAATGTAGGAGGGGAATGTAAAAATGTAGAGCTTTAGAATGCATTCAAACTTTTGTTGTTATCACCTTAAAATAGGCTGTTATAAATATAAGTTGTTAAATATAAGCCACATGGTAACCACAAAGCAAAAATCTATAGTAGAAACACAAAAGATAATGAGAATGGTATCTATTATTACTACAAAAAAAGTCATCAAACCACAAAGGAAGAGAGCAAGAGAAAAAGAAAGGAACAGAGAGGAATTACAAAACAGCCAGAAAACAATTAAAATGGAAATAAGTACATACTTATCAGTAATTACTTTAAATGTAAGTGGATTGAATTATCCAATAAAAAGACATAAAGTGGCTGAACGGTTAAAAAAAAAGTACCTATCTGTACGCTGCCTTCAAGAGACTCACTTCAGCTTTAAGCACACACACACACTGAAAGTGAAAGAATGAAAAAATATACCTTGCAAACGGAAAAAAAGAAAGCTGGGGTAGTTATACTTATATCAAACAATATAGACTCTAAAACAGACTGTAATAAGAGCAACAACAGTCTTTATATAATGATAAAGGGATCAATTCGAAAAAAGAATATAACATTTGTAAATATTTATGCACCCAACTTAGGAGCACCTAAATAGATAAAGCAAATATTAGCAGACCTAAAGGGAAAAATAGACAGCAATACAGTAATAGTAGAGGACTTTAATAACCCACTTACATCAATGGATGGATCATCCAGACAGAAAATCAGTAAGAAAACATGGGTCTTTAATGATATATTAGACCAGATGAACTTAACAGATACATACAGAACATTCCATACAAAAGCACCAGTAAACATTCTTCTCAAGTGCACATGGAACATTCTCAGGATAGATTGTGTATCATGCCACAAAATAAGCCTTAATAATTTTAAGAAGACTGAAATAAAGCATCTTTTTTTTTTTTTTTTTACCACAATGGCATAAAACTAGAAATTAATTACAATAAGAAAACTGGAAAATTCACAAATATGTGGAAATTATACAACATGCTATGAACAACCAATAGGTCTATGAAGAAACAAAAGAGAAATTAAAACATACCTTGAGACAAATGAAAATGGAAATAAATCATACCAAAACTTATGGGAAGCAGCCAAAGCAGTTCTAGGAGGGAAGTACATAGTGAAAAATGTCTATATCAAGAAACAAAAAATATCTCAAATAAACAACCTAACTTTACAACTCAAGGAATTAGAAAAAGAACAAAGAAAGCCCAAAGTTAGTAGAAGGAAGGAAATGAAGATCAGAGCAGAAATAAGTGAAGTAGAGACTATAAAGACAATAGAAAAGAACAGTGAAACTAAGAGCTGGTTTCTTTAAGATAAAATTGACAAGCCTTTAGCTAGACTCATCAAGAAAAAAGAGAGAACTCAAATAAAATCAAACACGAAAGAGGAGTAGTTATAACTAATACCAGAGAAATACATAGGATCATAAGAGACTACTATGAACAAATATATGCTAACAAATTTGACTATTTAGAAGAAATGGAAAAATTCCTAGATACACACAACCAACTGAGCCTGAATCAGGAAGAAATAGAAAATATCAATAGACTGATTACTAGTTAGGAGATCCAATTAGTAATGAAAAACATCTCAATGAACAACAAAAGTCCAGGACCACATGTCATTATTGGTGAATTCTAACAAAAATTTAATGAAGAACACATATCAATCCTCCTCAAACTTCCAAAAAATTGAAGAGAAGGGAATGCTTTCAAACTCATCTTATGAGGCCAGCATTACCCTGATACCAAAACCAGAGAAGGATACCACAAAAAAGAAAATTACAAGCCTATATCCCTGATAAACATAGCTCCAAAGATCATCAACAAAACATTAACAAGCCATATTCAACAATACATTAAGATGATCATACACTATGATCCAGTGGCATTATTCCAGGGATGCAAAGATGATTCAACATTCACAAATCAGTCAAAGTGATATACCACATTAACAAAATGAAAGCTACAAATCCTATGATCATCTCAACAGCTGCAGAAAAAGAATTTCACAAAATTTCAATATCCATTTATGATAAACTGTCATAAATAAATACCCATTTATGATAAACTATCATAAATAAATATCCATTTATGATAAAAGTTGGTATAGAGGGAACGTACCTCAACATAATAAAAATCATATATGACAAGCCCACAGCTGACATCATAGTCAATGGTTAAAGGCCAAAAGCTTTTACTCTAAGATGAGGAACAAGATAAGGATGCCCGGTCTTGCCACTTTCATTCTACATAGTATTTGAAGTCCTAGCTAGAGCACTTAGACAAGAAAAGAAATAAAGGAAACCAAATTGTAAAGGAAGAAGTAAAATTGTAACTATTTGCAGATGACATGATATTACATATAGAAAACCCTAAAGACTCCACCAAAAAAATTGTTAGAACTAATAAACTACTTCAGCAAAGCTGCAGGATATAAAATCAATCTGTTGTGTTTCTATACACCAATAAATTACCGGAAAGAGAAAATAACAAAACAATTTCATTTACAATCGCATCAAAAAGAATAAAATACCTAGGAACAAATTTAACCAAGGAGTTGAAGGACTGTACACTGAAAACTATAAGACATTAATGAAAGAAATTGAAGAAGACAAAAATAAGTGTAAAAATATTCTGTGCTCATGGATTGGAAAAATTAATATTGTTAAAATACTTATACTACCCAAAGCAATCTACAGATTCAATGCAATCTCTATTAAAATTCTAATGGCTTTTTTCAAAGAAGTATAAGAAACAATCCTAAAACTTGTATGGAACCACAGAAGACCCTGAATAGCCAAAGCAATCTTGTAAAAGAAGAACAAAGCTGGAGGCATTACACTACCCTGATTTCAAACTATATTACAAAGCTATAGTAATCAAAACAGTATGGGATGGGCATAAAAACATACATATATCAATGGAACAGAACAGAAAGCCCAGAAATAAATCCACACATATATAGTCAATTAATACCTGACAAAGGATCCAAGAATATACAATGGGGAAAAGACAATCTCTTCAATAAATGGTGTTGGGAAACCTCAACAGCCACATGCAAAAGAATGAAACTCAACCACTATCTTATACCATACACAAAAACTAACTCAAAGTGTATTAAACTGTTGAATATAAGACCAGAAACCATAAAATTCCTAGAAGAAACCGTAGAGGATAAGCTCCTTGACATCACTCTTGGCAATGATTTTCTCGACCTGACACCAAAAGCAACAAAAGCAAAACCAAACGAGTGGGAGTACATCAAACTAAAAAGCCTCTGCACAGCAAAGGAAACCATCAATAAAATGAAAAGGCAACCTTATGGAATGGGAGAAAATATTTAAAATCATTTATCTGATAAGGGGTTAATACCTAAGATATATAAAGAACTCATACAACTCAATAGCAAAAAAACAAAAACAAAAAAAAACTAACAACCCAATCCAATTAAAAAATGGGCAGAAGATCTGAATAGACATTTTTCCAAAGAAGACATAACAAATGGCCAACGGGTACATGAAAATATGCTGACATCATAGTCATCAGGGAAATGGAAATCCAAACAGCAATGAGATATCACATCACACCTGTTAGGATGGCTATTATCAAAAAGATAATAAATAAGTGTTGGTGAGGATATGGAGTAAAGGGATCCCTTGTGCACTGTTGGTGGGAATGTAAATTGGTGAAGCCACTGTGGAAAACGATATGGAAGGTCCTCAAAAAATTAAAAATTGAACTACCATATGATCCAGCAATTCCATTTCTGGGTATTTCTCTGAAGAAAAGGAAAACACTAACTTGAAAAGATACAGGCACTTCCATGTTCATTGCAGCATTATTTACGACAGCCAAGACTTGGAAGCAACCTAAGTGCCCATCAAGGGATGAATGGATACAGAAGATGTGGTATATATACACAATGGAATACTATTCAACCATAAAAAGAAGCAAATCTTGCCATTTGCCACAACATGGATGGACCTTGAAGGCATTACGCTAAGTGAAATAAGTCAGACAGAGAAAGACAAATACTTATGATCTCACTTATATGTGGAATCTAAAAAAATCCTCCAAAAAACCAAAAAAATGAACCCACATATAGAAAACAGATTGATGGTTGCCAAAGGTGTGGGGTTTGGGGGTGAGTGAAATGGGAAGGGGGTCAAAAGGTACAAACTTCCAGTTATAAAATAAATGAGTAATGGGAACGTAACGTACAGTCTACTGACTATAGTTAATACTGTATCGCATGTTTGACAGTTGCTAAGAGAGTAAATTTTAAAAGTTATCACAAGAAAAAAAGTTTTTGTAACTATGTATGGGGATGGATGTTAACTAGCGTTATTGTGGTGATCATTTTGCAATACATACAAACATTGAATCACTATGTTGTACACCTGAAACTAATATAACCCTATATGTCAATTATACCTCAATAAAAAAATAAAAGAGTAATTCCAGATTTCCTGCATGGTGTTTCCATAATGGCTCTGGGATCAATGAATCTACTGCCTTTTAAACATACCCCACCTTTCATTCTCTACTATTTCTTTTTTTCAGGTAATAGTTTGTGGATTGGTGAGATTTTTGTTGTTGCTGCTGAAATTTTTTTCCCTTGAAAAATACATTGCTCATTCAAATTGCATTAACCGCATAAATGTTTGCCCCTCCCGCCAACACAAGGCTGAAAAAGAGCAGATGTCTTGATGTTCTCTACTTGCACATCAAGTCCTACTTTAAACCTTTGTTAGGAGGTCAAAGCAATAAGTAGAATGACAGTCTCTATATTGATTTTAAACAGAACTTTACATAACTTAATTTTGAGCTCATGAACCCTTTGTTAATCTATAATTTAAACCGTGGACTTTGCTGATGTCCATTATATAACTGAGCATCATTCTCCCCTGTGGAGATAAACGTTTGCTTTATGTTGTATTTCTCTGGTGATTTCATGACATGTGGCAGAAAATCCATTTTCACCAGTGTATTTTGGGGCAAAGGTATGTATGTGCATTAGGGGGTAAGAAGCGGTTCTTCAATCATACCTTATTTTCAGCCACGTTCAAATGCAACACATTTTTAAATGAATGTTAGATGACTATCCAGGTATTAAATAATGTATAAATAATGACAAATAGGAGAATGAAAGGAAAACATTTCTTTGTAGTCTGAGCATCCACTATAGAAGAATATACCATGCCTTAGTATTAAGTATTTTAATTTGTCAGTGAACTCAAAGCATAAAAAACATCTGTCCAGAAAGTGATAACTGATTTGTATACAGGTTCTGGGATACATTGTCATTCAGACTACCAGCCACCTAAGCCCAGGTAAGACCAGGGAATCAGAGACCCCCATTAACAACACTCTGATATGACCTCAACCCATGGCTGTTAGGCACACCCATTTTAAAGTAATGTTATTACATACAAAGCAGCAATTGAGAGTTAAAGATGTTCATCTTTCTAACAGTGATTTAGAGCTAGTTTTCTTTTTGTGTGTGTGTGTGTGTGTTTTTTTTAATTGGAATGACTTGAGCCCTTTATCAATGCTATAAGGCACAATATGTTTCTAGAATGAAGGATTCCAAGTAAACAGGAAATTTTTTTCTCATAAAAACCCAAGCAAGGTAGTAAACTAAATATTCCAATTAAAAGACAATTGTTAGAGGAAATTTCTTTTAAAGGCCCAACTGTGTGCTGTTTACAAGAGACATACTCTAAATATAAGGACCCAAGTTGAAATGAAAAAATGTAAAAAGATCAGCAAACATGAAGCAACAGAAAACTGCTGTGGTTTTATTAATATCAGGCAAAGTAGACTTTAAGTCAAAGTATTTCTAGAGATAAAGAGAGATATTTCATAATAATTAAGTGAATAAATTCAATAGGAAGATAAAACACTTAGTTTGAATGCAACTAATGCAACTAATAATACAGCTTCAAAATATATAAAGCAAAAAGTAATAGAATAAAAAGAAGAAAGAGATACACTTGCAACCATAATTGGAGATTTTAACATACATCTCTTAGTAAATCATGGATCAAGGAAACCAAAGAACCAGTATGGATCCATGCCAGCAGGAGCCCTGGTCTCTGGTTGAGTGCATGCATGACACCAATCTAGTACCCGTGGCAGACCACAACTGCTGTGCACATACCAACAGCTAGCCCTTGCAGCTGCATGAGTGCACACCAACAGCCCAGACACCCATAGCTGCTTGGGCACCTAGAGTCAGCTTGTACTCCTGTCACTGGCCTGCACCACTACACATGCACATAGCAAGCCACTGCAGTCGCTGATATATAAGACATCGGCCCTGACTCCTGTCACCAGCACCCACCATGGTGAACATGCCAATATCTAGCCCTGAATGCACACAAGAGAATACTGACAGCCTGGGTCCCAGCATCTGCTTGTTCATCTGGATCCAGCCCTGAATCCTGTCACTGGTCTGAACTGCCATGTGTGCCCACAGTTAAAGCTTGCAGCTGTGCACCTGCATGGTGCCAGCCCTGATTCCCATCACCAGCTCCCACCACTACACACATGCCTAGACCTAGCTCTCCCAGACATGTGAGTGCACACAAACACTCCCTGCCACTGGTCACAGCATCTGCTGCTGCTGCTGGGTCAGGCCTTCACCACTGCCACTACAGCCAGCCTGTGCCACCACTCAGGCACCTGGAGCCAGCCCTTGCAGCTGAGCATGTGCACACTGCTGGCTACAGCCACCAATGTACTTGCCCTGATCCCTGGAGGGGATCATACTGGACCTGGAGGCACTGCTGAAGAGCCCAACAATGCCCTGCAGCTCTCAATGCCAAGGTTCACATAGTTGTGGATGTTATGAACCCTGGTGGCCTGAGCCAATCAAACACCATGCCCACCCTCCCAACTCAGAGCTGCCATATGCCCTTGCATTTGGTGCCCTGCACCACTATACACAGGACCATAGTATGCTAAAGCATGTCCCCAACTGCAGAAGAAGGTAGTTCCTTACTAAACTCAGTGCATAAAGTCTGGAAGATGTGACTGCTTCTTCAAATGTACAGACACCTATGCAAGGCTACAGGGCTCAAAAAGAATCAGGGAAACATGACACCACCAAAAGAACACAATAAACTATCACTAACTGACCCCAAAGAAATGAGATCCACAAATTGTCTGATAAAGAATTCAAAACAATTGATCTAAAGGAGCTCATAGAGCTCCAAGAGAACACAGATAAACAATTTATCTAAATAAAAAAATAATACAAGAACAAAATGAGACGTTCAACCAAGAGATAGAAAACAAACAAGAAAAAAACCCACCACACAAATTTTGGTGCTGAAAAATAGAATGATTGAACTAAAAATGCAATGAAGAGCTTAAAAAACAGATTCAATTAAGCAGAAGAGAGAACCAGTGAACTTGAAGACATGATTTGGATAATCAAAATTATCCACTCAGAAGAGAAAAAAGAAAAAACATGAAAGGAAAGAAGAAAGCCAACAAGACTTATGGGACACCACCAAAAGAAACAATATTTGTATTATGGAAATTCCCAGGAGGAGGAGAGAGAAAGGGGCATAAAGTTTATTTAAAGAAATAAAGATGGAAAATTTCCCAAATCTTGGGAAAGATATGCACATTCATGTACGTGAAACTCAAAGGTCACCAATAAGGTTCAACCCAAAGGAGACTTCACTGAGACACATAATAAAATTCTCAAAAATTAAAGACAAAGAGAGAATCTTGAAAACAGCAAGAGAAAAAAGCTCATCACATTTAAGGAAACCCCAATAAGACTATCAGCAGATTTCTCAGCAAATTGTAGGCCAGGAAAGAGCGGGATGATATATTCAAAGTACCAAAGGAAAAAAAATTGCCAAGCAAGAATACTTTACCTGGCAAAGCTATTCTTCAGAATTGGAGAGATACACATTCCCAGGCAAACAAAAGCTGAAGGAGTTCATCACCACTAGACCTGACTTACAACAAATGCTAAAGGGAGTTCTTCAAACTAAAAAGGATGGTAAGTAGTAATGTGAAAGCATATGAAAGTATAAAATTCACTGGTAAAGGTAAGTATATAGTCCAATTCATAATATACTAATATTGTAATGGTAGTGTGTAAATCACTTATAAATCTAGTATAAAGGTTAAACAAAAAAAGAATGAAAAATAACTATACAACTATAATTTGTTAATGGATACAATATAAAAGATATATTGTGACTTCAAAAACATAAAATGTAGAAAAGGGGAGTAAAGTGTTGAGCTTTTGTATGTGAACAACATTAAGTTGTTATCAGCTTAAAATACGCTGGTAAAACTGTAAGATGTTTTATGTAAGCCCCATGGTAACCACAAAGTACAAACCTGTAGTAGTTACACAACAGATAAAGGGAAAGGAAACAAAGCACACCATTATGGAAAATTATCACAAAGGAAGACAGGAAGAGAGGAACAAAGGAACTATAAAACATTCAGAAAACAATTAAAAAGATAGCATGAGTAAGTCCTTACATATCAATAATTAAATGTAAATGAACTAAATTCTTCAGTCAAAAGACCAAATGGTGGCTGAATGGATAAAAAAAACAAGACCAAACTATATGCTGCCTAAAATAGACTCACTACAGCTTTATGGACACAGATAGTATCAAAGTGAAGAGATGGAAAAAGATATTCCATGCAAATGGAAACCAAAAGAAAGCAGGGGTAGCTATACTTATACCTCAGACAAAATAGACTTTCAGTCAAAAACTGTAATAAAGACAAAGAATGTCATTATATAATGATAAAGGAGTCAATTCATCAAGAGGAAATAACAATAGTAAGAATATATGTACCCACCATCAAAGTACCTAAAAATATAAAGCAAATATTAAAATATCTGAAGAGAGAAATAGACAGCAATACAAAAACAATTAGGGACTTTAATGCCCTACTTTCAACAATGGATAGATCATCAAGGCAGAAAAACAATAAGAAAACTTTGGACCTGAACTACACTTTAGATCAAATAGACCTAAATGACATATATGGAATATTCTATCCAACAGCAGTGAAATACACATTCTTCTCAAGCATACATGGAACATTCTCCAGGATAAATCGTATGTTAGGCTATCACAAGATTTAATAAATCAAAGATTGAAATCATATCAAATATCATTCCCAACCACAACTGTATGAAACTATGAAAGCTGGAAGATTCACAAATATGTGGATATTGAACAACATAGTCCTGAACAAACAATGGTCAAAAAAGAAATCAAAAGGGAAATAAAAAAATCCGAGACAAATGAAAGTGGAAACACATCATACCAAAACTTATGTGATGCAGCAAAAGCAGTTTGAAGTAGGAAGTTTAGTGATAAAAGTTCACATTAAGAAAAAAAAAAAAAGATCTCAAATAAACAACCTCCCTACACAGCTCAAGGAACTAGAAAAGAAGAACAAAGCCCAAAGTTAGTAGATGAAAGAAAATACAGATTAGAGCAGAAATAAATGAAATAGAGACCAGAAAAACAATAGACAGTATCACTGAAACTAAAAATTGGTTTTTTAAAGAGATAAACAAAATTGACAAACCAAGAATTTGACTAAGAAAAAAAGAGAGAAGTCTCAAATAACATCAGAAATGAAAGAAGAGACATTACAAGTGATATCTCAGAAGGAGGTCTATTTGCATACTTTAAAAGATGCTGCCTGAGGGTCTGGCTTCTAATCAGCCTGATCTAGGCACTGAGTGAGATCCTCCCCTTTAGGATACTTACAGGTCTTGTACACCTTCAACTACTGGGAGTCAATAAGAACAAAGAAGGAGGCTTGGTCACTCACAAAGTTTTGAAAGACAACCAAGAACTAGGGGTCAAGCTGAAAAATAAGTTTCATCTCCTACACGAGACCACTCCTTCAAGACTGGGAGTGGTGGGTGTTTTATCTAATATGCAGAAACCAAAATAGAGAGTCAAAGAAAATGAGGAAATAGAGGAATATATTCCAAACAAAAGAATAAGATAAAACTTCAGACACAGACCTTAATGAAATCGAGAAAAGTGATTTACTTGATAAAGAGTTCAAAATTATTGTCATAAAGATGCTTACTGAGGTCAGGAGAGAACGAATGAACAAAGTGAGAATTTCAACAAAAAGAAAATATAAGAAAATATCAAACAGAAATCACAGAGTTGAAGAATACAAGAACTGAACTAAAAAGTCAATAGAGGGGTTCAGTAGCAGCATAGATAAAGTAGAAGAAAGGATCAGTGAATTCGAAGACAGGGCATTGGAATTCATCTAATCAAAGGAGCAAAAAGAAAAAAGAATGAAAAACAATAAAGATAGCTTAAGGGTCTTATGGGACTCCACCAACGGCATCAATATTTGCACTATAAAGGTCCCAGAAAGAGAAGAGGGAGAGAGAAAGGGACAGAAAGATTATTCTAAAGAATAATGGCTGAAGACTTCTCTACACTAGGGAAACAGACATCCACATGTAGGAATTCCAGAGAATTGCAAATAAGATGAAACCAAAGAGATCCATACTGAGACACATTATAATTAAAATGGCAAGAGTTCAAGACAAGGAGAGACTCTCAAAAGCAGCAAGAGATAAACAACTTGTTATGTGCAAGGAAATCTCCATAAGGCTAGCAGCTGATTTTTCAGCAGAAACTTTGCAAGCCAGAAGGGAGTGGCACAATATATTCAAAGGACTGAAAGAAAAAAACTGCCAACCAAGAATATTCCACCTGGCAAAGTCATCCTTCAGAAATGAAGGAGACATAAAGTGTTTTCCAGGCAAGCAAAAGCTGAAAGAGTCCATCACCACTAGACTGGCCTTACAGAAGTGTTAAACAGATTTCTTCAGGCTGAAATGAAAGAGTGCAATTTACTAATAGGAAAAGATATGAAAGTATAAATCTCACAGGTAAATGCGTCATTGAATTTGGAATACTCTAATGTTGTAATTGTGGCAGGCAAATTTTTCATAAAGCTCGAATGGAGGTTAATATACACAAAAGCATTAAAAACTATAAGTATATAACTTATTAAGGGATACACAACATAATAAAATGTAAATTGTGTTATCAAAAAAAAATGGAGGGGTGGAGTAAAAATGTAGAACTTTTGTATGCATTTGAACTTAAGTTTTATCACCTTAAAATATACTGTTTGAAATAGAAGGTGTTTTATACAAGCCTCATGGTAATCACAAAGCAAAAAACTGTAATAGATACAAAAAAGACAAAGAAAATGGAATCTAAGAATCCCACTACAGAAAATCATCAAATCACAAAGAAAGAGATCAAGAGAAGAAAGGAACAAAGGAATTATAAAACAGCCAGAAAATAATTAGCAAAATGCTATTGTAAGTCCAAACCTATCAATAATTACTTTAAATGAAAATGGACTAAATTCTCCAATCAAAAGATATAGAGTGACTAAATGGATTAAAAAACAAGACCCATCTATATGCTGCCTACAAGACACTCACTACAACTTTAAGGACATACACAGACTTGAAGTGAAGGGATGAAAAAAGATATTCCATGCAAATAGAAACCAAAATAAAGCTGGGGTGCCTATACTTATGCCAGACAAAATAGATTTTAAGACAAAGACTGTAATGAGACAAAGAAGGTCATTATATAGTGATACAGAGGTCAAACCAACAAGAGGATATAACATTTGTAAATATTTATGCATCCAACATAGGAGCACCTAAATATACAAAGCAAATATTAAGAGACTTGAAGGGAGGAATAGACAGCAATAAAGAAATAGTAGGGAACTTTTAATATCCCACTTTCATTAATGGATAGATCATCCAGACAAAAAATCAATAAGAAAATAGTGGACTTAGGGCCGGCCCCGTGGCTTAGTGGTTAAGTGCACGTGCTCTGTTGCTGGTGGCCCGGGTTCGGATCCTGGGTGTCTACCGACGCACTGCTTCTCCGACCATGCTGAGGCCGCATCCCACATACCACAACTAGAAGGCTGTGCAACTATGACATACAACTATCTACTGGTGCTTTGGGGGAAAAAATAAATAAATAAATAAATAAAAATAAAAAAAAAAAGAAAATATTGGACTTAAATGACACATTAGACCAGATGGACTTAACAGACATTGACTTTGACGAATTTCGCCAAACATTTAAAAAAGAATTAATGCCAATCCTTCTCAAACTCTTTAGAAAAAAGAAGAGGGAGCACTCCCAAACTTTTTACAAGGCCAAAATTACCCTGATACCAAAGCAAGATAGGGACATTACAAGAAAAAAAAAAAAAACTGCAGGCCAATCTCTGATGAATATAGATGCAAAAATTCTCAATAAAATACTAGCAAACTGAATTCTGCAGCACATTAAATGAGTCATTCACCACGATCAAGTAGAATTTATCTTTGGGAAGCAAGGATGGATCAACATGCACAAATCAACAAATGTGATACATCACATGAATAGAATGAAAGAAAAAATCATATTATCACCTCAATAGATGCAGAAAAAGCATTTGATAAAACTCAACATCCATTCATGATAGAAACTCTCAACAAATTAGGTATAGAAGGAATGTACTTCAATAAAATAAAGCCCATATATGACATATATGACAAGCCACAGCTAACATCGTACTCAAAAAGAAGAAAATCCTGCCATGTGCAACAACATGAGTGATTCTGGAGGAAATTATGCTAAATGAAATAAGGTAGACACAGAAAGATAAATACCTCATGATCTCACTTACCTATGGATTAAAAAACGTTAAACTTATAATAATAGTGTATAATGGTGGTTACTAGATACTGGGAGGTGGGGAAAAATGGGAGATATTGATCAAAGGGTACAAACGTTCAGTTATAAGGTGAATAAGTTCTGGAGACCTAATGTATAGCATGGTGGCTGTAGCTATATTTTCTGTTTTTTTTAATTGAGGTATAATTTGGCTATAGCTAATAATAATGTGTTGTATACTTGAAATTTGTTAAGAGAGTAGATTTTAAGTGTTCATACTACACACACAAAAATTATAACTATGTGAGGAGATGTATACGTTAATTAGTTTGATTGTGGTAATCACTTCATGATGTATACATATATCAAAACATGACTTTGTACTCCTTAATGTATGCAATTTTTATTTGTCAAAAATAAAATTAAAAAGAATAAATTACCCTAGTTCAAAGAATATATCACAATAGATATAGAAAAATCTTTTAACTCAGTGACAAATATGATATATCAAATTTTGTGGGATATAGCTAGTGGTGTGCTTTGAGGGAAATGTACGGCTTTAAATATATTTATAAGAAACAAAAGGTTAAATATCAATTATGTAAGCTCCCAATTCAAGAAGCTAAAAATAATGTCAAATTAAACCCAAAGAAAGTAGAAGGAAAGAAATAAAAATTTAGGTCAGAAATCAGTGAATCAGGGCCGGCCCCGTGGCTTAGCGGTTAAGTGCTCGCGCTCCGCTTCTGGCGGCCCAGGTTCGGATCCCGGGCGTGCACCGACACACCACTTCTCCAGCTATGCTGAGGCCGCGTCCCATATACAGCAACTAGAAGGATGTGCAGCTGTGACATACAACTATCTACTGGGGCTTTGGGGGGAAAAAAATAAATAAATAAAATCTTTAAAAAAAAAAAAAAAGAAATCAGTGAATCAGAAAGCAGAAAAACAAAAGCAATGAAGGCAAAAGTCAGTTCTTTGAAAATATTAATAAGATTGACAAACTCTTGTGTGACTGATAAAGGGGAAAAAAAGAGAGAAATCAAAAAAGGTTAATACCAGGTATGAAAAATTGGGCATAATTATAGAGATAAAGAGAAGATATAAACAACTTTTTGCTAAGAAACTTGACTACAGAGATGAAGTGAAATTTCTTGAAAACTATAATTTACCAAATTTGACATATAATAATTTTAATAATATATTATATATTAAAGACCTTAATTTTTCAAATATATGTGTGTATATATGTGCATGTATATGTGTGTATGTATACGTGTGTATGCATTATATAATATACATTAAATCCATGGATTTAATATATTTATATCTATGTATCTATCTCTATCCACATTAAATCCATAGTTTAGAACTCTTCAGAAAGAAAACCCAGACTAGGATAGTGGTGAATTACTCCAAACATTGAAAGAAAGAATTACATACTCTTACATCAATTCTTTCAGAGAACAGAGAAAGAAAGAACACTTCCCAATGCAGTTTATATGCCTATATAATCTTGATGCCACAATCAGATAAGGATATTACAAGAATGTAAAATTATTGGCCATTATCTCTCATGAACATAGATGCAAAAATCCTAAACAAAATATCAGTGTATCAAATCCGGTGATACACAAAAATATAAGACAATGATCAAATTCAACATCTACTAAAGGTAAACATATGCCTACCCTATGACCCAGTAATTTCATTTTTAAGTGTATGTCCAAGAGAAGTGGGTGTATGTCCACCAGAAGGCAAATATAAGAATGTTCAACTATATTCATAATAGCCCAAATCTGGATTCACTCCAATATCCGTTAACAGTAGACCAGGTAAGTAAATTGTAGTCTACTCATGCAATAGATTATACAACAATAAAAAAGAAAGAACTACTGGTTTGTAGAATGAGAATGTTCCCTCCAGGACAGCAATAATTTCTACATGAGGGCCACTTGCTCTGGCCACTCCCAATCTGAAAGTACAGAGGAGCGGTGCAGAGGAGTGTTCTCGCCTAAATCTGTGACACCATCCCTCAGGAACCACAGGACCTCTGATTTTGCCTAGAATTTCAGAAAGTATGTCATCAAAATGGTTCTTTTATCTTCTAAAAGAACTCTAACTTTAAAGACTCATCCTACTCCAAGGGGCCAACTGGCAAACAGACGTCAAACTATTCCCTCCATCATCTTTGGTCTTCTCACGCTCACCCATTGGAAGCCATGGACTCTAGTTTCCAAACAACGTCCTTCTTTTCTCTGTTAAGATTGACTCTAGCTATAACTTACACACACACACACACACACACACACACACACACCCCTAGCAATGGCCCTAGACTCTCCAAGATCCCAGCTCCTTCCATCTTACTCCTCTGCCATATGACCCAAAATATCTCTTCAAGCTTCAGCCATCAATTTGCATTCCACCACCCGAATAGATAAGTAGGAAAGAGGAGAGTACCTTTTCTTTTTAAGAAGACACTCCCCAGGGGTCTCACACAACACTTCTGCTTTTATCTCATTTGCCAAAATGTAGTCAACATGGCCACTCCTTGGTATAAGGGGAAGTTAGGGAAGGCAGTCTTCCTAGCTTAGATTCTGAGTTCTTACTACCAAGAAGAAAGGGAGAATTGATATTGGGAATCTCTTAACTACTTCTAATCCCAAAACAAAAGTTTCCACGCCTATCAGTAGATGCCAGCCATTGTTATTGCAGCTGCTTGTGTGTGTCTCTTCCTCTTCCAGGATGTGGGAGGAAAAGAATGGTTGTCTACTTTATCAATGTGTAAGCCACAGTTTAGCTAGCTCGGATGCCCGGTTATACCTGGATTTGGCAAGACCATTAGAGAGCCTTCTACTCCATCAGCATCCTATGCTGTGCATGGTAACCTTAAGCTATGTATATTAAAGGCAATTGCTACTGATGTTACTTATTACATTTTTAATATTAAATTATTCTCTGATGTTAAATATAAAGATTACATCTACTTCTCTTGAGCAACTTTTATGGACACTGAGCTCTGAAAGCTGAGAACCTACATCAGGATAAAGCTGTGACCTCACCATGGAGAGAACCACATGGCACTGACCTCATCTTGCCATCATGGTACCCACCTATGTTTAGCTTTCTTTTCTCTTCTCATTTTAATACTTGCTTTATTCTGCTATTCTGCACGCATCATTGTAAGTCACCATATAGTTTATTTGTAAAGAAGTGAAATATACACAACTAACCAAAACAAGTTATCTTATGCCAAGTTTAAAGATTACATGGAGAGACAAAATTAGAAAGGAAGAGTCACAACTGAAGTGCTAAGCTAGAAGCATGAGTCCTATCTGAAGTGGGAGGCCAGGAGAAACAGGTGGCTGGGTGTTGCTGTCAGTGGGAAGGGTTCCTGCCTGTGGGATGACATGAAAGGCGGATGTAGGTCAGGCTCCGTGCTTCAGTACAGAGCCAGTGACTGCTCCACTTAAATGGTACCTGGCACAGCCGCAGAGCAAGCTGGGCCAGATTGAGAAAGGCCTTGGAGGCCACGAAGAGTATGATTCTATCTTTAGAAAAGACAAGTCATTGAAGGGTTTTCAGAGAGTGAGGTCAGGTTTGTTTTAGCAAGGTGGGACTGGCAGCAGAGTGGGACAGATTTGAGCCAGGACGCCAGCACAGGAATCCAGGTGAGAGAAGGTCAGAGGCTCGGTGAAGTCTATGGTACCACAGTGGAGAAGACAGGGTAAGTCAAAAGACATCTCTTAAAAATGGATTGGAATAAGGGTCGACCCTGTGGCTTAGAGGTTAGGTGCGCGCGCTCTGCTGCTGGCGGCCCAGCTTTGGATCCCGGGCGCACGCCGACGCACTGCTTCTCCGGCCATGCTGGGGCCTCGTCCCACGTACAGCAGCTAGAAGGATGTGCATCTATGACATACAACTATCTACTGGGGCTTTGGGGGAAAAATAAAATAAAAATTTTAAAAATTAAAAAAAAAGTGAATTGGAATAAAGGAACCCACTAGCCAGTTGAATAATATATAGGGTGGATGAAGCTGAAGGAAGATTGGAGGGCAAGTTTAAGTCTTTTAGAACCAAACTGAGAGGATTCAGGGAAAAGAGCAGGGCGGTGGTCGTGGAGGTACTCCCTGCCAAGAACATTTAAAATTCTTGTAAAATACCAGGCTCAGATGTCAAAAAGGCAGAGTAAATGAAAAAATGTCAGCAGCTCAGGAGAAGTAACTTGTAGATTTGGGGGCCATTAGCAAAGAGGAGATTAGCCAAGTCCATAGATGGAAATGAACTTGCTCAAGAACATTTGGGGAACTGGAGTGGGTGAGTGTGGCCAGGGCATTTTAGGTAGGCTGATCACAGACAGCCTCAAAAATGTTGAGTGAAAGACTGAGCATCTGACATGTGGAGGCTACAAAGAGGAGGAAGATATACCTTCAAAGCCCATTCTCTGGTAAGAGAAACACACATAGGCATTTCAACAAATTGAAGTGACCTCTGGTAAGTCCTATAATAGAGGCACACTCAAGGGACTGTTGAAGGACAGGGCAGTTTTCTACTCTCTGGGGAAAGGGCAAGGGGACAAGCTCTGGGGATGCTTTCAGCAGGAAGAAAACTTGAGCTAGGCCCCAGTTGATGAATTAGAGAGGAAGAACATTCCAGCAGAAATGATGTTGCTTACAAAAACACTCAAGCACCAAACAGCATGGCTGTTTTAGAGAATGGAAAGGAGCTTGTGTGAATGAAGCTTAGATTAGAAGGTGGCAAGCAATGGAACATGATGTCAGGAAGGCAGGTCTGGACCAGACTGGGGAGAGCTTCAGAGTTGTCCTAAAGAGCACGTACCCCAAAGAGATGCAAGGGTGTCTTAACCAGGATTGTTCCGAAACAAAGAACAAAAACTCACTCAAAGTGGATGAGGTAAAAGGGAGTTTATCACTGAAGAATCAAGGAACTTTTATTGAAACCATGTGCTGGATGTCAGCTGAAAATCTTAGGAAAGACAGCGGGCGGCTATTCCTTCTCTCTCCCTTTCTTTCAGGGTACATGGGTTGCGTGCATGCTGCACTTTTCTCTCTCTGCAAGTTCACTTGTTCCTGCTCACCCAAAGCATCAATATGTGTGCCATTTGGGGTATCCATGACAATTATGACTGAAATTTCACATGACTTCTGTTCTTTAGTGCTCAGTTCTGTTTGGCTCTGTTTGTGCATCATCTCTGTCTCTGACGGTGGGTGACCTCATAACTCTAGATCCAACACTGGGGACTGGAGAGAGGGATTCCCTTGTACAAACCTGATTCTATAGATCTCACTTTGCAGTGCCTCTGGGGAGCAGTGCCAAAGAAGGGGGCATGGATTAGGAAAGTGCCCCATATGTGTCTACATAGTGGCAGTGTGTCAGGGGTATTCAATATATCCTAGGAAAAAAACGTGGCTCATCTTCCTGGAGTGCAAGTTTCTTCTTTAATTAATTCGACAACCTTTTATCGACCTCTTATTGTTTGTTAGGCATTGGTCCAAGCTGTAAAAATATAGCAAAACAAAAACAAAGTTTCTCCTCTCAAGGAGCCTACATTCTAGTGAGGGGGAGATAGGTAATTAATAGATGTCACATAAATATAAATGTAATATAATATAAAGCAGGGTAAAGGGTACTACATTAGTTAGGATTAGGTGTGGCTACAAATAAAAACCTAAAATAAGCTTAAACAAGTGTTTTTTTTTTTGCTTTCAAGAAGTCTGGAGGTAGTAAGTCCAATGCTGGTATGAGGTTACATGGTGCCAGGAGTTCAAGTTCCTTTCATATGATTGTTCTGCCACATATGCCTGCCAATATGGCTGCTGGAGCTCCAGCCATTATGCGTGATTTTACCCAACAAGAGAAAGAAGGGTACCTATACCCCATATATACCACTTCCTTTTACATTTCATTGGCTTGTCAAATCATCTAGGTACAAGAAAAGCTGGGAAGCAGTCTTTATTTTAGGTAGCCGTGTGCCTAGTTAAAAATTAGGGATCTAATTATTGTAAAAGGGAAGTTTGGATATTGGAGAAACTAGCAGTGTCTGTTACAAGGTTAACCAGTAATGACACAAAGCGGGCACGTGTGTCATTCAGGATGGTTAAGGGACAGTCTTTGATAACATTTGACAGAGACTAGGAAAAGTGAGGGGGAAAGCATGTCCATGTGTGGGGAAGAACATTCCAGATACAAGGATAACCTGTCTTATTCGATGCACGGAAGAGAGCAAGAGGTAAGGATGGTTGACTCTTCAAAATGACCACCAGAGTAACTTATGGATCAAGCAAAACCAGTTACTTACTTACTGCAGTAAGGAAGATCATCTAGATGGAGTTTTGGGAGAGTCCCAGAAGGGAGAAGTCAGGACAGGGCATTTATAGGGTTTTGGGATCTGGGTTTGAGTAGTGTTAGGTAGGTCTTTCAGTGTGGGGACCTAACGGGGGTTGAATGAAATTTGTGATATAAAAGTTCATGACTGGTGGACACAGCCGGGCAAGGGTCTCAGAGAGCCATCTGAGGCACAGACAATTCTTTGCTAAGCACACATGGAGGGATCTACTGTCCTGAGAGGGCATTACCCAGAGGAGCCCTCTGCTGTTCTGAGAAGCGGCTGGCTGAGCAACCTATTGTCTGCAGCGATGGAATTTTGAGAGATTCCTGAAGAAAACAACAAAGTTACTTACTAGTTTATGGCCTTATCTTCCAGGCAAAAATTTCCTGGAACAAAGAACAAAGTCACGTCGGGGTGCTTAGTGCTGAGAGTCGGGTTGCTGCACAGCTGGAGCTCAGAGTCCGAGGCAGGACCATCGTTCGTGTGGTTGGGAAGGTGGCTCTCAGGACCTGGTGGCCACAGGCAGGACTTAATTTGGATTTTACTCTGAGATGGGAGTATCTCCAACAGAGAAGTAAGGAAACGATCACCTTGGCTGCTGTGACAGCACCACAGATTGGGGGACTTCAACAACAGAAATTTGTTGTCTCACAGTTCTGGGGGCTGGGAATCTGAAACTGAGGTGTTGGCAGTGCTGCTTCCTTATGAGGGCTGTGAGGGAAGGATCTGTTTCAAGGCCTGTCTTGTTGGCTTGTAGATGACCATCTTCTCCCTATGTCTCTTCACATCATCTTCCCTCTTTGCATGTCTGTGTCCCAATTTCCCCTCTTACAAGGCCACCAGTCATATGGGACTAAGGCCCACCCTAAGGGCCTCATTTTAACTGGATTACCTCTGAAAAGACCTATCTATCTCCAGAAAGGTCACATTCTGAGACACTGGGGGTTAGGACTTCACCATGTGAATTTTGTCGGGGACATAGTTCACCTACAACAGCAGCTGTTTAGAAGATACAGTGTGGGATGGGGCTGGAGAGGGGGGCGAGGGTGGAGATAGAGAGACTAGTTAGAAGGCTACTACAGTAGCCTTAGTAGCCTACTACTAAGAGGATTAGAGGATGACACCTTGGATGACGGTGGTCACTATGAGGTGGAGAGAGGGGATGGATTCTGGGTGTATGTTGATGCTGAAGCCAATAGAGCTTATTGATGGATTGGATACAGGATGGGAAAGAGAAGAGTCAAGAAGGCTCCTTCCTTCCTGCCTCAAGGCCTTTGCACTTACTGTTTCCTCCACCTGAAATGCTCTCATCTTAGGTCCCCAAATTATTCCAATTGTAACTTAAGTGCTCCCCCCTCCTTTTAGAGAGGCATTTCCTGACCTTATGATTTGAAGGTGCCACTTCATAACTCTGTCACATAACCCTGTTTTAATTCACTGCTTGCCTTATAACTCGTTGGCATGTTTTTATTTACTGTCCATTTGTCACTACTGACATGGAAGTGATACTAAGACAGGGACCTCATCTACTTTGGTCACGGCTGTATTACCAGATCCTGGAACAGGGCCTGCCACGTGATAAGCACTTGATAAATGAGTGAGCGAGTGAGTGGATGACCTAGTGCCTGAATGGATAGCAGTAGGTGAGGAACAGAGAAACAGAATAAACTCTCAGTTTTTAGCATGGATGACTGGGTAGATGATAAGAGAAAAACCCACTTCAGCCTGGCTTTAATAAGAGATTTGTTTGCTCATATAACTGGAGGGCTGAAAAACAGGGTGGGTTGCACAGCTGGTTTGATTTAACAGCTGGAGGATTTCAAAGGCTTCTCATCTTTCTATTTCTGTGCTTTGCCTTTTGAGTGTCAGCTTCATCCTAAAACTGACTTCCCGAATGACCGCAAAGTGTCTGTGCACTTCCAAGCTTCACCCCAGTTAAGTCACAACTAGGAAAGGGAGGAGCATCTCTTCTGTGGCTCCTGTAGCAGAGTGAACAGCTTCTTTTCCAGAATCCCCTCATAATCTCTGCTTGAGTCTCAGAAGCTCTCAGGGGGTTCTTTCCTAAACAAAGGTGTGTGGCAAGAGGTGGGGTACTCTGTCCTAGACCAGTGGTTCAGGAACCCTTTACATAAAGAGCTTTTTTCCTGACTCATACCTATTGATACTCACTATATTGGAAATTAAAACCAGAAATTTAAAAATGTTTAGTAATTCAAAAATAACAGTAATAAGCCCATTACATGTTATCATGTCTTTAACAAAAATTTTCAAAGAATGGCACTGTCATATTTTTTTGCAAATTTCTTTAATGTCTGGCTTAATTGAATACAGCTGGATTCTCCACATTGTGTCTGTTCTATGTTGTTTTTTGGTTGAGGCAGATGAAGAAAAGCCAGCCTCAGTCAGATATGTGATTAGAAAAAGGCAGGAGTATTTTAATAGCTTTTTCAGTTAATGTGAATATTCTTTCATTTTATATTAGAACTCAGTAACTGGTCATTTCTTAAAGGTTATTAGTAATGTGGAGTTTAAAATATAATCAATAAATCTTTATACTCTGTTACATTAAAATCCATTAGTCTATCCAGCACTCTGAATCATTTACCCATGCATGATTTTTAGACACCAAGTGCTGAGTATTTACAAAATATTGGTTCACTGAGTTACGCAGATTTTCTAAATGTTGACACACAATATTGAAAAATCACAATAGTTAATATCACCATAGAATTCATCAAAAAAGTCTAAGTATTGCTCATGGGAGCAAACAAGTTTTCCAAAATTCTAATTTTCACTTGAAAACTTGAATTTTATTATCAGCAATACTATCAGTTGTTTTCCTCGAAGTGACAGAATCATTTTGTTCATTTTGCTGAAAAAATATCTGCCGGAATAACCATAGTTTATCTGTTGTTCATTCTTTCAAGTAAAAATGACATTCCATGAAAACAGCAGCTAGTTCAGCTCGCAACTCACAGGTCCTTTCCTCTGGAGAACTATTGTACTTCACGCACACTTCCTGTTTACTCACACGGGATGTTAAAGGGCTGTGTACTCAAGGGTTGAGATTTAAGAAAATTAGTTTTTTGCTTCATCAAAGATATTCTTAGGTGAAACAAGTGTGTGTTTTTGGCCTCGAGTACGTGGTAATAAAGAACATGTGGCCACTAGTACACTTTAGTATCACTGCCTTGACGAGTGCTAAGGTGCCAGCAGGGTTACTCACCATCATCACTGCGAATTCCACACAGTGAAAGAGGCAAATAATGTTTCAGGTCATTATGAAAATATTTTGACCTTGGACCACCTGGAAGGGTCTTGGGGGAAATTTAGGAGTTCAAGGTCCACACTTCAAACAAACAAAACAAAACAACACACCTTCCCTCAAGAAAACAACCCCTCCATCCCTCCAAGCCCCCCCCAAAAAAATCACATAAACCTCCTCAAACTCCCCCCCACCCCTCAAAACTACACTGTTTTGCATTGATCATGGCCCATGCTGGGAGGGCGGATGGAGTCAACACTCCCCAAAAGCATACAAGCTATATTGGGGAGGGGTGGATATCTGATCTGAAGGAAAATCTTTGTGATCTCAAGAGGGGAACAGGGGCAATGGATGCACAAACATCTACTAACAGAAAGACAGGAAAATAACTAGAAAATTATTTATTACAACTGTAACCTCTAGGTGAGAAAGTCGGATTTGGGACAGTAGTAAGTGAGGGAGATTTCCACATTTAATTCAACATTCAAAACAGAGTGTTGTTTAAATCTTTTAGAACAAGAATGCCTTCTTGTTTTCGTTTTACAAATTAAAAAAAAAGCTTGAATGGGAGCTGACCAGATAGAGGCAAAGTTCTGGGCTACAGTTTTAAGTTGTCAGTGAATAGAAGGTATTCTTTTTCAAGATCTTTCCATTCTTTCACACTGAGAAAGTAAGTTTCCCTTTGCCTCTGAGGGTACTCTGTCCAGATCAGAACCTTCTGTTACCACCTAGGATAGTCAATTTACAGTACAACCGATGGGGTTACAGCTTTCTTTAATTACATTGTTCATGTAGATTCAATGGGTGTTCCCCAAGGCCCTCAGTGACCCACTAAGACCTCATGGTACTTAGGGGGACTATGCTGCAGTTTGTAGTATAACACAATTAAGTTTATTCAATTCTGCTCTGTCACATTGCTCTGTGGAGATTCCAAGAGGCTTGAGAATCAATACTTTATGACGATGATTTGTTTTAGTACCATCCCAAACAAAATCTTCACCTGAAGATTATAAAACTATTATCCTGTATTTTTTCGTTAATATTTATGTTTAAATCCCATCTGGCTTTTATTTGGTGTAGGTTGTCATGTTTGTTTATAGCATTTTTCCAAAAAATATGTACAGATGTACTAACATCATTTTTTGACTAGTTCATTTTTTTCCCTCGGGTTTTAAATGTCACTTTCATAAAGTAATACAAAATACACATACACAATGCCTGGGTTTCTGGACCCTTCACTTTGCCCCACTGAGCCTCTATTTCCTCACTAGGAACATACTACCACTGTGGCTTTACAGTTTGTTTTGGTACCTACTGGAAAAATTCCTCATTCAGTGTGTTAGTTTCCTAGGGTTGCTATAAAAATTATCACATGCTTAGTAGCTTAAATAGTATAAATTTATCTTACAGATCTGGAGGTCAGAAGTCCACAGTGGGTCTCACTGGAGTAAAGTCAAGGTGCCACGCAGGGATGCGTTCCTTCTGGGGCTCCAGGGGACCATCTGAATCCTTGTCTTTTCCAGGTCCTAGAGCCTCTGTCCTTCCTTGGCTCCCAGCCCCCTTCCTCCATCTTCAAAGCCAGCAAACTTGAGTAAAGCCCTCTTCACGTTGCATCACTCTGAGCCCCTTTTCTGCCTCCCTCTTCCACTTTTAAAGGCCCTTGTGATTACATGGGGCCCACTTGGATAGCCCAGGATTGTCTCCTTAAGGTCACCTAGTTGGCAATCCTATTTCCATCTGTGCCCTAAATTCTCCTTTGCCATGTAAATTAACATATTCCCGGGCTCCAGAAACTGTGTGGACATCTTTGGATGGCCATCAGTCTGTCTGCCACACTCAGTATTCCTCCTTTATAAAAATTTTTTGAGTTGTTTTCCTACGTGAATTTTAGAATGCATTTGTCAAGACTCCATTCTACTCTATCTTCCTCCTTCGCACCTCCCCTCTCAAAAACAGCTAGATTTTTATTGAATATGTGTTAAAGTCAGAGTGTGAGGCTGAATATTATATGCATCCTAGCAATCAATGATGAAAACCAAATTTCCATTTATCATGCTAGAGGAAAGACAATTACTTTTTTCTCTATATGTAGAAAATATAAAATAGTTTTCATAATCAAAAGAAAGGTATACTTTATTACAGATATATAATACAGTTTCATAATAACATTTTGTTATTTTTCTGGATATTTTATTTTTGTGGTATGTCAGCTTGTAAAAATTCAATTTTTGTGTGATTTTTTTCTCATTCTAAATAAATATCCATGTTCAAATCTAATTTTGTATTTGTAAACTTGAATTTTTTCTTAAAGGGGTCCCCACTCCACCAGCTGAATAAGTTCCATGCCCCACAGAACCTGTTTCCAGTCCGTCAGTAGATGAAACCAAGTTCCTCCTGGAAACTCAAGCTTGAAGCTTGGAAGGCATTTGTCATTCCTCCCTCTTCCTCATTTATCACCTTCAGTCAATTAACTCCTGTGGATCACACCTTTCAGCTATCTCTTGCAAAAGTTCACCTCTTTGCTTCTTTTCTTCTCCATTTTTTTTTTTTTTTTTGGTGAGGACGATTGACCCTGAGCTAACATCCCTTGCCCATCTTCCTCCTTTTGCTGAGGAAGATTAGCCCTGAGCTAACCTCCGTGCCAGTCTTCCTCTACTTTGTACATGGGATGCCACCACAGCATGGTTTGATGAGTGGTGCTTAGGTCCACGTCTGCGATTCAAACCTTCAAATCCTGGGCCGCCAACGCGGAGCCCTCGAACTTAACCACTATGCCACGGGGCCTGCCCCTCTTCTTTATTCATTTTTATTTGCATTACGTAATAAGCAAATCCAACTCCCTCATCCCAGACAGCAAGGGTCATGACCTCAGGTCCTTTATCTGCCATCTTTATCTCTGATGTCCAGCAAGACCTGGGTGGGATACATGACCGGCACTGGGTATGTATTTGTTGAATCAATATTTCTTTGTACAAACTTGAAACAACACAGAAAGTCCAGTTGACCTTCCTCTGATCTTACTTTCCCTCCCCAGAGAAAATCACTGTCATCAGTAGTTTCTAGACATTTACATATAGAAATAAATGTATTGTTCTATTTAGTTTTTACAGAAATGGGATAATAGCACACATATTATCCAGCAACTTGCTTTTTTCACCTAATGTCCTGGAGATCTTTCTATGATAATACATTTGGATTTACTTCTTTTTAACTGCTGCATAGCATTTCATGAGTCATCCTGTGTATTCACGTAATCAGTCTGCCACTGACGTTCATTTAAGTAGATTTGTTGATTCAAAGGGTATGTGTCCATTTTGATACTGCCAAATTTCCCTTCAGAGAGGCTGTACATAAGGAATTCACTTCCTGCTCTCCATACAAGGTCGCTATCAAAGTCTAAGCCACCGTTATCCCCAGCTGGGAGTCCAGCAAGTGTCCAAACTGCTTTCAATCTACTCTCCACACTGCCTGGAACAACCTTTTTAAAAAAATCAAATTTAATCATGTCACTTTCCTCCTTAAGACCCTTCCGTAGGTCCCAGGACCTGTGGGACGTCTACAACCCTTTACATGTCTCATAAGACCCCACTGTCACCTGGGTCTTGCCTGTCTTTCCCTTCCTGACTCAACCTCTATCATCTTTGTCTCCTGCCCCGGCCCTACTTATTTTCTCTAATAATCTTCAGATTGGGCCCTAGGTACCCCTGAGAATATGTAAGGATGTGGTCATGAGGAGTTTTAAGGGACTCAATGTTCAGATGCTCAACTTTCCTAAAACTGACCTGTCTGAGATTCCTGGGGTCCAGACCCACCTTGCATTTCACAATGGCTCCACCCACTTGGCCCACCCCAAATCTTACTATGTCGTACTGCACTGAGATGGAGAGGATAATAACCTTAAGGATAACTTGACAATTTCTTTTAATTAAAGCATCATTAAGACAGGCATTTCCAATAAAACTTTACTTTTATTTATAATAATCATCAGATTTCATGATACACATTGATTATAATGTACATTGCTAACAATTATTGCTCAACCCAGAAGAAATTTTAACTCTTAGAACCCTGATGATATAGTCTGGTCAATAAAAGACTTGGAAACATAAAATATATTCCATTAGGATAAAATTCTGTGGTGGAAGGGTAATGAAAATGTTTTCAAGGAGAAAAAGAAAGGATCAATGTAAAATTCTAATTGGTAAAAATCTTAAATATTTTTAAAATGGATGATGGTGGTGATGAAAACAATAAGTTTTCACATATTGAGGTACATGGGGAAGCCATTCTGGTTTAACCCTGATTTGGCCTAAAACTTGTTTTTCCAGAGCAGCCTGACTTAGGCCTGCCAAACTTGCATTGTACATCTGCTTCAAACATGTTCCCAAAGCAAAGAATGCACTCTTTAAATATAGAGATGACTGTCTCCCTCTCTCTGACGCCAATACCAGGACTTCTTTGAAGACAAGCTTTTCCTCCCAGAGAACCAAGGTCACGTTGACCTGCTGTGTATGCGCTAAACTGCAGAAAAATCCTTATGACTTTGGGGAAAAAAAATTGTATTCCTGTCATGCTTGATCTATGTTCTTTGTTCTGAAACAGTATAAAACCCTGCTGTAAACCATGGTTCTTCAGTGTGCTTTCTTTCCTGGTGGAGATAACACTTCCAAGCCAGTCCTCAGCATTGGCTCAATAAAGACCACTCTATCTTTCTTATCATACATAAGTTATTGATCATGTGCATCAACAGTGCAAATAAGTATTAAATCACTATGGTATTTATAACCCATGGGGTCTATTTAAAAGATTTCTGACACCACTTTAAAATGTCATTTACAACTCATCAGAACTTACTTCTTTTGTAACTAAACTTATGATAAAAATAATTTTCTATATTAACTTAAAAATGTGTGACGGAAATACATAGCATTGTTTTAAGAGATCTAAATAAAAAAAAGCGTGGCCCACTACAGTGTTCCCCACAGGTCTTTTCAATGCCTCAAGTACATTGTGTGCTCTTAGACTCAGTCCTTCAGATACACTGTTCTCACTTGGAAAGCTCTTCCTCTTCCTTCTCATGTCTAGCTCTAGCCTGGCTAATTCCACTCTCAAGCTTCATCTTAAACATCACTCTCTTGCGGAGTTTTCTTTGGTGCAGACTAAATGAGATCTCCTTAACATATGTTTCTACAGTACCATGAATTTCCCCTTCTCATAAGACTCATCCCACATGTTAACTCCTTGCTAAACATAAGCACCAGGAAGGCAAACATGGAGTCAGTCTTTTCACTGTCAGATCCTAATGCCAGTTATGCAGGCTAAGAGGCTGGCTGTGCTCTTTAAAAAGAACCATTTCAGTAGAGTGAAGTAAAAGGAAGTCAGACGGCACGGGGTTAGAAAAACTACAGGGCAAGGAAGTAGAGGCAGAGGGTGTGGGCTCATTATAGCTTAAGAAGGGGGCAGGGGCAGAAAAGCAGGGCGCGTCTGTGACTGTTAGTAGGAAGAGGGGAGAGTGAAGAGCACAGGGAATAACAGAGCAGGTAGGGGCTGGGTGTGGACATAGACAGGGGACAGGAGAGACTTAAGTTGCATGTCTCCATGCCAATACACTGCACAAAACTTTACAACTTGGTGACTGATAGTAATATGGGGATAATTCACAGGAAGTAACATATTCTCACACATCACACGAATTTACTGACTTCATCCTTAATATGAACAGTGAACATGCTTTCTCTCTTCATACGTTTTTCTAATTGTAAGGATGTTTGGTATCAATTAACTAAAGGGATCATAAGCAGCACTGGTTGTGCACATAATCCACACCCATGACTTTTTCCCTCCAAAACAAAATCTAGTTCTTCTCACAGTACAGAGCAATAAATTCCAGAGAAAGAGGGGGGAAAATCCTTCTACTGTGTAACGCTTCCTGTTGGCAAGATACCTGTCCAAATATTTGTTCCTTCAGAGATCTCTATTCAGCTGGCTTTGTTCCCTAAGGTCACCATCTACCAATCATGTTACATGATGTCAATCATGGATACATAGTCAAAGAAAGTAGCCACCATCCTGGCCCTGATTAGAATTCTCCACTAAAACGCCTGTCTGCATAAAGCTACCCCACAGGCCTCCATTAAGAAAAAAAAAATTGTTTTTCTTTCACTTAAAGCATTTGGCATTGTTTAAAAGTGCAACTATCCTTGGAAAGCATTAGGCATTAAACCACATTTACCATAGACAAAAGGCGGTAGAAGGATCCAGAAGGCCTCGGGGTCTGTTTGTACATCAATGAAACAGCTGCCCTGCCTTCCTCGACTTTTGGGAAGGTCACAAAAGTATGTCAGTACTTTACGCACTCTATATGTACATGCAAAGTGCTGCACCAAAAATGAGGCTCCTTATAAAAAATCAGACACAAGTCAAAGAGCCAGGCCCTGGGGAAGCGAAGGAAGAGGGAATTTGAAAAGGTCTGATAAAATAAAGTGTGGAAAGAACCTTGAAAAAGGCCGTCCAGCTATGCGCAAACATCTAATTATCATCATCACTGTGAAGGGAGAAAGAAGGGGCCTAATTCGGAGCCACCCTAGGGGCGAATGATGGGGAGGAAGGGGTCCTGGGCAGCCGCTGGGAGAAGGGGAGGAAGCCAGGAAGGCGGAGCGTGGGAGCCACTTCGAAGGGACGGTGGCCGCCCCGCCAGGCCTGCCTTTGGGTAGATAACCCGGGGCGGGACTTGAATAGCTCTTATCACACCTATCGTAACTGCTCCAGTTGTGTGTGGCCTTCCCACAGCAAGCCTGACAAATCTCTGCTGCGCGCATGGCCCCCGTAACCGGGAGTGACAAGCTCTGCAGACGTGTGCGGCGCAGCGCGTCACCCATGCACACACGGAAGAGGACCGCTCGGCTCGGGCGCATTCCGGGGCGCACATGGCGTGCAGGCTGCAGGCGGCCGTTTCCTCCAAACAACCCGCGTCCACAGTCCGACGGAGGAGGCAGCTGGCCGCTCGGGCCCCTCCTCCGGCCGGCACCCACCTTCACCCCGCTCGGCCAGTCGCACCTCCCTTCCCGCGTCGGCTCCTTAGTCGAACTCCGGAGCATGCGCAGTGGCCCGAGCTAGGCGCCCGCGCACCCCGGCGGCAGTTGCGCTTCAACCGTCAGCGGACTCGACCAATCAGGAGGCGTGTTGTTGCCTCGTAGCCCCGCCTCCGACGGGAAACTATGGTAACGGGCGGCCAATCAGGAGGCGTGTTGTTGCCGCGGGCCCCGCCCCCGACAGGGGCGTGGGGTGACTGGCGAGGGTCATGGGGTCTAAGCGCTGCTGAGCTGCTGAGCCCCGGAGGGCCGCGGCGTCCCCTTGTCCCGCGGCCCTGAGCAGCGCGCCGGGCCCGCGCTCGCCCGCCCATCCCCGGCGGCGGCGCGGCCCATGCGGCTGGGGGCGGGGGCCGGAGGCCGGAGGCCGGAGCGGGCGCGGGCTGGGTGTCTCAGGTGCGGCCGGCGGCCCGGGGAGGTGAGCGGCGGCGGCGGGCCCGGCCCGGCCCGGTGATTGGCCGCCGGCGGAGGGCAGCGGGCGGCCGGGCGACGGCCGGCGGGGAGGAGCCGGCGGAGCGGTCGGCGCGCCGAGCCGGGAAGATGCTGCTGTCCCTGGTGCTCCACATGTACTCCATGCGCTGCGTGCTGCCCGCCGCGGTGCTGCTGGGCTCGGCCCCCACCTACGTGCTGGCCTGGGGGGCCTGGCGGCTGCTCTCCGCCTTCCTGCCCTCCCGCTTCTACCACGCGGTGGACGACCGGCTCTACTGCATCTACCAGAGCATGGTGCTCTTCTTCTTCGAGAACTACACCGGCGTGCAGGTGAGGCCCGGCCGCCGCACCTGCCGCCCCCGCTCTCCCCGAGTCCCCGCGGGGGCGCAGGCGCATCTCCCGGCTTGGAACCTTCAGGCCTCCCGGGGACTTGAGGCTCATTCCGCCCTGCTCGGCAGACCGGGCCCCAGGAACACGTGCCATCACCCCATCCTCCAGCGCGACGAAGTTTCACGCTCTGACTTTAGGGTTTGGCCCCACGCTTCCTGCGGGTCCCCTAGGTCACTAGCAAGCTGTAGTAACGTTGTTCTGAGGCTACGAGTGGGATCAGCCGCCCCCTCTCCCACTCTTGGGTTACTGTCTGTTCGGGTGCTTAGCGAAGCAGATGCAGGTGAACATTTAAGTAGGGCAGGCGTTTGACGGGTTTTGTCGTTTGGTCTAAGAAGATGGCAGTGTTGGAACTCAAAAGTGCGCTTTTAAAAATCGGAGATCTTGTCTTGAAACAGATTAAAGTTATTATTTGGACAAGAAGTGCAACTCTGGTTTGCGTTCTTCCTCAGTATAAGTGAAAGCTGGGCGAGGAAATGAATACTTTCGTTACTGTAGAAGGCTTACCGTGGATACAATTCTAGCCAGCTTTGGCTAAGCTTGAATGTGTGGCGAGTCTTTTTTCTGGTTACTTTCTTTCTCTGTAGAGATTGGATTTGTGGATTAAATCTGTAAAACAAAAGTAGAAGGCCCTCTTACCTTATTTAGTTATTTGAAGTCTCACACAAAAATAACAATTGTGACTTTTCCTTTTATTTCCCAGTTTGACAAAAGAGCTTGATTCGTGGTGGTTCTTTATACCCAGTTCCTAAGACTATAAATTGTTGTTTGTATCCTTAATTTTCTTTTCTCTGCATATTTATCATCCATGTGAAGACCTTAAAAGACCTTAGATTACTTCCTTCAGTTTAGAAGTTGCAGTTCTGAGCTGGGCAGACGTGGGTGTGCTTCTGCGTGTGCTTGTTTAAGCAGGATGACACAAGCCTTTGATAGAGGAAATTAACATTTCCCAATCAAATACGATTCCAGTCTAACACAATTTAAGTCTGGCAAGGGAATAGACTTAGAAAATCTTAGGGAAATGTAATTAGAACCTTGTTTTTACGCTTTCTATAAATATAAATCCTGGACTGGGAGCAAACCAGTTATTTTAGGTTGCATTTGTGTCAGATTTTTTTAATGCTTGTTTTTTGTACTTTAAATCACTTATGCAATAAAGTATTCAAACACTGCCAGAATGTTTTGAGGAAGTTTAAGTTCCCTTTGCCTACACACGCGTTTCCCAGGTGTGCAAGAATTTAGGTGTGTAACTTTCTTCCAAGAGCTTTTAAATGAATGTATGAATTGTGGGAAGACTCCTTTTCCATTAAATTAACTTCTTAGATGGGTTTTATAGTAGCACTAAATATACCCATAACCTATGGGGACACCTCTGTGTCATTATGGTGGAAAGCAAAGAACAATATGAATCTATATATGTAATTTACTTTCTCTCTTTTCTAAATTTGTCTAATTTTATGGAGCTAAATAAACTGAGAGTTGACTCTTAAATGGAATTAGAAGTTAATTTTTCCTGTAATATTTTCTCAGTTTATTGTGGTTTTTTAAACAGAGGTTGATATTAATAACCTCCAATCCAAAGTGAGTAGTAACTTCTCAGTAAGGAATCCCTAGAACTTACTCGTCATTCATTCATTCATTCAATCAATATTGGAGTGGAAACCACGTTCCAGGTCTTGTGCTGGACACTACAGGACACAGTGAAAAAAACATGGACAAGGTCCCTGCCTTGATGGAGCTCGCTTTCTAGTGGGACACAAACAGTAACAAGAAAATGAAAATGTGCTGTGCTCTGTGAGGTTGTTAGCCTAGTCGGTGGGGCTGGGCGTTGGAGAAGCCTCCTTGATCAAGTGACATTTGCATGGAGCTCTGGAAAAGGACCTGTTTGGGAGCTATTGTAATCAACCAGGTGAGAGATGATGGTCAGAGTAGTGGAAAGAGTGGACGTGAAGAGAATGAAAACAATCCCAGATCTGTTTTAGCTGTAGCTGGTAGGGCTTTGTGATTGGATGTGGAGGAAAAAGGAAAGGATATGGCTCGTAACAAACTTAGCATTTAGTGATGCTCTGTGCCAAAAATTGTTCCATTATGTGAGTCATTTCGCTTCTACAAGGTAGGCACATCCCTCCCATTTTACAGATGAGAGAACTGAGGCACAAATAGTTCACATTTGTAGTGGGTAAGCTGGGATTCAGTCTAAGGCAATCTAGCTTCAGGGTCCATTTTCCAGAGATGCTTTGCTAGGTGGTGTGCTTGTGTTGGTTGAAATGAGATCCCTACTCTCAAGGTATTCATACTAGGACAAACATGGACAAACAATTAACAGTGGAATACTGAAATTGGAGTGTTTGTGCTTATTAGCTTTGTGATGCAAAGTAACTTTGCTTGTGTTCTTCAAGAAGGCTGTAGCGATTGTTATGAACTGCTTTGAATCTTGACTTGGAACCGGAGTAAGTGGAGTAAGTAGTGTGGCATGTTTAGGGAAAAGAGGTTCTCACTTGGTAACAGAATAAAAATGAAGACTCCTAAGCATGGCATTCAAGGCTGTCTAAATTCTGCCCTGGCCAACATTTCCATTCATTGGTTTCACTCTAGCCAAACTGCTGCTTCCTCCCCAGTTCCCCCCAAATTACCAATACATTCTCAACAAGGTGCCTTTGGACTGCTCTTCTCTGTATACTTTCTTCCAACTCAAGCCCCAGCTTTTCTTCATGGGTCATGATCTCACCCCATCTGAATGTCAGGATCACTTAGATGTAACATTAACGTATCTAGTATCAACATAACATTAGCATATTTTAGTGTATATATTGTCCGCTCTATAGATTGTAACCCCTTTGAGATGGCAATGAAGGGGAGAATGACTTGATTTTTGCTTTTTAACGAAAGGGCAGAGCAGTCTACAGAGGATAGTGGCTTGTGTTTCTGTGGAGGCGTAGCTGCATCTCACTTGTGAAGGTGTGGGTTCTTGAGTGGCCTTACCAGTTGACACGTTTTGATCTAATAGAGTCTACAGGTATAGTGAGTCTAATTGCATTCTTTACAGAAGTAGATAAAGGAGGAAGAAACATGAACTCCACCTCAGAAGTAAGACTAAGAATGAATTAAGGTCAGAGACCTTGTGAAAGAGGGAATTCTGGAACAGCCAGCAATACAGAGCAAACTTGGTTTACTTGTCCATGAGAACTTGTGCTTTCTGCAATTTTTGAACCTGTGCAGTTATCTCAGGTTTATTTGGTTTCCTCTGTTTCTCTGTAGGAAGTAGCAATGAAAACCTCAAATAAGCAAGTATTGCTTGGGTATTTTAGAGGGCTGTATGTGTATTTTGAGGAGAACTTGACTCTGCCCCATCCCCTGGTGAGAATTTCAGGACCAATGAGAAACAGTGGGGGTGAAACCTGGAAAGTGCTAAACGCCTGGTAGGCGCCAGCAATTTAGATCGATAAAATAGTCTCTACCCTCAAATAACACACAAGTTAGCAGTGTAGAAAGAAGTCAGTTTTAAAAAAAAGCTGTATATTGGGCCGGCCCCGTGGCTTAGCGGTTAAGTGCGCAGGCTCCGCTGCTGGCGGCCCGGGTTCGGATCCCAGGCATGCACTGACACACCACTTCTCCGGCCATGCTGAGGCCGTGTCCCACGTACAGCAACTAGAAGGATGTACAGCTATGACATACAGCTGTCTACTGGGGCTGTGGGGGGAAAAAATAAACAAATAAAATCTAAATTAAAAAAAAAGCTGTATAATGAGATAAGTTACGAAATAAAGAAATGAGCAAAGAGCTGAGGAGATACAGGAGTGCAGTTGAATCCGAGCGGCTGCTTAGCGGGGAGGGTGGTTGTGCGTAGACCGGCAGGTGGTTCCTCTGAGTGAGGCGCCGTGCAGTGAACGCCAGCTCTTTGTGCCCTTGCATATTGCTTTGCTCCCATTCTCAATTTGTATTTCTGTAGGAAAATCTCTTTATATCAGTTTTTAATTTTTTTCTCACAAGTTTCTTGTCTCCTTTGGTTAATATTCAAAGTGAAAAAATTACATAGGCTTCCAATATATGGGAAGCCTTCTCATTTGACATTTTTTATGTATTTTTTTAATTTTTTTGCGGAAGATTGGCCCTGAGCTTACATCCATTACCAATCTTCCTCCTTTTTTCCTTTCTTTTTTTCCCTCCCCAAAACCCCAGTAGATAGTTGTATCTCATAGTTGTACATCCTTCTGGTTGCTCTATGTGGGACACTGCCTCAGCATGGCTTGATGAGTGGTGAGTAGATCCGTGCCCAGGATCCGAACCAGTGAACCCGGGGCCGCCGAAGCACAACACGTGAACTTAAACGCTACGCCACGGGGTTGGCTCCTGGAATTTTTGCAGAGAATAGTTTTGTTACAGTTGAAAGGTTTTTGGATCTTGGCATGAGAAACTTCAGTGTAATTTCTAGTCCTCTGCCACGCTATGTGTCAGCTTGAATAAATCAGCTTCTCAAATCAATATTCTCATCTTTAAAGGGAATACTTATTGTCATGTTATTCTGAAGACTAAAGGAGATAGTATGTGAAGCTGCCTAGGTCAATGACTGGTACCTCATAGATACTCAGAAAAAACACACCCTGGAAAGTTAGGACAATACCAAGAGGCAGTATGGCAAATGTATAAGAAAGCTTTGTGTTTTGTAAGGTTCCGTTGAAATGTTGCGTGATAATTATTTTTCATACTGAGTATTAGACAAATGACTGTGTTTATATTTTGACCTTGTTTCAAAGAGGCATCATGATTTTCCAGTTCTTTGAAATGTCTCAAATTGGGCAGGAAAAGACCATAGGTTTTTTTTTGGTGAGGAAGATTAGCCCTGACCTAATATCTGTTGCCAATCTTCCTCTTTTTGCTGAGGAGGATTGGCCCTGGGCTAACATCCCTGCCCATCTTCCTCTACTTCATATGTGGGACGCCTGGCAAAGTGTGTCTTGATAAGTGGTTTGTAGGTCTGGGTCCAGGATCCAAACCAGTGAACCCTGGGCCGCCAAAGCGGAGCGCCCAAACTTAACCACTACACCACCAGGCTGGCCCCTAGACCATAGTTGTTGTATGCATTACAGTGGAAATTTTGTACTGGTTAATTGGTGATATATTTCATTGGCATAAAAATACATTTAAAAATTCATTTCAAATGATTATAAACATCACAGAGTGTAAATTATATATACAAACTTATTGAAACTGAAATTCCTTCTAGCTGCATTTCTACATAATCAAGAGACTTTTTAGAAAGATACTAGATAGCTGGTTTTCTTATTCACTTTATTGGATAATAATAATAACAGTTAACAATTTTTTGGATGGTTACTATGCTCCAGGCATTGTGTGAAGGGGCTTACGTAGTCTCACTTCACCACAGCCCTATGAGGAGTAATTACTAATACTACACTCATTTTACAGGTGAAGAAATAGGTGTGGAAAAGTTAGGTCCTTTTGCTCAAGTTCACATAGGTAGTAAGGTGATGGACTAAGATTTAAATCCAAGCTGCTCGCAGAGAAGGCTTAAGCACAGCCAGTTCTGTAAATGTGTCTGTCCCAATTGAGACAGCTAGAAACAGTCGACTGACTAAGTGGAAACTAGTCTGCGTGACAAAATCTTTCTGTATTTCTGTCTACTGAAGTCACAGTTAACCTTGCCTAAAAATGAAGTTTGAGTTTCATATAGTGAGAAAATTAAAACGATCAAGTTGTTCCACGATAGCTTTTGAATAAGCAATTTGCTTTTAATAAAACTTCTTGTCTCACCACAGCCTGGACACAGCAGACCCCCACCTGCCCTTGGCAGACGCCTCCTCCCTCTGACTCTGGTGTCCCACAGGTCCTGTCTCTCTCTGACCCAGAGCTCCCCAGGGCGCTTGTCTGACTGACCACGTGCACCACCTGGCTCTGAGGCTCCACTTTGGCGTCCAGCAGCCGTCTCGAGGTCAGGATGCTCAGAGCGGGGCTCTTCTTCCTGATGGTACCGACCTATGTCCACCCCAACAGCCACACCAAAGCCCCCGGCCTTGTGCTTGCTTGCTTTTTCTCCCTCGGCCCCATCCCCACCTGGGGGCAGGTACCCGTTGAAAGAAAAAAAAATGTTTTTAATCAAATACTTGGAAGCCTGTGCTCTTAGTGACCATTATGTTGCAGTATAGAGGAGGAAAAACTTTTCTTCTACCCTCTTTGATTCATTGTTGGGGCCTGCAGATTAAACTGACAAAAGCCAAATTAACAGGAGAAAAATCATACAAATTTTATTGATGTTAATATTTTTATGTGCACTGGGGCCTCACAGAAAAGAAATGAAAACCAAAAGATGCAGCTTGGGAGTTTATCATTTTAAGAGAGGGCAGTAAATTGTGGAGACGTGACTAGACAGAGGAAAAGGGGGTTTGGGCCCTTAGCGCTGGCAAATTATGGGAAGGTCACTAGGCAATTGTGGTAAGGTTTGCTATGCAGACTCATCTCAGTGCTGTTTCTAATCTTCCTGGTCTTTAGAAGGGAACACCTTTAGGAATAGAAATTAATGTCGCCTTTACAAAGGGAAGTTTGTGCCCTGCCTTTAGGCAGAAAGGAATAGAGCAGAGAGCTCTTCCTGTGTGTGCTGTTTCTCAGTTACCTTCAGCTCAAAATAATCCTTGTACCAAAGAGGCACATTTTGAGTTGGCATATTCTGATCCCCTTCAACAGCATCATCTATATTTACGGACAATGAAAGAAGTTTTAAAAAAAAAATCATGTTTCATTTTGCATGCTGAAAGAAAATGGATATTATTGAGATCAAGGAAGACGATATTTTTCACAAAGAAAGAGTGCTGTATATTTATATCCCTGTGGCCTTGTTAGTTGGATCCTCTCCTGTGCTAAACACGTGATTACTTTATCTTTCATAAGATGTGATGAAGGTGAGGTGAAAGTAGTCTGCCTCTAAATTCAAGCTGCCTTCTGAGAGCCAGTTTGTGCAAGAGAAACAAGTTTGACTAAAGTGGAATAGTAACTAGTGTGTCAGTTGCAGTGAAGATAATTATTCAAAAAGCATTTCTATTGTCTGCTTCTGAATTAATAAAATCAAAAGATAAAATTGTTCTTTTTCTCTAAAGGGACTTTAGATGAATTTTAAAAAATGGATGATCCTAATATTGAACAATTATGATGAGACTAAAATTACTTAAAGAATTAGGAAAAACAAAAAAAGTCATATGTTTTTCATGTGCCTTGTTTTGAAGGAACAAATTACCTGCAGAAAAAGTGATTAATGTGATTTGAAATATACATACTAGAAGATTCACAGAATGACGCCTTTAAAAAGTCACTGGTGCATTTAAAGTATTTTACTTACGTTTATTCCAAAACCTCTTACTGTTGAAAATAAGGTATAGTTTTATCCTCTTGTGAAAAATAAACGTGCAGCTTAATGACTCGGTAAACATCTGTTGAAAACCATCTGGGTACTAGGCTTGGGGTAGAAAAATGATGAAGTCCTGGCTACTGAGGAGCTTACAGGCCTTAAGGGGGCTATGACTTGTAAATAAGTATGCACAAGGTGTCCTTGATGGAGTGTGAATGGGGCTTGTCCTTGGGCAAAAGGGGGGGTGATTAATCCTGCGGTCTGGGTTAGAAGGCAGGAAGGCTTCAGTGAGGAGGGGAATTTGAGGAAAACCCGATTTAAGATGATTCCAATGAGACAGTGCTTGTAGGTAATCATAATAGTTTAATAATTTATATGTGTGGGTATTTTGTAGTTCTTATGAACATTTTTTTTAAATTTAGAAAACACTACAGCTATCTTATTAATCATGTACTTGTTAATATGATAGTAATAACTGTCTTATTAAGTGTTTTGAGAATCTGCATTCTGAAATGAAAACTGTTTCTTTCCCTCCATGTTAGTAAATTTAAAAACAAATAACCTTTTCACTTCAATGAATGGAAGAAATTTAAGATAGAGTAAAATGCTTTTTCCTGGAAGCTTTGGAAATAAATCAAGCGAAGGGCCTTAAAAACTGCATATATTTGATCCATGCACATTGTAATTACACAGTCCTTTCTTGGTTAATGGATGTTTATTCGAAGTACTTAATAATGATTTGCAACTATTACAGTAAGATTTGCAGGTCATCATTTCACTTACTTTGCTTTTAGAGCTTTAAAAATTTTAAATATGATGGGCTACTCTTTTCTAACTTCTTACTTCTGTTGAATTCCAATTTATAGTGACAAATGAAAAAACTTAAATAAGAGGCAATCAATCCAAATATCTACTTTGAGATCCTAAATTATGTTGTCAAAGGCTTACCATCTTTTGCATTTCCCTTGGAAATAGCTTTTATTTCATTGAGATACTATGCATATGTAAAAGTGTGAACTGTGTATTTATTTTCCCTTCAATGGTTGTGAATTAGGATTTTGTTCCTGTCTAAGTGATCTAGCAGTAGAACTACATTTTCTCCATCTGTTTTGCTCAGTTCATTGAATCAATTACTTATCTTACTTACTCTAGCTACCATTGAAGATCTGTTTTAAATACTGAGCATGTTTAACTTTGTTACTGAGTTAATCAAACAATATATTGAACATGTCAGTTGTTTGGAAGCCATTTAGGAGTGGGGAAAATTGGTGAGCCTTATAGGAATTGCAGAGACGGCCTTTCCTACAAAGCTTTTTGGGTTATGTTTATGTCTGCAAACAAAAGTAGAAAATTGTGGCATTTTAAGGTCAGCATGGTATACTAAATGGATTAAGCCAAAAAGTGGAGGTGTGGGATCTTCTTGAGCTGGTGGTGCCATTAACTGATCATGAGTCATTGAACAAGGCTCCTTGGTTTGTATATACCTCAGCTTGCTTCTGTGTGCAGTCAGAGAGCTGGACCAGAGAACGGCCAGGCGTCGTTCCTGTACCAGTGCCTGTATTGAGTGTCTTATCGTGACTTTAGATCATTATGCTTGGTTTTGTGGTTTCCTTTCCGCCCTCGCCATGCTTATTTTATTTTAAAATGAGATATATATTCAGTTTTATAAAAGATAAAATTTGCAGTGCTATGTTTTCTGTGATACTGTAATCCTGTGAAAAATGTCTATTTTATATTAAAAATTATTTATTTTTGACAAATAAAAAATGGTATATATTTAAGGTATGCATCGTGATATTTTGATATATGTATACATTATGAAATGATTATCACAATCAAAGTAAAAAATGCCTTTTAATAGCTTATTTGTCATTTACCTTCAAAGGCTGCAGCCTGGCGGTCTCATAATCAAGCTCAGAGCAAGAAAGGGAGAGGAGAGTCTCTTAGATGGTTCAAATATTGCCTTCAGCTTGGGGGCAGGCAGGTCGCCAAAGAGTGGTATTCAGGTTGAATCAATTAAACCACAGCCTTTAAATGTGAATATCCTATCCAAAGAAGTTAAGCCAGAAGTACTCTGTTGTGTAGCTGCAGTACTTTCAACTCGGTGCACCATACCCAGTGGTCTCGAAGCAATTCTGGCTGATGGGTAAAAGAGAATGGGGATTGCTCACAAGCCAGAACTCCACTTTTAACCCTGCGCAGATCAAACTATTGGTTTGGGGTTTTTGGGGTACTGATAAAATTTATTAATAAAAAATTATTGAGCACATATGTAAACACATATTACATGCATAGCACTGTATAGTTTTCTAAGGAAGGTTATAGAAACCTCAGTCTGAGTCCCTGGCCACAAGAACTTTGTTACCTAATTCCGTTTATCTACAGAGATGTTGGCTTCCTGTCCTTTTCTTTCTTCCGTTGTTAAGATATTAATGAGTAGTGTTGAGACCAAAAGATAATCACAGTGGATGTCTAAAAGGTAGATCTAAAAAGCCTTAGCTAGTTCATAATCTTGCATAATCCATGGTGACAAGATGCAGAAACAAAAATGCCCTGAATAAAAAAATACCACTGTTAGCAGTCATTTCTTTTGAAATCTTTAAAAATATACTTCTAATTTCTTTAAGTAACTTAGGAAATATTGAAGACATACAAAACTACAGACAGACTCATATAACAAGCAAGTATGTACCCACCACCCAGTTTAAGAGAGACCGCATGACTGCTGGAGCTGAAACCTCATGTGAACCCCTCCTGTCTCACAGCTCCCCCTCTTCCCAGAAGTCACCCTTGTCCTGAACTCCCTCTGTTCTTTATAGAGATATAGAGTCCTGATCATGGAACCCTGTTTCCCAATGACTCACAGAATAAAGTTTTAATCTTTAACTTGATACTCAAGGAGACTTCTTACGTTCTGGTTCATATCTCCCTTCTGGTCTCCTTGCTCCAGCTCACGAACTCCGCGTGCAGCCAGTGTTTTGGCCGTGACATGACTCGGTGTACCCCAACAGGCCTCGGTTGCTGCCGCTTCTGTTCCTTTGTTCATCTGTTCATGAACATTCTTCCCTGATCTCGTCTGCTGAAACTGCACCTAATGAACACTGCTTCTGCTCTGCAGTTGACAGTGCTGTAAAATAAAGTGTACTGTGTTTTCATAATGTTTGCATTATGTCTCATTTCAGTTATTCTATGTATTCCTGTCTCTTCCACTATGCTGTAGGCTCTTTGAAGGAAGATATATCTTATGAATAGTGTTTCAGAGATTGTAAGCAGTCATTAAACACTTGTATTTTTCTCATGAGGGTATTGGTTATGCTCTTTCACTTTATGACCATTAATTTACCCTACAGTTAACTACTTTGTAAACATTTGCCATTTATGGTCTCTGAGGCTTCTAAGAGAAATCTAATTTTTGTTCATCAGGGGTGGAAATATTCATAACATCATATATTTGTCAATTTCTTGCATGTTACAGTAGTATGTGTTTTAAAATATCAAAATAATGTTTCTTTTTGTATTATCTTTTAGATATTGCTGTATGGAGATTTGCCAAAAAATAAAGAAAATATAATATATTTAGCAAATCATCAAAGCACAGGTTTGTATTTCCTTTGCATGAAACAGGTTTGTCTACAGAAAGTACATGGGCATTCAAAGTAAGAATATATATATTCTTATATATTTAAATGGAATTTTTTTGTTCTTATTGTTAAAACATGAATTTTCTGTGCAGATATTATACGTGACCTTGCAGTTTTGTGATTTTACTTTTTGGAAAGTCAGGAAGGTGAAAACTGAATTTTCCTGAACTTACCTTCTTTTGTTTCTTTGAATAGCTCCTTAAATAGTCTATGCATTCTTCCTTTTGTAAGTTGTGTTTCTGGAAGTGGAATTGCTGGGTCAAAGTGTATATACATTTTATATGTTTCACTGTTAAACTGCAGAAAGGTGGTACAATAAGTTAGTACTCATTTCCTAAACATGGTGTTAATTTCTAATGTCTGCAGCTCCCTTTGCCTCTTCAGATGTTTTGGTTTAATTATAGCTTGCTCCTCTATCAGAGGAATCATAGAAGACTTTGATTATGTGCAGTATATACTTTATATACTTTAAATTAGGTTAAGGTACTGTTTTAAGAAACTTCATTTTGAAATAATTTTAGATTCACAAGAACTTGCAAAAATAGTACAGAGTCCCATGACCCTTTCACTACGTTTCTCCCAATGGTGACATGTTACATGAACTACTGTATAGTATCAAAACCAAGAAACTGACATTGGTTAAGATACTTTTTAGTTCTCCAAATAATTCAGTTCAAAAAAAATCCCACTTCATAATTTTTTCAAACCTATAACTGCGTTTGATGTACACTTCCTAAATTCTATTTCTATGACTTTAAAAAGTATGGTACCCAGATGTTCAAAGCTAGAAACAATCTGATCAATGATAATATCTTAATGGAAAAATCACTTAGGTCTCTGGCTTTCCTTTATCTTCCTTCTGTCAACTCTGTCTCTTCATGATTTTGTTGCTTTTATTACTACCTATGCCACAGATAAGGTAAAACAAGTAAAAGAAGTTGAAATGCATTTTTATCAATTTAGCTTATTAATGATATATTCAGTTTTATAGGACAAGAGTTGATGCTACAAAGGGTTGATAGGAATTTTGATGTGTCTGTGTGTTTCCCTAACTTTATTAACGTGACAGGTTCAGTCTATTTGACTTAGTTACATTTGCCTTGAGCAGAGCAACCAGTCCTACAGTCAGTGCCTGCCCCCACCTCTGGCCTGTAAAGCAGCCTGACTTCTTCCTGTGTTTTGACTGTTGTTCCTCCAGACATACTGGGTTTTTTACTATTAACACAGTCGTGCTATTCCTGTCCTGTTGTTGATGGCATATTTCTACCGGGGTTCCAATATCCAAATAAAAATGATTTATGGGACCAGGGCAGGGAGTGGCCTATGAGAGCCAAATTCCCTTTATGTTGAGCCACTGGTTAATTTCGTTTAGTTTTCTTTCTGTTTAACAGGATGCTCTCTTGTTCAGGTTCCCTGCCAATTTTCCTTTTTCTATGTTTCGATGGAAATACTGTTCTATTGACAGAGCTGTGGTACTAGAGTGAATATGTGGAATAAGTTCTGTGAGCATTGCTGGAGGTGGTAGTAGTAGGAACAGTAATAATGAAATAGCGTCCACTGCTATCATTTGTGTGCATACTATGTATGTGTGGCCTTTGTGTACATTACTTCCAAGTGAGGGCTTTTGGGAAATCATTTGGAAGAAAACAGATTTTTAAAATTCTTCTACTTGTGTTTGGAACTGGAAGATAATATGGGAAGTGTCAGCCCTACAGTCAGCCCCCAGCTGACCTGAAAAAGTTACATTTCTCAGTGCAGAAAACCACTTCCACAGCCCCCTCCCTGACCTCTGAGTGCCTGTGACTTCCTAGTACAGGTCCCACACCAGGCAGCCTTCAGGATTTGGGAGTTAGAGAAGCTTGTTTTCTTCCTGGTTCATGCTGCTTTTGGATCACTTCGATGGTTTGTGGCTTTTGCATTTTATCCCTGAAATAAAAAGCCTTTCAAGAAATGCAAAAAGAAAAAAAACCCCACCAACAGAAAACAAATAAAAAACCAGAATTTAGGGGCCGGCCCGGTGGTGTAGTGGTTAAGTGTGCGCGTGAGCTTCGCTTCCGAGGCCCAGGGTTCGCAGGTTCGGATCCCTGGCACACACCGATGCACCGCTTGTCAAGCCATGCTGTGGCGGCGTCCCATATAAAGTAGAGGAAGATGGGCACGGATGTTAGCCCAGGGCCAATCTTCCTCAGAAAAAAGAGGAGGATTGGCAACGTCTTCCTCACAGAAAAAAAAGCCAGAATTTATATTGTTTAAATGTGGTTGATCTAAGGTAATTTTAAAATTCTAATAATTTTTTCAGAGCATATTCTTAGTACGGTCTTGTGAAGAGGCCTTCTCTGTCTCTGAAGGATGCTGGACCTCACGTATGGGTCATTTGTGCACTAATGGGTTCTGTCTTTGCAGTCGACTGGATTATCGCGGACATTCTGGCCATCAGGCAGAACGCTCTTGGGCACGTGCGCTACGTGCTGAAAGACGGGTTAAAGTGGCTTCCACTGTATGGGTGTTATTTTTCTCAGGTAACTTTTTTTCATTATATAGATGTAGCTTATAAAAATTTTAGATTTGAACATTGAAAATACACTTATATGTATGGGGGTTTTTGGTTTATTTTTATGGGATTAATAGTTTATTCTAAATTGAAGTAATTTTATTTGGGATTTTCAGTGGTGTGTATTTGTGTACATGTCTGATAACCCAGTTAAATAGCAAAAATGCAAATGTACAAAAATCAAGCAAATAGGAAAATTTAAAGGCATAGAATTTGATAGACGATTACCTTAAGAAACTAATAGTAAAAGTAATTATGATCTGTAGGATATAAAGAAAAGTGAGCTATACATATAAAGTACTTAGCGTGAGTGTCAGGTATGTAATGAGTATTCAATATATGTTATTTTCCAAAATGCCCTTTAAAATTATATAATAACCATCAGGTCATGAAACTCTGTGTAACAGGCTCTTTTATATTCAGAAGGGGATTACTAGATTTTTTCTATGCCTTTTCTAAATAAATTATCTGACGTTATTTTTTAAGTATTAAGTGTGAAATTTGTGTGGAAGACATGCTTGTTAATAAGATTTTCATAATTGACTAAAGAAGAAAGGCTAAAGTTATGGTGAGCTCTGACAATATGTAAATCTGAGAGTCATCTCATGAATAAAAGATAGCAGGACCCCCAATTCATGTTACCCGTAGGTCGAATGATGGAGTGTTATGTTGTGTTTGAAGTCAGAAGGCTTGAATACTCTTTTCCTCTTTTCCAGAGTCTTTTAAAGGAAAATAAAATTCGTATATATTTTGATGAAAAGTATTTTAAACTACTGGGTTCATATAAAAAATGGAATAGATTATGAAGTAGTGGACTTACGTCAAGAAGTGAATTTTTCTTTTAAAAGGACTTGTTCACAATTTGTATGAAGCGGAAATAATGCTGTTCACAGCTAGTTATTTACAAGCAAAATATGAGGAAACAGACTTTCAAGTTTTGTATTTCTTGTAACTATTGTATTTATAAAATACTAAGTATTTTATATATATAGACAAATACATGTTAATGTACAGATATTCAGAAAACTAAGCATTTCCAAATGGCCAGCTGTGAACATTGTAAGGTGTAGTTTGACTTTAGAATACATAACAGAGTTCTGCATGCTCCCCCCACCAGTCAACCAAAAGCAGGTGTCTTGGGAACCTTACTGTTGTGTTAAATTAACAAAAAAAAAGTGCAGTGGAGAGCTTTTGCTTATTTAAACCCTGTGAAGATAACTAGAGATATGTATAACAGCTGTGACTGACCTCTCATTTAATCACTGATGTTATTTATAACTGTGCATCTTTTTATATTCTTGTGTAGTAAAGCTGATGGTATTTTAAGTAGGTCACAGTTGAGTATTAAATAATGTATGAATTAAAAATGCTATTCTTGTCTTTACTGAAAGAGATTTTTTTTTTCTCCCAGTGGTTGTATTTTTACATTTTTGCTTGTGTTTATTACTTCTCCCTTAATTGTTTTAGACACAAAAGTCACTATTATACTTCAGCAACATTTAAAACAGAGTATTTTGGACTTCATTAGACCCTCTTATAAAATGATGAACATACCTATAAAGTTTAAATGATTTTATAGCAAATATAATCACTCAATAATTAAGGCAACTTGAGGAAGGCTTGAAGTTTAGAAGTACTAGAGCAAAGAAATGTGGTTTATCTGAGACTTTGTTGCTAAAGCATGTTCTCCCATGACCAGGAGTTTGAGTGAGGTAAAGTTTTTTTATGTGGAGGGAAGAATATTCGTGAATAGGTTCTATAATGTTTTGGAATTCTAAAGGAACAGGAAATCAGAGCACCTTTTGAATAAAAAGGCAATTTATACCCAAAGTTCCCAGTCAGGGACTTTGTGTCTCAATTTCCTTTTTTCCTTCATTTCCATTTTACCAGGATCCTTTCTCTGTCTTCCCCTTCTTGACCTTCTCTAGCCCAAGACAGGCTGAGTTCTCAAAAAAATCACAGCAGTTTTATGAAATATTTGAAGATTAGTCTTAACAATTCAGAGCCCTTAGAAGGATGCCTGATTTGGGGGATTGGTAGAATTAACAATTCAGAGTCCTTAGAAGGATGCCTGATTTGGGGGATTGGTAGAATTAAACCGTTTAAGGAATGATCTGGGGAGTTATTGCAAAGAGTAGACTGGGGCTCTTGGATCTTTTTTGAGAACATTAAGCTCTCATCATCAACCTTGGAAGTTTTTTGGTCTGTCTGTTTTACTCACTTCAGACCAAACTGACACTGTAGAATTACTCTTGAGGCTCCTAAAGTTGATTGGAGCTTCAGCCAGGGTTACTTTGTAGCCTAGTTTGTGCCCTGCTGACTACAAAGTGTGACGTCAAGGCCCCATGAATTTTACTTTAGTTTTTGACTGAACAGAAGTGCCCTGTTCTCCTGTTTCTCTGAGAAAGAGAATCAAAACAATGTGGGTGTGCTCACCACCTACCCAAACTCCTAGTGGTGCCGAGAGGTGCTGATGAGCTGTAATGAAATTTGGATAGAATTGGCAATTTCCACCTTCAGCCTTCAAAACACTTTATTTGCTTCTCAAACCATAAATTTGGTCAAGCCACTAATCTGCTCAAACTTGTGTGTTTCCCAACTGCATTAAGTCCCAATTCCCTTGCATGACATTCATGATCTACCATGATTTATCTCCCTGTAATCTACCTTTCTGTTTCTGGCCTTAATCTGTTTCTCATCTCCCTATCCTTCTTCAAGCTGTTCCTTTAGTTTAGGATAAATACCCTTTCTACCCTGCCTTTGAGGTCCAGTTCAGATGCCATCATGAAACCGTTCCTAAGCCTACCAGTTACTCTCTTTCCTCTGTCCTGCTTTTATGTTTGGCTATTTTTATTGTAACACTTACCAAATTCTCTTTATAGCATACTTGTATACATATTTATACATATGTATACACATAATAAGTCAGTGGAATTAATCAGTAAGTTCCTTAAGGAAAGATACCTGGGCTTCCCTCCTGTAGCTTCCATATACCTGGGAAAGAACCCAGATGTTTTTGAATTAAAATAGACTTTTAATAAACAAGTTAAATGACAGGGAAGAAATAGTGTGTAAAGAACAGACATAATGTCTCTTAAAGCTTGGGGACATTTTACATTGCAGTGTATGCATTCTGTGGCTTTTAACTGAAGAGATGGTAAAGAATGAACCTATTCTCATCAGTCCTCTCTATTGGGTAAACAGTGACAGGCATTCTGTAGAACGCTGTGAGTTTCTTCTCTGCACTGAGGCAAGCCAGTTCATGTGGGAGGAACCACGATCAGATTGGAAGGCCACCTCTTCTCCTCTCCTCTATACTGTCTATTTCCTTGCTTCTCTGTGTCCATTTTCTTTTTACTCATATTCTTGACTAAGACAAAATCAAAGTCCACCAGTTGGTATATTTTACAGAGGAGTTCGCGTTAGCACAGAGGAGTGCAAATAACATGCTGACCAGATGCAAAGTTTCAGTGAAGTGATGAAGTTTAATTAAGGATACCTGAATTTTTATGAAAGTACCTGTGTTAGTCTTCTAGAGCTGCCATAACAAAATACTACAGACTGGGTGGCTTAACCACCAGAACTGTATTTCCTCACAGTTCTGGAGGCTGGAAGTCCCAGATCAGAGTGTCAGCAGGGTTGGTTTCTCCTGAGGCCTCTCTCCTTGGCTTGCAGTTGGCCGCCTTCTCCCTGTGTCTTCCCTCTCTGCAAACACGTATGTGTCCTAATCGCCTCTTCTTATATGGCACTAGCCCACCCTTATGTCCTCATTTAACCTTAATTAACCCCCCGAAAGGCCTCATCTCCGGATACCATCACACTGGGGGTTAGAGCTTCAGCAAACAAATTGGGGGGAACACGATTAAGTCCATACCAGTGCTACATAAATATCTAGTTGGGTCAGTTTTTAAAATCCCCAAAGATTGCGAGTGTTGACATTTTAAGGACACTTTTTAGTGATTCTGTAATAAGTCAGTAGAGAAATTGGGAGCTAAGATCCATCTGATTGATTGTGTTTTTGATTTTAAAAAATGTATTTTTAAGAAAGCAAGCACTTTTATTTTAACTGTCAACGAAACTAAATGTTCATGTATTTTTCAGTACAGTGCAGCATGCAGTTTTGTTTGAATTATGTTGAAACAGAATTTTCAGCTAAATGTTCTTTAGATACTAGTATTTGACTGTATTAAATATAGTTTAATTTCTAAAATGTAATTTTATTCTACAACTCTTTAGGAGTAAAGTTACCTTTTTGCTGACCAGCCATTGGGTATTTTAATAGTAAATACTTTTCTCCCCCAATTTTTTTTATGTGGCAGCATGGCGGAATCTATGTGAAGCGAAGTGCCAAATTTAATGAAAAGGAAATGAGGAACAAGCTGCAGAGGTACATGAACGCAGGAACTCCAGTAAGATTACGCTCATTTTTATTATTTTCCTTACAACTCTCATTTTTTAATTTAAGAATCAAATTAGAATTTAAGAATCTTTTTGAAAATGTATTATCCCATGCATAATAAATAATTTACAGTTTTGTAGAGGCAATAAAACCTTCTAAATAGAGGTGAGCAGTTCTTTTTAGCCATCAGAAAGATCACTGCAGACAGTTCGGCTTTGCTGGTGGTTGTGTCAATATTGACCTTCAAGAGGAATAAAAAGAAGAACCTTTCGTTTCTTTAGTCTATAAATAGAAAACAGAACTGCACTCGTAACCTTACACGTCAGCTACTTAAGAGCTCCTCTAACTCCTCGTCTTTAGTACCAGATGTAGTTTTACAAGAAACAACTGTTTTCTGTCTCTTAGTATAAATTTGGATTTCTTGTACATATTGAATTATTTGAAAAGCCCAAAATAGTACAAATATCTACAAAGAATCATTCATTGTAAATATTATTTTATAAAACTTTGCTCCCCAAAAAGGAATCTTAATATTCTCTTTGAAGAATGCTAATTGCTGCCAGATGACTTCCCCCCCAGGCTCCCTCCGGGACAGGGCAGCCTGCCTGCAGTGACTCCTTGAGCTTTGTTCAGTACACTGCATGGTTTTCTGTCCCGTTGTTCTGAAACTTGGCTCACGGGCACAAGTTCCTTTCTTTTTTTCCTTTCTTGTCCCCTCTGTCCTCTTCCTCTCTCTTGCCCTCTTTCTCCACTTTCCTCTCTCTTCTCTTCTTTTCTGCTCCTCACCAGGGCTCATAGATGGCAGCCAGAGCTCATATATGAGTAAGACTTTTCCACCATCAGCTGTTGAAGTGCCCTAATGTTCAAGTTTTTGACTTATAAACGTTCTCTGGTTGTTTTTACCTTACGAAATTGCATCCTGTTTTGGGATGACCTGGAGTAGAATGTAATGAGATGGACAGTGCCCCTTTATCCTGTTAGTGCTCACCCTTGAGAGCACAGCATAGCCTTTTGAAAGGGTCTTAGTGTGAAACAGTTTGGTATGTTTTGGCAGAATCGGGGTCATTGTTTATTGATCTCTATAAGAAAGAATAGATTGGTAGTAAGTATATTTACTTTCTTTTCAAGCAATCGTTTACACGTTAAAGAGTCCATCACACCTCTCCTCTCCAGCCAGCAGTCACCACAGGCAGATAACTGCCGTGAGGTTTCTCGAGTATTCGCTGTAGGCCGAGTATAAGTCAGACAAAGGCATACTGTCTCTGTTTTACGTGAATTTTAGTATTTTAGACGCAGTTTCCCTTTGCTTGCCCCCTGGTAAGACAGTTGTCGATAGTGCCGAGGTTGAGAAGCTCTGCTCTGGTGCTGTACGTCTTTTCTCTGGCTGCTGTCGTCAGCTTCTGGTTTTCAGCAGTGTAAGTATTCACATATGAGTGTAATCTTTTTTTGCCCTCTGTGTTTATCCTGGTAGGTCTTCCCTGAGCTTGAGTCTGTGGTTTGGTGTCTGTCAGTAATTTTGGAACATCCTTGGCCATTGTTTCTTCAAATGTTATTTCTACCCCTTCTCTCTCCTCCAGGTGCGTGTGTTGTGGGCCTTTTGACCTTGTTCCACAGCTCTTGAATGCTTTTTTCTGTTTTTGTTTTGTTCTGTTTTTTCACTCTTTTTTCTTTTTGTGTTACCATTTGGGTAATTTCTGTTGACCTGTCTTCAGGTTCACTGATTCTTGCCTTGGCTTTGCCTGGTCTCCTGATGAGCCGGTCAGGGGCATTCTTCATCTCTGTTACTGTGCTTTTCAAACCATCACCACAATCAAGATAATGAACATATCTATTACCTGTAAAAGTTTCCTCGTGTATCTTTCTGCCTCTTCTATCCCAAGGCAGTCACTTTCTGTGATCTGCTTTCTGTCACTATAGATTAGTTTGTATTTTCTAGAATTTTATATAAATGGAATCATACAGTTTGGACTCTCTTTTTGAGAGTGGACCTGGCTTCTTCCACTCAGCATAATTATTTTGAGATTCATTCATATTACTGTATGTATTAATAGTTTTTTTCTTTTTACTGCTGAGTAGCATGTTGTTGTATGAATATACCAAAACTTGTTCCAGTTTGGGGCTATTGAAAATACTAAAAACTCCTCAGAATATTCCTGTGCAAGTCTTTGCATCTGTGACTTGCCTTTTTATATTCATAACAGTGTCTTGAAGAACAAAAGTTTTTAATTTTGCTTAAGTCCAATTTATTGATTTTTCTCTCATAATTTCTACTTTTTGTGTCCTATTTTAGAAGTCTTTGCCAACCTCAAAGTTATTAAGATTTTCTCCTATGTTTTCTTCTGGAAGTTTTATAGTTTTAGTTTTACGTTTAGGTCTATATTCATTTTGAGTTCGTCATTGTATATGGTGTAAGGTCAAGGTTCATATTTTTAAATATGAACATTTGCCACCACTTATTGAAGAGGTTATCCTTTTCCCCGTTGTTTGAGATAAGTTGACTGCATATATATGGGTATATCTCTGGACAGTTTATTCTGTTCCGTTGATCTGTGTGTGTGTCCCCAGGCCAATACTATAGTGTCTTGATTATTCTTGGTTATAATACGTTTTGAAATCTGGTGTAGTTAAGTCTTCTAAATTAGTTCTTTTTCAAAGTTGTTTTGGCTATTTTAGGTCCTTTGCATTTCCAGATAAATTATAGAATCAGCGTGTCAATTTCTACATAAATGGTTGCTGGGCTTTTGATTTGTATTGTATTTAATTTGTAGATCGATATAGGAGGAATTGATACCATAACAATATTGAAACTTTGAATCTATGAACATGTTCTATATTTCTGTTTATTTAGGTCTTCTTTAATTTCTCTCAGCACTGTTTTGTAGTTTTTCAGTGTATAGGTTTACATATCTTTTGCCAAATTTATCCAAATTTGCCAAAATGTGAAATTCTGAATTTTATATTTTTTGATGCTGTTGTAGATGGCATTGTTGTTTTTATTTTAGTTTCTGATTGTTGATAGCAGCTAGACATAAGGATTGATTTTTATATATTGACTTTATCCTGTAACCTTGCTAAACTTACTTATTATCTAGTAACTTTTAAAAAATATTCCTTAGGATTTCCTATATAGAAAATCATGTCATTTGTGTATAAATACAGTTTTACTTCTTTCTTTTTAATCTGGATGCCTTTTATTTCTTTCTTGCCTAATTGCCCTGGCTAGAACCTCCAGTACAGCCTTGAATAGAACTGGTGAGAGTGGACGTCCTGCCTTCTTCCTGATCTGTTGGGGAAAGAATGAGCACTCATCCTTCTGCTGTTCTTTAGGTCTTAGTCCCTTCATCCATTCTTATTTCCCTCTTGTCGTCCTCCTTCATAACACCTTGTTCTTTTTCTTCATAGTCTTATGATGTGTAACTATATGTATTTTTTATTTGTTTAATGTACTTTTTCCTCATTTGTCTTCAAAAACCATATCTGTTTTGTTATCCTATGTATAATACCTGGCACATAATAGGTGCATAAGAACTACTTCTTGAATAAACCCTGAGTGAATACTCATTCCTGCTTTCTGGCTGACCATCAGTCTTCTTAAATGAAACATCTAAGGGACAGAAAATAATACCAGATGAGTTATTATTAACCATTCATATCATGAATCATTTTGTTTATAAATACTTGAGCTAAAAGCAATAATCATCCGTAATTGCTTTCTTGGCTTCGAATATAAACTTTACTGATTTCAAATGTATTCTCATCAGAATGAATTTGTGGTTTTTGAACTAATTTTAATATTTTTCTTCTTCTTTCTTCTAGTTGCTGGAATATAATAAGAAATTCTTAATGTTTTTCTTAATTTTACCCAGCTTTTTACATTTTCTCGACCACTCTGACTAATCTTCATTATTGAATATAAACATACATAACAAAACCTATTAATTTCTGAGTTAGGCAAAGATAGTGGGTTCTAATGAATGAAAAGCTTATATTTTTGCTTGGAAGCTAAAAATGCAAAATTGCAGAGCCATCAGTATACCAGTTTTTCAGAAGAAACTTTGGAAGAGATTAATCATAAGTTTGTGTAATGAAAAAATTTGAACTCTCACATAGGTTCATTAAGTAGGATTCTAACAATCATAGGTTATTCAGATAAGGGAATGCTTCTGTCCTGGATGTGTAGGTAGACGGTGTTATCTAGGATCTGGTGAGGATGGGTAAGGTGAACATAATTTTCTTCCATGAGCTCCTTCTATCCCTTTGTTTCCTATATTATGTTTGTATTTCAAAAGATTTGATAGGAATGTCTTATTTTTGTCTTTTGACTATCAATTAAACATGTTGGGATAGTTTTTATAACTCAGTTCTAAAGTCAGGAGTTTTTTACTGTATAGTTTTACTGTTTCTGTTTTTACTTTCCCAAGTAGATAAATGTAAAATCTTAGACTAATTGATTACTTAGCAAACATCCAGCTTGATATTCTCCTTTATTTCTAAGTACATTATTTCAATTTATGAAGCTGCTTATAAATTGAGTCATTTAAAATGCATTAAGGGGGCTCTATAAAATAGGCATACTGTGTATCTTGTGTAGTGTGAGCACTTATTACCCTTTATATTGTGGAAATTTTGATATTTATATTTAGTTTTTCTCAAATGTGATGTACGTTTAGTATTGATACTTAGGGACATTGATTTCTAAAATTTGTACCTTTTTAAAATGTCATTTTGCAGACTCTTAGGGGGAAAAAACCTTTAATTAATTAATTGGGGCTTTGTATGAGTTAGCATTTCATGGCCAAATTTTTACTTAGTAAATATTAGCATGTAATTAGAAATGTTGTTAGATTCTTAGTGATTGACCTACCAGTGAAAGTGGGACTGCACTTTAAATATAGGCCATGCTATGTTATGACTTAAGTGAATTTTTGCATTTTGGTTGCTGTGCTTGAAATGAAAGTCGTATGTAAATGAATCCCTGTAGGAAATACTCTCTTAGCTTTAACAGGATTAGCGTTGGTAAATTAACAACAATAACAGAAAAACTCACACAAAATAAACCAAATTTTCTTTATGCACCACAGATGTATCTTGTGATTTTTCCAGAGGGAACAAGGTATAATCCAGAACTAACAAAAGTCATTTCAGCTAGTCAAACATTTGCTGCTCAAGAAGGTAAGTAAAAATTTGACTGCATTTGAAAAAATATTTTTTAAAAATAATGAGTTTTAAATTTTTCTTCCTGGAGAAGATATTTATGTTTTACAACAATTGAAATGAATGGTTGTATTCATTCCTTGAATGAATGTGTGTTATCTCTTAGGAAATGAAGTTTCTTCTCATTAATTAATGCATATTATTTCGTATGTCTGAAAGATTAAATTCAAGTACTTGCTCAAATATATGTTCCAGTGCTGTGGATTTAGTTAAAATCTATCTAGGTGATGACTATGTTGATAGACCTTTTTCTACAATGTGGGTTCTGTGTGATGGAAAGAGTTTCTGTTCTGCAGGCTGACAGACTGCAGCTGAAATCCAGACTCCGACATTTATTAGCGCTATGGTTGCAAGTTGCCTAATGTTACTGAGCTTCAGTTTCCTCATCTCTTAAAAAATATATGCCTCAAGGTATACCTAACTCTGTATAAGAATTAAATTAGAAGATATGTGAAGTTCCTATTGGAAAATATAACACAAAGTTGGTTCACAGTACTTGGAAGCTATTAATCTCCCCAATGATGGGAATGTTCTTAATATCCGTATTTTAGAAAACTGGATAAGTGATACACTGACAAGCTATTCATTTTAACCAAATTGGGAAGTAAACAGAAAACGGTGGCTCTGCTGTGCTCTAAAAGGTGTCCTTGAAGACTGGCTGTGAATTAGTGTGTGGTCTCCATACATTGATCAGCAGGCTCTTGCTGAACAGATGACTTGCAGACGACGTTGTGTCACAGTCTGTGCAGTGCTGTCTAAGAGAATGTTCTGCAGTAATAGTAATGTTCTGTGTCTGCTCTGACAAAAGTGGTGGCTTCTGCCCACATGTGGCTAGTGAGCATTCGAAGTGGGACTAGTGCGTCAGAGGAAATGGATTTTTAATTTTTTTTAATTTTAGATCTGATATGAAATTCTTGATACTTTTTTTTTTTTTTAATTTTTATTTATTTATTTATTTGTTACCCCCAAAGCCCCAGTAGATAGTTGTATGTCATAGTTGCACATCCTTCTAGTTGCTGTATGTGGGACTCGGCCTCAGCATGGCCAGAGAAGTGGTGCGTAGGTGCGCGCCCGGGATCTGAACCTGGGCTGCCAGCAGCGGAGCGCATGCACTTAACCGCTAAGCCACGGGGCCGGCCCTCTTGATACTTTCTTATTGAAATTTTCTCCCTAGACGTCTGTAGCTCTAGTCTTCATTTTCTTCCCAGCTCTTTGGTGATTCCTGCTTAGTCTCCTTTCTAACCTTCTCTTCTGCTTCATTCTTTCCTGTTTCATATGTTGTTTCCAGTGTCTGACTCTGGTCTTTGATTCATTTTCCTTTCTGTGCTTTTCACAGAGGCCTTCATCTAAATCCATAGCTTCAGCCACCACTTATTTGACTGCTGATGACTCACAGAGAGCTTTCTTCCATCCGTATCTCCCTGCCTAACCCTAGACCTGTATGTACGGTTGCCCAATAGAGAGCTTCTTGACTGACCCAAAGGCATGCCTCAAACTCAATATGTCAAAGATAGAATTTATCTTTGCAGTCACATGCTCATATTTCCTGTCTTAGTAACTACATCATTCAGTCTAAAACCTGGGAGTCATCCTAGACTCTTTCCTTTTACCCATCCAAACATCAGCAAAATCTAGAGTTTCTTTCTCTCCATCCCCACAATTACTGCCATACTTTAAAATCTAATTACTTCTTGTTTCCATTATCTGTTGTGTGTAAGAAGCCACCCGAGAACCTCGCGACTTTAAACAGTGACAGCGCTTTATTTGCTCACAGTTCTGCACTGTGGTCAGGCTCAGCAGGGACGGCTCGTCTGTGTTGCACGTGGTCAGCTGCAGCCTCTCATCTCGGTGCATTTAGGTGGGAGCTTGACTGGGGCTCGAAGGTCCAAGATGCCTTTACTAACATGTCTCATGCCCTGCTTGCGTTGGCTGTGAGTGCTGGGAGTAGCTAGGCCTCTCTCTTCAAAGTTCTTTTCAGCGTTTTCTCATGGTATATATTGAATATCACTCTTGAGCCAGTATTTAGTTTTAGATGGACATTACCACTAGCCTTGGGCTGCATTCCCAAGCACGTATCAGTTATATAATCTTAGACAAATTATTTCTTTCGGTCTGTTTCCTTATTTGTAAACCAGGGATCATAATATCTCTTTCACAGGGCTTTTGTGAGGTGCAGTGACATGTTTATAGAAAGCCTGGTATGTAATATATATTTAATAAGTCATTACTGCTAACTTGGGGAGTGGAGGAGAGGAACTACTACAGGTAAATCTGTTGATAATGGCAAAAATTGATAGCTGATACTGAGGGATAAGACAGAAGGACTAATAAAACTGGACATAAGAAATAAGAAGTGTTGGTGAGGATGTGGAGAAAAGGGATGTGGTGGGAATGTAAATTGGTGCACCCACTATGGAAAACAGTGTGGAGATTCCTTAAAAAATTAAAAATAGATCCTACCGTGTGATTGAGCAATTCCACTTCTGGGTGTTTATCCAAAGAAAATGATAACACTAATTTGAAAAGATATATGCACCCCCATGTTCACTGCAGCATTATTTACAATAGACAAGATAGGGAAATAACCTAAGTGTCCATTGATGGATTAATGGATAAAGAAAATGTGGTGTTTTTTAACACAGACACACACACACACTCTGCAATGTTATTCAGCCATTAAAAGAAGGAAATCTTTACCACAATATGGATGAACCTTGAGGGCATTATGCTAAGTGAAATAAGTCAGATAGAGAAAGATAGATACCATTTGATCTCTCTTATATGTGGAATCTAAAAATATGTATATACAGAGCTACCTTGGAGATATTAACAGTTTGGTTTCAGACCACCGCAATAAAGTGAATATTGCAATACAGTGAGTCATATGAATTATTTGCTTTCCCAGTGCATGTAAAAGTTATGTTTACACTGTACTGTAGTCTATTAAGTGTGCAATAGCCTTGTGTCTAAAAAAATAATGTACATACCTTAATTAAATACTTTATTGCTAAAAAATGCTAACCATCATCTGAGCCTTCAGCGAGTCGTGATCTTTTTTGCTGGCGGAAAATCTTGTAAAAAACGCAATATCTGCAAAGTGGGATAAAGTGAAGTGCAATAAAACGAGGTATACCTGTATTAAAAAAAAAAAACTAAGCTCTTAGATGCAGAGAACAGATTGGTGGTCGCCAGAGGTGGCAGGGGTAGAAATGGGTGAACTGTTCTTGTTTGTTTTTTGTTTTAAATAAATTGAAAAAAAAACATTGCACATATTTGGCAACAGGTTGGACACAACAAAAAGTTGTTGAACTGGAAAATGCATCAGAAGAAATTATCTAGAACATACCCTGCAAGGAGAAAAAGAAGAAAAATAGAGATAAGAGCATAAGAGGTATGGAGGATATAGTCAGAGTTCTGACATTCGTTGATTAGAGTTCCAGGGAGATGAGAGAGGCATATTCAATATGTGAAGTTGTAATTGTTTGGAAGGTTTTGGAACTGATGAAAGGTACCAATCCTCAGATCCAAAATGCTCAGTTAATCCCAAGCAAGATAAATTAAAATGAATCTCCTTGTACACACAATATAAAGGAACAGAAGAACACCAAACATAATGGGGAAATTAAAAAAACGAAGGGGTCTGGAAAAATAAAATGCCTCAAATGAGCAGCAGTTAGACAGACACTTGACTTATAGAACTTGTCAAAAGCAAGAATAGAAACAAACATTATGATGTTTGCAATATACTAAAACAAAATAATAGCCAGCCTCGTCTTCTATACCTGGTGACATATATTTTTTTCAAAATTAAAGATAAAATAAAGATTCTTGCATTAAAAAGAAAAACGATATAAGAACTCAAATCATTACCATTTGGGCTACTTTGTAAAAGGCAGACAAGGCTCATATCTTGTAACTACATTCCTTTAAGAAATACTTATTATGGAGCAGACATGAGTCCTTATCCAGATAGTGGGTAAGACCACATGCATATGACGTATAAAGTGAATGAGATGTGAGAAGCATACATAATATGCTGTAGGAGTTGAGGGAAGAAAGAACTAAATGACACGCAGGGTGTCTGGATGACTGCAAAGAGGAGACGACATCTGAAATTTAGGATTAGGACCCACATATGCAGCAAGAGGAGGGAATTCTAGGTATAAGAAACAACAATATCAAAGACATGGGGTTATGAATGAATGGGCTATGTGAGGTAAGCAAAGTGTTGATGTTTTTAAGCAAAAGGTGAGTGAAGAAGAGTTGTAGGAATTCAGTGTGTGAGGTTGGGATGGGTCTCAATCATGGAAGGCATGGAGTACTAGGTGTAGTAGTCTAGGAATAAATCTAGAGCTTATTCCATAGTTGAAGTCATTTAACAGTATTCTTTTTAATTCATTCATTATGTTTTGTTTAAGAAATCATTGTCTTAATTCCATTTTTCTAAAATTGTCTACTACAACTGAGACCACAAGATGTTTTGAAAAAAAGGGTTTCATGTGCAAATGGGTTGAGAGAATATTGCATTTTGTATCCTTCCATTAGTAAGTTACAGTTCACATTTATGTATTAGTCTCAGAAAAGTTTATTGTAAAGATATCTGATTTTGTTTATTGAGCTGTTTTCTAATTTTATATATTTTAGAAAGAAAACAAGGATCTAAAATTGGTAAATAAAATTTTGGGTTTTCATGGGGTAAATTCTTGGGTTTCCAGAAAATTTTGGCTCTCTAGAATTATTCCTTCTTTAAAGATTCTAGCTAGCTGAGCTCTGACTTTAACAAAATGTGTATTTTACTCTTTGAAGCCTAAAACAGTTTATAGATGGATCAGTTGTGGGAGTCTTGATAAACTGGAGTATAGGCCTTAAACTATATACATTTTCAGTTACTCTTATGTGTCATCTCTTATATTCACTCTAATTCTGTTGAGGAATTACAATTTTAGGTTAGACAAAATGAAAAGGAAACAATGAACTTAACATTTGGGGAATTGTTTTCCTCATTATTTTTCATGTGTATTATAAAATCTGAGGCATTTTGTCCTCATTAAATAATCCATCACATCTTGAAATACTTGTGGTTTTTATGAGTTGAACAGAGGGTTGAACGTGGGAGAGACTTACTAGAGTGCTTTAGATCCTCACAGTCTGTGCTGATTTTGGTTTTAATATAGTATAGTATCCTACTTTTAAATATTAACAAATCTTTATTAAATTTCTAATATGTAAAACATTCTGCTAAGGTGGTACCACTAGCTATATTGTCTTCTAGGGGTTTATAATTTAATAGGAGAGAGGAAACAATTGTATTTGTTGTCTGTTGACAACTAACAAATTATGTTAAATCTTAGTGGCTTAAAACAGCAAACATTTATTATCTCACAGTTTACATGGGTCAGGACCCCTGGTGTATTTAGATGGGGGCTCTTGCTCAGGGTCTCTCACCGGTTCGAGTCAAGGTGTCTGCTGGGGCTGTAGTCATTTTGTGGCTCCCCTGGGGAGGATCCACTTCCAAGCTCACTCACGTGGCCATTGACAGGCCTCAGGTCCTGGCTGGCTGTTGGCTGGACAGTCCATTTCTTGCCACTTGGGCTTCTCGGTAGAGTTACCGAGTTACATGACAGCTTGCTCGCCTAGAGCTATGGATCAGAGAGAGGGGGCGAGGAGAGAAGGAAGGAGAAGTGGTGACAGTGAGAGCACAGACTAGGGTGAGCAAGATGAAAGTCACAGTCCTCTTGCAACCTGATTTTAGAAGTGACATCCCTCACTTTTGCCATATTGTTTGCTGGAAGCAAGTCACTGGGTCCTGCCCACACTCAAGGGGAAAGGATTTCACAAGGATGTGAATACTAGGAGACGGGGGTTATTGGGCATTTTAGAGGCTGCCTACCTCAGTGATAGTGAGAAAAGATTTTTACATAAATAGTGACTTTAAACTAGAATATGATAAGAAAAGAATAAGCAAAGGACACTTGAGGTTAAATTACTTCTCCTTGTGGGTTCAGTGAGGCCTCGGTGGAGGAAAAAGCCCTCAGGCTGGGCTGTGAGGAATGTGAGTTGGTAAAGTTGCGGTCATAGGGGAGGGTTGCCTGTCAGTAGGAAAGAAAGGCATGAGCACGGCCCTGAGAGTGGAAATGTCAGGAGGTCCTGACCTGGTGATTTGGTGTGGGGGAGAAGGCAGACAAGTGAGAAAGTGGAGGGTATTCCTGGTCAGTGGTAGGGAGGGCCCAAGCATGACTCAGCAAGAGGAGTCCAGCTGACTGAGATGCAGGTCTTACTTTACAGTGTGATCAGACTTCTAAAAACTTGAGTGTGGTATTTTTCAACAATGTTGCCTCTTGCAATTCTATTTTAATGTATGATGGACTAATTCATTAAGTTTTAAATATGTTAAGCAAGAGAAAATTACACAATTATATCTTGTCATGGGCAAATCACTAGTTATTTGTTGAGGTGTAAAAGATTTGCATGATAGAATGAATATAATCCCAGATTATTGTTTTTTTTTTTTTTTTTTTTTTTTAAAGATTTTATTTATTTATTTTTCCCCCAAAGCCCCAGTACATAGTTGTCTGTCATAGCTGCACATCCTTCTAGTTGCTGTATGTGGGACGCGGCCTCAGCATGGCTGGAGGAGTGGTGCCTCGGTGCGCACCCGGGATCCGAACCCCGGGCCGCCGGCAGCGGAGCGCACGCACTTAACCGCTAAGCCATGGGGCCGGCCCTCCAGATTATTGTTTGTGTGAAGAATAACATAAAATTGTGTGTTTTAGTTTTGAAGTACTCCTGATTTCTTTTGTAAAACTTATCTTTATATATGTGTGTATATTTTTATGTCAATATTGGCATACTTTTTTCAATTGGGTAAAAATAAGTTTATATGCAAATAGATTTATTTACTGTTAGATTTATTCAGAGTTGTAATTTCACTCCAGGTTTTAGGGCCTGTATTAGTCACCTTGGGCTGCCATAACAAAATACCACAGACTGGGTATTACTGGCTTAAACAACAGACATTCATTTTCTCACAGTTCTGGAGGCTGAAAGTCCAAGATCAGGGTGCCGGGGGTAGGTTTCTGGTGAGGGCCCTCTTCCTGGCTTGCCAGCAGCCACCTTCTTGCTGTGTCCTCATATGACCTTTCCTCTGTGTGCTCACAGAGAGAGGTCTCTGGTGTCTCTTCCTCTTTTTATAAGGACGCCAGTCCTATAGGATTAGTGCCCGGCCTTACGACCTCATTTAACCTTAATTACCTCCTAAAAGGCCCTGTCTCCAAATACAGTCACATTGAGGGTAGGGCTTCAAAATGAATATGGGGTCGGGGGTGAGATACACATTTTGGTCCATAACAGGCCTTAAATTGTTTTTCTATATGTAATTATATTTAATACTAAAATTTCTTAATCATTTTTAAAACAACTTAAGATGAATATTTACCTTTTATTGTCCAATCTTAGCTACTAAAAGTTATTTTAAAAAATCCACAAATTTTGTAATGCTAAAACAAGTATTTTTAAGTAACTCTTAAAATAACATAATAATGATCTATACTTTAGCTTTTTAATCTAATAACATCCTAGTCACCTATAATTGATCGATTATTGGTCTGTGATCTTTCTGTGAGTTGTAGATCTTTCTTGAAGTTACTGAAAGGGAAAAAAATAAATAATTTGTCTTACGGATATGATTTTTAACTACTAACTGTTCTTTAAATTCTATAACTGGGAAAACTATTGCTATCTATTAGAAATATATTTTCTTGTGACTATAAAGGTAATTAATTCCCATCATACACAAGGAAAATTGATTTGTGAACAGTATATCTAGAAAAAGTATTTCCTGTTTTCTTTCCTCTTAGGTCACAACTAAATGAGATTACTTGAAAATAAAAGCAAAAGAACTTGTTTCCCCATCTGTTAAGCTAATTTTTCTTCAAGAAAGTTGAAACTAATAGCACTTGTTAGTTTGTGATATGTTTTGCTTCAAAACATTATTAATTTTGCTCTTAAAGTACTTTTATTTGAATCTGACTTAGAAAAACAAACCAAAACCAATCTTTTAATTTAGATTTTTAAAATCTGATACTTGTTTCACTTTTAAGTCACTATACCATATATCACTCTTCAGTTTTCTGTTGGCAGTGGTATTAGCTGGCTTACGAAGTATGAGTGGTGGATATGGGTGTGTCTGTGTCTGTCTCTTTTAAACCTAAATATTTCGAGGCCCTGGTTATCACTATTTCCTAGAAGTATTTTGCTTCAAAAAAATATTAGCCACAGAATATGTTGATTTGGTATTAGGGTGTCATTTAAGATGTGCCTGTGTTATACTGTTTTGAATGCTTAATATTATTCACCTCAAAGATTGTCATATTAATGATCTCTAAACTCTCTTCTTACTTGAGACTAAATGTTAGTCATTCCTTTAAAAAAGACTTACTCATATTCCAAATAAATTAGTCAAGATTTTGTTTAGCTATAATTTCTCCATGATAAAAATGAAGATTTCGAGAAGTCTGAAATATAGGTAGAGTCTTCAAGAAACTATGAAATGTCAAGTAAGCAAGATATATATTGAAGATTGCTCAATTCTGTAATAGTAAATCAGAGAAAAGAGAATTTTATTTTCGGAAAGGCTAACATGAAACTTGTCATTAAGAATACAATGGTAAAGCATTTAATAAGGAAAGCGTCAACATGATATGTAAGTATAATAGCATTGTGTAGTATTATATAAATAAAATAGTCAAAGTATATAAGTATAATAGTACTATACAGTATAGTATTAAATAACTATAAATAAAAGAGTATGGTGGGTAAAAATGATCTTTCTATAATTATGTTTCTAAAATGTTTGTTTTGTTAAGTAACCAAATAGATTATTTTAATTTCAATCCAACAAACCTGTCAGTGACCTCTTCCTCTTCTGATTTCCCGTGGCAGGTCATTTCTTTGCTAGCTGTTGAGTTATTGTTGCTGTTTTGTGTTGTCAGGTATCTGTTAATCCTGGCAGTGATTTGTAGAGTGCTGTAAAATGCTGTCTGTTCCTAGCAAGGCCACAAAATAAATATCATGGGCCTCAAGTACTGTTGAATCAAAGATCATAGATGGTTCAGGATATAGAAACAGAAAAGGATCATCTTGGAAGACCACACTCAAACCTTACATTCCCAGTCTAGAATTTTTTATTCTTCTATGCTAGTCATTTTTGAAAAAGACTAGGAATGAATAAAGGGAGTGAGAAAGCTTTCAAATTATATTTATATTTATAGTGATACTCAAGAAACCCATTTTTTCGCTTTGCATGTGGACCTCTCCGTCCATGTGTGAATTGCCACTGTATTTCACTTCTTGGTCCTTTGGCGGCCTCTTCTTCCCTGTTTCTGTAGCATGGTTCCCGCTGGCATCTGGGTCAGGGACAGCCGTAGGGGACCACAGCAGCGAGGAGCGGTGCTTGTGCATCTGGGAGGTCTGAGGAGGAAGGTCAGATCACCTATCTTAACACTTGGGTTGGGCTTCGCACATGGCAAATGTTTAGTGACTCAGACCTTTGTTTCAAGTCATTGAGGTCTTTTTCATACTATTTTTTTTTTATAAATTTTTACCAAAATAAATGATATTACTGTTTATTCCTCCTGCCTTTTGCTGCTCTTTTGTGAATTCTTGATCCACTCAGGCCACTGTCTGAATTGTAAATCAGCGATTCTCAAAATGGTGCCTGGACCAACAGCATCAGCATTGTCTGGGAACTTGCTTGAAATACAGATTCTCAGGATCCATCTCAGACCTGATAAATCAGAAATTCTAGGGGTGAGGCTCAGCCTTCCAGATGATTCTGATGCGTCCTAGTTTTGGAATGCCTGGTCTAGATAAGATTAGTCATGTGCTCAGCAGGTTAGTTGGGTCAGATTTTTGTGTTTCAACTAGAACTTGTGGATCTAATATTTATTGGTAAACCTTTATTTTATACTTAAGTTTCATTAAGAAAAAGAAAAAAACAGCAGCAGTTACATACCCATTATAGGAAACTTAGAGGGGCAATAGGAAGAGGCCTCTGTTTGGGTCTTGTAAACATTCAGGTACCACAGCAGTAATTTCAGCCTTTCTCGGTTATGTGAAGTGTTTCATTTTAACTAATTTTCCTTAGAATCGTTTTAGATGTTTTGCTTTCCAATGGTTACTAAGGAATTTAGTAACAGAATACAGGAATGTAGTGACGCATCTAAATGGCAAACCAAATACCTAGAATTTTTATGTAATTGATTGAGATCTTCGTGGTCCTTTTTGGAGGCTCTCCAGGAAAATCCATTTTCTTGCACAGGATCCTGTGCTTGGTTTAATGCTCTGCTTTCAGGGTCTTGAAATGGCATTGGGTCCTCCAAATTATGCAGCTGGTTCTGCTTCTACCTCTTTCTTGCTATTCCTTCCTGGGTTTTTTTCTGGCTTAATTCTGACCTCTCTTTCCTTGGCTCTTTTGTGGCTTTATAGGCCTTATGTAGCTCTTGTTTGCCGCCCAGCCTTGCGGTTGGCTGCCACTGCCCTGCAGTTCCCATTCCTGGCATGTTTTGTTTCGGCCTTGTCATGTTTCTTATCGGAGCTTGGTTTGTTTTCTCCCTTCTCCCTGCTCAGTTGGGAGCATCATAAAAATCTATGCTGGTTGTCTTCTGCAGCCAATGCATGCCATCTAATCTCAGCTGAGCCCGTAATGCTGTGTTTAAGCAATTCTTTCATTTTTCTCTTTTTGTCTACCTCTTATATTTTTCACATTTTTTCCCATCACATGTCAAGGTTTCTTTGCATTGAAGAAGTTATGTTTCTCTGAAAAGATTGTATCATACAGTCATACATATCCTTTTATTTCAAAAGCTTAATGTTGTTGCTTCAGTAATTTCCTTTTGCTTACATCACCACCACGCTCTTTTCTACCAGGTTCCCCCAGTGTATAAATAAAGTGTGTGTGTGTGTAGTGTGTGTGTGTGTAGTGTGTGTGTGTGCATGTACCCCTAGTCCCCACCTATGGCTTTGCTGGTTTCTCTCTCTTTCTCTTTAGTGCTGATCTTCCTGGAAGAGATGTTTGGGCCCCTTCATCCTCCTGTGTGACCCCGTCCACTCGCGGGTGTTGACCCCACTTCCACCCAACCAGTGATCGCTGACTTACAGTCTCATAGTAGCATCTCAGTCACTTCTCGTATCGGTCAGTGTACATGCAGCTTTTGATGTTTTTATGACCGTACTACTTTTGTAATCAGTAAAGAGCTAACTTTTTTGTAGAAATAAATATGGTATTTTTTAAAGGTAAATAGCACCTCCTCTTCCTTTAAACATTCTCTTCCATGGGCTTTTGCATTCCATTGGCTTTCCTTTTTTTTTTGTACTGGCTTCTCCTAGTCCCCATTATCATTTTATCTTTTATTTTTTTAAAAAGTAAACATTCCCTAAGGCATTTTTTGCCTTTTCTTGCCTTTTCTCTTCTGGCCTTTAGTATTCTCAATCACTGCCATTACTTCAACTATCGTGTCTATTGAAATGATTCCCAAATGATTATCTCTGGCTGATTCTTGACTGTTTTACAGACCATACTTCCAACTGCTCCTGGAGAGTTCTGTCCAGCTTCAACTTGAGCATGCCCGATTTGGACTTATGTTCTTTCTTTACCTGTCTCCTGCTCTCCCACTTCTACTCTTTTTGTGTGATGGGTATCTGCTTGCACACAAACACACACTCCGCCCGTTCTCTTTCTATTTATGGTGCAACCTTGTTCATGTCTTCCAGGGCAGAAGCCTGGTCATTTTTTACTCGTTTTCCTTTATTACCACATTCAATTAATTGCTGAATCAATGTATATTTGGTTTTTATAACATCATTTGACTACATTTTCTCCTTTTAGTTTGCACTACTTCAGTCCTAAGTCAGGATCTCATTGCCTATGACCTAATGTCCTAAACTATTTCTGAAACCCAAACTGTTTTTCGTAGCACCTAGATTATATCTGTCCGTTGACCTAAAATCCTCGGAGTCCCACAGATCAATGTTAGTGCATCAGCCTATCATTCTAAGGCTTTTAGCAGTGTGGCCCCAAGGTACTCTTTGATCTTATTTCTTGCCAGCTCTGTACATGTGCTCCACAGACCTTCCAGGTCCCTTCTTCTTTACCTTTGTTCGTCTGTCTGTCTTCCCCCACTGTGTATGCTGCGTACCCCCATCTTACCCTCTTGCCAGTGTCCTCTTTTTCCTGAAGCTTTCACTAATCAGATATGACTGATTGAAAAAAATCTTTAAGTATGAGTAATATTTTTGTATTTTGAGACTATTTTGTATCTCTTTTAGGACACTCTACCGTGTACTGTAGTTATTTAAGTTTATTTTATTGCGTCATTAATCTCTAACCTACATGTTTATAGTTTTAGTATCTTATTAATATTTACTGAGTAGAAAAAGTACTAAACAAGATATTATAAGGTCTTGCTAGCTGTGTGACTTTGAGCAAGTCATTTTACCTCTTTGAGCCTTAGTTACTTAATTTGTGGGAGTCAAGTGAGATGATAATATATATATTATATATAATAATATATATTGTATATATTTATAATTATTATATATATATATATAAAATGTAAAATTTTCTCTATGGAAGTTTTTCTCTCCAGTGTGTTTATCATTTATTTATAATGTTTCCAAGATACAATACTGACAGCAAAGTTTCAGTTATACCAACCACCACCATAATTGCCCTCAGGGAGAAGCTTGGTTGAAGGGTAAGATTATCGTTAGTACCAAGCAGAAATTTAGGAGATCTGGACACGGAAACAAGGCAAAGCAGATCCTAAAATAGAGAACCAGATATTGACCTGGAAGAATTAACTTAATTAGCCACCATTTTTCTCTGTTTAGGGCTCAGGGCTTTTCTCTAGTTCCTGGAGGCAGAGTCTGATCTCAGTGTGATGGGCTCAAGCTCAAGCAGTTAATTATGAGTACCTGTTCTTTGGCTCCCTTTCTGTGGAAATACTAATTGGGCCCTATGTTATTATTATGAAATTGGTTTTATAATAATGACCTGGGGTTTGGGGATAGTGAGTGCCCTTCTCACTGTTGAGAGTTGGAGACCACTTAGTCAGAGATTGTAAGTCATTCCCGGTGTGGACTAGAGGAGTCCATGGGCTCGGATTTCGCCCTGTGAAGTGACTTCTGATCATCAAAGAAGGGCCAGATTCTATTTGCTGTAATGGTAAGGGTTTGTTATATTAGTTTAAGGCTTGGAAAATTAATAGACCGTGTGTTAATAAATACATGCAGGAAAGAATTGGCTCTTGTTGTTTTTCTCACCTCATACATGGACACCTCTTTTAACCCACTCTTTGAGCTTCCATTCCTAACACTCTACTGAAAATAATAGTCTGGGTCACGTGTAACATCCATTTTGCCAGGTAGTCAGTCTCTTCTCAGTTCTGGACCTTTCAGTGTCTTTAAATGAGTGTGTTTGACCTTCTCCTTCAGACATTTTCTTCTCTGCACATCTCTGTCGCCACAGTCTCCTTGTTTTTCTGCTTCCTATTGGCTGTTCCTTTTCCAGAGCTGGAAGATAAAAGCTGGAATATGAAGGATATGGACTGGATCTAGAGAATATGTTCAGAGTAATTAGAACTGCTCCTGGTACATTCCTCAGTGAGAAGATTTTTTCTTAGTTTTATTTACATGTTAGTGATGGGTATTTGTTACTCATCTGTCATAAAGCTGATTTTTCCAAACCTTCAGTATAACTCATTTTTAGGGGGAAATACTACTTTTCTGTCTTGTCTTCTTACTAACTTACTTAGATTCTAGTAGTTAATTGTTCATACTGAATACCACAGAGTGATCCTGTGGAACTTTGGACGTAATAAAATTGGGTGAGCTCCAATAGCAAAGAAGAAAGTATTAACTAATTTAATTAGCAAATAAGTGTTTCCTAGCCTGATGTACTATTCAGATTTTTGTTATAAGTTTGTGAATAAATTAAACTGCTCCTGCTCTAGAGACTTAAGTCAGATACGTGATTGTGGGAATATTTTTCTTTCCCACACCACTCTGCATTTTAAAAATTCTTCTGTGGGAAGATCCCAGCATGCTATAGCTGTTCTTCCGTATGCAGCTCATTTTCCCTGGAGAGAGGCAGGAGAAAATCCAAGTCAAGCTTTGCCTAGTCTGTTTTCATGTCACTTCGAGAGCTACTTCTGTTAAATTGTCAGTAAATATTCTAATCTAGGAAATGGGAGGGAGTAGGGAATAGGAAGGGGAGAAGAACAAATTCTTAGCACTAGTAGGAGCACTAATGAATATGTGATTAATTATTCTATATAAATTGCAATATTTTCTCAGAGAAGCTTTTGGAAGTATGGTGTGTGTGTAAATATATATATATACATATATATATCTCAAATATACTCAAGAGAATTGAAATCATACGTTCATACAAAAACTTGTTCTCATGCAGCATTCATATGCATTTATATGAATGTTTGTAGTGGCATTATTCATAGTAGCCAAAGGGTGAAAACATTCCAGATGACTATTAACTGGTCAATGGATAAACAAAATGTGGTATATCCATACAGTGGAATATTATTCAGCCATAAAAAGTAATGAAGTACTGATATGTGCTACAAGGTGGAAGAACCTCAAATACATTATGCTAGGTGAAAGAAGACAGACACAAAAGTCCACACACTGTATGATTCCATGTGAAATGTCCATAATAGGCAAATCCATAGAGACAGAAAGTAGATTCGTGGTAGCCGGGGTGGGGTGGGGTGGGGTGGGGGAGAATGCAATGTCTTCAAAGGGTACAAAGTGTCTTTTTGGAGTGATGAAAATGGTCTGGAATTTGATAGTGGTGTTGGTTGCACAGCTCTTTGAATATACTAAAAACCACTGACTTGTATACTTTAAAAGGGTGAATTTTATGGTATGTGTATTATATCTCAAATTTTTAAAAAATGTGTACTAAGAAACTAGATTGTTTGGTTTACCCTAAAAGCATCAGGCCAGTATTTCATATTATATAGACCACATCAGCTCTTACCTCAGATGTTGTACACAGTGGGGGTCATTTAGGTAATCCACCACATCCATCTTTATTTGAATAGAAATAGAACCAAAAGAATCATGGACTAGGAGTCAGAAATTATGAATTGTACTCCTGAGTCTTGAGTGACCATAAGCAAGATGCTACCACCTTTATTCTGTTGCCAGAAATGAGGATAATAATATTTGCCCTTTTCAGGGTTTACCAAATTGAAGGGTTTCTGATAGATCATAAGTTCTTGAGGGCCGGTTTTCTGACAGCCTCCCACAGTGTCTTGTTATGTGTAGATGTTTAATAAATATGTATTAAATGAATGTTGATTTAAACAGAGAAAGTCATGTAAGAGTGCTTTCTAAACGTACAGTTCTATAGATGTGAGATTATGGCATTAATATATTCTGATCTGTCTATTTCTGGAAATTTAAAGACAGTTTAGGTGTTATATTCTATTACCAAGCTGTTTTGTAACTAATTTAGGGCTGCATTGAATCAACTTCTTTTCTAGGCCTTCCAGTATTAAAACATGTGCTGACGCCAAGAATAAAGGCAACCCATGTTGCTTTTGATTCCATGAAGAGTTATTTAGATGCAATTTATGATGTTACAGTCGCTTTTGAAGGGACTGTGGACAATAAAGGGCAGCGCAAAGAAGCGCCATCCATGGCTGGTAAGTTTGTTTTCAGTTGAGTCACATATATTTATGAATGTGTAATTCATTTTTAAAAAATAGGTAAGTGTACTCTACTTCATTACATTTACTTGATATTTTATCCAGGTAAGTATACTGGATATATTTTCAAGTATTTTTTATTAATCTTTAACAGTTTAAATTTCATTAGTCCTGCTAAGTTTAGTATCTCTTGGCTGCCATGTTAGTCCTTTGGACTCGCCCATTATTACTAACTCAGCCTGTCTACCCAAAGTTTACATGTAGAAATGGAAAGCTACATGAGTCGAAGGAGTGAGGAGGGGGAGTGCTTACCTATTGAAACTGAAGGGTGCACTGATGGTCAGTGCTCGTCTTTATATGTATTTTTCACATAATATTTATGAAATTTAGTATCATTGACAAGAAGACAGTTAAGTATGACTTTTTCTTTTTTCAAATGTGCTAGCTTTTAAGGACTTTTGAGCTATTGTCTATGTGTATGTCAGATATAACAAGAAAAAGTAAAATTGTAAGTGAGCATAATATTTTAAACATAACCAAAACACTCTTGACTGTTGGAGAAATTTAAACATGAGAATAGGTAAGCAAGGAAGTGTGTGGAGTCGCCATCTGCTTTTCACAGTGTCTGTTCGTGCTGTGGTGGAGAGAGAGCGAGCCCTGGGCTTTCTGTTTCATGGCAGCTGTTTGCAGTGTAACTGACGTCAGAGTGCTTCTGTCAGTAGATCTCTGGAAGGCAGATGTTCAACATACGTTCAGAAGGCATAAAGGGTAGCTCCCCAGAGCAGGAAGTTTGGGAGAGAGGATGGAGGGGTGAGGCACAGGGGGCTAAATGATGTAAAAATTGATCATGGTGGAGGAAATAAAATCTGAAACAAGAATGATTGCTCTCTTCACTGCCTTTAACACAGAGTAGTTGTAAAGTAGGAGGCTAAAGTTCTTTTTTCTTTTTTAAATGTAATTTTTTGGAATATATTATACATAAAACAGTTTAAAAATCAAAACTGTGTAAAGTATACAGTGAAACGGCTTGTTTTCCACCCTGTCCCTGTCCACCTGGTCTCCCCCTTCCGCTTCCCAGAGGTGACCACTTCTTAATTTCTTGAGTATCACATGTGGATATTCTTACTCTGCCATCCCTCCTTTCTTATAAAAAAGCAACATATTAATATTCTTCTTTTTTAATCATTAAGGGAGTCATTGACCTGTTGTTACATTCAAAAACAGACATGCATTTAGTTGTTCAACAATATTGTAATTAGTTTATCATCATTTAAAAAATAAGATTAAACATGTTTCTATTGTTTATGAAAACTAGATATAATTCCCATAATCTTTTTTTTTTTTGGTGAGGAAGATTGGCCCTGAGCTAACATATGTGCCAGTCTTCCCCTATTTTGTATGTGGGACGCTGTCACAGCATGGCTTGATGAGTGATGTGTAGGCCATGCCTGGGATCTGAACCCACGAACCCCAGGCCACTGAAGCAGAGTGCATGAACTTAACCACTACGTCACCAGGCCAGACCCCATAATAACCTTTTTAAAATGCTGTTTTCATTATGTCACCCTCCTGCTCATCAGAGCTCATTGGCTTGGCCGTGTTCACAGGATAAATACTAGCCTCCTTAGCCTGCCATCTAAGGACTCTGTCTTGTATCCCAGCTCCTCTTTCCCCTTGTTTCCTCCTACACTGCGCCGTGGTTTACACTGTTACTGACATCCTCCCGCACCTCCATACAGGTGCTGTAATGGAAGGCTGGGTGTGGATCAGTCCTCCTTTCCAAACGAAACCCCTTCCTTCCCCTTTGTTGTCCCCATCCAAGTCTACTCCCCCTCAAACTGTGTCTCTGATGAAGTCTTTCCTCGCCATTTGCTTTCTAGCTCACAGTGCTTTCTCTTGCTTTAGCACTTCCATGGCACGGATTGCATATGCCATAAGCATTTGGTACTTAGCATATGGTAACTCTGTCTCCTCCCAGCTAGATCAGAAGTGCCTTGAGAAAGCCAACCATTTTAGAGTTGCATACCCTAGATTCCAAACCCAGCACTCCTCCCACTGCTCTGCTTAGTCCACAGCACGTGTGCTGATGGCGGCTGTGTGTATTCATTACAGAATGTCTTTATTGTTGAAAAGGTTGGCTTTTCCGACTGTCACACCCATAAGCCATGTAGAAAATAAAATCGGTTATTTCAATCAATTAAGGATAAGTATTTCTACAAGGAAAAATATACCAGAGTAAAATCAAAAGACTGAAGACAAACTGGGAAAATGTTTGCAACTTAGATTGCAGAAAGAGGCTAATTTCTGTCATGTATAAAGTGTTCTTATAAATTGATAAGAAGATGATCCATAACTCAGTAGAAAAATAGGTAAAGGATAATAACAGACAGTTCACAGAAAAGAATGTTCAACCTCATGCATAACAAGAAAAAGGTGACAGAGAAGTCAAGATGGCAGCGTAAGCAGACTCTGAACTCACCTCCTCCCGCAGACACAGCCAATTTACAACTGCTTGTGGAAAAATTACCCCTGAGACAGAACTGAAAACTGGGTAAGAGGAACTCCTGCAACAAAGGAGAATCCTAATTGAGGTGGAAGAGGCAGAAACTCCGTTCTGGAGAGAAAAAATGCCGCCTTCACAAGCCGCAGCGCCTCGCAGCGCCTGAAGCAGCCCAAAGGTACGCAGCCCTCCCTGGAGGCGCAGGGCCCTGAGCCGGGGAGCGCTCCTGCTGGGGGCATTTTGTGGACCCAGCACAATCCAGATGAGTGGCATAATATCCGACTTTGCCTGCTGCTAAAACATTGGTGAGTACCCCCAGAAAAGCTGATTCACAAAGAAATTAAAACTGGCTCTTAAAGGGCCCATGTGCAAACTCACCCGTTTCAGAAAGCAACCTAAAAGCACCAGAAAGAAAGGTGCACAGTGCTTTGGTGAAAAGAGACTCACATGATAGGCCCTGAGTGCATCTCAGTGAGAGGTGAGACCTCTCCAGGGACTGGGACATTGGCGGCGGCCATTGTTGTGGCCTGGTGTGGGTGTGCTGACTCCATTGGAGTTCTCCCTGGGGCCTGCTAGCCCAGGTCTGCACCATCCACTAGAGCACCAATTTAATCCAGCTCAGCCAGGGCAGGCAGCCCACCCTAGAGACTGGCCCCACGCAACAACAAGCCCTCAGGCAACTTGTGGGCCTGCATAGATTGGTGACTGGATTCTTTGCAGCCTGGCAACGGAGCCCACTTCAGAGGGGCAGGGCGTGCACAAGGAGCAGGTGGAGAGTGTGGGGCGGTGGTGGAGTGTGTGGGGATCCCGCCATGGACAGATTGGGTCCACTTTAAGAGGTTGGGGCGCACACATGGGGCAAGACTGTGTTGACTGTGTGTGTGGACCTGTGGGCAACAGGGCTTGTCAGCTGCAGAAGACTTGTGCTTCTCAAAGACCCACATAGGGGGTTTGCCCCACCTTCCAAAGCCTGAAACAATTGGGTGCTCCTGTGCCTGAGGCCAGCCCCACCCAGCCGCAATCTTCAGAGAGCTGACAAGAGACCTAAAGGCTGGAGGCTTATACCAGTTGTAAGCCCCTGAGTCTAACAACCTGTCACGCTGGGGGCCTACTCACTTAAAAGAAATACTGCAACACAAACGTGGTATTGGAACTTGTAGCCAACTGTGTTGGGGCTCCCCACACCTGATAAAGAGACTGAAGGGCCCACAACAACTACAAGCAGCTGAGCATTACAACAGCCGGCCAGGAGCATAACTCAGCCTCCCTGGGTGCCTACAGGGAGAGCAAACAGGCCACAACAGAAGGACACACGTAGCCCACATAGGGGTCACCCCTGGAACATTGAGAACTGAGGGAAGCACACTGCAGGTCTCCTTAGGCATCACTTATATAAGGTCACCTATCCAAGAGCAGGAGACGTAGCTGACCTACCTAATACGTAGACACAAGCACAGGGAAAGAGGCAAAATGAGGAGGCAAAGGAATACATTCCAAGTAATGGAACAGGACAAAACCCCAGAAAAGGAACTAAGTGAAACAGAAATGAGTAACCTACCTGACAGAGAGTTCAAACAAAGAGTGTTAAGGATGCTCACTGATCTGGGGAGAAGAATAGATGAACTCAGTGAGAATGTCAACAAAGAAATGGAAGATATAAAAAAGAACCAATTAGAAATGGAGAATACAATGCTGGAAATGAAAAATTCACTAGAGGGACTCAAAAGCAGAGTAGAGAATACAGAAGAACGGATCTGCGAGCTGGACGAAAGACTAAAAGAAGTTACCCAAGCTGAATAGGTCAAAGAGAAAAGAATTAAAAAGAGTGAGGACAGTCTAAGGGACCTCTGGAACAACATCAAACGCACTAACATCCGTGTTATAGGTGTCCCGGAAGGAGAAGAGTGAGACAAGGGGGCGGAGAATCTATTTCAAGAAATAATAGATGAAAAATTCCCTCACCTAAGGAAGGAAACAGACATCCAGGTACAGGAAGCACAGAAAGCCCCAAACAAGATAAACCCAAAGAGGCCTACACCAAGACAATCATAATCAAAATGTCCAGAATTAAAGATAAAGAGAGAATCCTAAAAGCCACAAGAGAAAGACAAGTTACATACAAAGGAAGCCCCATAAGGCTATCAGCTGACTTCTCAGCAGAAACCTTACAGGCTAGAAGAGAGTGGCACGATATATTTAAAGTGCTAAAAGGAAAAAACTTCCAGCCAAGAATACTCTACCCAGCAAAGTTATCATTCAAAATGGAAGGAGAGATCAAAAATTTCCCAGACAAGCAAAAATTAAAGGAGTTTGTCACCAAGAAACCAGTGCTACAAGAAATGTTAAAGGGACTGATTTAAGGAAAAAGAGAAGACCACAAATAGGAAAAATTATCTATTTCCATGATAAGAGGGTAATGGATACAAGTGCACAAAAAAGAGGTTAGGTATGATATCAAAAACATAAAATGAGGGAGGAAGGGAGTTAAAGAGTAGAGCTTTCAGACAGAGGTCAAACTAAAGAGACCATGAATTTTGTATAGAAGGAGAAAGGAACAGAGAAGGACTACTAAAACATTGAGGAAAAAAAAAAGTTTAAAAATGGCAGTAAGTACATACTTAACAATAGCTACTTTAAACGTCAATGGACTAAATGCTCCAATTAAAAGGCATAGAGTGGCTGATTGGATTAAAAAACAAGACCCATATATATGCTGCATACAAGAGACACACTTCAGACCTAAAGACACTCACAAACTGAAAGTGAAGGGATGGAAAAAGATACTGCACGCAAGTGGCAATGAAAAGAAAGCTGGAGTAGCAGTACTCATATCAGACAAAATAGACTTTAAAACAAAAGTTGTAAAAAGAGACAAGTTCATTACATAATGATCAAGGGAACAATCCAACAAGAGGATATAACACTTGTAAATATCTGCACATCCAATGTGGGTGCACCTAAATATATAAAGCAATTATTAACAGACATGAAAAGAGAAATAGACAGTAACACAATAATAGTAGGGGACTTTAACACTCCACTTACACCAACGGATAGATCATCCAAACAGAAGATCAATAAGGAAACATTGGCCTTAAATGACACACTAGAACACATGGACCTAGTAGATATATACAGAGCATTCCATCCAAAAACCAAAGAATACACATTCTTTTCAAATGCACATGAAACATTCTCCAGTACTGATCACATATTAGGCCACAAAAGAAGTCTCCATAAATTTAAGAAGATTGAAATAACACCAAGCATCTTTTCTGACTACAACGGTATGAAACTAGAAATCAACTATAGGAAGAAAATCAGAAAAGCCACAAATACGTGGAGATTAAACAAAATGCTACTGAACAATGACTGGGTCAACGAAGAAATCAAAAAATACCTGGAGACAAATGAAAATGAAAATACGACATGCCAGAATTTATGGGAAAGTGGGCTGGCCCTGTGGCTTAGTGGTTAAGTGCGCACACTCCGCTGTTGGTGGCCCGGGTTCGGATCCCGGGCGCGCACTGATGCACCGCCTCTCCGGCCATGCTGAGGCCTTGTCCCACATACAGGAACTAGAAGAATGTGCGACTATGACATACAACTATCTACTGGGTCTTTGGGGGTAAAAAAAAAAAAAAAAAAGTATTTATGGGAAACAGCAAAAGCAGTTCTAAGAGGGCAGTTTATAGCAATACAGGCCTATCTCAACAAACAAGAAAAATCTCAAATAAACAATCTAACAGTGCACCTAAAGGAACTGGAAAAAGAAGAACAAACAAAGCCCAAACAATAGAAAAAATTAATAAAACCAAGAGCTGGTTCTTTGAAAAGATAAGCAAAATTGACAAACCTTTAGCTAGACTCACCAAGAAAAAAAGAGAGAAGGCACAAATAAGTATAATCCGAAATGAAAGAGGAGAAATTACAACAGACACCTCAGAAATACAAAAGATTATAAGAGAATACTGTGTAAAGCTATATGCCAACCAATTCGACAATCTGGAAGAAATGGATAAATTGCTAGAATCATACAACCTTCCAAAACTGGATCAAGAAGAAGTAGAGAATTTGAATAGAGCAATCACCAGTAAGGAGATTAAAACAGTAATGAAAAACCTCCCGAAAAATAAAAGTCCAGGACCTGACGGATTCCCTGGTGAATTTTACCAGACATGCAAAGGAGACTTAATACCTATCCTTCTCAAACTCTTCCAAAAAATTGAGGAGTGGAGGAAGCTCCCTAACTCATTCTACGAAGCCAACATTACCCTGATACCTAAACCAGACAAGGACAACACATAAAAAGAAAATTACAGGCCAATATCACTGATGAACATCGATGCAAAAATCCTCAACAAAATACTAGCAAATTGCATACAACAATACGTTAAAAAGATTATACACCATGACCAAGTGGGATTTATTGCAGGTATGCAGTGATGGTTCAGCATTCGCAAATCAATCAACGTAATACACCACATTAATAAAATGAAGAATAAAAATCACATGATCATCTCAATAGATGCAGAGAAAGCATTTGACAACATACAGCATCCATTTATGATAAACCTCTGAATAAAATGGGTATAGAAGGAAAGTACCTCAACATAATAAAGGCCATATATGAGAAACCCACAGCTAATATCATCCTCAATGGTGAAAAACTGAAACCTATCCCTCTAAGAACAGGAACCAGACAAGGATGCCCACTGTCACCGCTCCTATTTAACATAGTACTGGAAGTCCTAGCCAGAGCAATCAGGCAAGAAAAAGAAATAAAAGGGATCCAAATTGGAAAAGAAGAAGTGAAACTGTCACTATTTGCAGATGATATGATTTTATATATAGAAAACCCTAAGGAATCCACCAGAAAACTTTTAGAAGTAATAAACGAATACGGTAAAGTTGCACGATACAAAATCAACATACAAAAATCAGTTGCATTTCTATACACTCACAACGAACTAGCGGAAAGAGAAATTAAGAATACAATCTCATTTACAACTGTAACAAAAAGAATAAAATACCTAGGAATAAACTTAACCAAAGAGGTGAAAGATCTGTAAACCGAAAACTATAAAACATTGCTGAAAGAAGTTGAGGAAGACACAAAGAAATGGAAAGATAGTCCGTGCTCTTGATTGGAAAAATTAACATAGTTAAGATGTCCATACTTCCTAAAGCAATCTATGGATTCAGTGCAATCCCTATCAAAGTTCCAACAACATTTTTCACAGAAATAGAGCAAAGAATCCTAAAATTTATATGGAACAACAAAAGACCCCGAATAGCTAAAGGAATCCTGAGAAAAAAGAACAAAGCCGGAGGTATCACACTCCCTGATTTCAAGGTATTACTACAAAGCTATAGTAACCAAAAGAGCATGGTACTGGCACAAAAACAGACACACAGATCAATGGAATAGAATCGAAAGCCCAGAAATAAACCCACACATCTATGGACAGCTAATCTTTGACAAAGGAGTCAACAACAGACAATGGAGAAAAGAAAGTCTCTTCAACAAATGGTGTTGGGAAAACTGGATAGCCACATGCAAAAAAATGAAAGTAGACCCTTACCTTACACCATACACAAAAATTAACTCCAAATAGATTAAAGACTTGAATGTAAGACCTGAAACTGTGAAACTTCTAGAAGAAAACATAGGCAGTACACTCTTCGACATCTGTCTTAGCAACATATTTTCAAGCACCATGTCTGACCGGGCAAGAGAAACAATAGAAAAAATAATCTAATGGGACTACATCAAACTAAAAAGCTTCTGCACAGCAAAGGAAACCATCAACAAAATCAAAAGACAACCTAATAATTGGGAGAAGATATTTGCAAACCATACGTCTGATAAGGGGTTAATCTCCAAAAAATATAAAGAACTCATGCATCTCAACAACAAAAAAACTACCAACCCAATTACAAAATGGGCAAAAGACCTGAACAGACATTTCTCCAAAGAAGATATACAGATGGCCAACAGACACATGAAAAGATGTTCAAAATCATTAACTATCAGGGAAATGCAAATCAAAACTACAGTGAGTTATCACCTCACACCCGTCAGAATGGCTATAATTAACAAGACAGGAAACAACATGTGTTGGAGAGGAGATGGAGAGAAGGGAACTCTCATACACTGCTGGTGGGAGTGCAAACTGGTGCAGCCACTATGGAAAACAGTATGGAGATTCCTCAAAATATCAAGGATAGAACTACTATATGATCCAACTATTCCATGCTGGGTATTTATCCAAAGAACTTGAAAACACCAGTGAGTAAAGATACATGCATCCCTGTGTTCATTGCAGCGTTATTCACAATAGCCAAGACTTGGAAGCAACCTAAGTGCCCATCAAGGGACGAATGGATAAAGAAGATGTGGTGTATATACACAATGGAATACTACTCAGCCATAAGAAACGATGAAATCCAGCCATTTGTGGCAACATGGATGGACATTGAGGGTATTATCCAAAGTGAAATAAGTCAGAGGGAGAAGGTGAAATACCGTATGATTTCCTTCATTAAGTAGTAGATAATAACAACAATAAACAAACACATAGAGACAGAGATTGGATTGGTGGTTACCAGAGGGGAAGCGGGGAGGGAGGAGGGAGAAAGAGATAATTCGGCACGTGTGTGGTGATGGGTTGTAATTAGTATTTGGGTGGTAAACATGATGTAATCTATGCAGAAATAGAAGTATAATGATGTACACCTGAAATTTTTACAATGTTATAAACCAATGTTACTGCAATAAACAAAAAATTAAAAAAAAAAAAAGATGAGTTAAAACATACACATATGATACCATTTTTTACTATGAGATAGGCAAAACTCCCAATAACAGGTTTGATCACAGGCCCTGTAGGTGAGATTAACATATAACAGGGCCTTTTATACTTTGCTGTTAGAAATGTGGTACAGTACAACGTCTGTAGAAGTTATCTTGGCAGTGTTTGTCCAATTCACAAATCTGTTTCCATTCCCACTACTGAGACATTATTCTACACATGTACCCGTGCACATAAGAAATGACATCTGGTTTTCCTTGTTGTGTGTTGATTTTAATTGTGAGTTGGGACCTGTAGCTTGAAAAACCCTCCTCTCATTATTATATAAATTAATTGATATTCTGCTTTACTTACAATCTAGTATAGATTAAGATTCACTTTAAATTCTGTGAAGTATATCGTAAGTTGCATGAGGTAAAAAAATTCCGTAACTTAGAATATTGTAAGTACTTTGTGATTGAGTTTAATTTGTATTAAATATTATCTTCATACATAGTGGGCTGTTATTTAATATCCACATTTTGTAGCCCAATTATAAAAACAATGTTTTTCCATAAAGTTACTAGATTGTTCATTTGTGTGCCATAGGCCAACATTTCTCAAAGCATTGTAGGGGGATTACCGTTACAGCAGCCTCACCTGGGATGACTGCTGCCCGTGCAGGGTCTTAGCTCCCCCCCAGACCTCGGACTGACCTGCGGCGGATGCGGGCATAAGCTGCAGTGTGAGTGAACTCCGTAGGGGTTCTTGGGACCACAAGCGCCCGGTAGCTCAGGCCATTGTGAGGCCTCCTGTTAGTGAGATGGGCAGCAGTAGTGTCCCTGTCCTCCCCGTGTCTGGTGTGTTTCCTCATAAGGTGGGCATTGATCAGAGCCCACCTGGGCATCCTCTCGTGCGTGGCTCATCTGGTCTTGTCAGCGCAGTCAGAGTGCTTGCGTGGACGATGTCCATGGGGGGCGGTAAGACAGGGCAGTTTGATTATAATTGACTTTTTAGAAATTCCATTTCTAAAGTGGGTGGTATGAGTAATAAATTGTGAGCTTAAAGACAACGTTTGATATTCTATTTAAGCATTTTATATGATGCTAGGTAACTTTTTTCTATTAATATTTTCTTATATGAGAATAAAACATTTTGAGGGGAAAATTACAAGTAACCCAAAAGAAGAAGGGAAAAAAACTCCACAAGCTCACCTGTCCAGATGCAACACCAGTTAACAGTTTGGATGTTGTTCTCAGAATCTTCTTTTTTATTATGTCTGTATGTTGGAGTGTATATGTGCCTTTATGTATTTAAAAAAAATGAGATCATTCATATATATATTGCTTTCTTTATGGTCTGGTTTTTTTTGCTTAATAGTATGTCATGAACATCTTTACGTATCAGTAGATATGCTTCTATAATTTTTTTAAAAGGCTACATAGTGTTCATTGATGTGAATATACAACTTACCTACCCAGTTTTCTACTGTTGTATTTAGGTATATATAAAATGTATATATAGTACATATATATATTTTCCCCCCGAGAAAAGGGGGTGGATTGTAAGCCGATGGTCAGCAGTACGCGAGCTGAGTGAGGAACCAGCGTGTGGAGGCCTCACAGTTTAGCACAGGCACATTGTCTGGCCCCACTTTCTCTCCCCTCTGCCCGTTGCCTGGCTCCCCAGGCCCTGAGCGGATGGGGCTCCGCTTCTCCAGAGACTAGACCTTGTGACATACGTGAACTGTTGGAAGACCTTCTGTAGTGCCCTAGCATGTCAGTATACTCTAGGGCTCCACCAGAAAAGTGACAGTTAGAAAAGAAGTATACCTTCATTAGAATACTTTTCCCTATGTTCCCTAATATTATGGGATAATTTTTGCTCATATAATGTGAAATATGCCCCAACTAAAATGGTTTTTACAAATGTAGATACAAGAGCTTTATGAAATATTGAAGAAAGTATTTATGTCACCTACTTCCTGTCTTTGGTGGTAGAGCCTCCTGAGTCTTGGATGACACTCTTAGGGTCTCTAGTTGGATTCCTGACCACAGGACTTGGCTGATCTGGCTCCACTGCCAGCTCCTCTGGGCCTTGGTCCTCTCAGAGCCTTAGAGGAGATGCTAGTACTTGTCTACATAGACTTGTGAAGATCAAATGAAACAATGTACATGAAAGTGTGTTGTAAACACCAAAGTTACCATGTAAATTTTAGGGGAAAAAAGCCTAAAAGCACCCCTGTGAATTTTAGAGTCCTTGTCTCACAGTGTTGGTGCCTCGTCCCTCCTCAGCTCATGTCTTATTAGAGGCGTCGCTGACCTGTTCTGAGCGCTTTAGTTCACAAGCAGTTCTCCTCTGACATTTGCAGCACAGTCAGTTTCATTTCCTTACGATCTGTAGCTGTGCACAGCGCTGGAAATAGCAAGGATAAATACAGGGTCAGTTGGATGACTACTTAATTATGGAAATGTTGAGGGGGAGATGTAGATAACTAAGTGAAGGTAGGAAAATTGATGTTGGGGTCTGTTTTTATGTATCATAAATAGAAATAAGAGGGCCAAGTGAGAAGGAATATGCAGCTGAAAAATTAAAGTAGCTAACACATGGTGCATACTCTGTGCTATGCACTGCTCTGCGTGCTCAAAGTACTCCTACAACGGCCCTACCGGGCAGGTGGGAACAGGCACAGAGAGGCCAACAGGTCTGCCCAGGGTTGACAAGGGACCAAAACCCAGACTGCCCGACTCACTGTCTGTGCTCTTTACCGACGCACAACTCTAAAAGGACTTCTTAAGCAGGTCTTTGATTATTTAAATGAAAATGGAACTTGAGGGAAATTAAGGCAAAAATATTGAAAAGGTAAAATCTTCCCCATTACAGTGTTTTTGCACATTTATGATCAAAGCCAGTTCATTCCTAAAAAATGAGATAATTTTTGATGACCAAAATGCTGCATGTTACTAAGGCTTGACGCCAGAAGTAAACAAGCACAGTTGTAGAGAGTCCTGAGCAAAAAGGGATGTGTGTCAGGCCAAAAGAATAGAGACAGCTTTAAGGAGAAGCTTAAAGTCTTCCTCAGACTGTAGAGCACACAATTCACCATCTCTTAGAACGTCTTTGAACACATTTCCGTTTGAGATAAAAGGTCTCAGCCTCCTACCTGCATACCCAACTAGGGAACATAGTCTTCTCTTAAATCTCTGAGAAAGATTTCCTTGTTCTGCCAGGAATTTAAGTATGTTAATATTCTCGCCTCTCCACACAGCCACCTACAAAAAAAGGAGTTTCCAGGCTCAAAGTTCTTTCTTGGAATAAATCCTAGCCTCATCCCTTGTGTAGCCCTGGCTGAAAAAGGACTGTCTTCTTTTTGCAAATTAACTTGTCTTAGGAACTGTAGTTAAGAGCTCATAGCTATTCCACAAAAGAAATTTGGTTCCTGAACCAAGTAGAATATGTTAAAATATGGCAAGGATCAGGAAAGCAGGTAGTACCAATGAGTAGAAACCAATGGCAAGTCATAGAGGAAAGGAGGTCCCTCCCCCGATTCTGTTATGGCTGAGTAGTAGTCAGTAACAGAGGCTCATGTGCCCGATTCAGGCACGAGGGATTCATGGGGACTAAGTGCCCAGTGCTTTGCCAGAGTGAACCAGACAGGCCCCATCTCTGCCCTTGTGGGACTCACAGTCTAGTGGGAACAGCAGTGACAATGTGTGACAAGTGATGTGCTTGGGAACGGAGGACTGGTGGTCCCGTGAAGATGATTGGCGCGTCTGATGGTGGTTAGCATTTGGGGATTCCTTCTGAGGGTGGTACATACTTCTAGTAGAGTCCAGCTTCCTGTGCCTGGGCTGCCTATAGAATTAGAGGCTGTTGTGTGAAAAGTAACATTTGGTACTATTGATTTAACTTGATGGCTTAGGTGATTGTGGTAGACTTGGAAATTATAACACGCTCTTCTACTTCAGCTTGAAACCTAAAACCACCAGTTTATAATCTTTATTTTCTTTTGTTTTTTGCTAAAGAAAGAATCTGTACTTTTTCATCATTTAAAAATTTTTCTTCCTCATTTTCATTATTTTATAGTATAACTGAGAGTTCTAAAATAATAAAAAATGAAATATTTTTGTTTGTTGTTAGAATTTCTCTGTAAAGAATGTCCAAAAATCCATATTCACATCGATCGTATAGACAAAAAAGATGTCCCGGAAGAACAAGCGTATATGAGAAGATGGCTTCATGAACGTTTTGAAATAAAAGATAAGTGAGTAACAACAGTTCTAGCACTTCAGAAACTTTGGTTCAACTAAATTTCACTATAGTAAATGATTTGAAATGAATGTAAACAGGTTTATGGTGTTAAGAATGCTCTTTATGAACTCATGTCAAATCTTGTTCCATGCATAATCTGTTCTTGTTTTAAACTCTACCGTTACAAGTCACTGTAAAAGAACTCGTTATGGGAGGCCTATCTGTTTTCGTTTATAATATTTCCTAGACTATACTCTGTGGTAAGATATAAAGTAAAAAAAAAAAAAAAGCAAGACACACAAAAAGCTTTCTGGTGTAAGATGGCCCACATCTGCCCTCTCAGGTGATGTAAAGTGCTGTATTGTTTGAGGACTGGCATCATGCCATCAGTGCGTGGGAAAGGAAGGCTGTGAGAGGGAGGATTGTGTCTGATGTGCGTGTGGAAATGACACCAGTATGTTTGTTGAAAGAGGAAGGGGCAGTTGACATTTTCACGAACAAAATATCTTTTTGCTGTTAGTATTCTTGGGCCTAAGCAGTGTCTGGGATTGGCCTTGTGTGTGTCTGTGTTAGTAACATTCGTTTGGAGCAGACAGCGGTGTGAACCTTGCCAAGAGCTACCTGTGAGTAAGCAAGTGGCATGTTCGGATGCCTCTTGGGTGAGGTGTAGCTTGAAGAGGTCAGACCGAGTGAGTGAGTGAGTCTGATGGGCCACTTACTAAAGAGTGCGCTGGAAGCAGCAGGTGGCATCGATAAAGTAGATTATTCTCTCTTTTATTTAGTACAAATTTCTAAAAGAAATTTTTAGATTTTCTTTTCTTTTTAGGAAGATAAAAAAGGGGTCTTAGGTTTAGATATGATATTTAGAAATTGAATTTTCTCAGTTGAAAACTTCAGGATATTTATTTACTTTTTGTTTCACTATCAATGGCAGTTTTATTCTTTCTGATGCATGTCCTATTTTTTGAAAGCTATGTTTTAAACATCTATACTTTTTATCCTCTTTTTGAAAAAATGGATCCATTAGTTTTAGGATGCACCATTTACTAAGACCACATTGAAAAGTACGGCTTTTTAAAAACTTAAAAAAATACTTCCAAAATTATGTTTATGTTCAGAAATTTTACCCATGTTTTATTCTTCTAATATGCTTCTTCTCAGGAGACTGCCATTGTTCCTCCTTTGCTTGTTGTTACAGTAAAATATTTCCCAATTAACCCTCCTGGATTAACTTTAACAAGTGAAAATTATGTAAAGTATACTGTGTTGAAAATGAAACTTTATAGAGTTTATAAACAAGTAGCTAAATTTCTGTATTTCATTGACTCTCAATTGTACACGACAATTTATTAAACAAATCCTTCAGTGCCACCCACTTTTGTTATGGAAAAAATTTAAAAAGTAAGATCTGTGGGTTTTGACGTGAAAATTTGTTCTCAGAAAAAAGCCTGAACAGTAATATCCAATATATATATAATATCCAATATATTGGATATTAATCCAATATATTTTGTGTTATAGGCGTTTATATATATTTAGGATGAGTCTGGACATTTTAAAATGGTGGTTCTCTTTGGGGAATGTGATTTGTAAGGCAATATAAGGACTAACACTTTTTGTGCTTTGTGTTTGAGATTTTTATATTGAGTATGTTCTGCTATTATAACTTTACATTTTTTAAATAAGCTGGGAAAATGAATTAACTGTGCTATTTTTTCCTGTTTTTACCTGCTTTTATAATTCCATGCAAATAAGGGCTTTTTCCGGAAATTTCGTGTATGTTATAAGAGCTGCTGATGTTTTCTTTGACTTCTAATGGAATGGGAGCTGTGGGAAGAAGGAATAATAAGGATTGGGGAAGGTGGAGAAAGGCTGAGATGGTTATTACCTAGGTGTGAGTCAGGCCATTACAAAATTTCAAAGATCTAAAGTTTGAAAAACAAAAACATCCCCATAAAATTACTTAAACCCATCTGTTTTTAAATATTACATATAATACAATTCATACACACTAATTATAGAGCAGATTAAAGATATTTTTAAGGTCTAGAAACTCCAATTAAACCAAGTCTCTGGTGTTTCCTTATTCATCTTTATTTCCCAAGGACCTGTAACTTCTCCAGTACATAATAGGCACCCAAGAGATATTTGTTGAGTTAAAATATTGAAATGACTAAACCTGAAATTTTAAAGTTTTTTTTTTCCATTCTGGCCGTAGGTTGCTTATAGAATTCTATGATTCAGTGGATCCAGAAAGAAGAAACAAATTTCCTGGGAAAAGTGTTAATTCTAAACTAAGTCTCAAGAAGACTTTACCATCATTATTGATCTTAAGTGGTTTGACTGCTGGTATGCTTATGACCGAGGCTGGAAGGAAACTGTATGTAAAAACGTGGATTTATGGAACCCTCATTGGCTGCTTGTGGGTCAGTATTAAAGCGTAAACAAGTGGCTGTCTCCAGGCAGTGGACTGTGCTACGTTGTTTGTCATTGGCAGCTGCATACTGCATCAGATTGTTTCCTGAATTTAGTAAGAAGTGTAAATAAAGCCTTACTGATTGAACATTGGATAAAATAGAATTTCTGACTAAAGCCAATATGCTGTTGGTCTTGGGCAAATACACACGATTTACAACTTTAGTACAGAAGCTGCTGGAAAGGGAAGAGCTAAACAGAGTTTATGCTATACTTGGCATTTCCTGTGAACTAATGTCAACTTCAGAAGATTATTAGGATTGGATAATTTGTTATTGTTTTGTAATTCAGATAGCTGCATTCATGAACATTAATTTGCAGTGTATTTCACTATATTATTTTCAATTTTTTCCAACTTGACTGGTCCAAACTCTTATCACTAAAGTATTTAGTATCTTGCAGCTATGTAATATTTTGCTTTTTGCTCAATTTCTCCAAGTCAATGAAAGAAATTGTATTTAAGTATCAAGAAAGATACAAGGAAAGGGGTAAGAAATGTTGGTGGGGAAGAAGCTCTGGTTAGCGCATGCTTTCATTGTGTGGCATTGTCAGCTGATTTCACTTTATATTTGCAAAGTAGTTGACATTTCTAATATTTATTGAAACAGCTTACTTTGCACACTTTGTACCCTATACAAAAGAATAATGTATAAAATATGAGAATTAAGTTTAAGTTAAAATTGTGACCCTGATTCATTATAGCAGAACTTTAAATTGCCCAGCTTTTTGAAGATTTAAGCTAAGCTCTTAGTACTTCATAACATCGGTGCCATAAGTACTTGAAAACCCTAAGGTTTCCTATTATTTTTTATATCAGAATAATCAGTGTGAACCTTTGTTGGACCTGAGTCTGCAGATATTTGATTGATGGGAGCCTTCCGATGTCTGACTAGATTTACTAACATGTGCCTTTGGCCTGTTACTCTTGGGTTTAGCAAAATATTTAATCCAGAAATCATGTTTTATGTCATCGTGGTCGATTTCCGCTGTATTCGAGTTCTTTTCCTGTGGATTAGGGCAGTGGTGCTGCTCGGTGGCCGGCACAGCAGACTTGCAGGGAGGAAGCACGTGGCTGGCCAGAGTGTGTCTGCTGCAGAGCTGAGCTCTTGAAGCTCTGGTGAGAGAGCATCACTGGCTGCCGCAAAGGCCAGTACAATACAGACTTGATCGTCAGGACTGAGTGAATTGGTTTAGTTCCCCTTAGTTTTAATGGGATGTACAGTTAATCTGTGTCACCTCAAAACAAGGGCCATGTTTCAGGAACCACATCACTCAATTTCCAGTCATGGAACAATATGTCCTGTGCAAAAGGACCTTTTTTAAAGTGTGATCTGCTCTATTTTATGTTATAATTTGAACTTGATTGCCTACGAGTAACATTTCTGCTTACTGCTAATGGATTTTTCTTGCAAAATTGTATCAATGGTCCAGATGAAACACACTAATTGAATCATGATAAACAAAATGAAAATAGTAGTTAAGGGAAGTTTTGTCTAACTGATTCTCCAGAACCAGAGAGTAAACCATTTCACGCCACACCTTTGAAGAGGTGGGTGGTCTGACTTGGTTTGTGTGTGTTAGTATGTGTATGTGCTCATACATTCATATACACACATACCCACAGGATGCAGTTGGCCTAATGATGACTGGGGGTGTAGCTAAAACTTCTGAGAAATGTTCTCATGCCAAATTACAATTTTCTATTACCTGTAAAGTGAAATTTGGGTCAATTCCCTGTCTTTGTTAAATACTTTTTTTAGCAGTCCTAAAGTTAGAAGCTATTTCTAATTATATCAAAGGAAATGTAAGTTGTGTAGCTTACTTTGAATATCATGGATATTCTCTAAATTTAAATTTTGAGAAGCAATACCATTAGAATTATGTGGAGTATAACTGATTTTAAGAAGGCGAAGTGAATTGCATAAGATCACTTGAACATCATGTTCTTATGACTATACTTATATTCTTCTCACAAAAGGTCTATAAAATATTTATTAGTTTAAAAATTTTTGTATCAAAATATTTGGAAAATTAGAAGCTTCTTTTTAATTTGTATTGATATGACTTGAATTATTATTTTCTAAAATTAAGAGCCCTATATCTACTTGTAAATCTTTTCACAGACTATCATTTTAGCTTTTGTTTGTGTTGTTATTGTTGATTTACAGCTTTGTTATTACTTAGTTTTTCTTTATAAGAATGCCATCAATGTGCATGCTTTTATGTTTTTCAGAAAAGGGTGTGTTTGGGATGAAAGAAATAATAAAATCTTTCACTGTCTCTAATGTCTGGGCTTTTTAACATTTTGCGACTCAAGAATTCACCAGCAGTTTCATATTACACAAAATAGGCATCATGGCTGGCCCTGCATTCTGAATTTATAAAACTGTAACATTTTTTCTTAAGTATTGGACAAATTTTTAAAAAATATATTTTTCATTGTTAGTGCTATGAGTGATTCTGACTCCTAGTGACCCTGTGGACAGCAGAGCTGAGCCCTGCCCGGGCTTTCTGCCCCATGCTCTCACCCTCCTGCACTGTATCACACAATGCTGTTCATAGGCTGTTCATGGCCATTTTTTTGGAAGTGGTCGGTCAGGTCCTTCGTCCTCGTCTGTCTTAGTCTGGAAGCTCTGCTGAAACCTGTCCACCCTGGGGGACCCTGCTGGTATTTGAAACACCAGTGGCATAGCTTTCAGCATCACAGCAACATGCAGCCGCCATAGTGTGACAACCGACAGACAGGGGTGTGGTTCCCTGACCGGGAAACGAACCCAGGCCGTGGTGGTGAGAACGCCACATCTTAACCACTAGACCACCAGGGCTGGCTAAAAAATAGTTAACATACTGAAAATTGTGAAGCAGTATATTCCTTTGGTTATATAAACTCACCTGTGTATTTTATAAGATGTATGGCATGCGTTAATTGCTTGACAATTCTGTAATCATTAGGAGATCTCACTGAAACATGTCAAATACCTAAAATTAACCAGGTTGATGAATAAAGTGCCAGTCTGTCTAATCCTTACATCATACATACTAATGATTTCTTTCATATGTTTCATTTCCATGTGAATTTTTTGTTCGTTTAGAGTGGTACCAAATTTTCCTTTATATCCAGATTATGTAAGCTTTATTTTTTCCTTTGTAATGTTACATGGTTTATAATTATATTCACCAAATAGATCTATGTCAGTAAAGTTATCTAAATAGATTGACTATTAAAAGAATAAAAAAGAAATATACATAAAATTTGCCCATCAAGTATAGACGCAAAGTAACTGCCAGAGACATATCAGACTCGTGTTTGAGAAGTCAGAGAAATGTCTATTATAATAATAATAGTATTTTATGTGTACAATTGCAAATGTCTAGTAAAAATACATTTTAACCTTAATAATATTTGTTCTTGAAATATTGAGGAAAAGGTTGTCTTGGCAGATATTCCAGATGCCACCTTATAGTGAGTTACAGATCTTTGTTTATAAACAAAGGATTTTGGGCGTGGGAAGTTTGGGCCAGTTTTATTATGAGTTACACATACTTCTAGATTAAAGATTGGCTCACTTGGAATATTATGTTACCATTTAGTATAATTGGCGTTATAAACAGACTAACTTAAGCTAACATCCAAGCGTTAGAATGAAAATTAGTACTTGGTCAAACTGCTTATTTGGAAACATTCAGATATGTTGGAGTGCTGTCAATATAATCACTCATTTATTTCAGTTTAGAGCAGTTATGACTCAACATTATCCCCAGGGTTTCGTTTGACACCTTTTCCGCTTTGCGGATGATAAAGTGAATCCATTGCTTTTACCAGCGGGGGCGGCATTCTGCGGGTAGTCATGCATGAGGTCAGAGAGACAAATACCTGGCTACGATCGTGAGCAGGAAAAGTGATTTTCCAAAAGGCCACCCCCAATGGAAAAGCTCAGTTACCTGTACCGGATCGAGGAAATTGGGTACGTGAAGCCAACTGTCCATAAACGGTTGTCGATGGTGACGAGGCAGGTCAGGTATTCCATCCCAGTTGGTAGTGGTTCATGGTTTTCCATGTGAATACGTGAGAAGGGCGTGTTCTACAACTTTACTGTTACAAACCTTTACATCTAAAAAGAAAAGACGCTGCTGCTGACCTTCTCTGTGTGTGTGTAGCAGGAGAGAATGACTAACAGTCTTGTCTCCTTACGGTGCGTTCAGAATCAATTCTGACAAGTTCTGAGTTCATTGGTGCTTTATTTAGCAAAAAAAGGAAAATATAAATCTCAAAGGTTACTTATTTGGTGATACAAGATCTATTTGGTGACAGTTACTTCATATATGTGATAATATGTATATATGTTTTATATATGTATATATGTTGTATTGCCAAATATAGCTACAGAATACTATGTATTATTTTAAAAGTTCATTTTGGTTTGATCCTTGCCAAGATCTGTCGGGTGCTCACTGTATGTGGGACAGTGTGCTCACCTCCCATGGGCGTTCTCTCATCTAACACTCATAACACACCTTGTGCCGCAGGGTAGCTCGGCCGTTGAGAGGAACACGTCTGCAGGCAGACTGCCAGGTTGTGAGTCCTGGTTCCACCACTTGGTATTTGGCCTCGGGCAGGTTTGTTAAAGTTCCTGTGCCCCAGTTTTCTCACCTGTGAGATGGCAGTAATAATCGTGTTTGCCTCAAAGGCTGGTTGAGGACTCAGCAGGTTACCGCAGGTAGAGCACTGTATGTCGTGCATGGAATGGAGTGGGGGCCAAGTGCGTCTTGTTCTTCACCTTCTCCTCCTGTTTCCAGTTTTACAGATGAGGAAATTGAGCCTCAGGGAGCTTGAATAAAATACACCAAGTCACACAACTAATGCTTCTACCAGAAAAATGCGCTCCCATTCTATTCTGCTTGACAAAGATACAATGCAATATTTCAGAGTACTTAAGTGCCTTTAAAAGTGGATGGTCATAACTATAATCATAGTTATTTAAAGATTGCAGGCTTTGTTTAAAATCTAAACCAAACAATACAGAGATTACAAAAAGAAAGATTCTCCATCTTTCATAAGAAGATCTCATAGTCTCTCCACACCGATCCGTGTTGATGCTGAGGGTGCCCCCGTCCCTCACGCTGGGAGCAGAGTGCTTTTCATGTCAGTGGAAGGTGATGTGTAATAGCAGATTCAGTCTTTCCTGAGAGTGGCAAGAGTAGAGTAATACTTAAAATTATCCCACCGAAGGGCCTCACTAAGGGAAATCCCAAACTGTAAAATAGTCGGTGCTGTGTCACTCCATATACATAATCTTAACAAATTACCTTCCCTGTTTAAGCCCTCCTTGATTGATAACATGAGGAGAATACTTAACTTACCTCATAGAGTTTAGTGAGAGTCAAATGAGATAATAGTTGTAAAAATGCGTTCTTATATAAAGTTCAACATAAATGTGAGAGATTATTATGATTCCTACTAGATCATTTCAGCTTTACTGTCTGTAATGTGTGAATAAGTAATTGTCTATTATTTTCTGATGCATTTTGGAACTCAAACACATGATTGTTAGGAATATTTATTATTAAACATTTTCTCAGTTATTCGGGATCATATTTATGTTGTGTTCTATCCATGCATACTTGAGTTACTTTCTATCTGGGTCACAGGTCGGTTTATTAATAATTTTATGGACAACTAACCAGTTTTCATTTGTTCGTGGCAGCCCTCATTCTTTTCGCTCACCTGCACCCATCTTTTATAAGGTCTTTGGAAGTTTGTTGCAGGAAGATGGCAGAGAAAATTGTGTGCTTCCCACCAACCACCCCATCCCAATGTTTTATCACTGGCCAGAATGGGGAATACCAGTAACCAGTATCGGAGGTCATTTCTTGTCTGTATAATGGAGACAAGGATGGAGAAAGAACCTGATTTAGAAGGAAGAAGCATTTTCAAATTAAGTATCAATTGAAGAAAACCAGAACTAAAGGGAACTTTCTTTGTCAGGCCACTGGGTAGCCAAGGTGAAGAGAAGGAGATGGGAGTGGGTGTGTCCCCTCCCATAATCTGGAATGCATCCACAAATACCTGTGGGGGGTTTGTTGTTGGCTTGCATTGGCTGATTTGATTTTTTTCTGGATGGTGGTAGCTGAAATTTGAAACTCAGGCAGAATCGGTAGCAGCACAACCATTGCCCCTTTTAAAGATTTCTGGTGTTGTGATCAAGTTATTGTTGATCTGTGCACTTACTTCGCAAACCTCCCCTGAGTGCCCACACTGGATTCAGTGCTGGGCCAGGGGCTGGACTCATGGTTGTTTCCAGAGGTACCACTTAGGGTATAAAGAAAGCCTGGTGAGGAATCCAGTGAAGCCAGAGACATATTAGGAAATGAAAGGAAGGCATTGCCGTGGTCCCGTAAGAACTAGTGACTACACGCCCACCCCCACCACGTCCCTCATTCAGATTTTGGCAGAGATTGTAAGCATGATGCTCGAGGGGCCTATGTGGATGATAGCTGTTTCTGATGTAATCTCTTGTTGGCTGTTCTTTACTGAAGGCGACTGTTCCCTGAACCCAGAAGGAGTAAGGCAGTTGCTGCTCCTCGGTGGGTGAGCGTGAGGGCGTTGGCACATCAGCTCACACTGCTGACAGCACCGCCGGTGATACGGTCTGTGTGTCTCTGAATCTTGTGCAGATGGTGGGAACAAGGTTCTGTATCGTTCATTCTGTCTTATAATGTCTCTTGTTTGTGAAGGAGATTTGGGAAGGAAGAGAAGGGTGGGGTGAGAGATGGATTCCAGCCTGGCCGCTGGGGTTTGGATCTCTCCTGCCACTCCCCAGTCAAGTGACCTTGGTCAAGTTCCTCATCTCTGTGCCTCGGTTTCCTTAGTTAACAAAATAGAGATGATGATACTGCTACCTACCGCCTAGGGTGGTTGTGAGGATTAGATGACATAACCCACATAAAGTACCCGGAGTAGAGCCTGTTAGTCCTGAGCACTCAGTGTTAGCTGTTGTTACTAGTGCTCCGACCATTCTGGATGACCTACGATGACGGCAGTGACCCCTGTTCCCAGGAATCCCAGTATTAAATTGGGTAGCTAAGCTATCTAAAATGCTGGTACACTTGTGCCTTTTATTGTAAACCACCCCAAATGCTGTGTCTATATAGATGTCCATAAGTGGGTTCTGCCTTCCACTAGAATGAATAACATTTTTGTTTTAGGTTTTCGGTATGTTGGTCTAATTTGGCATGTGACAAACACAAACTGGACAGTGTGAAATAAAAAAGAACATTTAAAAAAAATCAATACCAGACAACGTATCCCTCTCTTCTTGCGTGCTAATATCTTGATTCTTTTTTGTCTCTGTATTTCCTCCCCGCTCTCTATTTCTAGAAGTTGAGATAAATAAAGGATTTCAGATTAGAAATAAATCCAGTACAAAGCATCGCTCCGTACATCTTCGCCTCTGGTAATTCTTGGCTCTGTGGTGGTCTCTAACATGGTCTTATTCCTGCACCCACGTTGGTTGTCTGCTGGTTTTCTAACTCTCGATGGTGTCATTTTGTTTCCATCCTGCTATAATATTTTATTCCTGCCTGCTAGCTCCAATCTAACATAAAACGGCAGTAGAGTTTGAACTGAACTTGGCCTCAAGGCAGTGCAGTGTACGGAAATATCAGTCAGAGTCGGGAGACCTGGAGTTGTGGCCACGTTCCAGATATGTGATGGCTGGTCACTTCTTTCTGGACTGCAGTATTTTTTGTGACATGGGGCCGAGTCACACAGTTGCTGAAGACTTTCCATCCTCCAGTCTGTCCTTCCTGGCGTCTTCCCAGCCCCTTGGGCCTAAGGCTTGGGGGCACCTTCAACCACACCTTGCACCTGTCTCCCCAGGCTAGTCTACTTGATAGTTTCTTCATCCTGTCTTCATCAGCATCCTCTCTCTCTTCACCCCCTGGGACAGCCCCTTACACTGACTTCTGGGCCGGGACAACAGGTCCCAGTCTCCCTCTTAGAATGTGTAAGTCACACTGCGCCCTCCAAATCTGCACTTCTCTGCGTGGGAGTCACAGTCCCACGTTGCCATAGAGCCCTTGAAACGAGAGATGTGCTGTAAGTGTAAGTGCATACCTGATTTTTAAAAATTAGTACAAGAAAAAGAATGTAAAATAGCTCATTAATCTTTATGTGGATTACATTTTGTAATAATATTTTGGATATATCATGCTTAATAAAATATATTAAAATTAATTTCACCTGTTTTACTTTTTAAAATGTGGCTACTAGAAAATTTAAAGTTGCGCATGTGTCTGGCATTCTGTTTCTTTTGGACAGAACTGGTCTACAAGATGACAAAGGTCAAGGACTTTTGCCTCAAATTTTGTGTCCTGAGACCACCACAGTTCCTGGCATATATGAGGCGCTCAGCAGGGCTTGTTTAACTCATTCAGTAGAAACAAATCGAGAGTTAGCTTAATCATTGTGATTCCGGATTAAATATCAGTTGAAGGTTTTCTAAAGCAACTGTGTTTTAATTTGATAGTCTGAAGTCAGCAAATTCTTTTAAAAAATAAATGGCATAATCAATATTTCATAAGTGGTTTGGCAGTTCGACTTGGAAGGATCATCCAGGCATTGTTGGTGTTCAAGACGGGAAAACACAACCAAGAAAAAATCTGAAGGAACATGACAATGTTGAGATGTGTTCATTCTGGATGGGCTTACAGTGGATGCTACGTCGTACTAGTCTCTGTGTTTTTTTGTATTTTTAAATTTTTCCCAGTTGACAACTGTTAAATCTAGGCACATAGGTTACTGTGTGTAGTAATATCTGAAGGTGATTGCATGTCATATCACAATCACTAGTGAAACATGTCACCACTTTTCCTTGATCACTAGTCCACATATGAATGGAATCAGTAAAATCTTATAGTTGCAAGTAGTTTAAAAATCCCCTTAGAAGTTTCTCTCTGGTATGTCTAAATGTAATCAGTTAATGTTACATGGTACTATGATTCCAAATAATTGTTGGAAATATTTGTTTGCTGTTGCATCTGCTTATAATGAAGAGCTAAAATTGTATTACTTCTGTCTGCCCCTTTCATTCTTCCCAAAGGAAATTACTCGGGATGAATTGCGTTGAAAGACAGCGTATTTATAGTGGCCTCAGAAGACACATTAAAAATGCTGACTGCAAAAGAATGAGACTTTTTAACAAAGTAGTAGTTAATAATTCCAAGGAGTAAATAGGAAACAAGATAATCCCCCCCACTTGTTAAAAGAACATGCTTGTAATCTAGTAAATAATTTTGATTCCTTAGGTTAAGACTAATAGTTACTTATAAGATCAGTTTCTAAATAGCTCAGTGCAGTGATACAGTTGGGAACCTTGAGAGGTGGAAAAACCATAGAGGGGGCATCAGGCACACCTGGCTCGCTTTACAGATGTGGAAACGACCATGAGGACAGCAGGAAATCAGAGCTCACAGGTTGAGGGGTAAGTGGTAGAGACAGAATGAGAACCTCGTCTCCTGGTCCTCTGCCAGTTCGAACAATAATCACCAAAGCTTGATGTGACGTTATTATAAGGAATATAATATGTATAAAGGGATATCTATATATATATGATATATCTAATTTCATACCTGACAAATATATGTGTTTATACACATATATACAAGATTTACCATTGACAATAAGGATATTTCAGATGCTGCTGAATCACGTCTCTTCACATCTTTATGTTGAGTCCAGCATCTAGGCAACCTTCTCTGAAGAGTCCCTCCATGCTTTGTAAGCAGGTTACCTCCCCACTGTATTCAACGGCACAATGAAGTCTTTAACCAACCTCTCCCTGAAGCCTCACAGTTAATTTGGAGTCAGCTGACTTTGATATAAGTGACATATCCTTGGATTCCTTAGTTTACAGACATGCCCAGTCACCCTCTCTCTTAACACCTTATAGAAATCTTTACTTAGGAGAACATATCACATTTATATGCATTTTCATGCCATGTTCATCTGTCTCCGCTAGGCTAGGGCAGCACTGGTTCTTTGTGTAACAGTGTTGAATCAATAGTGTAAAGTGTTCTATAGTTGGCAAATTTTCAAAGCATCAGCCATATCCATATTCAAATAAAAGCCCCACTCAGAATAGCTATCATTTCTTATTTACTCTCTAATAGACAATGTATAAAACGCTTTACATATATTCTCCTTTAATTCTCATGTGAAGTAGGTTAGGGGTCCCCAAATGTCCTACAATGAATATTTATTACCTTTTTAAAATCTCATCGTCCAGGGGGCCGGCCCCGTGGCTTAGCGGTTAAGTGCGCGTGCTCCACTACTGGCGACCCAGGTTTGGATCCCCGGCGCGCACCCACGCACCGCCTGTCCGGCCATGCTGAGGCAGCGTCCCATGTACAGCAACTAGAAGGATGTGCAAATATAACACACAACTATCTACTGGGGCTTTGGGGAGGATTGGCAGTAGATGTTAGCTCAGGGCCGATCTTCCTCAGCAAAAAGAGGAGGATTGGCATGGATGTTAGCTCGGGGCTGATTGTTCTCAAAAAAAATCTCATCATCCAAAAGCCGAGCTGGGTCCTAAGAGATGCCTGACATTGATTGCTCTTAGCCGCACAGAGTCTGGGGAGGCCCCAAACAGAGAAACACCTCTTCGCTGCTGGGAGGCAGGGCTTTCCCAGGCTCCTCCCGGTGGCTTCCTTATGTCACCCAGGAAGTCACTACGGTGCCTCTTATCCCTTGTTTCATAAACTAAGGGCAACTCTGCCCCACAGGCTGAATCACCGAGGAGCTGAAAACAGCATTGCTGTAGGTGACTCACGTAACTTGTGTGGGCCTGTTTTCTCGTTTGGAAATGGGAGAAACTGCTTTGCAGAGACTGTGAGGACTGAATTAAACTGACACATGGGGCAGATGGCAGGCACAAGATAAATGGTAGCCATTATCACAAGTCATAACAGTGAAAGTCACAACTGCTTGCTTGCCACCCACCGTGACAGTGAAGATCGAGGAAATGTAAGTAAAAGCACTTAGCACGACTGCCTGGCACGTAGTAGGTGGTCAACAGGTGTCTCTTCATAATAAAAATCTTAGGGTCTCTTTACGGAATCTGTAAACTCAACCCATTCGAGATGGAAATGATGGCTCTTGCTTTTGCAAGGCAAGCCAATGACCGATGCAAGGAGCTAGAAAAAACAAAGTTACCTCCTTCTGAATTTGGTGAGAATAGCTGTCTTTTACAGAGCCTCATTCTACTTTTCTTCCTCGGTCTCATAGGCTCCTGGGGGGCAACACGACTGGGTTAAGAAGAGGGATCTTGACCTGTGCTGGTTCCACCACAGGAGACAGAGCGGGAGAGGCTGAGAAATCACAGAGGCAGGGCCCTACCCCCTTATCTCCTCTAGGCCCCATCAGTGCTTTATGGCAGAGCTCCTGCTGTTACCCCAGTTAGCAATGGGGAGGCAGAGCCTTGGAGCGGGGAGTCATCCATGGGAATCATGCTTGAACCACCAGGTCTGACTCCAACACCCATGGTTTACCCTTGGTGTTATTATTGCCCCATATATATATATATATATTTTTTTTGTGTGAGGAAGATCAGCCCTGAGCTAACATCCATGCCAATCCTCCTCTTTTTGCTGAGGAAGACTGGACTGGACCTGAGCTAACATCCGTGCCAGATCTTCCTCCACCTTATGTGGGACGCCACCACAGCATGGCCTGACAGCGGTGCGTTGGTGTGCGCCCGGGATCTGAACCTGGGCTGCCAGCAGCAGAGCGTGCCCACTTAACCCCTACGCCATGGGACCGGCCCCATTATTGCCCCATATTCTTGAGGCCAAATCCAGTGGAAAGTGGCCCTGGAGACTTAAATTCCAAGGGTAGCCTAGGGGCTTCAACGGTAAATGAAGCCACTGATATTTTCTTTTGAAACCATAAACATGTAAGAGAAGAAAAGCCCTAACTAATATATGGGATAGTACAACATCTTAGGTTTTCACATGAAATGTTACTTTGAAGCTATCTCAATACACCATGCGGGTAGTGGTGCGGTTCCTCTGTGTTAATGGACTCTGGGGTGAAAGGCGAGAATTCAAGTCAAATGAGTGGATAGGAGAGAGAGCAGGAAACCCAGCTGAATGCCAGCCTTTGTACTCAAGCCACGATTGCTTGCCACCCCCTGGTGGCCACTTAATGGCAGAAAAGTGTTTCTCAAAGGCAGACAAAGACCTCTGGTGAGGAATCACACTCACCAGGTGGAAAACCTCACACTTGCAGTACCCAGATGGGTCCCACAGACATGGGGCCTCCAGCACAGTCATCTGGAGCAGAAAGGAAGCGATGTGACAGCAACTCCTCTGCCTGCTCCCAACCTGAAGGCCTTCATCTGCAGTTAAATGTACCCCGGCCTCATTCGTTGCCCCGCGTGCCATAAAAATGTCATCACATTTGACAGGCTTGCAAGTCACAAACCCGCGGCATCCTGCCAGCTCTGTGCTTGCTCATTCTCTGCTAGTCCCGGTCCCTTCCTTGAGGCAGTGTCCTCTTCTAGGTCACTTGAGGCACTGGGAACTCAGTCCCAGCTGGAAATGCCCTTGAGCTGTGGGGACCAGCATTTGCAACATCCCATTCACTCCAATGGGGCAGTGAACCAGCAGGAACATCTCTGTGGTTATGTGTCTGGTCAGATGTGTTTTTAGTCCCCCAAAAATATTTCAGCTCCATTTCGGTGAGGTAACCATCTTCCAGAGGCCAGTCAGTAAACGCACGGCAGACGAGGGTTCTGGGCCTCCCTGCGCGGCCTGCTCAGCCTGTTGTTACCTCCAGCCGCGTCCAGATGGACAGGCTGGGTCTGGCCCCAGAGGTAGGGGCCTCCACTCTCCCTGGTCCATGGGAGCCCGCACCTTGGGGCTGGGTGGAGGGTGCAGAGCCCTCTGGTGCTGGGGAGTGACTTGCAGATGAGGAGACGGAGGCGGGAGTGGGTGAGAGCCTGGCCCGGGTCACCTCCTCTGAGGGGATTGGAACCCGGGTCTCTGACTTTTAGTCCTCAGGACCCAGTGCCTTCAGGTATTTTACTTGTGCTACTTCATTCTCACATGTTTATAAAGTGGGCATCATTGTTGTCACTTTACAGACAAGAAAACTGAGTCTCAGAGCTGGGAAAAGACACACCCGTGGATGTAGAACTGATCCCTAGAGGAGCTGCTGTGACTCGCGTGCATGTGTATTTGTCTGCAAAGCCTCGGAAGGCAGATGAACACAGAAGGGGTTGTTTCAGGCCAGGAGAACACGAGAAACAAGTGTCAGTTTTTGAGGCCCCCAGGCTGTGGCATTTGGTTACAGCAGCCTGAGCTGAGGGGACACAGGTTATGTGTCTCCCCACTAGATGGGGGCCTCTGGGGGGGGAGTGGCTCTTCATCTCTGCAGGTAGAAGGTTTCCCCTTAGCACGAGGTGGATTAGTGAGCAGCCAGGAGGCCAGGGATCAGGCCCGAGGAGGCTAGGTTATCCAAACTTAGGATATTATCATTTCAGTTCATTTTACTTCAGAGGCAGAAGAAAATGAATGGGTGATATTTTAGGGGGCGAGGAAAAGCCTCTGTCCTTATTGGACAAGAAGATCATTCCCAAAGCTGATCAGCATACAGTCAGGGCAGCTGGGAACGCTGTTGCTCTGAACCTCTCCCCAGGTCTTCCTGTTTTCCTGGGACCACGCATCCTGCAGATACTGACGGCAGAGGATGTCGGAGTCACAAACCTGCTCAGAGCCAGCGCACGCCTGTCCCATGTCAAAAGTCACAGCAGCGTGCCCGGAAAGACAGTTTCCACGGGACGAGTTAAAAAGGTGGCAACTTTTCTGCCCGTCGAGGGATGAGCCCGCCTGCGGTAGGAAAGGATTTACAACCAGCCTCATAAACACGGCGAGCCGGCGAGCCCGGGGGCCTGGCAGTGGGAAAGGCCCCTCCTGGGGACCAGAGGCATAAACAACTCGGGTTTCCGCGGGGGATGGAGCCGCCTGAAAGGCCAGGCTGATGGAAAAACAAAAACCGACAGCCTGACTTCCGAGCTGGAGCTCTGGATAGGGAGCAACCGCGGGTGGAAAGAGAGGGGGTCAGGGGCCGGCGGCGCTGTGGCCTCGTGGGGGCCTGACAGATGTGGTGCTGCCACGGGGGCCCAGACTGTGGGCTCCCCGTTTCATGTGATGATTCTCACGAAAGCATTCCAGCCTCTGTGACCCAGTAGTGATTATGGCTCCATACTCTTCCCCAGAAGCTTCCAGATTTAGGACATTTGTATTTGGCTCTTTTTCTCTTGTTCCTTTGAAAAGTCTCTTCTAGCTTTGCCTCCCCCCTGTCTTCTCCCCTCTAACCTGCCTCCCGGCTAAGGTGGGAGCGAGGGTCACAGACCGGGGACTCGGCACCATCTAGTGGCCAGCCGAGAGGTGTCAGCTCAGCTTTTGACCACTCACGGCTGAAAGTGTGCTTGGGAATAATAACTAGGCGTAGATCCAAGGTGTTAAGCGATGAGCTTAAATAGGAAGATCAACAGAACAGAACAAAAGCAGTGACGACAAACACGAGACACGGTGAGCCCTTAGCATCATATTAACACGGAGGGCATGGTGGGCCCCGCGGCCAGGCCCGATGGGCCCAGGTCTTCCGTTCTTTCTTGGGCCCTGCTTTAAAAGAGGCTGCGAGTGGGAGACCTGGGCTTGACCAAAGGGGGTTTTACCATTCTGCATCACCCTGTTTCTCTCCTGCCTACCTGCCTACCTGCTCCAGAACAGAACTGAATTTTTCCACGGCTCTGCTCTCTATTGGAGAGCAGCTCCCCAGTGCATTACGGCAGTCATCAATCAAGGCGGCCTCCGTCGTGTGGGGAGAGGGTGGGTCAGACGCACCCCAGACGGTCTGGTGCTTAAATCTCCCAGGTCCATCCTCCAGAGACTGAGTCAGTAGGTCGAGAGGAGCCCAGAAACTTGCTTTTTTAACCACCTGCCAGGTGATTCTGACACAGGAGTGTGTGGATGTAGGAATGAGGCCCATGGAGGAGGGGAAATGGCTTCCATTGGTAAACCCTGGACGACAGATCACTTGTGTGTTGTTGACCTCACACTTTCTGCCAGAGCCACCCACTTTCATAATCTCTTACGCCAGTGACAGGGGCCAGCTCCTCCAATTAGGATACGATGACTGCCTGTTGGATGGCATGGGGCTGTCATCTCTCCAGAAGAGACTGGTTGTTGCTGGGATAACCGGCTTAGGTCAAGCTGAGGTGGTGGAGGGGCTGGTTTTCACTCTGTGCAAAATACCTAAAAATAGATATTTCTGCTTTCTCTTTCGACACCAGAGGAAAGATGTTTACTGCAAACAAAGCAAGGGGACAGTTTCCAAGAGCTGCGGAGAGGGGAATCACAGAGAGCCTGGCCTTTGTGTCCTGGGGTGCACGGGGATTTCAGAAGCTGGGAGACACGGAGGAAACATCCCTCAGTAATTCCCTTTCCAATCACCCCTTGTGCTTTCATAGAAGAGTGGAAAATCATGCCCCTGAATGCACATGGCAAGGTCTGAAGAAAGTCCTGGGAAGAAACGTGTCATGAACATTATTAAAACATGGTTAGCATCCCACATATAGCCTGCAACAAATCATAATAAGAAGGTTACTATAAAAATGTGTTCGTTTCCAGGTTGAACGAAGCTGGTATAGACAGGAGGGTTATGAAGAGTGGACTTTAGCTCCCATGTCCAGTGGTCATATGAGCGTGGCCCCCCTGCCACCAATGGGTGGCTCTGGGTAAGAGTTTCTCTGAGTCTTGGTTTCCTCATTAGCAACATGGAGGGAAGATAACAGCTCCTTCCCCGTTGGGTTGTTGGGAGGATCAGGTGGAACAGTGCATCCTGCCTGGCACATGACAAGTGTTTAATAAATGTTTGCTGTTATGACCTGAGGACAGTATAACACATTCAAAGAAGTCCAAGGAAATCCATTTAAATTTTAAGCTAGTATATTTTTCTGTGAATGAGAAACTATCATCTTTAGGCAAAAAAAAAAAAAGAACAGTGTTATTTTTTCTTTTTGGTTTGGTTTTTCATTAAAAAAACCTCAAAACAAAAAACTCTCCCTGAGCGTAAGTAAGCAAATGAACTAAAGGAAATTTACAACCATGGGGAGTCATGAAACTGCAAGACGTCCCTGGGGACGGGTGGAAGCCCATTGCTCCATTGCTCCAGCCCGAGGAGTCATTTGAGAATGCCCTCGCCGGGACTGGACAGAATGATGCAGGCTGATTTTCCATCTGTGATGTGTGCAGTGCTGTGACGATGGTTCCCACTGGCCGCTGACCAATCTGGGGCCTATGACTAGGTGACTGCTTTCTTTCCACATGGAAAAACCACTTTTAATGGGAGAAATCATGGTCGTGGAATCCTTTGCATCTCATGATGGTCAGAAGCATTTCCTAGTTCATTTCCCCAGAGTCCACCACCAGAAGGCACTGACTGTTGAAAACATGAAAGTCCATCTGCTCTAAGTAGAATTTTCCCCAACCGCAGCCATTTGACTCAAGTTGGGAATCACTGTTAGTGTGGATGCTACTCATTCGTACTGGGGCTGCTGCTCGGGGAATGAATAGGAATTACCCCTTGCACAGGCAACATGTTGAAAGCGCCCTGGATTCCATCAGAGATTCTAGTCTTAAATCCTAAGGGTTATTTACAAACTGTGTCATCTGGAGAAATCCTTCCTTTTCAGTTTCTGTGTATTCATCTATAAAATGAGGTAATAAAAACTATCTAACCGGGTTGCCATGGAGAATAAAACCAAGGAATATGAGGTTTTATTATACATCTCAATGCACAACTATTAGTTGAATATGAGTACACAGGAGGGGAAGGGTTGACACGTTGATATGGTTAAGACTACAAAGGAATTGTGGAAACCATAAGTACAAACTTTTAAAACGTTCATAAATATAGGTCAAAGGCTTCCATTTATTCAATAAGATAGGTTAGCACCAGGCAACATCGTCAGTATGGGTACAGGAGGAGGTAGTCTATTTCCTAGAGATTTCCAGAAAAGTCTCTGAAATTTTAGATGCCTGTTACTTTTTAAGAATGGTGACCTCAACAAGTTTGCCCCTCGACATAGCTGTTATAGAGTGTACTATGCGCATTGGGAGAAAAACAGAAGATGTGCAACATCAGGGTCAAAAGATTGGGCCAATGGAAGCCACACATAGACCAGGCTAGAAGGAGGAGGCCGATTGAGTTCTGGTGGACTTGGGGAAAGTTTCTGCCTGATATAGGGTCTCTCAGAGGTGTCTGACAAGGTCCTCTAAGTGTTGGGCAAGACTTACCAGTGCTCCCAGACTACTTGTCTCCCAGTGAGGGTACCAAAGACCACAACTTCATAATAAAGTAGCTCAGGAGGAGACATGGCTGTTACAGAGAAGATGGTCTAGAAAATCGTCAGAGAGATGGCGCCATCTGAGACAGCAGCAGGAATGCTGCTCCATGGAGGAAACTTCCCCAGAGGGAAGCTGACGGAAGTTGAGACAAAGATGTGGTAAAGGAGGGATAAAGATGTTCAAGTTCAGACCCCTGGCATTTTTCTAAGAGCTTTCATTTCCTAGACTTACAAGGCTGGGGTAAAGCTATCTTAGAAACTGAGGTCTTCTGGTGTCTTCAGTCCCGTAGGGATACTGCTATGTTGATGCCATGAGCATTTTGATATGCCTTTTGATGCTGCTGTTTTGACCCAAAGGAGCCAATATGTTATTGTGATATAATCCAGTGTGCAATGGATAGACTAGACTTTAAGCAACAGCAGAAACTGTTAAATGGTTTATTTCTTTAGTGCTACCCAAACAAGTGGTATAATTTATCTATTCAATTATCTTAATGATTTTTACTGTTTTCTCTCCATTGTTTTATTATTTTATCTTTTAATCCCTTATTGACAGATCTTTGACGTAAAAATTGTGTATATTTAAGGCGTACAACTTGATGTTTAGTATATATGCATTGTGAAAAGATCACCACAATCAAGCTAAATAACTTATCCATCACTTCTGCTCTGTTAAGATTTGTGTGTGTGTGTGTGTGTGTGTGTTGTGAGAAGATTTAAGATCTATTCTCTTAGCAAATTTGAAGCTACAATACAGCATTGTTAACTACGGTCATCATGCTGTGCATCAGATCCCCAGAACTCATTCCTTTTGCATAACTGAAACTTTGTGCTCTTTGACCAACCTCTCCTCATTTCCCACTCTCCCCGTTGCTTTACATAAATGACACCAGAGAAGCTGAGAGAGATTAAAGACCTTGCACAAAGTCACAATGTTACTAAGTCTTGGAGCTGCCAACATCCTTCCTGTTTTAACATGGTGTAAGGGGAGGTTATAGGTAAAATAATTTCCCAATTTTTATCCCAACTTGTATCCAGCCATATCTATAAAAGCACTTGTTAGTAATGTGTAGTAGCCAGGACTCAGAAACCAGATCTGCCCAGATCTCAGGCAGTGGTGTGCCGGAACTAGCTGGGATCAGCTTTTGAGAGCCGAAAGCTCACTGTGAACATTTGTTCCCAATTCCTTGGTCAGTGGTGCCATGTTGGTAGCTTGTAGTTGGCCATGGTGAGTATTTACTCCATGATAATTGAAAAAAGCTAGAAATCAGGGCTCTCCACTCCCCGGCCTGAGAGCCAATTGTTTCACATTTACCAGCACACAACTGAATCAAATGTGAATTATTGCCCTGCCGCTTGCTACCTATGTGACCCTTGGCCAATCACTTAACCCTTTGAGTCTTGATTTCCTCATCTGTATTCGTTGACTGGGGTGCCATAACAGAGGACACAGACTCGGTGACTTAAACGGCAGAAATTTATTGTCTCACAGTTCTGGAGGCCAGAAGTTCAAAATCAGGGTGTCGTCAGGGTCAGTTCCGTTTGAGGGCCATGAGAGGAGATCCGTTCCAGGCCTCTCTCCTTGTGGATGGCCGTCTCCTCCCTGTGTCTCTTCACAAAGTCTTCCGTATTTGTGTGTCAGTCTCTGGACACCAGTGTTATAAACTGAAGGTTTATGTCCCCTTCAGATTCACATGTTGAAGCTCTATCGCCCAGGGTGACTGTATTTGGAGGTGGGGCCTCCAAGGAAGTAATTAAAGTTAAATGAGGTCATAAGGGCAGAGCCCTGATCCAATAGGATTAGTGTCCTTATAAGAAGAGACACCAGAGAGCACACTGTCTCTGTTTCTGTCTCTCTCTTTCTCTACACACACACACACACACACACACACACTGAGGAAAGGCCATGTGAGGACATAGTAAGAAGGCAGCTGTCTGCAATCCAGGAAGAGAGCTCTTACTAGAAACCAAGTCAACCAGAACCTTGATGTTGGACTTCTAGCCTCCAGAACTGTGAGAAATATGTTTCGATTGTTTAAGCCCCCCAGCCTTCATGAGGGTATTTTGTTATGGCAGCCCTAGGAAACAACACAACTGGTCATACTGGATCAGGGTCTACTCCAGGGACCTCATTTTAACTTGATTACCGCTGTGAAGACTCTATTTCCAAATAAGGTCACATTCTGAGGGACTGGGTTTGGGACATCAACATATGAATTTTGAGGGAACACAATTCAGCCCATAACATTCTCTAAGTATGAGAGCTATGAATGTTATCTATCTCACAGGCTTGTTTCAAATATTAAAAATACATATAAAGCATCTGACATGGGTAGGCCCTCAACAGTGGTCAGTAGTCCTTTTGTTACAATAACTGCAAATCAACTTCTAGTTTATACTCTTGCTAAGCTTCCAGTGCCCCTCACTTTGCTCCATCACATTAGTGGAGAGGAAATGACTGCTTCAGGAGGAAGGGAGTCGGGAGGGAGGACCATAGGGTCTACACCCCTGCAGGAGGCCCGGTCCCCAGACCCACCCAGAGAGTGATGGGCATTGAACTTTGCCACAGGCAAAGTTCATGTGAAGCCTTGCACAGGCCCGTGGCCTGTGGTAAGTGCTCTGGGAATGTTAGAAGGCCTTCCCAAAAGACCAGTAACAATGTACCTTTCCTTCCTTTCTCATTTACTTTAAAAAAATTATGGCAAAATACACATAAAATTTACGGTTTTAGCCATTTTTACATGTACAGTTCAGTGGCATTAAGTACATTCACATTGTTGTGGAACCATCACCATCCGTCTCCAGAACATTTTCATCTTCCCAAACTGAAACTCTGTCCCCATTAAGCAAAACTCCCCATTCCCTCCTGCCCCCAGACCCTGGAACCCACCATTCTACTTTCTTTTTTTTTATTTTTCCCTTTGCTTAATTAAGCAAAAAAAAAACTTAAATTTTTTATTTTTATTAAGGTAACATTGGTTTACATTATATAAATTTCGAGTGTACGTCATTATATTTCGATTTCTTTGTAGACTACATCATGTTCACCACCTGAAGACTAATTACCATCTGTCACTGTACACATGTGCCCTGTCACCCCTTTCACCCTCCTCCCTCCCTCCTTCCCCTCTGGTAACCACCCATCCAATCTCTGTATCTATGTGTTTGTTTGTTGTTGTTTTTATCTTCCACTTATGAGTGAAATCATATGGTATTTGACTTTCTCCATCTGACTTAATTCTCTTAGCATAATACCCTCAAGGTCCATCCGTATTGTTGCAAATGGCAAGAGTTCAACTTTTTATGGCTGAGTAGTATTCCATTGCATATATATACCACATCTTCTTTATCCATTCATCTGTCAATGGGAACTTATGTTGTTTCCACCGTTCTGTTTTCTATCTCTATGAATTTGACTACTGTAGGTACCTCATATAAGTGGAATCATACAGTATTTGTCCTTTTGTGACTGGCTTATTTCACTTAGCATAGTGTTCTCAACGTTCATCCATGTAGTACGTGTCAGGATTTCATTCCTTTTTAAGGTTCATTAATATTCATTTGTATGGATAGACCACATTTTCTTATCCATTCATCCTTCAATGGACACTTGGGTGGCTTCCACCTCTTGGCTGCTGTGTATCTTTCTTGAGACCTCACTCACCCTCAGACCCACATGTTCTAGGCTATTTCCTCCTTTCCACAAATCATCATATAGAGTTACTAGTCTAAAGTTGCCATTTATAAGCAATGCTTTTTTCCTTAAAAATTACTTTAGCTTATGGAACTAAAAAAAGACAAAAAGCACGGGAAAGAGAAACACACCATCTGTGAGCAGAGTTGCTTCCTGAGGAGGCAGCTGGATGGCTGCAAGCTGGTGGGGATGCCCCAGCTCTCGGGGGAAGAGAGTCACTGTATTATGTTACATGCCCTTTTTACATATCGAATATAAAGGCAATAATATGGGAAAATTTTCTTCAGCCCAGTAGTTTTCCACATTGGCGTTGAGGCGAGGTGCAAATGGTATGAATTATCAACGGATTTGGCTGAAGTTCACCTGGTTTTGTTTCAGGAAGTGACCCTGTTTTTTTCTACCCTCAAGAGGCAAAAAGCCACCCACCCATGCTCACCAGCAGGCAGATGGAGCAAGGAGGGCTGTGGGGACTCTTCCCTCTGCTGTCTCTCCCTCGGAGGCCATCATGCTTCTCTGAGGCTCAGCTGAGCCTCCAGGACTGAACGGCTAGGTTCAGGTACAGACGCAGGCTGGGGTCCTCCTGGTGCATCGTCCTCCACTCTCCATCAGCTCTGGCGAGGTGGCCTCTGGGCTTGCAGCTGACCTCACCTTGTGCACCTGCATGGCCCTGGCCATCTTTCCATCCCCTCCCTCTCATCCTGTGCTCATGGCCTCCTGGAGAGAAGCGCCACCACCACGCTCCCGGGCACAGCACGCGGGTCTCCAGCCCTTTCCTCCTCTGCAGGCCCAGCAGTGGCAGCTCCGACCCAACCGGACACGGGGCTGCGAGTCCGTGGTTTGATGCTGTCAGGAAGCTTTCTGACAATGCAGCCCACATTTCCTCTTCCTTAATTACATCCCATTACTCCTACTTAAATCTCCTTGTGCCAGGCCAAATAACTCCTTTTCCTGCTGTTGATACCTTGCAGATGTTTGCGGGCTGTTACCACATTCCCTTCCCTCTTGGTCCCATGTAGTGAAATTCCGCAGCTTTGGCTGGCCCAGTCTTTCTTCATGAATCAGACCCTCCTGTCTGCTCACCCTAGGGCTGTCCTTTGGATCATTTCTACCATGCACGCTCACATGCACACACTCACAGACACACCCACAGCTCAACACACTCACACTCAAACATACACACTCATACTCACTCTAACACACTGATACATACGTACTTACATATGCACACTCACACTTACTCATGTACACACTCCCACTCACTCTCGCACCCCACGGGGGCGTGCACCATCCCATGTCTCTCACTCTATTACACACACTTCTCTCTACATTTCAGAGCCCGTCTGTCTGTCTGTCTCCAAGAGTCAACGCAGTCCTTCAAAAGGCAATGCCTCACCTCCTTTATTCTAACAGAGGCTACCATAATTAGGATGAAATAATTGTCCTTAATGACTAAGTGGGACTAGCAATAACAGTGAGAATCCTGTAACAACAGTGGGGAGCCGCCACCTCCCACTCCATCTAGCTTTTTGTTTAATTGAGTTGCATTCATTCAATCAACAACTATTTATGGATCTCCTTATACGTGTCAGAAGACATCCTAGTTGATTACAAATCATACAGCCAGGGTCCCTGCCCTCCAAGAGCCTACAGCCTGGTCATAAACGAGAATGCAAACAAGTAACTATCATTCCCAACTGCCGTGAGGGCTGGGAGTGAAGCAGGCTTCCACGGAGAATGTGCCCTCGGCACCCACCTCAGCCCTTTCTTCCCATGATCGCATCCTCCCTCTATCAGCCTTCATGCCTGGGGTCACACCCTTGACCTTGTTATTATAACAGGAGCCATCCCTCCAGAATCCCGATGTCCAGCATCCCACTTTTCAACCACCACATTCTTTCCCTGCGGCTCGCTCCCTCGAGCGCCCCAATTCCAGCCATCCTTCCAGGAGAGAGGACTGCTCCCCAGCCCTTCAATTTTCTCCCCCCACCACCCCCTCCCCAGTGTAGATTCCGCAGTGCTCGTTACCGTGGCTGCCTTGTATTCATCCAGCTCCCCTGCCCTGCTTTGTCCTCCTCTCATGGCAAAGTCAAGGCCCTGGGTCAATGCAACTTCCACTGGATGTGACCCCAAGAGGCTGGAGGAGACCGCACGGCATGGTGCTTGCCCTCCTCGGGGTCCTGGTCATTCTCTCCACTGGGCCCTGAAGGCCTCCCAACAGTTGTGTTCTACGTTCCCGGTCAGTCACCTGCCCCCTCCACTAGGTCATCCTTCCCCCTCTCACTTGTTTCTGTGGGTGACCTTGCATCCTCCGGCTCCAAGCCCTGCGTGTCTATTAGAGCCTCTCCACTAGCCAAGGAGAACCACTGCCTGCAGTTCTCTCTGCTCTTCCGCACATTGGGCTCCCCTCCTTGGGGCTCAAACCTACCCGAATGCACATAGGCTGCCATTGCTCCGGTGCTAAAAACAGAACACAATCTGAAACCCCTCTCTGACACCTTTTCTCTCCCTTTCATTTACAGCAAAACCTGAAAAGGGTTGTCTCTCCCCGCTGCCCCATCACTCTCCTCTCATTCCTTCTAGAAACCTCTCTAAGCTGGTTTACCTTGACCCCACCATCAGAACCACTCCTGCTATGGTCACCAAGGTCCCTGCCTTGCTAAACTCAGTGGCCATATCTCCACCCTCAGGAGATGTGACGTGGTTGGTCACACTCTCCCCTTCCAGATGCTGTCTTCACTGGTCTTCCAGACCTGCGTGAGCCTGGCCTTCTAGTGTTCCTGCTGCTTCTTCTCTGCCTCATGTGGGGCTTCTCTTCTTCTCCCCAAACTCCTTCGGGGTTCAGTCCTTGGTCGTCCTCTCTTTGCTGTCCACGTTCCCTCCCTGATGACCTCACCTAGTCTCCTGGCTTTACACACCACCTACACGCTGGCCAGTTCCAACAGTGTATCTCAGGCCAGACCTCCCCCTGAAGGGGCTGTTGGTACATTCAAATGCCTGCCCTCCATCCCCACTCGGATGTCTGATGACACCTCACATGAAACCAAACAGGAGATTTGATGCAGAGAGAGGTGGCATCAACGAACACTTAGCTATTTGCCTTTCTTTAAATCTTACTCAATCACGTACTAGACTTACCCAATATGTGTGAAGTAAGGTGTGAATGCACTGGAGTTGCCTTAGTAAATTCCTTATTTAGTTTTATTTAATTTATCTTTTTTTAGCATAATGGCCTCAAGGTCCATCCACGTTGTTGCAAATGGCGGGATTTCTTTCTTTTTTTTATGGCTGACTAATTTTCCATTATATTTATATCTTGTATATAAAATATATTACAAAATATATAAATAAATGTATATTATGTACAATATAAATGTAAATATACATACATCTCACATCTTCTTTATTCATTCATCCATTGATGGGCACTTAGGTTATTTCTATGTCTTGGCTGTTGTAAATAATGCTGCAGTGAACATGGGGGAGCAGATATCTTTTCAAGTTAGTGTTTTTGTTTCCTTTGGATAAATACCTAGAAGTGAAATTGCTGGATCACATGATAGTTGTATTTTTAGTTTTTTGAGAAACTTCCACACTGTTTTCCATAGTGGCTGCACCAATTTACATTCCTACCAACTGTTCACGAGGGTTACCTTTTCTCAACATCCTTGCCAGACTTGTTATTTCTTGTCTTTTTGGTAATAGCCCTTCTAACAGGCACGAGGTGATATCTCATTGTGGTTTTGATTTGCATTTTCCTAATGATTAGTGATGTTGAGCACCTTTTCATGTACTTCTTGGCCATCTGTATGTCTTCTTTGGAGAAATGTCTATTCAGATCTTCTGCCCATTTTTAAATCAGATTGTTTGGTTTTTTTGCTATTGAGTTGTATGAGTTTCCTTTTAACATTTTTAAGTGTACAGTTCAGTCACGTTAACTACGTTCACATTGTTCTGCATTCATCATCACTATCCATCTCCAGAACTTTTTCCCCTCTTTTACATAGACTTTGTATTGTAGAGCAGTGACTTTGTATTGTAGAGCATTTTTTTTTAAATTGCCTTTTTTAAAAAAATTTCATTTATTTATTTTTCCCCCAAAGCCCCAGTAGATAGTTGTATATCATAGTTGCACCTCCTTCTAGTTACTGTATGTGGGACGCAGCCTCAGCATGGCCAGAGCAGCAGTGTGTCGGTGCGCGCCTGGGATCCGAACCCGGGCTGCCAGCAGTGGAGCGCGCGCACTTAACCGCTAAGCCACGGGACCAGCCCTGTAGAGCAGTTTTAAGTTCACAGCAAAATTGAGCAGAAGATACTAAGATTTCCCATATACCTCCTGCCCCCTACATGCATAGCCTCTCCCATTATCAACATCCCCCACCAGATGGTACATTTGTTACAACTGGTGAACTTACATTGACATCATCATCACACAAAGTCCATATTTTACATTGGGATTCCCTCTGGGTGTTGTATATTCTATGGATTTGGACAAATGTGTAATGACATGTATCCACCATTGTAGTATCATACAGAATTGTTTCACTGCCCAATAAATCCTCCATGCTCCCCCTATTCATTCACCACCCCACCCCACCCCCCAGCAACCACTGATCTTTTTACTGTCTCCACAGTTTTGCCTTTTCCGGAAGGTTATAGAGTTGGAATCATGTGTTATGTAGCCCTTTCAGACTGGCTGCTTTCAGTTAGTCACATGCATTTAAGATTCCTCCATGTCTTTTCATGGCTTGATAGTCCTCTCCAAAAGTTTGTCTTCGTCCCAAATTGAAACTCAGTAAGGCTTATATTTCTTAATTGATGTAAATTTGATCAAGAAATAGCCTCTGAAGAGTTTTTCTGTCCAGTGTGGCATTGAGGTGTCATCAAGGACTAAATATCATGGATCTTTCCTTTATTTCAATACTGCAAGTAGCCATCATCTTAATTGAATTATTACAACAGAGAACTGGACATGTGATGTTGGGAAGTACTCTCTTCCCTTTCTTAGGGGGCCCCTTGTCCACCTCGTCCCCATTTCCACCTCCTCCCTGGCATCCCACTTCCTAGCTCATTTTCTGATTTATAACGAAATGTTTATGTCATAGTACTAATCAGATGGGTGAGGTTATGGTAACAAAAAACAACAAAACACCAAAAATCTCAGGACTTAGGACAAAAAGTTCTTTTTCTTGCTCAGATGACATGTCCAGCAGGGTTGATAAAATGTCCCTGCTTATGACAATCCCTTAGGGTCCAGGTTTATGAAAACTCCACTGCAGCATGTGCTCCCACATTCGCTGTGGCAGGAAGAGGGAATGTAGCCAATGACACACTAGCTTTTAAAACTCCAACCTGGAAGTGACACACATCACACATCATATGCTTTTACATTTCATTGGTCATAGTAAGTACACGGCCATGCCAACCTCAAAAGGGGCAGAAAGTACAATAATTCCTTGTGCCCAGAAGGAGAGGAGAACTGGAACATTTAAAGTACGCCCTAATGACCATTGTAATGAGAACAGATTCCATTAAAACCACTTTGCCTACAAACATTTTTTTTCTAAGGATGCAGATGATCAAATCTTTGTCTAAAATCTTGATTCTCCAATTTTTCCAGTATTTAACATCTTATTATGCAGTCTTTGTTGGAAATGTGGCCTGGTAACATGCTGGGTCTAGTTTATGCCCTTTCCTGTTGTAGGAGAAGCAACATCAACGGCCGATGTTTACAGGTGAGTTGGTGCATCTGTGGCCACCCGGGTGGCTTCAACCTGCTTTGGGATGATTCCTAAGCGAGTTTAAAAGAATCAGCAAAGCTTGATAAATAAAGCAAAGAGGAGGTACAGGTCACATGGGCAGGAGAAGTGAATACGTGAATTCTGAGTGTGTTGATGAGGCTTTGAAGAAGAGAGTGAGTGTGTCTAGGGGATAATGGGGTGAGAGGCAGGGGACCATGAGGAGGTGCTAGGGTCAGGGAGGAAACAGGAGCAAATGATCAGACAGGGCTAAGTTCTGTTTCTAATTCTGCCAACTGCCAGCCTGGGACATTGGGGGAATCCTTTAGTTTTTCTAAACAGCTGTTTCATTATCTGTAAAATGAGGGTACTATGACCAATTTGAAGATGAAGTTGAGATGATGCATGTAATATCCTTATACAGTGCCTGGCTCAGTAAGTGATGGCCACCATTATGATTTAGTATCATAGCCATGATTGATCCCAGGCCGTGTAGTCACCTGTATAATTCAGCCCTCTAACCTCTACTCCCCCCAAAATAACTCCCATAACTGAGAGAGAAGCTTTGATTGTTCTAATCTCCTCTTCCCCTCTCCCAAGGGGATTAATGAATGCTTCACTTGAGTTCAAGCCAAGAGCCACCCCCATCTGGACCGTGCGAGGTTTCTCCTTGTATACCAGCCTCATGCACAAGCAGGGGCCACATGATGGTGCACTCTTCCAATTTTCCATTTTCCAGGCCAAGACGAATTGACAATGCTCCCAAGACACTTTGCAAAGATTGAGGCCACTCAGTGCTACACTGAACAGCTTTGTCTGGTGGACACAAGACAGGGTGCACATTGAGGGGCATTGAGGAGGGACTAGAAGTCTCTGCAGCTGCATTAACACCTACTGAGATGCCCCCTGTGTTCAACGAGTTCCGAGGGGTTGTCTCCCCACTGCTCCTGCCATGACTGTTTAATGCAGGTGCTGTGACGGCCCTTTTCCAGTTTTTCCAGCAGATACCATTCTCCCTAAGGTCTGCCATCATCCCAGCTAACGCAGGGCTGTGTTCTGGCAGACACCCAGACCTCCGCCAGCAAGAACTTTTGGTTAGGTTTTATGAAAGGAATTCAAAGGCCCATTTGTGTGGTTATCTGGCAAACATCCCAGGCCCCATGGAGGCCTTTTAAATTGGGGACATGGTGGAAAATTAAGCCCTGAGAGTAACTACCTACCTGCAGAGAGTGAGACCAATTGATTAGAGAACTGAATGTATAAATCCATCAAGGGGACTGAGGAAGCATTGACGTCTAGGCTTCTCGTATGCTGCCTACGTGGGGCTGCAGGAGTCAGGGCCGCTGGGCATGCTTGTGTAAATTGAATTTTGCAGCAATCATGAGGCTGAGGGGAAGGAGGGAGCGAACCCCACCCAGATGGGGGAGCCCTTTCCTGACTCGTACACAGAGGTCATGAAGCTGGTGGTGGCTCCAATCTGAGCACCTGCCATGAGGTGAGTGCAGGGAACACAGAGATCACTAAAGTGTAGGCTCGGCTTCATGGACCTGACTATCTAGAGAGGGGAAGAAACTAATGTCCAGTGGGAGGTTGTTGAGGACCGGCTGGCAGTGATCGGGAGCCTGTTTGGAATCTCGAATAGGATGCATGTGTCTCCTTGTCCCTGCAGAGCAGTGCCATTTGCCCGGTAGGGGGCTGGATGCGGAGGAGGCTGGAGCAGCCAGCAGAGCCTCCTGGACGTATCATGTTTTCCTCTGAGCCCGCTGCGGTCCCCCGCCCCTGGACTGCCTCTAATCTGGAGGGTGCGCTCTCTGGACCTCATCCCAGGGGACCGAGGTTTCTCCCAGGGCTGAAAGGCTTCTCTCTGTGTGTGGTGGCTGGAAATGTTCCAACTGAGGGCGGGAGGAGGCCCTGCCAAGACCCGTCTGTCCTTCCTCATAGTCCTGCAGAGGCCACACCAATAGACAATGTTTTCCTGTGGCGAAATCTGTCCCTTGGGGCCCTCAGGCCTCTGAGGATGGACCGAGAGGAGGCTGTATCTGCGGGTGTTTGCTAAAGGCAGAAAGTTTCCTGTGCACTTCCCTGGGCATGCTCCGTGAGGCTGATTTGTATTTAGTGGGCATTTTCCTTGGCTCATCACCAAACACAGCTTGCTTGGAGGTGGAGGAAAGCAATTTGTCAATAATTCTCAGGGAAAACAGGCCAGAGGGAGGTAGGGGGCAGAATCTAGAAGAGAATCCCAGGGCCAAGACCGCAGGCCGAGTCAGAGGTCTTGGTCCTGGCGCTGCCTTTGCCTCCTCATCTGGCCTTGAGCCAAACACTGACCCTCCTGCCCTTCAAGGTCTCCTCCACCAGGAAGCCTTCCAGCTGTTCCATCTCGTTACCAGCACTCTTTTGCCTAGAGGACGAGGCCTCCACAGCAGTGGGCTGGATTTGTCATTTTGATTTGGTTTTATGCTTAACATGGAGCAACCCTGTTTCAAAGCACCCTGCCCCTGAGCCACCAGGCTGAACGTTTCCTAAGTGCAGGGCATCCTTATTTGCCTGTTTTGTTTTTTAACAGACTTTATTTTTTTAGAGCAGTTTTAGGCACACAGCAAAATTGAGGAGGAGGTACAGAGGCTTCCCATGTAACCCCTGCCCCCCGACATGCACAGCCTCCCCCACTATCCACGTCCTGAACCACAGTGGTCCATTTGTTCCAACTGATGAACCTCCACTGACACATCACCATCATCCAGAGTCCATGGTTCACATTAGGGTTCACTCTCGGTGCTGTACAGTCTACGGGTTTGGACAAATGGATAAGGAAAGGAATCCACCATTAAAGTATCATACAGAGTAGTTTCACTGCCCTAAAAACCCTCTGTGCTCCACCTAGTCATTCACCACCCTGCCCCCCGAGCAACCACTGATCTTTTTACTGTCTCCATAGTTTTGCCTTTTCCAGAGGGTCATATAGTTAGAATCATACTGTAGTATGTAGCTTTTTCAGATTGACTTCTTTCACTTAGTAATATGCATTTAAGTTTCCTCTATATCTTTTCATGACTTGATAGCTCATTTCTTTTTAGCACTGAATAATATTCCATTGTCTGGATGGACCACAATTTATTTATCCATCCACCTACTGAAGGGCATCTTGGTTGCATTCAAGTTTTGGCCATTATGAATAAAGCTGCTATAAACATCAGTATGCTGGTTTTTGTGTGCACATAAGTTTTCAACTCCTTTGGGGAAATATCAAGAAACATGATTGCAGAATCGTATGATAAGAGTATGTTTAGTTTTGTAAGAAACTGCCAAACTGTCTTCCAAAGTGGCTGCACCATTTTGCATTCCCACCAGCAATGAGTGAGAGTTCCTGCTGCTCCTCATCCTCACCAGCATTTGGCATTGTCAGTATTCCAGATTTTGGCCATTCTAATAGGTGTCCAGCGGTATCCTATTGTTGTTCTAATTTGCATTTCCCTGATGACGTATGATGGGGAGCATCTTTTCACATGCTTACTTGCCTTCAGGGCATCTTTTTCCCACACAATGACAGTGTCACTCCAGGATCTGAGCGCTGGCCTTGCTTTCAAGCTCCTTGTTCCTGAAATTAGGGAGTGAGCTTCTTGAGGGCAGAACTTATGTCTCCTGTTTGCCCCCGCACCACCCCCAGGTCAGACCTTGGCCCTGAAGAGTCTGGGCCCAGCAGGTGAGTAACAGCCACGTCTCTTGTGTGATCACCGACCTGAGCCTCGAGCTCCTCATCTGTGGAATGGGGAGAACAATAGCACCTACCTTAGAGAGGTGTTTCGAGGAGCAAATGTGCTAATATAGATAAAGTAGCAGGAGTCTGGCACATGGAAAATGCTTAGGAAAGATATGCTGATGGTGATGATGACTCTTCAACCTGCATTTTGGAGGAATAACCAAATCCCATTAGTCCAGAGGACAGCTGAGCTAGGACACGGCGCCTGATGTCATTCTCTATCCAAGAAATGTGAAGCCAGCAGCCAGGGAGCCTTCTTGCATTGTTTTATTATGAATGATTTTTCTAAAATGGGGGCCCTAGGAGTTTCTGGGTGATGGAAAGATAGAAACAGTTAAAGCAAACCAACCATGTCATGGTGGCAGCTCAGTGAACTCCAACTCCCAAAACAAGAATTTGTCTGGAAAAACAGTTACAACTTTAGGATTAAATTTAGAGATTAAGAGAAATTACCTAATTTTGGGATTTCGCCCCAGAGTCAAGATCAAATATCGGCAAAGGGGTCAGCTGATTAATAGAAGACTAGTTCCTGTGTCACTCACTCACTTTTTCGACTCCAGCCCAGGCAAGCCCTGGCCTGGCCTCTTTCCTCACACTATTAACACGGACAATTAACACAACACTGGAACAGACCCAGACGAAAACTTGTTTAGAACACTTCCTCTCTGCTTCACCGGCACAAACATCTATTCTGGGTTTGGGCTGTTTTCCAAGTTGAGTTACATGACGGTAAACAAGTTTTTTTTGGTAAGTGAAATTTTAACTGGGTACTTCGCAAAACACAATTACGAAAAAATATTTGAAGAAATGATTAAGTGGAAAAGTTAGAGATGTAAAGAATTACATGTGGTTATGAAAATGTTTTTCACTGAGCTCTGTTTATTCATTGGCATTTGGAAAGACCTGCTGGGACAGATTTCTGACTAGGAATATGCGTTTCCCGTAGATTTGAGGACTTTCTTATATAGACTATCAATAATTATCCATCTTATTTTAAGGATAAAAATGGAAAGTGAAAAGCTCAAGAAATCAATTTGCCAGCTTGAATTGGCTGAGAAATTCAGAATAATGTTCATGGCTGAAATTTGCAAAGTAAATCAACATAATAAGAAGAAGTAAATTAGCCCAGAATGACAAAACGAAAGGATGGTTCCCATGTAACCTCATAAATTTCCTGCTTGATGCATTTCGAGTCTCTGATTTCTAATAAAATTCTCATGAGAACATAGTAGTGCTCCATAAAAACTCCTGAACTCTCCCCATGAGAACCAGCTGGTTTATAAGGGCATGTGGGTTCATGGCTGTGGTTTATTTATTAAAAATTTCTCAGTAAATATATCATGGTCCACTGGATAGCGCCCCATGATTATGGGGAGGCCATGTATCATTTCTGCTGTCCCCGAGTATGAAGAAAAACAAGAAGAAGCACGTTAGGAACTCTCTGGGCCAGAAAAAAACTGTAACCTTTTTTTTTTCCCCTAAAGAAAGTTCTCTGTGAGCTGCTCCTTGCCATTACCTTTGGCCTTCCAAAAATCTGAATGTGCCTGGCCGGATGGTTGACAGTGAGCAGAATGGAGGCTTGGTGTCGTCCTTGTCCCTGCCATGGGGCATGCCCTCCTGGGGACACAGGGCAGGCAGAAGCTGCCACATGGCTATTGCAGATTTTGAGGGATTTCAAATGTCTCAGAGAAAAGACGTGTATTTACGTGCAGTCATGAAGATAATGCGTCCACAGCTTGCTCACCTCTCCCACCATGCCCACTGCCTACAAAAATAATTCTCACTAACACATCATGGTTTTAATCTGTGCCAAACGCTTGGGTAAAAGCTTTACGAGTCTCACCCCACTGGATTCTACACACAATCCTATAACATGGGCTGTTAGTATCACCCTCGTTTTAGAGACAGGGAAACTTCACACAGAAAGGTCACACACCTCACAAGGGACGGAGCAGGGACTCGAACACTGGACAGTAAACTGACTCAATGCTGATGCACTAACCACCAGACCAGACTTTGAGGGAGACCCACCCAAGGAGGATGGCGTGAACCCCGGAGACTTTCAAGGTTTTATCCTACTCATCCAAGAGCCTCTGCAAACAAACTCACTGGTTTAGTTCTACATTTGCAAAGCACTGGTAATGTGTGTAAAACTGTGCTGACTTGTTCACAGATGGGCCGCATGGGATCCTCACGGCAACACTATGAAGGAGACGAGCCCTCTGCCTTTTGTGCCACTGTCTTTCACTGGACTCTAGTACCTAAGAGCTGGACCTCATGTTGCCAGCACTGGGCACAGGGCCTGGCACATATAGGTGCTCAATTAAAACATTTCGATGGATAAGAATAGGTTTTGGTCCATGGCTGAGAAGAGCATAATTAAAAAAAAATTTTAATAGACTTTATTTTTTTTAGAGCAGCTTTAGATTCACAGCAAAATTGAGGAGAAAGTACAGAGATTTCCCATATACTCCCTGCCCCCCACACAAGCATAGCTTCCCCCACTATCAACATCCCCATCAGATGGTACATTTGTTACAACTGATGAACCTACATGGACACATCATCATCTCCCAGAGTCCACAGTCCACATTAGGGGTCATTCTTGGTGTTGTACATTCTATGGGTTTGGACAAATGTATAATGACGCATCCACCACTATAGTATCATAAAGAATTGTTTCACTGCCCTAAAAATCCTCTGTGCTCCACCTATTCATCCCTCCCCCAACTCATGGCAACCACTGATCTTTTTACTGTCTCCATAGTTTTGCCTTTTCCAGAATGTTGTATAGTTGGAATCACACAGTGTGTAGCCTTTTCAGATTGGCTTCTTTTACTTAGTCATATGCATTTAAGGCTCCTCCATAATTTTCATGTCTGAGAAGAGCATAATTTTCACTTCATGGACATGAAAAGCACTTTCTAGATCCATAGAATTTAGACTGAACACAGAAGCTAGGGACATGATAGAACTGGTGGTACGTTCCGGAGTTCACTGTCCCTGAAGAGACATAGAAAATGACTTTTTCTTTTCTTAATGACAATAGCAATGGGAGCCTGATTTACGGGTCCCCATAATAAAACATCAGCCCGTTTGACCCTGTTGTATAAAACGCGGGCAAGGATTTTGTCCAGTCTCATGAATGAGCATGCTTAGCTTCGCGAATAAGTCACTTGCTGGATATTTCATAAATGCTGACTTCAAATTTAAGGGCACTTGGTATTGACAATGGAAACTCATATTTTCCTTTTATAGGAAATAGATAACTGCATTTGAACACCTAATTGTCTCAATAAACCCTTAAGCACATGACTTCAAAAAGGCAGGTCATCAACTTGCTGGGAAAATGCAGAAAGTACTCAGGTGTCAAGCCTTTCACCAGCCCGTGTATGGTCCACATGGGGTGTTTGTGTGTATGACTGAAAGCAATGAATTGAGAAGCAACCAACCAAGCTTAGACTGAAAAGATCAAGAGTGGAGCAGTCACTAGAGAACAGCGGCTCAGGCAGTGTGCACCTCTGTGCGAGGCGGCAGCATGCTGATGGAGGGACAAGGGCGCCACCTACCGAGCCCGCCCTGCCCTGCATGTGTGGAAAGCGTGCGCCTTCAGCAGGGAGCCAACTGCACAGATTGAGATAACAGTTTCAAGTACTCTGTGGGTCGCTGCACTGCCCAGGGTGGGGAATCACATGAGATTACAATAGCAATAGCTCTTAAAGCAAAACATGAATGTGAAGTATTCTTCACTCCATAACATATGAGTATTCAAATAGCCCCCCACAAAATGTCCTTGTTATGAGAGTGAACAAGACCTGATAGCTGCCTAACGCGTTAACATGTCAGTGTGATGTTGATCTCTACACAGACGGGCTTTTTGCAGCTCAGAATTACGGCTAAATATTATCATGAATTAAGAGAGAGAAGGAATTGGCCATTCATTTTAAACCCAAGTCAAAACTAAGCCAGATTAAGCTTTTAGCTGACATTTATTTTAAAAAAATGACTCGAAATCCTGAAAGTTTTTATAACCTTACAAAATTCAGCTTGGACCTTTGTCCACCTAACTCCGTCACTCAGATTAATGACATTACTTCCTGACTGCTGGGAAAAAAATATACCGACCTCCACATTCTTAAGACGTTTAGAATGGAAAGTGGAGTCTGAATATCTGAGTAGAACTTTCTCGTTATCATTCACTTTGCAATGTGATTTAAAGCAAACACGTGATCCACAACCACAATAGATCCCTTTCCCTTCACTATTCCTAGATGGTCTAGGGACAAGAAGGCGACACAGGGACCTAACATTTTTGAAATTCCTGTTTTGTTTATTGATTGTTTCATAAGGGCCATTTTATCACCGTGTGAACCTACAAGGCCTGAGAAGGGTTTCTGCCCAACCCCACGGACTCCATAGATGAGGTTTGCCCCTCTTGTCATTTAAGGTCACAAGATCATGGCAAGATGCCCCAAAATGATTTTACAGCTTTGGAGCAATTCCTGTAAAACTCTTTAGTAAAAACAAGCTTAAGCCTCCATCAAGATCCCGTATGCATTTGCTTTGGGATGAGTCAGTATCCAGAACAGAGGGCGGAGGTGTCTCCCTTCTTCCATGGTCTCAGGAAACGGTAGGCCCCTGACCACACAGGATGACTCTCAGACTCCACTCTCTGGAGGGCACCTGGGATGTCAGCTTGAGGGCTGGGAAGGATGAGCAGAAGGACCCTGTCCCTGGGGTAAGACAGTTCATACCCACTGCTTCTGTGGCCACACACAAGAATTCTGCAATCTAGCCAGACCAACTAGTAGTATCCTTGATTTATGGAAGAGGAAACTGAGGCTCAGAAAGATGAAGTGATTTATGTACAGTCACAGAATTAGCTAGAAAAAGAGACAGAAGAGAACCCAGGCCTAATCTCCCACACTCATCTCCCCACCGCATTGCTTCCTTCAAAGGTATAGGGAGCCCAAAGCTCATTTCTTCTGTGGTTGACTGAACTTCAGGTATAAGAAAAAAAAATAGCAAATCTCTGTTCTTTTATCAAATGGTCCTTCTTTTAAAGTAAATTAAAGACAAAGTGTTGCATTTAAACCCAAAATTTTCTGGTTGGAGTGACATCCTTAATTGACCTTGGTTGGTTGGTTGGTTGGCTGTTGTTGGTGTTCTTAGTTTCAGATTAAAGAACAGACTAAGAACAAAAATCCATATTGTTTATTTGATTCCCAACCTCATCTTCCCCCTCTGTCCCTTCTCCCACTCCTAGCCTGGCCAATTTGTAAACAAATCCCCAATGGACTGAAAACCTGTCCATGGTTTACTCCAGCTGGAAAGAATTGTGTTCCACCAAGATTTAGCTCCATTTATAATGGAAACCCTGATGACAATGTTGTAATTATAGTCTCACCATAATGAATGGATCTGTGTGGTCAAGTCAAGGATTTTTCCGTGGTATTTTTCCATGGGAGATTTGGTCCCAGAGAGATGTTAACTTAAAACCTGGATTATGGCTCTGACTTCAGAACAGGATCTCTCCTGATTTGGTACAGCTTAAAGTCAACGACTCTATTGACCTTGTGGTCATGCTTAGCATGCTTAGATTGATTTTTGCAAGATTGACGGGGGTGGGGGATGACAATTTGGTGGTGTAGGAGCTTATTTCAGGAAACTAGCATTGTCTCCCAGATTTTTAACCACCAAGTATTTTCTCTCCTCTCTGACCCGGCGGCTACATTAAACTAGAAAAACTGGACAGGGCCAACAGTATTTGTGTGGTCAGCCATCCCGACTGGCCTGGAACTATCTGCTTTTAGCCCGAAAATATCACCTCCCAGGAAACCGCCCAGTCCTGGGGACACCAGGATGGTCGGGTATCCCAAACAACATGGAAAGTAGAATCGGATTCAGGAGGACAGAAAAGTAACAGCCTATTTTAAAGAGAGCAACCAGACTGGGTTTTAAAGCAAAATCCTTTCTTGGTGCTTAAAAACTCTAAGTGTAATCAGCATTTAGCTTGAGAACTGATTCAGGAAATAGCCCAAAAGGAATTTAAAAATCTCATGCTTGGCATGGCAGAATATAATACGAAAAACCAAACAGACCACTGCTCTGCCTAACAATTTCTTAGGTTAACCTACTGTCTGGTCTTCGGAGCCCAAGCAGAATGAGGCATTTCATGGGTGTTTAGGCCCTCCTACGAGGCTGCTGCCCAGGGTCCCACTGCTTCAGACCTTTCCCTGGGCCCTGGACTGCTCTGCAGATGCCTCTTCTCTCTGTGGGAAGAGGAAAAGGATGCAGGAGAGAAGTGACTCAGAGGCCGACTTAGGGAGCTGGGTTTCTTTTCTGGGCCTCACACAGTGCCCTACTCTGGGGGCCTGCTTTCTGGATCTTCTCTCAGGTTGCTCTGGTTGCCTTTCCAAGTGTTGTGAAAAACCCTGAATTTTAGGAATTGGTAGGCTGACTGGGGTTAAAAGAAAGGAAGGAATAGAGAATCAAAACCAAGGTGGAAATGGCCAACATCAGGCCCAAAACATGGGTCACAGAGCTCCTGACAATCCTGTGGAGTGGTGAGAAGAAATGTGTATCAAATCTCTTTTTTGCCTTATGAAAACAGACACATCAGGACGTGAATATTAAACCCATCTCTGGAGTTAGAGGCTTCAGGATATGCATTGAATCTGTTTCTGGATTTACAAATCCAGAGCCCTTGGTAGATGTGCATTAACTCTCCCTGCTGTTTTAAATTCTATAGCCATGAAGTTCAGCACCACACGATGGAGAAACAGGACATGCGTGAAGTGGAGCCATTGACCAGTTCTGGTAGACTACCCTTCTACTCTTGCCCATGGAAGTTGGGCTTGGCCATGTGACTGGTTGAGGCCACGGAACGTGGGCAGGAGTGGCAGCACATCACGTTTCCCCCTGTCCCTCTGGGAATTTCTGACCAGCACGTCCACTGCCCTCTCCCTCAGGATGTAGAGCACATGTGACTGTGACCTGCAGCCTGAAGAGGAGCCCCCTTAGATGATGTGCAACCCTGCTGAAAAATAATCACTCGTCCTTTTATGCCAGTGAAGTGTTGTGGTGCTTGTTATGCACCCAAAGCTGACAAATGCACCTGCTTTTAAAGAAGGAGCTTAACCTCAGTATATCATATCTGATTCTTTTTCAGTTGTACCACTCTAGCATATTATGAAAGAGCTGCAAATAGATGTCCAAAAGTTCTCTTCCTTCTAGGCTCCCTTCTGATGTTATAGGTGGGCAGAAGATGTAAAACTTCCATTTCATTTTTCTGCTTCTTACCAGAAGTACCTGCAATGAATTACGTCCCTGTGCCTGCAAAGGCCATAGAAAGATTTTAACCAGCAGTTCAGATTTTAAGTAACTAGATACATAAAAATAAATTGCTTTATTTTCCTCTGCTTGAGGGATGAGGAAAATGACAAAAAGCAGACACATTTAAAATGGCCACAGCTTGGGGTGTTCCGTATAGAGGCTAAGCGCTCCACAGCTAGTGAACGATGTCCCACGGGCATTGCTGTGTGGTGACCGTGGTTGTTCTCAGCTCCCCCCAGACTGGCCTCTTCATGCTGAGCTGGCTATGGGAGCTGATTTTGGAGACAGCATTGAGAGCTCCGTGTCCTCTGGCTTCCCGGTAGGTGTGGCCTGGCCTTGCCAGCATGAGAGCCGGGACAGGGCATTCATTTCCCTGGATCCCTCCTGCTGAGCCACTACCGGTTGCCATTGGTCCTTGCCAAGAGCACAGCACAGATCCCCTGGCCTAGCTGCAGCTAGAGCTCTCCCGGGTCTGATGGCAGCCCCCTCTCTTGCCCCCAAGGGCGTAACAGCAAGCTGGGGTGCTCCACCAGCCATCCCTCCTCGGTTTCTGTAACTCTACCCCACAATATTGCAAACACTCCCTTTGTTAGACTGTCAATTACCCCGTGTGAGCGTGAGAGAGGCAGTCACACTGCCTCTCTGAGTTGCCAGAGTCCTCTGCTGAAAAGGGAGGGAGGTGTGCAATCGTTTTGCAAAGACCCACTTCCAAAATGGTTGTCCAGAAGCTTTGCTTGTGAGAAGTAAAATCCTTAGTCAGAAATCAGAAAAACCTAGACATTCAGTGCCACTTAAGGGGTGTTTACTGAGTGTTTGCCACAGCCATCCATCAGACCAGGCCTCACCAGGGCAAAGTGCTGAAGAAAATAGCCTGTCACAAGGAGTGCACAACGTTACAGAAACATCTATGGAAATCGGACCTGATTCCCTGCAGGTCCCGGAGAGCCAGGGTTTGCCTGCTGTTGGTGGAAATGGCAATGAAGGGAATGTGTATATGGTCTGTAGTGTTTAGGGAGACCAGAGGCCTTTTGTTGCTTCCTGTGTAGCTTCACAGGAGAAGAGGGAAGTGAGGGAGCCTTAGAAAAATTTAAAAAAGTAGGTGTGACAGCAGATATAGGATAAATGCCCTTAGAGTGAATACCGTGGGAGCAACACATTTCAAAGTTCTGGGTGATGGCCATTCCCTGAAGAAGTAGCGTCAATAGACTAGATCCAACATGTAACACAGCCTAACAAACAGCAGTCAAGCTACGATTAATATTCTGAGGGAGAAAAGAGCAGCCCCTGACTTCGGGAGCTCGTCTGATGCCCACAGTCAGGCTACGTGTTCTGTTGGCCACAAATGACCACACAGAATATCAACTTCAGATGAGGCCACGTGGAGACCTAATAGATATGACAAAACCAGCGTCACTGGACAACCTTCAAAACACCGCCCCCTTCCAGTTCAGTGTTCTTTCCCAATTGCAGCTTCCTTCTCGCTCTCGTCTGCCCTCTCCGTAGATGAGATTTATTGTGATATCCAGTCATAGGATTGCACCCAGTCCGGAGTGAGCCCCCGCTTCCTTGGGCCCTCTCCAAATCCACCCAACCAAAGCCCAAATCCTCTATGTCCTAATACTCTCTTACTGAGATGCCTCTCGGGGGGTGCGTTCTCCCTTGCTGCGATGAGTCATAGACCCAACTGGTTCAACTCCAGGTGGTTCCTGGTGGTCTTTGCCTGGAGGGCATTGGCACTGCCATCTCCAAATGTCATACTTGTGCTCCATGAGTTCTGGCCACAAAGATTCAGACAAGTAATGTAGCAATGTAGAACGCTCTGTCCAATAACTGTTTTTCCCAAGGTAGGCATGAGCATTCAGTCCTTGGCGAGCCTGCCTCGTAGAGGGGAAAGGCCAGACGTCCTGGCTCACAGAAGCCCCTCTCCTGTCCTGGGCAGGGTCACTGATGCTGCTCTCCACATCCTCCTGACAAAGATTCTCTCCTTGACCAAATGCTACTTACTCTCCTCTGAACTTTTCACTAGGTCTATTTCCATGTTCCTGTCTGCATTGTCCAATTTTAGCAGGAATCCTGCTAAGTGAATCTCCTACCCTCAATATTTGATCACCTTCTTTATTTGGTCAAATCTCTCATCCCCCACCAACCCCCGGTGGATGTGTGACCACCTGGCCTGCCTTTAGCAAGACTCCCAGTAAGTTGATTTAGCCAGAAACCCCCCTTGCCCCTGAGGTTTCCTCTTAGTAATTTTCCACCCACTGACCCCACCCCTGCTCCCTGGCTGTAAATCCCCATTTGTCTCTGCGGTATCCGGAATTGAGCCCAGTTCAGTATCAAAGTCTCTTTTCCTCTATTGCAATAGTCCTCAATAAAATTGTTTTTTTTACTGTTTTAACTCCTGTCCAGCTGTTTTTTTCTTTGACTCTCCTTCCACCAGGCAGAGAGCTGAGGTCTCCTGGGGTGAAGTGTCATGGATATCCATGGGCCGGATATTCTAGATCACTCAGAAACCTGACTGGTAAGGACTCCGGGAGGGCAGGGAGGCTGACGTGCTCATCTTCAGATCCCTCTCAAAACCCTGGTTTTCATTCTCTGGTTCTCTTCTTCTCCTCAAGGGAGGAAAACTCCCCAGAACAGACATTAAAGTCCCCCACCTGTGGCCCCCACTCACTCTCGCACAGAGCCATCGGGTCAGGACCCAAAAGATCACTTTGAGCTGAATTTTCTAGTCCTTGAATTCCCTTCATGGTCTCTTTGTTAAGGGGCTGTCCAGGCTTTATCTGAGCACCTCCAGTGAGTGTAACCCCCTTGCCACCTGAGAGGGCCTGTCTACCTCTGGATAATTCTGCCTTAAAGACCCCACGTTGAGCCCTAGTGTGTTTCTCCAGGTGTGCATCAGCCCTGCAGGAAGAATACCAAGTCCCTACTCACAGGACGCCCTCGTCCCTGAAGACGGCAGCCGTGTGAACCTGCTGAGTGAACCTGCTGTGGGTTCCTGCAGCCACCTCTCAGGGTGGACTCGATAAGGCTACTGACTCGCTTCCCTGCTGAGCATGTACTGAATTTCCTCGCGTGCAGCTTTGTGATCCTAGTGACTAGCATTCAGTAGATACTCAATAAGCACTTTTTAGAATTGTGTCCATTTATTAGTCTTCTCTAACAAATATATGTATATTTTCTGATTGTTTTCATCATCTAGGGATACGCTTTCTGGAGGCGTGAAATGAAGAGGCCATTTGAGAGGCCCAGGCTGGTCTGTAGGCCCTTAACAAGAAGTCGATGCCTTGGTGTCTATCTGCTTAGTGCCTGCTGTATACTCAATACATATTTCTTAAATCAGTGAATGAAGAGGATTTCTAGCCTTCTAGCCTGATCAAGGGCTGGAAAGTTTGAAAAAAATGAGCAGATTCCCTGTATCCCACTCTACCTTCCCCCATGACACAAAGGCCCTTCTACCAGGATATGTACTGTTATGGACTGAACTGTGTCCCCTTGAAGCTCTAATTCCCGACGTCATGGTATTTGGAGGGGGGGCCTTTGGGACGTGATTAGGTTTAGATGAGGACATGAGGGTGGGGCCCTTATGATGGGATTGGTGCCCTTATAAGAAGAGACTCCAGAGAGCTTTCTTCCTCTCTCCACCATGTGAGGACACAGGTGGAAGGCGGCTGTCTGCAAGCCAGGGAAAGGGCTCCCACCAGGACCTGGATTGCTGGCACCTTGATCTTGGACTTCCCAGCCTCCAGAGCTGTGAGATATAAATGCCTGTTGTTTAAGCCACCCAGTTTATGGTATTTTGTTATAGCTGCTTGAGAGGACTGAGACATGCACAAAGCCACAATTCATGACTAAAGCAACCATTAATTAATTCACCCTATAGTGTCCCAACGCCTGCTCTGTGCCAGGAACAGTGCTGGCCCTGCAGGTACAGAACTCAAAGTTAGGATTTGCAACCCTTCATCAGCCTTCACAGGGCGGGGGTGGGTGGTAGGTGGGGGGAGTGCTCATTGAAGTTTAGGAAGAGATCACCAGAGGGCAAAGGACTATGGCATGCAGCCTGGGGCAGAGGGCAAAGGTCAGGGAAGGCCCCCAAGAGGCGATGCTTGAATTGTCTTGGAGGATGAACATGGGGTAGAGGCCTGTTAGGAGTCAAGGAAGAGGCCCAGGTTCCTGGTTGAGTGAGAAACTGGTGGAGGAGGAACCAGCATGCCGTAATAGTACCATGAGAATATCTGTGGATGATTTTCTGCTCTGTCCATGAACTCTCCTTACTTTATATGTACCTGTTGTACCAAAGTTCTCAGCCACTCTCTGCTATCTCAGACTGGCTTATGTGGCTGGCAATAGAGACCCAGATGATCTCAGAGCTTACTGCAGAAAGTGTTTTCACGTGCTCTTAGCACATGCAAGCTGAGCTAAGTTACTCTACACTTTCTCTTTAGGGCTCGAATATCATCCCTGAACCCAGAGGTGCTTGTAAAAAGTAAAAAGTGCCGCCACCAAACAGCACCCAGACCGCCAGTGTGGACGGCCTTCTGCTTCACTGGTTTGTGATTGGACTTCCTTAACCAGCTACGAAGGCAGACTTACAGAAATGGTGGAGATACTGATCCACAAAGAACACATTTAAAGGCAAGAGTCAGAAAGACGTAGAGCATGAAGGGAAAGGGACAATTCTCTTCTTCTTGGATGAGCTTAAATCACAGAGAGTATGTCACACCGGACAAAGGAGGAGCAGAGTTTGGAGATAAAGGAAATGGAGTGTAAAGTCAGTAGCAGAGAATAAGGACCTGACAAAGAACCTCTGGCTGCCTGGCCTGAGAGAAGGACTGCAGATTTAACCGAAAAATATCATTTCGGTTCTGACAAGGAGATAACGGAATCTCAGAATGACATTTGTAGTTTCAACTAGGTTGATGATTATAAGAATACATTTCTCATCTACTTCTAGAAAGGGCTTCCATTTTCTTACCATAAGATTTCATAAAATAATGCAGTTAGAATACATTAAATAAAGAGAGATTAATAACCACTTAGTGTTTGGAGAAGCTAGTTGCAACAAGAATCCAGAATAAAATAGGATTGTGGGTTTTACCTTTGAGTTTCCTAGAATCCACAGCAAAATAAGTAATAAAATAGGGATTATATAGTTTGAGAAAGGAAGCAGGCAATTTTGACTGGAAGTCTTTTCTCCTCCTCCCACACTGCGTTAGATAATGTCTTCTCTGCATATGTGTGGTATGTGGTGTTCACAGGGGATCTTAGAAATAATCTAATCCAGTTCTTTCATTTTTCAGCTGTGCAGATGGAGGTCCAGAGGGAGATGAGATGTACTCAAGAATGTAGGTGTCGGAAGTGGGATTCCTTCTGTCCCAATATCCGATGACCAGCTTGACTTGCCGGCCTGTTGTCTTGCCCCACCATGACTGCAGTCAGATGAAGAAACTTGTCTCAGTCTTCAGCTTTCCCCTCCAGCTGCAGTCCCTGTGGGTGGACTCAGATTTGGGGGTCGATGTGAGGCAAGGCTCATCTGCCAGCCTCAGGCTCACCTGTGGCAGTGACATCTGTGTGCCAGTGGTAGAAGCACGATGTAGGTCCCTTGTGGGCTCCTGCTGTTCCTGATGCTCTGAGCCACCCAGGGTTCTGCCAGGGAAGCCTGCACTGGGGCAGAAGGTTCTACCTGGGCCCATGCCTAGGATGGGGCTAATGTTGGCCATGGCGATGGGAAAGGGCTGAGCAGCTGGCTGAGGTGAGGCAGGCTGGGTAAGGCTGCCTTTCCCCAACCTCCTCCCAGAGTGGAGTGTCTGCGGAGTTGCCTGCCCACCTTCTAGGTTTGAGGATGTGGCCCCTACAGTGGTGGCACTGAAGTACAGCGTGGAGCTCTCCTCTCCTTCTCCTCCTCCCAGCCGCCCACCTGCACCCCTCCCCTGTGCTCCAGAAACAGCCCTGGCTCCTTCCTTCGGGCTGCCCTCCTGTTGTGTAGCTGACAGCTTCCACGCAGGAGCTTCGTCATGACTGTCACTGGCAAAAGAGACATAACTTGAGGTTTCTAACAGATCAGACTCTGCCTTCGGGACACCTTGAAACTCAGAGCCTTTCTCTGAGGTTAGGAGGTCATGGGGTGATGATGGGGGCTCTTGCTGGGAAAACGGGGGCTTCCTCTGCTGGTTGTATTGTTGGCTCAATCCCCATGCAGGGGGACAAAAACAGCCAGGATAATCGTCTCCAAAGGCTGCGTTGATCTTAGACACATTTCCCGTTTTTAGGGCAAGTTTCATCAACAGCCAGTGGTGGTGACTGAGGAGAGAGTCTTCCCCAGCAATCTGGCTTTCCAGCCCAGCCTCTGAGGGGCCCCACTGTGGGCTGGGGGGCTTCCCCAGACTTGTTAGCTCATAACCTTCCTCTTGGCTCTCGCCCGGGCTCCCCAGCCTCTCCCCAGCTGGAGCCGTGGCCTGTGGAGAAGATTCTCTCTCTGTTTTATCACCTCCTGCAGTGTCACAGGACTTCCTCACAAAGCCCTGAAAGATGTCAGTGGATTTAGGATGTAGCAGGCTGTAATAAATTACCAGCGAGACGCTGCCTGAAAAAGAAGAAACAAAAAAAAAGACCACAAGGTTATGTTCTTTGAAGACCTGTGTCCTCCCTGGGGTTTGCAGAATTCCAGGTTCTGGAATTTTGAGTGGAGTAATACAATTTGGGATCCCAAACAGGACTCTTTTTGAAACATCAGAACTGGATATTTGGGGGGGAATTTAAGTAGGTGCCAGCTTCCATAAGCTGAAAATGTTTCATATTTAAAAATGTAATAAGAAAGTTTAAACCCTATTGATTCTGACTTCTTCCTTGAGGGTGGCTCCAATTGAGCACTCTGGATGTGTATGTGTGTTTGTGCATGTGTGTGTGTGTGCACGTGTGTGTACAAGTGTGTGTGTATGCACGTGTGAGATGCTTGGTAGAAATTCTAACTTTACTGTCAAATAACTGCATCAAATACTCAGAATTCAACCACCCACACACTGGTTGAAGGATTCCAAAGCTAGGGGAGGGGAAGGTAAGGAATAATCTCAAAAACAAGACCCAAGAGGTTAAACATTTCCATCGAAAACTCCATATCAAGGAATTTCCTTGAGCTGCAACAACACTTCCTTTGTGCATAAACATCTTAATCACATTGTTGTCAGTTTAATTTATTTTGATCAGAAGTGTTGACTACGGCAATAATTTCTTTAACAGAGCATTCCAGGAATCCTCCCACGTTATTTCCAGTTTCCTGTTGTACTGGATCAAGTGCCTGTTTCAGGGCGCTTGTTATAAACAGCAAGAAACCTCAAATAGGCTCATGGAATAGCCTCGGAGGGGGCCGGGAATTCTCAGTGCCACAGAGCTGGAAGGAACCTAACGGATCCCCTCGCATCCTCTCCCAGGATCTTTGCGGGATGAGGAGCAGGGTTAACAAGGCGGGCCTCGAGCGGGGAAATGGAGACAGAATTCCGGCATGATGAGTGTTGGCTCTGCAGCGTTTGCTGCTCAGACCACTTTACACCTTGTTCTGAACTCTCACAATTGCTGCTGAGGGAGACACTGTCACCCTTCTTTCGCAAGGAGCCACCCAAGGCCAAGAAAGGGAACTAAGCAAGTCCTAAATACACGTTTTCAGTGTAGACAGACTTTCTGTGAGGTCACGCTGTTCGCAGGGTTCTTGGTTGCAGCCCCAGACTGGCATGCAGTAGGTACTCAATAAATGTTGGTCAAGGGAGCCCCAGATGTGAGCCAGAGCTGCCTGCTTGAATGCTTGTGCTCCCTTGACTATGATTCACACACAATCTTCCTGCTGAGGACTCCCTCAAGGCCCCTTGGGAGTCAGGGGTCCAGGCAGCTCCAGGAGGAGGAGGAGCAGAACCGGCAGGTCTGGCTCCATCCAAGCCCCTTGGGCTGCCTGCGCTCCAGGTGCTGACTCTCGGCCCCCAGCTCCTGCTCCCCACGCCCTGGGTCAACACGCTGACAGTGAAATCATCTTCTCACGGGAACTAGACCAGGTGGGAAACTGGCACAGCAGCTCCGGGAGCATGACACCCTTTACGAATGGGGTCAGACATCTGTCTCTGGATCACAGAGTGAAAATGTGTGAAGCAGATGGAGGAGGACGTTTTTACTCCCCACCCTGAGGGCCCCGCAGGACTCAGCTATGCCTCCTGAGAATGGGAATATCCAATGAGTGGTCAGGCTTCCCCGCTGGCAACACCCTTCATCCCAAGTGTCACAGCGCCCCGTGCCCCTAGGAAGGAGTGAGTGCTTGAGACGTGCCAGGAGTGGCCAGACGGATGTGAGTGAGCACAGCTGGTTCACACCTGGGCAACCGTGTCCTCAGCTTTCTCTGTCATTTACACGCACACAAGCAGCTTAGAAACCAGTGCCCTGCTATGCAAATTATTGTTTTAAAAAGGACTACCCAGATGTCCTTCAACAGGTGAATGGCTAGCAAACTGTGCTTCATGGCACCATGGAACAGTACTCAGCAATAGAGGAAGGGACTATTGATGTATACAACAGCCCAGTGAACAAACCAGTACACAGAGGTTACATAGCCTGTGATTCCATTTACATGACATTGTTGCAGTGACAAAGTTTTAGAAATAGGGAACAGATTAGTGGTCGCCAGGGGTTAAGGAGGGGGTAAGGGCGTGAGGAACTGGGTGTGGTTAAGAAAGAGTAACAGGTAGGGTCCTATGGTGACAGAAATGTTCTCTCTGCATCTTGAATGTGTCATTCAATTTCCTGGTTGTGATACTGTATTATAGTTTTGAAAGATGTTACCATCGTGGGGAACTGGGTAATGGATACAGGGATCTCTCTGTATTCTTTCTCTCCTTCCTTCTTCTTTTCTTCCTTCTTTCCTCCCTCCCTCTCTCTGTCTCTTTCTTTCTATTTCACCTCTCACCCTCTCCCTCCCTCCTTCTCCTCCTCCGCCTCCCTCTTCTTCCCTCCCCCTCTCCCACCTCCTGCCCCCCCTCAATCTCTCTCTCTCTCTTTCATGCACAATTTTGAAACATTTCCCTGTTCTTTACTGTAGTACCTTCCATTTATCCTCCTAAATCTAGCTCTAGTGAGTTCTCATTAGAGAGCTCTCATTGGTGAATTCTTTTTATGCACCTCCAGGTATATTAGCTGTTCTTATGTCATTTCTCACTTTATACTTTTTAAAAATGTTTTCAAAAATATTTATTGATGTGGAGTTCTCTGTATTATTTCTTAAAACTACAATTATCTCAAAAGAAAAAAAAAGTTTAATTTGAAAAAGAAGAGACTGACTCAGCCCCGGATCTCTAACAAGCCATGTCTTGTGCCGTCTAATGAAGAAGGTCAGAGCTTAAAACCCAGGTGGTTTTTGGCCCTCGAATACTTGTTTTAAGGCCACAATTTATGAATCTGCTCTATCCCCTGAATAGTGTCTTCATCTCTCTAAATGCTTGGATGCTCAAGGTCATTTCCTTTTCCTGGTCAGCTACTCACAAGGGCAGTCCCATCCATGGCTGCTGTGAGCCATAAAAGGATCTGAGTCCTGTGCCACCCCATTTCTCTGTGTGAGGCCCCAGGCCTGTCTGGGTGGTGCCCACCACTTCCACACGCCCATTCAGGATGCGAGAGACCAGAGGGTAGGCTTTGGGGAGAGGGTGGGTGCTCAGGGCTGTGAGTTGTTGCAAACAACTGAGGCCTCTCTGCACTGGGTGCCGTGTCAGAAGTATGAGGACCCTCGTGAGGCATTCGGGTGGCTGTGCTGGACAGTGTGGCACAGGCCTGCAGAACGACAGGCTGTGATCGCTGAGCCAGCACGTGCCGTGTCGGGGGAGAGCAGGTTGACAGCAGGGGCGCTTTGTATTTTTACTTTCCAATTGTAGGAGAGGAATTCCCTTTGGAGCTCACATAGATCTGTTAAGCCAGGTTGACACAGAGGGCACAGCATAGACCTTGGAGTCATTCACTCCTTTATCCATTCATAAAACATAACTGAATATCTAGGACTGCCAGGCACTGTGCTAGAGGCCTGAATTGGCTACTCACTAGCTGTCTGATCTTGCAGGGCATTACTTCACTTCCTCTGTGCCTCACCCTCCTCAGCTCTAAGTTGGGGGTAACTCAGCCCCCATCTCCTAGGGTTCTTGTTGGTACACAGCACGAGGTGCAGTGTCAGGAAGATCCCTGCTCTTCAGCCCGGATGCCATGATGCTGAGGTGGGAAAGGAGAGGACAGCCACATCCTTGACCCCTGCCGTCGCTCCAAGGAGGAGCCTCGCCCATGAAGTGTTTTGGATAGATGTGGACAGTCCCACCTTAGCTTGCAGCACAGCCAACAAGGCAGACCAGGGCTAAGTTCAGCTTCTCATGCTCTGGTGGGGACGGCCTTGCCACCCACAGTGCAGTGAGCCCCACACCTTGGTCTCCATCTATCCGCTTCTGAGCAGCTTCCTACTCTTAGAGGAAGTTCACTGAGAAGGAATGAATTAAGGGTGGGGAAGGAGGGGATAAGAAGGCAACATTGGGTCTTACCAATCAGAAATCCAGACAAGACTCCTGCCGTGGTCCACAGGCTGGTCCACGAGGCCCCCTGTAAAAAGTCAGTGGCCAACAACAAAAGGATGACGTTCTCCAGCAGCATTATCTGTGGGACCAAAAGGAGAGTCACCACACCTAGTCAGGTGCACACGGCCTCGGGCACGCTCCTGTCCTGCAGTGTTGGAGGCTCTATCCTCGGTGCCCACAAGGGCTCCCATGGCTGACCGGACCCTCCTAGAAGCAGGGTCAGGGTCCGAGAGAGCTTCTCTAGCACAAGGGGATTCTCCCTGTTCTCAGTGCAGCTCATTAAAATGTCTGCAGAATAGAAATGCACAGGAAATGAAGAGCACAGCCCACATGGCCAAGAGAGGCTCCCTTTGGTGAGTCACATGTGGCTGAGAGAGGAGACTTTTATTTCCTACTTTACTTCACATTCTCATGTTAACTGTATGCATGTATTAGTTTTATAACACAATAATAAAAATTATCTGCAGAGCTCATAGTGCCATTGAATTCTGGTAAGTTAGAGTCACAAAGTTTCATAACAAAGTTAGAATCTTTTTTCAAATATTTGCCTCTTTAAAGGTAAATTTGGCCTGTGGCCACCAGGTGGCAGCAGGGAGAGGGCTCTTGCTGGCTGAACACAGAGCCTCCCTCTGCATCCAAAATGGCGGCAGCTCTTACAGAAGGCTGTACCTCCCATCCAGGCTGGCTTATTCACTTTGGTTTCCAATTTTTAAATATAAAACTATGTTTATTAAAATAAGTAAACAAATTGGACATAATTCAAAATGATGTATTTAAATACTGTGTATGAGACATTAAAAAAAGTAAATTGTAATACTGTTATGCTGTCTTTGAAAGCTTTGCCATAGTCATTCGTTGGCGTCATTTTAACTCGAGAAAAGTAAAACAAGGAGAGAATTAAAAACATAATTGGGAGCTGCTTAACAATCCTGAGAATGCCTTTGGGCTCTATGTGGCAGTGTTCAGAGGTTCAGCAGGTGTTATTTCAGTACTAAATGGCATTGCCCAGCAGCCCAGTCCACAAAACTTGGAGTTGTTCTCATCCTACTCCTTAAATCAACTACATCTCATCAGCTGTCTGGTCCTGTTGATTCCAGTTCTTAAGTTTGTCTTAAATCCATTGCCTTTCTCCTGTCCTTACTGCCGTCTTCCTAGTTCTGATCCTATTACTTCCTGTCTGGGTCCTACTGTATTCTCTGTTTTCATTCTGTCTCTGCCATCTCACCTCCACACCATTACCAGGGTGATCTCTTTCACCTGCAGATCAGACCTTGTCACCACTCCTTAACACGCCTCAAAATAGCCCCATCTCGACTCAGGATCAAGTCTTCAGTCCTCGACAATGCAGCCAGTCCTGTTTACAGGACTGATCCTTTCCAGGGTCATTTTCCAACACGCTGCCCCACAATGACTGTGATGGCTAATGTTATTGGTCAACTTGGCTGGGCTAAAGGATGACCAGATATCTGGTAAAATGTTATTTCCGGGTATGTCTGTGAGGGTGTTTCCAGAAGAGATTAGCATTTGAATCAATAGTCTGACTAAAGAAGTTCACCCTCACCAACACAGGTAGGCATCATTCAATCTGTTGAGGGTCTGAATAGAACAAAAAAGTGGAGGAAAGGTGAATTCTTTCTCTGTCTTCTTGAGCTGAGACATCCGTCTTCTCCTGTCCTTGGACATCACAGCTCCTGGTCCTTGGCCCTTTGGACTTGGACTGAATCACACCACCAGCTTTCCCGGTTCTTCAGCTTGCAGAAGGCATATCGTAGCATCACTCAGCCTCCATAATCAGGTTAGCCAGTTCCCATGATAAATCTCCTCTTACGTGTCTATATATATTCTATTGGTTCTGTTTCTCTGGAGAACCCTAATACAATGACATTCCACTGACAAAGACTATTCCTTGACCAAACTTGACTCAGACAGGCTCCTCTAAGCCCTCTTCTCCACTAGGCTTCAACCTTGGCCTGTAAAACTACAGGCTCTTAGCACAAATGATTTTGTGCACTCCTTCCCCACACACATTAAGAGACTTGAACCAACACTAACACAGTTTCTAACAGCTTGAGACAGCATCCCTAGGATGATGACCCCAGCCCCAATTAACTTCCTGCCTAAGAAAGCTCAACGCTGCCAGGAAAATTTATTTTTGTTCCATCCAAAACCTGATAAAAGGCAGATAGGCCCTGAGCCCCCTCTTAGAGCAGCTACTTTAGAACAATTGCAATTATAAGTCCTTTCTCTGCCCCTTTGAGATGTAAATTCTCTACCATCCAGAACTGTCTTCTCAAGGACCTGAGAGCCAAGGAGCTAACTGACCCAGCCCAGTGGGCGCCTTGCTGTACATGAAGATAGGAGAAGTGTGTTTCTTATCCCGACAAGCGCCAATTAACAGCACAGATGGTATAGTCACTCTAACACACCCTTTCCCACTTTTGGCAAATTTCCACTTCCCTAACTCGGCTTGCGCCCCCATCGTCCCCCCCCCTCACTCCCTCATTCTCCCTTTACAGCGCCATCACCTCTGCACAAATTGAGGTTGGGGTCAGTTCACGCTGGACCCTCTTCCCTGCTGCAATGGACTTAATAAAATCTGTTTTCATCGCCTTTCACTAGTGTCTGGCTTTGTTTGTCTTTGGTCCTGCTCACACTCACTTTCCTCTGGACTACCCGATATTCCACTGTCTTTATTTTGCTTCTGCAGCTTTGCCGGCAGTGCCCCAACCCCTCCCCACCGTATTCATCTTCAGGCAAACTGTACTCATCTCCCAAGACCCAGCCTTTGTGAAGCTTTCCCTGACTTTCCTCTTGCAGCCTCTCATATTCCTGTGGAATTTTGATAGCATCGTTTCTCTGGTCTCAGTGGATCCATTCATATGTTTGTGTCTTTGTGGCCACCGAGACTCGACCTTCTCACACTGGCATCTGAGTTCATTTGCAGCACATGGAAGACGCTGTAGATGCATGTTTAAGTGAAAAATTAATGACCAGTGAAGGAGGTTAACCAGGCTTTCTATGACATTCACGAATTACCCGGAGGCCGGTTCCCGCCTCTGTGAAGAAGGCGAGTACAGGTGAGTAGTTCTCAATTAGGCTGATCATCAGCACCACCAACGCTGCTTCCAAAACCCTGATCCGGGGCCCACTCAGACCTACTGGGTCAGCATCGCTGGTGAGGTGCCTGGGAATTTGTATTTTGGAAAAGTTGGGCCGGGCCCTGACACACGTTAACACGTTCAGTCCTCACCCCCACACGATGAGGTGGGCATTATTATTCCTGGTGTTCAGATGTGGAAACTGAGACTTGGTGAGGCTCTGTAACTTGTCCAACATCACAAGTCCTCTTTGTTCTGTCGGCCCAGCGGCCTGTGGGGTCACTAAGCTATATGGGGCTCTCCTAGAAACAGGAGGTGACCATGCCACCCACCTTCTCCTGAACAGCAGCTGCATCTCCTGCCTCTTACATTTGCTCACGTCTCTGTCCTGAAGTGCCTGCTTCCCCCAAAGTCTCTTCATCTTTTATGATTAATAATGGCCAATATTTGTCGGTTATTTTGTGCCAAGTTTATTGTTTTATTTAATCTTCACAGGGACCCTGAAAGAGGGTGATCTTACATATTTGTCACAGGAACGTGGAGGGGGGGCAGCCTTGTTCCTGCTGTGCAGATGAAAAAATAGGTTTGAGGGGCCCGCCCTGTGGTGTAGCGGTTAAGTGCGCGCGCTCTGCTGCTGGCGGCCTGGGTTCGGATCCCAAGCGCGCACCGACACACTGCTTGTCAGGCCATGCTGTGGCGGCGTCCTACATAAAGTGGAGGAAGATCCGGCACGGATGTTAGCTCAGGGCCAGTCTTCCTCAGCAAAAAGAGGAGGATTGGCATGGATGTTAGCTCAGGGCTGATCTTCCTCACAAAAAAAAAAAAAAAGGTTTGAGAGTTGGCATTCTGGCCAAATCAGCTGGTAATAGTGATTGGCGGAGCCGGGGTTCCAATGCAAGCTTTGATTGCAAAAGCTGTGCTCTGAGGCCTTTGGCTGCATCTTCTGTCCTGTGCTGTTTGCAATGGACAACACAACAATGGCTCAACTTCCACCTTCTGGTCAAGAGCGTCTCTGGTCCTCCCAACGGGAAGTGACACTGACTGTGCTCCTGTGAGTTTCAGATATGTTTTCTCTCTTAGCATTTACCCATGTTCTGCCTTGTTTTCTTGGTTATTTGGGAACATAGCCTATCTGCTCTACTCCACTAGAAGTAGCCTGAAGACAGGCATTACATCACCTTCGTGTTTCTCACACTGCTAGGACCATGGCTGGAACTCAGTAATAGAGTTGATTAACAAGGACATGTGTATACAATATAATATAGAAGAATTGTGATTATATTTATCAGATGGGCTGATGTAGAGAGTGTCTAAAAAACATCGCCAAATATGCCATAGTTTTTGCTACAGTAACTCCATGGGAACAACTGGATGTCAGGTTACTATTTTCAGAGCCCATCAGCTCTGTTCAAGACTATAATTCCTTTTAGACTTTTTCCTAAAACTAAACTTTTCCTTCTTAAATAGATATGCATGCACAAGTGCACACATGCACATGTACACACACATACGCACGCATACTATATATAGCGTAAAGGTTAGGATTAAAGAAAACGGTCATCACCACTTGCCGTATAGAACGTGGCCATCCTGTTTCTGGAAGGGCTGTCCCAGAAGTTGAGATAGCAGAAGACGTACACAGCCCCCACGAGCAGGTTGAACAGCCTCCAGTGGCAGGTGCTGTCGATGATGTCACTCTGCTGGGCCACGAGCCAGAATGTCATCACCAGCCAGTGGGCACCTGAAGGGAGGAGGGGAGTCATGGTCCACATGGGGAGACGGGGAGGAGGTCAGGCAAGGACGCAGAAACCAGGGCCTCGTAACCCTCCTCTCTGCTGATCACACCTGACTCTGTGCCCAAGAAGAGATTTGAGGGACGTGGAAAACCAACGCATTTTATCTTTGCACATATTGTCTCATTGATCCTTATAGAGGGCAGTTGATCTAAACTGGGGATGAGAAAACAAAGACTAGCTTCAATGACACTCACCAAACCTTATGGACTTATGCCCTTTTAGGTCCAGTGTTTAAGGAGGCAGTTCTAAACTGATTGCCCCATATTTTTTAATCTTTGCTACAAGAGCTAAAAACCTCTGCATCCGAAGGAAAGATCCCTATGTGGCCCACTATAATTTTTATCCATATATTTTAAGATAAATAATATCACACTGGAGTTTGAGCTGAATTTTAAAAAATGAATGAAAAAGTTAATCTCTCTTTAGGAGCACAATTTCTTTCAAAAATTTCTCCTTTCCACCAATAAATGTATTAACATTTGCTCTGGGCTCCAGGTCTAAGTATTTCCCCATGCCTCCAGTTCTCCTTAAACAAGAGCACACTGGTCCTTCTGCAGAGTGTATTCACTGATGGCCAGAGAGAGTCCTCCCCTTGGCAGGGACACACGGGCCCCTCCGGGGTTTCTGCACAGTCAGGCAGACTCCCTGTCCTCACTGTCACATCAGCGTGTGGCTGGACTGAAGACTGAGGGAGGGTTTGGGGTCACTGGAGATGTCCTATTTGAAACAGAGAAGATGGCCAAAATTCAGGATCCAAATGAAATGGAGGGCTTTTGGAAGCTATGAGCAATATCACGGTATGTACTGTATATTTTTGCACTGAGTCAGGGCAGGTGGGACCCTATGCCTCCCTCTTGTTTGAGTGACAGCTTCTCCACGGAAAAGAGTTCAGCCTATGAGACAGAACACAGTCTTCCGAGGAGCCCCCACAGCATCTAACGCTGTGCTCTGGAGCTGGCTGGGACTCAGAGGGCTGAGCTATAAGCTGTGGGTGCGTATCTCCAAAGAGGGCCACCATACGTTCTTCCCCTCGCTGCACACTCCTGGGGGCTGGAGTCTATTCCTCCACGCTCTTGAATCTGGGCTGGCCCTGACTGCTTTGATGGGTGGAAAACAGCAAAGCCATACTGATCTAGTGCTGGGCCAGCTTCAAGAGGACTGGCAGCTTCCTCTTCCTTTCTCTAGGAATTCTCAGCTGCCGCGTCCGAAGTCCAGGCTGCTTTGCTGAAGAGAAAGGGCACAGGAGGAGCCCTGGGGCGCCAGACGTGTGAGCGAAGATGCCGTCTGTACGGCCGGCCCAGTGGGCCTCCCTATGAATCCAGACACCTGCTATCCCATTGCACCCATATGAGGTCCCCCGGCAAGAACCCCTCAGGAGCCCATTCAGACCCCAGAACTAGAGTTGATGATCATAAATGGTTATTTTAAGGCATTAAGTTCTGGGTTGGTTGGTTACACAGCAACAGACACCTGGAGCTCAGGCTCAGCTCACCTCCAACAACCAAAACCCAGACATGGTAAGCTTTGAAGAACAGCACCAGACTGAGGACGCGGGCTCCCAACATGCCCATCCTCCAGAGCTGCTGGCAGAGGAGGGCAGTCCACGGCATGGAGAGGCGACCCGGCTTCATGGAGCCCATGAAACGGGCATAGCACACCAGGGCCCAGGACAGTGCGGACCAGGAGCACAGGGCGCTCACCCCTGGAACGGAAGGGACAACAACAGTATTTGTGGGATGTTTACCTCTTATTAAAACCTGGCTTCATGGAGGGTATCCCTAACCAAACCCCTGACATGCAGCTAACACGACAACTGTGTACAAACACGCATGTCTACATGCAGGAAGAAACGGGGACGAGCAGGAGATGTTTCCTCTGCAAACGGTAGTGGGTGCTCTTCCCCAGCAAGTGGGCTGGGCTCTTCTTCATCCTCACCTTAAGAAGAGTGTCCGAGTCACTGATCCTCTAAGCCCTCCTGTCTCAGCTCTGTTTATGAAGAAGCATATCCTAAGGGCTCTGAACGTGCTATTCCATCCCAAATGTACTTTGCTGTTCAACCCATCAGAAGGAGGTTTAATCAAAGAAATAAAACCAGAACATCCAACTTTGCCAGGCCCTTGGATAAAGATGGATGGAAGGACAGTGCAGTCATGACTCTCAAGCATTTGACTTATGCACATACCAGAGTGGACACTTGGCAAAGAGAGAGGAGAAGAGAAAGGAGACGAGGGGAGAAAGCAAGAGGCGACTGAGAGAAAACGAGAGAGAATGTGCATGCCCATGCCCTGGAGAGCATGCAGGCTGGGGACACACACTTGCTGGGGCCTGAACTGCTCTCAGGTTCCACACGGTTCTCGAGGTCTAAGCTTCGGGATGCACTAAGTTAGTCTAGTGACTAAAGATACAGAAAACATGGACACATCGATTGTGCTGAGAAGCAGAGTGTGGTACCTTCCCACAGTGTTTTCAAGGTCATTTGACCATCCATAACTTCTATCTTATAGACTGACTTTGGAACATAACCCCCATGATGGAAGCCAACTCGCTATGAACTAATTGCCAGAAATAAAAGCCAATTTTAGCCATCACCTGTGCTAGTGGGCTTGGGCTGCCCTAATTCTCACAAGCAGGGGAAATCTTAGCTTGCGGGGTTTCTCTAAATAAGGCACTGGTTTCTGTCCCCCTTGAGAAGTCGGACCATCTGTGCTCAGTGGTGGAAGTCACTCACCTGGCAGAACATCAGTGAAGTCCGAGGCGAGGAAAACATATGTTTGAAGCAGCAAGTGGGGTCCAGCCTGAAGCAGGGCTTCAAGGAGGCGGAGGGCCGACAGGTCAGCCTCCTGCAGCAGCAGCTGGCCCTGGCGGGAGGCCTCCCATTCCTTCGATAGAACAGTCCATGTGGTGTCCCAATGCCTGAGGAAAAGCAAGGGCGACATGATGCTGAGCCAGACTATTTAAGTGACAGCCGCTTTTGCTGGCTTACCCTTTAGAGACCTATAACATTCTAGAGAATAACCTGTCTACACACCAGAATCCCTGAGCTCTGGCTCCAGGCTGAAGATGACAGTTCTGACCCAAATGCTGCCATAGGTAATCCTGCTCAGCAAGGCCCAGCCAGCGGACCCGCACTCTGCCCATGCGTGGGAGGGGTGGGCGAGGTGGGCTGGGAGGTTCGCTGGGAGCTCTCTCCGATCCTGCAAAGTTTGAAGCTAACCCTGAACCATGTCCTCCACCCCAGAACCTCTTGGTATGGGAATCAATTTGCTCAACAAATGCGTGTTGCCAGGTACCAGGTCATCTTTGCTGTAGAGCATAAGGAGATGAGAACACTCTCGTCCTTGTCCTCAAGGAATGTAGAATTCTGTGTGCCTCTGAAACTGGGACTGGCTCAGAGCAGACTGGGGAAGGAAGATGGGCCAGGCTGGGGACTGTCAAGAGACCCAGGTGGCTGGACTGTGACAGGAAGGTGGGGCTGACGAAGCCCAGGCAAGTAGAGCAGGGCCCTGAATTTCAGGTTGTGGGGTTTGGATTTTGCTCTGGAAAACTGAATTTGGCAAGGGTATGCATGTTGTGTTTGGAGTGAATGTGTGTGTGCATGTGTGTGTGTGTGTGTGTGTTATGGACTGATTGTGTCCTTCCAACATTCATATGTTGCAGCCCTGCCCCCCAGTGTGGTATAATAGGAGGTGGGAACTTGGGAAGGTGATTAGGTTTAGATGGGGTCAGGAGGGTGAAACCTGCCTTGATGGGATTAGTGCCCTTACAAGAAGAGGAAGAGAGACCAGAGCTCTCCTTCTCTCTCTCCCTGCACTGAGGAAAGGCCGTGTGAGCACAGAGTGAGAAGGTGGCCGTCTGCAAGCCAGGAAGAGAGGCCTCACCAAGGACCAAATCTGCCAGCACCTTGATCTTGGACTTCCAGCCTCCAGAACTTTAGGACAATAAACGACTGTTGTTTAAGCCCCCCAGTCTGTGGTATTTTGTATAGACAGTGTGTATGTGTGTGTGTGTACATGTGGTGTGCATGTGTGCATACGTGTGTCTCTCTGTGTGTTCATGTGTGCACATTGTGTGTGTTGTGTGCACCTGTGTGTGTGTACCGGAGAAAGGAAAATCAGGCAGAGAGCTAATAAAATACTTCAAGCATAACTAATGAAGGGTTGAGTTAGATGGAGAATTAGGCATGGAAAGGAAGGAACAGATGAAGGAAATATTGGGGAAGCCTGGACTTGTTGACTGATAAGGGGAGATGAGGGAGGGCAACAGATAGCTGTGAGGTTTCAAGCCTAAACAACTCAGAAATGGTGATGCTACTGAAAGGAATAAGCCAGTGTTAAGAAAAAACAGTGTTAAGGAAAAGGAGTAGGAGAGAACGCTGGATTGGCTGGGGAGAATGCGGCTGTCTTCAGAGGTGAGGCATTTGAGGACTGGTGGACACTGCAGGGAGAGGTCTGGGGCTACTGATGATGAATTAGGACCTACCAATGGAGACGCAATGGCTCAGGCAGAGGGACTGGAGGTGGCCAGAGGAGACTGAAGACAGTAGAGGCCCAAGGACATCCTCAATGAGGGGCCTGGATGAAAGAGAAGCCAGCAAAGAGCTTGGGGAGAGAAGCAGGAAGTCGGGAGAGCAGGTTTTGATGGGGTGGCGTGGTCATCAACACCAAGGGCTGACAGGAGGCTGAAGCAGACGAAGCTTAACAGACCCTCCCTGGGGCACAGGCGGACAGCAGGAAGGGGAGACCACTCTCAAGAGTCTGTGGGACTGGGCTGCCCCCCGACCATAGGGCCACTCCAGCACCCCCATGCTGGACGACCTTCCTAGCATCCAGAAAAAGGAACTAACATAAGAGAGAGAAATTAGGAAATATTCTTGTTTCTTTCTGTTTCCCATACGCCCATCCTAGAAACCTGTCTTGATACTCCCATCTTATGGAAGCTGTCTGGAAGGTGCCAGGGGCCACCAGCCTATGCCCCCTGAAGGGTCGTGCAGCATATAGAAAACGACGCCACTCCCCAGGCATACTCGGGCACTGTGGACTCGGGGTTTTCACGGCAGATCCTCCTTCCCCCACCAGTTTCCTCATGAGCGGGAACAGGGGGATTACCACACGAGCTTGCAGCAGGGGCGGGGTGCCCACCAAATCCATTTGGGATTGTGAACTTCCATGTTGTACAAGAAAAACCGGAAATCATTTTGATTTAAGGACTCCTGAATCAGAGTTGGATGCCCCTTTAAAGTCACCTGAAAAGTCCCCTCCTTAAGGACCAACTAGGACTCTGGCTGCACAGATGACAAGCCTCACTCCGATCTCCGGCCAGCATTTCTATGGCCACAGTAGAAGGCGGTCCTCTTTGAAACGGCTTTAGTCACTGTACCAAGGGCCCAGGAAAGACGCATAAGAAAAACAGTGTTCTTTTCTCAGCATTTGGAGTCCTGGAGTGAACTGGTTTCTTACTGAGTCTTTGAAGCCATGATCTCTGACACAAACATAATCTTAAGAAGAAAACCCAAAAACTAACCATAAGGGTAGGTTGCAGCTTCCCTTTCAGTCTCGAATGATTGGTTCAATTGCTGGTCCCTCTTCCTATCCTCTCGAGAGCTTTCATTCCTTCCATATGCATTTTATTGGGCTTTTCCCACCTGCTGGAGACTGCAGAAGG